>NC_083226.1:33992425-34631148 GCF_032191835.1 Heteronotia binoei
GGGCAGGGGATCCCCCAGTTTGTAGTCCCTCCTCCAGTTCAAGGTTATCAGAAAGTGGGGGGAGGGAGGGAAATGTCTGCTGTGCCCTATGGAGACTAATTCCCACAGAGTATAATGAATTGATCTGTGCGTATCTGGGGCTTTAGGGGGGCTGTTTTTTGAGACAGAGATACCGAATTTTCAGCATAACATCCAGTGCCTCTTCTCAAAACACCCTCCAAGTTTCAAAAAGATTGGACCAGGAGGTCCAATTCTATGAGCCCCCAAAGAAAGTGCCCCTATCCTTCCTTATTTCCAGTGGAGGGAAAGCATTTAAAAGGCATGCAGTCCCTTTAAATGTGATGGCCAGAACTCCCTTTGGAGTTAAATCATGCTTGACACACCCTTGCTCCTGGCTGCACCCCCAAAGTCTCCAGTCTCCACCCCCAAAGTCTCCAGATATTTCTTGAGTTGGTCTTGACAACCCTACTGTGGGAAAAGAATATGCAGCAACACCTCCATCAGGGACTACTGCAAGTTTCTCTTGCAAAACTGCTAGGCATACAAAAGAAGCCCTCAGAATGCTTCATCCAGGGAGAAAAGCAAAGATCATCCTGGCTGGCAAACAGCCTTGGGACCTCCTACCGCCACCAGGGTTTTGATCAAAGGCTCTGCACACATCCAGATTATGGAGGATTTCAAAATATCCAACTCAATCCTACTTAATGTTATCCAAATAGCCCTGGATAATACTACTTTGGATGCTCACTCCTCCCCAAAATTTTTTTTTGAAACCATGAATAAACTTAGTAAGATCAACAAGGCTGACTTGCTAACTCAGAATGTTTAACGTTCACTGATCGGGACCAGTGCTACCACACATATAGTATATCCGAGTCTGCAGAGACTACTCATATACGCAAGCTCGTACCATTCTCCTTCATAATTATAAGAAGGAAGCTGTGCCAAATAACGCTGCACACTGCTCACAAGTCACAGTGAAAGCATTTAATGGAATCAGAAATTTATTCCAATGTTAATAAGTCTCATAACCAAAAAGCAATTAAACATCATATACATTCAACTACTGTTAACAGTTGCAAATGCTGACTTTATGTCTTAATGGTGACAACTGGATCTACATGTTTTTTGAGGGGGGGGGGGCAAAATTAAAAAATGATTCCCCCTTATGGGCCCATTCTAGAAAGCCAATTTGGTGTAGTGGTTATCTGGGAGAACCGGGTTTGATTCCCCACTCCTCCACTTGCACCTGCTGGAATGGCCTTGGGTCAGTCATAGCTCTGGCAGAGGTTGCCCTTGAAAAGGCAGCTGCTGTGAGAACCCTGTCAGCCCCACCCACCTCACAGGGTGTCTGTTGTGGGGGAGGAAGATAAAGGAGATTGTGAGCCACTCTGAGATTCAGAATGGAGAGTGGGATATAAATCCAATATCATCTTCTTCTTTCTATCTTATGAGCCCATAGAATAGAATGGACTCCATGCCCAATTTGGTGCCTTCCCTTTGGCAGCACCCGGGGCAAGTGTTCTTTCTGCTCCCCACTAGATCCGGTCCTGGGGCAGAGAGGTAGAAGGAGAAGTCTTGAATCTTTGTGAATATTCAACCCTTCATGATCTCCTGAGTAATTAAGTAGAAGAGGAAGGCACTGTTGAGGTGGTCTCAGCTTGGCTTACAAAGAAGGTAGAGTGTTCTAGGGCATTTAGGTCTAGAAGTGTAGCGACTGGGGTCACTTTATCTGAAAATTCAGTTTGTAACTTTTAGACCTTGGGGTTAGTCATTGCAGTAGCCTAGCCTACAGCTGGACTTAGTAAGGCTAGCAAGGCCACCTGTAGGTCATTTGGACTGTCCTTAATAATCCCTGTCAAACTAGATCATTTCCATCTAGTCAAGTTTAATTGCATGAGTCAAACTTGTGATTAGATAGGGAATTCTAATCATTGCCTATGGTTCCCACAAAGGTAAAAGATGGGAAGTTTCCCTCATTATTTTGCTTAGACAAAGGATTAAGCTGAAGGTAAAGTTTAGGCTTATCTTTGGAAATTGTTATTGTTATGTATGGGAACTTTGGCTTTGTGCTGACTGGATTGCTATGCTGTTATGCCTTAAGGCTAATGTAAAATTATCCCTGTTAGAATCCCTGAGCCTGCCTCGGAGGGGAGGGCGGGATATAAATAAAACTTATTATTATTATTAAAATGACCTACCTTCTGGATTGCATTTTAAAAACCTTAATGACAACTGGTGGAACCACCAAGGTAAAAGTTCTTCCACCTTAATAAATTCTGAAAAAGACGTAGGAACTGGTCTATTGGTCGGGGCTATGCAGAAGCTTCTAGTGGCCTTGGATCTTGCCTGCATGTTGGTGTAATATTTTCAGAGAAGCAGAGAGAGCTGGTGGTCTGCTTCTTATATATATAAAACCAGCCTGGTGGCAGCCGACCATTTAAAGTGTGCCTCCTCTTTCAGGACTCCAGGCCAGCCTCCTGCTGAGAAGCCAGGGAAAGCTGGAGGATAATGGCAGGCTGGGCACTATGAGAAGACAGTAGGGAAATGACAGGTCAGGAAGTACTGAGCAAGGAAAGAGGGAGGTTGGGTCCAACTGGGGAGTTGCAACTTCGTCCAGGGTGGGTTGTATGCATGGCACCATGCTCATCTTTTGGTGTTGGGGGGTGGGGAGAAGAATGAGTGTCAGAAGGAGAGAAGAAAAACAGAAAATAAGAAACCCCAAAAGTAAATGTGGTTCTTAAGTCGCTAGCTAGGCTTGAGGATGGTTCCTGGGTGTGAGAAAGATGATGCCACTGGCCTAGAATTTGTTATGGTATAATCAGCTGTAGAGAGGATGAAAGGGAAATAGGGAACATTGCATAAGAACTAGCATCTGACATACATAAGGTTTGTGCTGACCGCTAAGGGTCTAGGGGTGAAAAAGGTATGCAGGTTCCAGCACAAACTTTCCTAATGTACACATGTCTTTAGCATTCAGCAAAAGCACAGGAAATGGGGAAAAGAACTATCTACTGTTACCATGGAATATAGATGCCGCCACTGGGGCTTTATTTAAACACACACAATTGCCATTTCTGACTTTCAGCAGCAAAACCTTTGGGGGGAAAAGAACACCCCCATGTTATCATCCAGAGTGCTTCATAATGTAGAAGAGAAAAATGGCCGCTCGGTGTAATCGTAAACAGAGTCATACCTTTCTAAATCCAGCAAAATTAGAATGGTGAAATGCTGCTTAGGACAGCACTGTGAGGATTCTGCTTGTGTTTTAACACCTTGAAAACAAGCTGATCTATATAGCTGACTCATTTACCATTTCCAAAATGTCAAAACACCCCCACTGTAAAGGGTTAGTAAAGAAGCTGGGAGATAAATCAATGGCTAGTATGCAGATTTGTAGCTAATTTACTAGTGCAGTCAGTCAGTGCATTTCCCAATAGGTTTCAAGTTAAACTCCTATTACAGCCTCAGCTCTTCAGCTGCCAACTGGTCTGGAGAAAACTGCACACCCTTTAATAGCAGCTATTGCTTTTCATAACAGAGGAAAAGAACATCACCAGGTAAATAACATCCCGTTAAGCCTCTCTTAAAGGAACAGCAATCCTACTGAGTTTCCCACCAAATCATCATATGTAAGTCATCATACATGCGTTTGCAAGTATTGTCAAGTCAAAACTTACTAATGGCAACCCCAGCAAGAGACTATAAAGGCAAGTAAGAAGCCAAGATGTTTTGCAATTGCCTTTTTCCGCAGAGCCTTTCTTGTAAATCTCCTATCCAAATACCAACCCTGCTTAGCATCCAAGATCTCCAAAGAATGAAAGACTAGTACCCCCGATCTGGTTGTCGGAATAAACTAAGATTTAAAAAAACATGCTGAACTCAATAGGTGAGCCTTAATCCCTTGCCCTAAGTGCCATCGCCCAGTTTACATCTGAGTGGCCCCAATGACACCACCAGAACTACAGGGAGCCCTTGCTCCTGACCACAAGTGGCCCTTTCCTGGTACCCCATCTGATTCACTAGCAAGGCTTGGGAAGGGGACACCTGCAGTCATTCCTTGAAAGGTTAAACTCCTATTACAGGAGAAATAGAGGGTTGCCAGCTCTGGGGTGGGAAATACCTGGAGATTTGGGGGTGGAGCCTGAAGAGAGCAGAGTTTAGGGAGAGGAGGGACCTCACCAGGCTATAATGCCTCAGAGCCCACACTCCAAAGCCACAGAGTCCACAAGCAGCCATTTTTTCCAGGGGAAATTATCTTGGTCGTCTACAAATCAATTGTAATAGCAGGAGATTTCCAAGTACTACCTGGAGGCTAACCTTAGAGAAATGGGACCCTGGATGACTGACACTTATTACAGACAACCACCAGTTTCTGGTCAGAGCATAATCCTGCACACCAACTGAACATACCACCAGCTCATCAGAACTCACCATGAGAGCTAGGAATTTTCTGGTGGAAAACCCACAATCACAGCAAGCAAACCCAGTTAGTGGCTTGAAAATTATACATGTTAATCTCCATTATTTCCAAGACAGTCAAATAATGCCGCTATCTGAACAACTTCAAAAGCTTTTAAAGAAAAACTAACCCTACACACAGCAAATCCATCAGTTTCTATTATAATGATAAGGGTTGACTGGAACACTTGCCCTCAAAACTGGGAAGTTTGTAAAACAGCACTAAAGTAAAAATGGGTGCACTAGTACAGTCTACAAGGCAATACAAAGGTGATGTAGCCTACAATCAACGCTTACATTTGTGTCAAAGTTAACCCACAAAAATTGGGAGGGCCACCTATGACCTGTGCAATCTGATTGCAATAGGCAATCAGAATTTTTTTTCTGCTCCAGCCAAAGAAACCCATCATTAACTTAACAAAAGAAATAGGACACCAAGCATCTACGAAGGAACAAAACTATTAAGGTTCCCTCTTCCCTTCATCTCCAGACATCTGTCATGTGTTGATTTCCTTTTGTTGCCCAAAAGTTTCTGGATTTACCCTGAGAGCTGTAAAATGGAACATTTCAGGCCAGCCATACTATGTAGACCATTCCACGATCTGAACTTCCAATGAGTTTATTAGACACTGCTTTTCCACCCAACTGACTCAAAATTTTTTCAACAACCTTCTCCACGCCTCAATTTTAATGTCATAACAACCCTGTAAGGTAGTGTAGGCCTCAAGAGTGACTGGCCCAAGGTCACTCTGCAACCTGGCATGGGTAGGGCTGACAGCTCTTGGTTAAGAAATAGCTGAAGATTTGGTGGTGGAGCCTAGGGAGGGAGGGGTTTGGGGAGGGGAAGAACCTCAGTAGTGTAAAATGCCATAGAGTTCAACCTCCAACGCAACCATTTTCTCCAAGGGAACTATCTCTGTAGTCTGGAGATCAGTTGTAAAAAGTTGGATATCTTCAAGACCCACCTGCAGTTTGGGAACCCTATCCATGGCATAGTAAAGCTTCAGACCAGGATCTCCCAGATCCAAGTTCAGTACTCTAGCCACTAAGCTCCATAGGTTCTCCAATGTCTATTTTAAAATGCTTGTTTTACTTATTTTAATCTGCTTTTCTCTCTGAGACTTAAAAATCTTGCATAGCTTCAAAACATCTTAAATGTTTAAGACAGCCAAAAAATTCTTGTGAGAAGAACCAATTTGGAGCAGTCACAGTTTAAGAGGGGCTACTGAGGCCCAGGCTGTTTTCCTGATCTAAATGGCTCCTCCCTATTCTGTCTTTTGCCACAACAGGACAAATTCTCATGGTGAAGACAACAGAGCTGGGGGGGGGGGACATACCTGTGCACCCTCAGCTACTTTTAAGTGAAAATAAGTCTACCAACAAATTGAATCACTAGGGTTTGCCAACTCTGGGTTGAAAAACATCTGGAGATTTCAGGGTGGGGACTAAAGAGCGTGGGGATTGGGGAGGGGAGGGCCTTTAGTGCAGTATAACGCCATTGAGTCCACTTTCCATTTTCTCTAGGGGAACTGATCTCTGTTGCCTAGAGATCACTTGTCATTCCAGGAGATTTCCAGACACCACCTGGAGGTTGGCAGCCCTAAGAACCACTCATTTCATATATGTATTGTTTGGCACCAGGAATGCTGCAGAGGAAGTGAGAAGTATGTAGCCCAAGTGTGGGTGGGTATTTAAAAAAGCAAATGTCTGTGATGATCATTGACACTGGTGAGGGAATGTTAACACTTATGTATCTGGCAGGTATCCAGCATTGTACTGTTGAAGGGTAGGAGCGCAAAGATTCTTGCAAAACTTAGGGACCAGATTTTTATTACTTTTTAGGAGCCAGCTTGGAAAGTGGAGACACACAGTCTGGACCACAATACAAAGATTAACGAGTCTATTCTTGCTGGAGAGGGAATCAAAGACTGAGGAAACTTTGGACCATGTTGTAAAATGGACAGTTTGATCCAAAATGAACAATGTGACATTACAGGTGAAAGGATTTATGCACTGACATCAACTTCTAAAAATAATTATTAAAATTACTGTCATTCTACCCTTATCTGGACTACAGTGGCAAGAAAAACTGTGCCTTTGGGTTACTGTGCTTTTAATCCTTCAGAAATAACACAGTCACATACAGCAAGAGCCATCATTAAACACACACACGCTCAAATTAACTGGGCACACAGCCAGTCTAGAAGCTGGCACACAGCAAAAGGAGGTGCCCAGAACACAAGAGCTGCCCAGAGATATTGAGCCCTCAGTGTCTGACACAATTTCAATTAAAACCAGCAGGGGATAATGAGTCATTGTAGGCAGCCCTCAAATGATGTGTCATGATATGTTGACTTCAAACTCCCTGGGTGTCCCTACACCACGGCTCATCACTGAGCTTTTGGAGGAGTTTCTCACTATTATCCTTTGTCACTGCAGCTGGATTCATTCTAAAGCACTGGATCCAATCAGGTGCAAAATGGACAGAGGGTTTTCCTTTGCCCAACAAAGAAGCCTATCCAGGGAATTGTAGAACCTGTATGAATAAAAGCCATGTGGGACAGAGGTTTCAGTGACCAATGGAGTGAGATTCAGCAAAAGACCTCACTGACTGCGACCTAAGGTTTGGTATAACCACAGAATGAAAGAGAGAGCCACCCATCCTGATTAACAGTAGGCTAATTAACAACTCTACTGTTCAGTTCAAAAGTTATCTGGTCAACATTTTCATTAAACTTCCACACAACTGGAAGGCCATGAGCTCTAGGAATCACTGCTGCCCTTCAGCAAAGATCCTTTTAACCATTTCCATGGAGGCTAATTTCCACCCTATGCTATAGAGTGCTCAAGTTGGCTGAGGAGTCATATGCAGAGATGGTTGTACTGTTCCTCAGTCCTGAACCAGCAACACACAAAACTATCCCTAGATGAACACTTAACACAAAGCCAAGCCGCCTCATCCATTCCTCACAAGAGTGCAGCAATGACCACCCTCGACAAGATGGCTCCAATGATAGCACCATCATTCACCAACGTAGCTCTCACCAGTAATCAATATTAAATTATAGTGGCAGCGGCTTCAGCAGTCCCACACTTCATTAAGCTTTGTAATTGCACTGTTTATCTCAGTTAAGAACCTGATAGCTGTGTTATACATACATCAGGCACTTTATGGCTTCATTGCCGTCACTGTGTCGCAGAGCTAGCCATACTGCTCCAGGGAGGAATCTGTACTAATTTTGTATGCCCTGCTCAGACATAACATGATTTTGGCACTCCAACATCACATAGTGGGAGAGCACAATATCCACAGTCCTTCCCAATATGTGTGGCAATGCATGTATTCTCCAGCCTCAGTATGCACCAATAACATACGATACAAAAATAGGTTCCCAACAGGGTGTACCAAATCAGGAAAATACATGTGGTATAACCCTATTTACATAAAATGGCAACCATGCATATCAAGATAATTGTGCATTACACCACCCCTGCAGTTGGATTGCCAAAATTATGAGGACTGAACCGAACCCTGAACCATTTCACAGATGAAAACAGAAAGCCTTGTAACACTAGGGCTTTTTTTTTTTTTTTTTAGCAGGAACGCACAGGAACGCAGTTCCAGCTGACTTGGTGTTAAGGTGTGTGTGGCCTAATATGTAAATGAATTCCTGCTGGGATTTTTCTACCAAGAAAGCCCTGTGAAACACTTCCATTCTCCCAACAGGAACATGCTGCTCCACATACATTCCAGAATGTTCTTTTTCATTTCCTGCATATTGCTTTCCTATAACCAGCAAACTGTTCCTACCTTGGCTTTTACGAGAAGGTGTTGACGCATAGATCATGTTTCCTTTGCAGGAAAAAAAAAACCCTAAAAACATTTCAGTCTCACAATGTATCAGGTTACACTGACACAGTGGATACAAGCACATTTGACAATATTTATGATCTGGCTAGGCAGTTGGTGAGGAAGAAAGAAAACAAGCTATGCACTAGCCTTAAGGCAACCTAAAAAGAATTGACTTGGCCATAAAAGAATAGATCTGGTTATGAGACTGAAAAGCAAAACAGAGTGTTTGTTCTCTTTGTGTAAATGTATCTGCATGGGCGTGTAATTCATTACCCAACCATAATTTTAACAATTCACAATAAACTTGGACAAGATGGGCTGCCAAATCACCATTAAAGTGTCAGAAGGCAGAGATGGCTAAATATCACCTTAGCACAAAGACTGAACAGGCTGCTGTTTTTGCATATGAACAAAGTTAGGTACTTGGTTTCTGGTTCTTGGAAACCAAAGTGTCAGATATAGAGCCCTATCACCCAAACCCAGCATTTTCTCAGCTGGATCAAGCTGAACAGCTCCAGATAAAGGCCTAGCAGCTGCTAGAAAAGCACTTTCCAGTATGACTCCACATTTTTTTTTAAAGGCATCTATAATTCTGCAAGTTCTACCAGCAAGGATCTGAGCTTGGTAAACCAGCTCAGATGCCACTTAGATCCTTTGAATGGAAGAGGCAGACGAGAGCAGAATGGAAGAAGGGATTGCTGTTTACAATGTGTATTATTCACTCCATGTTCTCTACATGTTTTGTTTTCAAAACCTGTCTGCCTGGAGGCAATAGTGGGATGACAGAAATGTTTTTATTTATTTGCTTTATTTATACTCCTTTTTCCCCAGCAGGGACCCAGCTAATCTTATATCTTTTGCCGCTCCTCCATTTAATCCTCACAACAACCCTTTGAAGAAGACTGGGCTGAAATTGTGGGATTGGCCTAAAATCACTCAACGAGCTTCTATGGCAGGCTGGGGGGGGGGGGGGGTGTTTAACCCGAGTCTCCTACATCTTTGTCCAACACTGTACCACACTGGCTCTCAGTGTGTGTGTGCATCATGAGAACTAATGTTCCTCCAAATTTTCTTTAAAATTATTGTCTTGGGGTACTGTGAACAATTTTTTCTTTAAACCAAATTGTTGACCAGCACACAGATTGGAAGCGTGAGTGCCTGCTTGTCAGAGTAGCTGGAGGATGTTTTTTTTTTTTAAAAAAAATGCCAAACTATTAAAATCTTGACAAAGCCATATCTTTCATACACAGGCAGTTAATGGCTTTATATTTCAGTCTCCCAAGATTAATGCCTGGCTTTGTGCCAAATGCTGACTCAGTGCCCAAACAGTGAAGTGTTTGGCTTTTAGACGACCACCAGAACACAGAGGCAAAGGCAGTTCTCACACTACCGAACTGACAAATAAAATAAAATAAAAAGCCCAAAGTCAGATGTAAAAGCAAAATGAAACTGGCATATCAAGCATCAGGGATACAATTTTCCAAACTGGAAAGGGCAAAGTATTGGTAATGCTTAGAACTCCAACAATTTGCTCACAAATGAATGGATGGGAAATGTTTTTTCAACTACTTAGTAAGCCAGTTTTTTGTTTTACCCTGTTTGCTTCTTATTCCTTTAAATTAATGGGGCGAGGGGTTAGGTTATATGCCCAGGAAAATGAAGATTGCCACTTTAGGGTCAGGCAGCAATTTTTTCCCAGGCCACAGATCCTGGAGGTTTTGTTTTTTGCCATCTTTTGGGCATGGAACAGATGTCTCTAGGGAGGTGTGGAGGGGGGGAGGAATTTGTGAATTTCCTGCATTGTGCAGGGGGTTGGACTAGATGATCCTTCTATGATTCTATGAGTCTAGGACCTGGCAGGCCCAAGTTCAAACCTTTACTCTGCCACAGAAGCTTGTGGGGTGACTTTGAGCCAGTCACATATGCTCAGTCTAACCTACTTCACAGGGTTGTTGTGAAGGTTAAATGGAAAATGGGATAGTGTTATAAGCCATTATGTTCCCCATTGGAGAGAAAGGTGGGGAAACAAAAACTGCAGCTGCAAGTCCCCAGTGGCAGCTCCTCTGCAAAACACAGCAGGGACCTGGTTCAGATCAGGACTACAGCATGGGAGAAGCACAGCTCCTGTCTCCCCCACTATGCACCAATTCTGGCAGCCAAAACAGCCCCGGGACCCCAGCAGGTGGCATTGTTTGTCCCAACAGGCAGCCCCACTATGCAGAATACTTGCCCATGCATCCTCCCAAAGGGGCAAATACCTCCCCACAGTATCTGGGATGTTAGGAAAGAACCCTTCCTCCTAATCTGAATCAGGCCCCTGCTGTGTTTTTACACAGATGTTGCCACTGGGACTCACAGTTGCAATGTGGCTGCCAATCTCCACCGGCAACTCACCTGAAGTATAACAGACAGTTTTGCCCATAGCCTATGCCTAAAACCCAGCTCTGCCTACCACCCATCCCCTCATAAATAAACAGACATAACAGGAACACTACAAATATATTTTCATGAGAAGGAAACTTGCTGTGCAAAAAAAAATTGTCCAGAAACTTCCTACTGGGTTTGGGCAATACCAAAGCGGACACACGCTTTTAAATTGTTTTATTTGTCCATTAAACATTGGTCATCTACTTCTGAAAGAGGCTTTCCATTTCTTTTTAACAAAAGAAACAAAACTGCCAGAGGCAGACCCCTGAAGCAATAGGTCATTGCAACATCAGCTTCTGAGTAATTTGTCTTGAGAGTGGGTGAACGTTTACCACACAAGACAAGTGTGCTTCTGTTCACTACAGCCCTTGCCAACAATATAGAGTTTGTCAAACTCAGACATTTTGAGTTACTGTGAACAATGTGCTGTTTTTTTAAAAAAACATACACACTTCTGTCTGCATTTTTCTTAAATTGCCTTATTAAAGAAACAGGCATGTACCTCAGGCTTTGTTGTTATAATCAATTTGCTAGTTCTCATTTTAAGGTATTAATTTTAGAAATCTCACTGTGGATCTGCTATGGGAGATACTGTTGTTATTCTTTACCTCAGCCGCAGTGAAAAAGGTGGAATGTTCTCGCTCACTGCTCACCTCAGACACAACTTCAATACACATACCATTGTTCCCTCATCCTCTACCCACTCCTCTACAACAAGGAGATAACACTGGCCTACCACATAGGACTGTTACATACAAAACTCAAAGAAGGACTAAAAATTGGGATGAATCCTATGACTCCCTACCACCATGCCCTTCTCCCGAAAGAGAACCGATTCTTTCAGCAAAGGAAAAAGTTTCACCATCAGAGGAAGTTGTTTGCCCTTGAAGGAAGATTTGGCAGAAGAAAATCATAGAATCCAGTTTAGCAGAAATGAGTCATAAGATCCAACCCATTAAAGTTTTGAATCCTTTCCTTTTCTGACCTGCATTCCCTCTGTCTTTGTCATACATATATCTTTCTCAGAGCCATTTTCATTTACATTAAAGTTTTGAGTTCTTTCCCTCAGTGCTGAATTAAACCCTGTGGAGGCCCCTAGGCAGTTAAAATCTTGGGGGGCCCCTTGCAAATTATCTCAGAGTCTGAGTGCCTGCCCCACCACCCATGGCCCCTGCTGCACCCTGCAGGAACCTTCTTAAAAGCCCCTTTTATTAAGCTGCAGGGGAGAGACAAAGAGAGGCAAACTTGGCGACAATGCCACAGCAGCCACACCAGGCAAGTTGGGCAAAGAGCAGCTCAGTTGCTGGCTGCTTGTGCAGGCTGGGAGGGCTGCAAGCAGGGGGAAAACCGGGGGGGGGGGGGTAGAAGCCAGCTCGGGGCCCCTAAAGCTTTAAAATAATTTGGAACCAGAGTATCAAAGTATAATCCACTCATATACAAAGATTTCCTGCAGGAACTTAGGTACTGTGTTCCTTTGCTATCAGTGATACAGGGAACAAGGACATAACATGTCATTTTTTATGGTGGCCCCCAGTATTCACTCACTGAGGTCAATTTCTTCAGGCTTTTAAACATGTAAACTCTTTCAGCAGGTATTTGGGCAGGGATTGATCTTTAACACTGTCTGACTGTATCCAGGGTTTTTTCCCATTACTTCTTCCTGACATTTTAAATATTTTTTTAGAGACTCTGATCTCTTGATTTTATTTGCTATCTGTTGAATTTTAGGTATTGTTATAAATGACTTTGTTGTTCACTGCCTTAGAAAAAGTTGTGTTGAAATGTAAAAACAAAAACAAACAAAAATTAAATTAAATTAAATTAAATTAGCCTTGTGGGCAGATTGGCAATACCTGATTTAAGCATAACTTATTCCTTTTTTCTGCATTCTCTTTTTTTTTTTTGGAACAGCATGAACATTCTCAGCAAGATATACTCCAACAGCTTTTTAAAAAAACTTCTTCATTTACCTGACACAGATTTCCCAACATTCTGCAGTTTCCCCACTAGTTTCTGTGCATCCTTAATGCTGGTGTCTTTCTGGCTATACAACAGCAACCGTTTGGCATCTGAGAACAACCGGTAAACACTATGGAAACCAGAGAAATGATTGGAAAGACAATAAAGAGAGAGAAATGTTTTAACCATATGGACTGTATACCCTCAAATTCTGTTTTTTTTTGTAAAAAGGGCAAAAGATTCCTCCATGGAAAAGTTCTCCTGCACAAATGACATTGAAAAGCATGAGAAGTATGGGGGAGAATCACTTTGCTCTCATTCATTTCAGTAAAATATGTGAAGGATTGTGTACCATGTTAATTTAGTGAGAAGAGGCACCATCTGGAATTTTTAGCCAGAAAAATTCCTTAGAATGGTCAGAGCTGCCAATAACATAGGTGGGGCAATTATTGTAACTTTTGAGTAAATCTTTTACAGGCCACAGAAATGTTGCATCCTTTTACATCATCAGCTACCACTACAGTCATGACACATCTTTCCCTATGTCCTCTAAATTTCTAAATAACAAAACATGTTTTAAACACTGAAACAAATTTTTAGAGCAAGGGGAAGTATGCTAGTTTCTTGCCACAGAAAAGAGCAAGAGTCCAGCAGCACCTTATAGACTAACAACATTTGTGGCAGGATATGAACTTTTGTGAGTCACTGCTCACTTCCTCAGATACAGCTAGAAGTGAGCAGCGACTCACAAAAACTCATATCCTGCCACAAATGTTGTTAGTCTTTAATGTACTATTGGACTCTTGCTCTTTTGTACTACTACAGACAGACTACAGACTTTTCTACAGCTACAGAGTAGGGATGGGCACAAACAAGGAAAATGAAGGTTCAAGGTTTGTGGTGTCTCACAATGGAGGTTCACAAACCTCCACAAACTTTTCCATTTCCTGAATCAGTTCAGGTTCATGAAGGTGGGGGGGGCATTTTTAAATGCCTCCCCTCCTCCTTGCCTCCCTCTCTCACACCGCAGTGGCAGCACACTAGCAGCAATGGGGTATACAAAAGGGAACCATGTCTCTCCCATCATAATGCATATGAAACTTCTTGGGCAGTTAAAACCTCAAAACGGTAGGCAGGAGATCTGAAGAAGACCTGCACAGGTTTCAGTGCATCATTTGAGAGGTTCTACTGTTTGGGTGATTGTAGGCAGAAGAACCACATTAAGCCGAAATCACAGGGTGTTTGAGTTCAGAGTTTTGGCCACTAACTTGCTGCTGTTCCACCAGAGTATCCAAGGAAATGAGGAGAAGAAGCCAGTTTGGTGTAGTGGTTAAGTGTGCGGACTCTTATTTGGGAGAACCAGGTTTGATTCCTCACTCCTCCTCTTGCACCTGCTGGAATGGTCTTGGGTCAGTCATAGCTCTCGCAGGAGTTGTCCTGAAAAGGGCAGCTGCTGTAAAAGCTCTCTCAGCCCCACCTACCTCACAGAGTGTCTGTTGTGGGTGGGGGGGGGGGAGGTAAAGGAGATTGTGACCGCTCTGAGACTCTGAGATTCAGAGTATATAAGGGCAGGATATAAATCCAATATCATCATCATTCTGAGTCTGAAGACATCCACTAGCAAGGGGTGGAGAGTGATGGATAGTTGGGCACATGCCAAGAAAGCACCCCAGAGGTCTGTGAGTCTTTGTGGGTGTGCTCTCACTCACTCAGCCCAGGGAAGCAGGCACCTCACCAATCATAGTGAGGCCCTGTCATTTCTTATGCAAAGGAAAACTACAGTATGACCCCCAGAAGCTTCTGTGTAGTTAGAACAGCCCTCTGGGGTACATTGATGCACTGGATGGATGGATGAGCCAACTAAAATCACAAGTGATACTTTCTCACCTGCCAGTTCATCCTAGAGAGGTCTTTACTCTGCCTGCTGCCCTCCAAGTATGCCTTAGTAATGTCCCCCTTTATGGCCCCTCCTAGCATTTTCACCCCTTGTTTCCCTTGCCAACTACAATCCCAGAACCTCCACACAAGGCTTCGTACAGGTGTAGGAAAGAGTAGCTGCCATTGCCAATTATATGGCCCAGCCATTCAACCCACTTCTCTTCTTCCCATGCACCTCTTAGTCTTCTGTGGGTCAGGGACCATTAAATAAACATTGGTACTCACATTGATTTGTTGAAATTTCCAACAATGCCTGGCGACTCCCCGGGAGTAGGATAGCGGAAGCATGGATTGTTGGCATTACAGATAATCCCCTGGACCCAGGGCAATGTTCCGGCTGAAGGCATGGCTTTATTTGGAAAGTGACCTGGAACACAAGGGCAAAGGTTTAGGACATTATACTGGGCCACCAGCTCATTGCTTCTCCTTTTGAAAGAACCCCTTCCCTTGAAAACCCAGATTCTGTCCACACTGAAGAGAAAATGACTGTGTTGCCTAGAAGGAAGTGAGTCTCTGTGGCATCAGATCTCTTTTAGTACATAGAGAAAGGGTGTCAAACATACAGCATGGGGGATGGAACTGTCCCATGCGGGGCTCTTACCTGGCCTGCGAGCAAATAGGGTGGGGGAGGTAGGAGGGCGTACACAGTGAGGTGTGTGTGGTCAAAACTGTCAAGAAATAGAAAGAGGAGGAAGAAGAAGAGAAGAAAAGGAGTTGGTTTTCATACCTTGCTCTTTACTACCCGAAGGAGTCCTAGAGCAGCTTACAATTGCCTCCTTCCCCTCTCACCACACAGGGGCAACCTGATGCCCCATGGCGCCCTAGGCAGACTCGCTGCCTGGTGCCCCCAAGAGCCCCCCCCCCCTTCGGACCCACCCCGGCGTGTCAATTTCAATGCCGGAACCAGCTCTAGCGCCGCATTCTGGCTCTCTGAAGTGTCCCCCCAGGCCAAACACTCCAGTCGTGGTTAAAACCATGCCACGGGGCCGGGCTGCACTCACCATCCGTCCCTCAGGAACAGCGTCCTGAAAGGGCGACCCCCGCTAAACTCCTCCCCTCCCATCCAGGAAGTGGGGACGGGAGGAGTCAGCTGTAGCTGGGGTCGCCCTTTCAGGACGCTGTTCCTGAGGGACGGACAGTGAGCGCAGCCCGGCCCTGTGGCGCAGTTTTAACCGCCACTGGAGTGTTTGGCTGGGGAAGGGAGCTTTAGAGAGCCAGAAAGCGGCGCTAGAGCCAGTTCGGGCATTGAAAATGACACACTGAGGTAGGAAAGGGTCCGAAGGGAGGGAGGAGGAGAAGACGCAGCGGAGAGGCACGGGGGTAGGGAATGGAGGGGCGGGCAGCGGTAGCGGCAGCAAAAGGCAAACTAGGTGCTTGCCTAGGGCACCAGGAGAAGGGTGGGGAGCCCAATTTTGCGCCCCCACCCTCCTGGTGCCCTAGGAAGCCGCCTAGTGGTGAGTGCAGCCCGGCCCCGTGGCATGGTTTTAACCACGACTGGAGTGTTTGGCCTGGGGGGACACTTCAGAGAGCCAGAATGCGGCGCTAGAGCTGGTTCCGGCATTGAAATTGACACGCCCCTGCCTAGCGGGAGGGCCAGCCCTGTCCCCACAGCAGACACCCTATGAGGTAGGTGGGGCTGAGAGAGCTCTGAGAGAACTGTAACAGACCCAAGGTCATTCCACTGGCTTCATGTGGAGGAGTGGGAACTCAAACTCCATTTCCCCATTTAGAGTCCACCGCTGTTTACCACTACACCATACTGGCTCACACTGAGATAAAATAGTGGAGGGGGGGATGGTAGTGAAGGCAATCAAAAAGGAGAAATGTGTTTTTTCCCCCATTCCCACCTCTTCTGACTGCAGCTCAGCAAGGACTGGCAAAGCCACTACATGGAGGGCAGAACTGAGCAGCTGGTGCTGCCCACTCCACACCAACTGACTTCGTGTTTTTTCAGATGGAAACTGTCAGGGGGTTTGATGTGAGTGAACATGTGGAGCAGTGGTTTGTCAATGTAGGAGTGGGGCCAGCAGGGAAGAGAGGAGAAGGAGGGCCAGCGTGTGGATTGGGAAGCAACTGGGCTATCTTGTGTGTGCCTCTCTGGGAAAAAAAGACTTCCCGACCTCAGAAGCTAGTGGAGGAGAAAAAGGAAAAAAGGATGCTGATATTGCCTCCATATGTCCAAACAGCTGCAAAGCTAGGAGGCAGAGCAAGTGTTGTGGTGGGTGGGAGATTGCAACCTCTCTTCTTCCCTCCTGTTCTCAGCCCGTGAGAGAAAAGAGGTCATGGGAGGGCAAAAAGCACCCCCTGAAGGGTGCCTCTCTGTCAGGAAAGCCCTCAACCCTGTTGCTTCTGTAGAAAACACAGGAGGAATAAGAGCTGGAGGTAGGGGGATCTGGGAGAGTCTGCGAGAACCCCCCTCCTCCTCAGCCAGGACCCTTTCATTTGGGTCAACCAGGGCCAGCCTCTCAGCCTGGCCCACCTCACAGGATTGGTGGCGGTGGGGACGGTATCTGGTGTGCCTCCTCAAGATCCTCAGAGGTAGGACGGGGAAAGAGCTAGAGCTAGAGACAGGTTGTAGACATGTTCAGCCACTGAGGCTGGGTGAATAGGGCTACATGTTGAAAAACTACCTTATTTACTTGCAAGGACGATGACTCATCTCCTAAAAGTATTCTATATACCAAAAGTAAAACACCCTTAGAAGCAAAAGCTACAAATAGCTACTCTAGACGGCCAAAAAATGTATACCTTGAGCTCAAGACGCACCCCTGAACAAAAAAATATTCAGGGCTGCTTCCACTTAACATGGCAATTAATTGCTATCACCAGTAAATCAACAGTAGAGACATTCAAAATTTCAGAAAGGCATAAATGCCACTGTTGTCTTTTGAGAAAATATTAAATATGTTAACTTTTCAGGAGTCTGATTTCACTGAATCACAGTGTTATATCATTCTAAACCTATAAACGTCAATGGACTTAGGATATAACTTTGCATGGGAATGCAGTGTCGACAACATATTTTAAATGATTAGTGTTTTAAAACTTACAACCCCGCTACTTGGCTGCTGTTCAATATTACTCAGGAAGCTGTCCATAGGACATGTTCTGACACCAAAGAACATCAGCACAGAAGATAAGATGGCTCTCCATGCAATCCTGAACATAGTTATATCATTCTAAGAGCACAGGAGTAAATGAGCCTAGAAGGGTATAACTTGGTATACAATTGCACTGTTTGTCACCTTAAGGCATAAACAAGAGTTGTTACAAGGGTCACTGCGATCTGCATACTAGCTTTATCTCTAGTGCCCCCGCACAGGGAGAGAAAGCATATAAGGTACATCTATGTGTGCTTGCAAACAGACAGAATGAACTGCACCAGGTTCATAAAACAAAATGGGAGCCGATTACTTTTTCTAAGAAGGGCAAATCTAATTCTAATATTATTTATTCCATTCAATTTCTAACCCACTGGAACTGGCTCAGATTACCATGAATAAAGCAATTAATGTCTTCTCATTCACACGATGCTTTTGTAAGTATAAAACACATCATATGCATTATTGAGGGAATGCCCAGAAACCCCTTACAAGGGTTAGTAATTGTTTTTATGATACTGTAAGCCGCCCTGAGTCCGCTTGCGGAGAGGGCAGGATATAAATGCAAAGTAATAAATAAATAAATAAGTAAACCCCCCCCCCCCCATATTGCAGCTTCTTGATTGACAATTTGTACTCTAAACTACCAGGTTGTACTGGAATTCTTCTGCTATTAGGAGAAAGGAAGGGAAGATATTAGGTGTGATTTAAATGTGATGCTGGTAGGATAGAAGGGCTCAGATGTGTGACTTTGTGCACATCTGGCATTTAAAGTGTAGCCCTCAGCTGCTATGTGTGCAACATTAGTATACCATAGTTCTGTAGGCTAGGCAACTGTGTTGCACCAGCATGCTACCACCCAGGGGGGCATGAGTGCACACATTGTAGCCCAGTTTAAATGAGATGCCTGGCATTATGAAAGTCAACCAGGAAAGTTTTCCCATCCCTCTAGAGTTACCTTTAAATCAGTAAAAAAGAATGAAGTAGTTTGTTATTATTCATTTGTTTTTTGAAAGATCTCAGAAAACGAGTAACACAAATCAAATGAAAGAAGAATTAAAAATGATCTAAGAGAAACAGCAGACTGGCCGCAAGACAGGTATTGGATTTTAAATCCCCTCACAATGAAATGCTATGAAGAGTTACTCCAGACTAAGTCCAGTGAAGGACTCAGACCAGGCTAACTGCATAGGATTGCACTCTGAGAAACCCTGTGATTTATTCTGCCTACCAAAACTGGCTGAGCAATTTGTCACTGCTGGTCCCATGGTCCCCACAATTGATGTCGTCACAGAGATTCCTGCCTCTCTTTTTTGCCAAGTGGAAAAATTGGTTTAAACTACCTCACTGAATTTATGAATAGAAATTGGGCTGCTGCTTGGAATCCAATGACCAGTCACCCTTTAAAACTGTTGATAAAATGAGCCTGTTTGAGAATGGTGGGATATAAATATAGCCAGGGCTTTTTTTGTAGCAGGAACTCCTTTGCATATTAGGGCACATCTCTGAGGTAAACAATTTTACAAGAGCTTACAGGGCTTACTATAAGTTCCGGGAGGATTAGCTACATCAGGGGTGTGTGTCCTAATATATAAAGGAATTCCTGCTACAACCCCCCCACCCCCGAATATAACTAATAAATAAAATAATAACATAATAAAAACCCTTATGTAGTTTACCCAAATTTAAGCTAGTCCTACCAGATCTCCCACTATAGCTATTTAACCTAGGGTTCCCAGCCTCCTGTTGGGGGTGGGGTTTCCTCCAGTTTGGAGGTCCCCAACCCACCAACATGGAGCTAGACAGCATGGGAATCCCCGCCCTCAAAGAGCTCTGTTAGGCACTTGACATGCCTGGTGCAATGACATCACAACAAGGATGCTCTAGAGAATTTGGGTAAAAACTCTATGGCACTACATGACATCATTGTGCACCACACGCTGGAGCCAGGAAAGACCTGGCAACCCTAATTTAACCATAGAGTGTTTAAAAAATCTTGTCCAGTGACTTCATTTTTGCTTTTTTAACGTAAGTGGTGTTAGTCTGCACTGCAGCCATCATGCTAGGTCCAACCCCCTTTTTGCTCCTAGGGTTCCTGGCTGCTACCTGGTAACCCTGCCTTAAGCAGTACTCTTTCCCTCCAGAACTCATCTATACCTCTCTCTCCTGACATGTGACTTTCTTTATAAATGCCTCCAGAAGGACCTGAAAGCCCAAAGATAGTCAACAAACATATGAAGCTCCCTTATACAAAGTCAGACCATCAGTCTATCTAGTACAGCATTCTCTGTCAGTGGCTCTCCTGAGTCTGAGGCAATGTTCTTTCCCAGAAAGATGGCTGAACTTTGTCATTCCATTGAAGAAAGATCATTTGTTCTTGTTTTCTTACTCAGGGGACCTAGAGTGCAACCTGATATCAAAGGCATCATTGTATATCTACTTGTCCACAACATTTATCACACAGGTGTCGGTGAGTTGAGATCTTTAAAATAATGGCTGTTATATCTCTTTCTCCCTCCGCCCTTTATCATTTTTTATTTTGTACCATCCAGCCTGAGGAAGAATTATAGCACAAAGAAGCTTTCTCCCCCTATTACTTTAGATCTTTCTTAGCTGAAGATGCTGGGGATTAAACTTGGAAAGAGAGATGAAAAAAACCACAGGAAATATCTCAAACCCCTTATCATGCTCCTTCATATTCTCCTTCACCAAAACTAAAGCCAGGCAAATTTGTCCCATACTGGGGGTTGCCACCTACCAGGTGAGGCTTGGAGATCCCCAGTATTACAATTGCTCTTCTGACTAGAGAACACTTTCTCCACTTGGCTGATTTGGAGGATGAACCCCCCTTGTACCCAACTGCCACCCTTTCTCCAGGTTCCACCCCCAAAATCTCCAGGTATTTCCCAACCCAGAGCTGGCAACAAGGGTTGTCAGCCTCCAGGCTGTGGCTGGAGATTTCCCATTAATTACAACTTATCTCCAGATTACAGAAATCTGGAGAAATGGCTGCTGTAGAAGTTACTCTATGGTATGCCCCAGACCCCACCCTCCTCACGCTCCACCCCCAAAATTCACCCAACCCTTAGCTGGAAGCCGTACATACTTACATTCATGTTGTTCATGGGGTGGAAAAGATAGCCGCACAGATGACAGTATAAAGAAGACAAACAGGGGCCAGGCAATTTCAATCAACAGCTGGAACTGAAAGTGGGAAAAAGAAACAAGTGTTGAGTAGCCAGATATGTTAACCCTGAGAAACTGAGAGCAACGAGGAGGGGTTAATCATCATCAAATTTCTGTGCGCTGGATCAGGTGAAAGGGCCACCTCTCCCAGTGTGTCCAAAATAGCTCAGCCCTCAAATTGCCACTCAGTGCTTGAGCAAAACCTGTTAACAGCCCTCTGAAGTGTGTTCCACTTCTTTGTAACAGATTGTAGTTCATATCTATCAGGTAGCATCAAATAATCATAATCAAATAGTGTCCAAACTTTTTGAGTCTATGGGCAGCTTTGAAATTCTGACATAGATTGGTGGATGCAACCCAAAATGGCCATTACTCCTACCTGGCCACACCCACTTTCTAATTCTAAATCACTTGTTAAGTGCCAGGAAGTGTGTTGGTGGGCTCCATGGCACCCACAGGCTTCACACTGGGAAACCCTGGTCTCATCTGCTAGGCCATCACGCTACAAGCTTTGTAGCAGAAAACTGCAGTGTGTCTTGAGACTCCTTACTCATCATATTACATAGGATTCTACACACACCCACCCACCGTGGATGTACATTTTGTTTTGTTTTTTAAAAAAAATTACGATCATCCAGGGCTTAAATGAACTCCTTTCACCCAGAAGAACTTCATATGCTCACCAGTTCCTGCCAACTGTTTTTATATAGTCAAACACAAGCACACATACATATGTTTTGAATTTCAGTGCAAGCAATGCTGTTCAACGCCTAAGTACAACATCAACATTAGGATCTAAAATTGGATTACTGACATTTAACATCGGGCCAAGAAATAAGGGCTGGGGGTGTTACTGTAATTTAGGACAATCTGAACTGTAAATATGTCCCACCTCCCTCCCCCCCACCTCCGCCAAAGACTGTAACTGAGAGCTGCCACAGAAGCCAACGCATGATCTGAAGCTGGAGCTGGAGTCATGCTCCAGCTGAAGCTAAATTCTGGGTCTGGTCAGCGCTCAGATGAGAAACCCTCTGGAATCCTATGTATGCCTTCACGGTGCGAAGGCATTCACACAGTGGAGTAACCCGGGGGAGTTATTTTTACAAATCTGAGGGGAACTCCCAAGACAACAACAAAAAATCTGAAAACTTTTTAAAGTAAAAAATTATATCTACGCCTATTCAAACATAATGGAAGAAATAAAGTTTAAGTGAGATTTTGAATTGCTGGTACTGTAGCAACTCAAAATGGTGCTCGATAATTCATGTTCAGGTGAGAGGAGCCAAAACAGGATATAGGAAAAGACAGAGAACAGGAGGGGAAATGACAGCAGCAGAAAGGAACAGAAGCGATAAGAGGATGGGTGGAAAAAACTTACCCTTAATTCTAAATGTGTGGATCACACACGCACAAAAAAAATCAGACACAGGAGTGGGGAGAAGTAGGTTCTGAAAACAATACATTTTTGTAAAGATGGAAAACCAGGAACAAAAAAGGCAGTCTCCTGACCCTCTATTTTGTGTCTAGCTTTGCCAACAAAACACCATTCTATGTCTGGGCCTTGATGTTAAAGCTCTGGGTTCTGCTAACCAACAAAGCAAATTACATAAGCTTGCTCACTTTTGCTGCCAGAGGCCAGGATAGGAAACTGGCAATCCTATGCCCTTGTGTTACAAAATAAAACGTAGCCTTTTGAGGCCTCAGTGTGGGTTGGACTTGAGTCTGATGAGCTGCTGGGAAGGGGTAGCAGTTTCCCTCTTGAGGCAGGCTGGAACCAGGCTTGATTTGAGCCTAGTTGGTGAGGGGAAATCCCACCCCCAACTGACCTTTTCAGGCCTACTTCCAGTTGGGGGTGACGCTCTGGTTTTGGGGCAAAACTCTATGGTTTGAATCTGAATTTACCATGGAGTTTTGCCCAAAAACCAGAGTGTCACCCCAACCAGAAGTAGGCCCAAAACTGAAAGTAGGCCTGAAAATGCCCAACTTCTCTTCAGGTCTCCCAGAAGGACATCAGGAAACTCCTGCTGGCCAGGTAAGTCAGCCTGGCAACCCTTTTTCTTTAACACAAGCAGGCCCATGGCCTTCTTTCTTCACTCCAAATACACCACAAACATGCTCAGAACCTAGCTGACAGCCCTATTATTTTTAAACAAAACAAAGGAAGAATTCTGACAAATATCTTTATTGCTATACATTCAAGAAATATGTCTGTCTGCTGATTCGCTACTGATCTTCTACTGGCCTCCAGCATAGGGGCACACTTCTGGGCCT
The DNA here is from genome assembly GCF_032191835.1 of Heteronotia binoei. NCBI lineage: Eukaryota > Metazoa > Chordata > Lepidosauria > Squamata > Gekkonidae > Heteronotia > Heteronotia binoei. Next base: position 34,015,622 of record NC_083226.1, read on the forward strand.
AGCAAGATCCATTTATGCAATACAAGGTCCTTATGGCTGCCATAGGCTTTCTAGGCATGCATGGGCCTCCACTGAAATCAAGACTGGTCCACACATTTTACCAAGTTAAAACACCAACACTGTGTTGAGAAATTAATGGAGATTTAGGGGGTCGAGCCAGGGAAGCACAGATACCTCAGCAGGGAATAATGCCATAGAATCCACCTTCCAAAGTAGCCATTTTCTCTACAGCAGGTGATCTCTGTTGTCTAGAAATCGGTTATAATTCCAGGAGATGACGAGGCCCAACCTGGACATTAGCAACTCTACCTGGAAGCTGCTATTTGCCCCTGTGGGAAACTTACATGTGTTGTGATGAGCTACAGGTACATTTCCACAAGAGGCAAATAGTGACTTCATAGGTCTACAGCGGGTCAGGAAAACAACATGGGGTGGGAGGGGAGACCCTTCACATGTGCCAGGTCTACCTTGCAAGGTGGTTATAAGAATTCTTGAATTACTGCACGTAAAAGACCAGAAATGTGCTTGTCTAAACATTTGAAGTGATATTATTCCACAGCCTTGCTGATAGCCTAACTGACTACTGATCAACCAAAGGGCTTAATAAAAATGCTTGCTTTGATTTGACAGCTTTGAGTGTGCGTATTTGTGTATGCGTAAGCTTCTTTTCCCATAAAAGCTTCTCCAGTAAACAGCTTGAAGTGCATTTCCCATCTCTGCCAGTTTTGAAAAATGCAGCTGCTGAAATTAGCATTGCGAAAACTGGGTACAAAGCTCAGCTTGACGTGTGCGGCTGAACATTTACACTGGTGCTGCTGGAAGATGTCCAGGACAAAGTATACCCTGGCTGAACCCTGTGTGCAGGGGGAGGGGAAGCAACGGTGGGGGAGAGGGGGAGGTCAGACCTGAGCAAATAGGCACACACTCATTCCCTTATTCAGCAGCTCTTGCTATTCCTTTATCTCTGAAAATAGCCAGTTATCTAAGAATCTGCTGCAAGCCATGCAACAGTATGCTTTGGTGGGCGGCACAACAATATCACCAGCAAACCTCAGGCATATTTAGAAAGAGCACATACAGGTTCCACTTCCCCCAACCGCCACAAAATCCACCAAAAATAGCAGCCACGCAAATCAAGTTTTGTTATCTTAAAGCCCGCTGTCTATGCAAGGATGGCACAGTATTTGCATTTCACCTACTCAAACACATGGTGTTTCTGTTGCCATTACCTATAAGGAGACTAATGGAAGGAAACCAGTGAGGGAGTGCAACCAGTAGCACAGTTGGGTCATGAGGTTTTCATAGTGTTAATTTCTGCCCAATCTTGACCCATAGAATAGTACATTTCTTGCTCCTAAGGAGAAACAACCTTATTATGAGGTATAACATTTCTCAAATAACAGTACTCAAGAATAGGAACTAGTAAAGTTATGAGGCAACAGTGATGAGATTGGTGCATATTGAGAGGACTGTGTATTAGCACTCTCTCATATGGATGCCAACTCCAGGTTTGGAAATACCTAGAGATTTGAGGGCGGAGCCTGTGAGGGTGGGCTTTAGGGAGGGACCTCAGTAGGGTATAATGTCATACAGCTCACCTTCCAAAGCAGCCATATAAATATTAAATAAATTAGCCATCTATGTTGTCCAGAGATCAGTTGTAATTCCAAGAGATCTTCAATCCCCACCTGGAGCTTGGCAACCTTACATTGTCTCAGTATGTAATGTAGGAAAGCCAAAAGCATAATTGACTTGTTGACAATGATGTGGATCATGGTTTCTGTTAATTCTATAATTATGATATTATCTAGTCTGGATGTACTTTGTTTAATGTTTCTGTAAGGCTTTTAATGTTCTAAGCTGCCCAAAGTCCGCTTGCAGGATAGGGCGGGTATAAACTGAAAAATTAAATTAAATTAAATTAAATTAAACTGAAAAGGGCTACTGCAATTTCTCACTGACACTTGTCAGCAAAGGAACAAGCTTAATTTGTCATTGTTGGGTAGAATAGCTGCAATTAAAATAAATATTCTACCAAGAATTATGCATTTGTTTCAAACTATTCCTTTTGTGAAGGGTAGTAAACAATTTGATAAATGGCAAGAAAAATTTCAGAATTTATGTGGGCCGGGAAGAAACCAAGGATTAAAATGAAAATTTTGACAGATGCAAAAGAGAGGTGGATTTCAACTACCGAATTTAAGATTATATCAGGAAGCAGTTTGCTTAGTGTGGATAAAAGAATGGATAACGCTGTTAAACAAAAAACTTTTAGTGTTGGAAGGTCACGGAAATAAATTTGGCTGGCACGCATATTTGTATTATGAAAAAAAGAAGATGGACTTTTTTTTCTCTCACCATTATATAAGAAATAATTTGTTAAGTACATGGATGAAATATAAGAAGTATGGAGATGAGAGAAGACCATTATGGATAGTACCGGCAGAAGTAATAAAAATAACAGCTGAGATAGGGGAAGAAAAGTGGTTGTCATATAGTCAACTGTTAAAAATACAAAGTGGCAAAACAGAACTGAAAACTGCTGAAGAGCTGAATAATAAATATGATTGGTTTCAAATGCAACAAATAAAGAGCTTGGTGGAGAATGATATTAAAACTGAAGGAATAAGGAAGGAGCAAACAGAAATGGAAAAAGTTCTGCTTGGAGACAATAATAAATTAATTTCAAAAGTATATAAATTACTTTTACAATGGTCTACAGAAGATGAAGTAGTTAAATCTCAAATGATTAAATGGGCAATTAATGTAAATAAAGAAATACAGATGGAAACTTGGGAATATTTGTGGAAGAACTCTATGAAACTCTCAACATGCCAGAATATCAAAGAAAATTGTTTTAAGATGATGTACAGATGGTATATAACTCCTAAAAAATTGGCAAAGATGAATAACAAGATGCCAGACAGATGTTGGAAATGTAAAAAGCATGATGGTTCTTTCTACCATATGTGGTGGACTTGTGAAAGAGCCAAAATGTTTTGGCAGATGATTCAGCAAAAGATTTCTAAGATCTTGGGATATGAATTTAACAAAGTTGCAGAGACTTTTCTGTTAGGATTACAAATGAAAAAATTTCCAAAAGAAGACAGAACTTTAATCTGGTACTTGTTCTCAGCTGCTAGGACACTGTATGCGCAGTTGTGGAAGCAAGAAAAAATACCAGAGAAATGGGATTGGATTGTTAAAGTTATGACATGGAGTGAAATAGATAAGTTAATAAGAACTTTAAGAGACTATGATTTAGAAGTATTTAAGATGGAGTGGAAGAAGTTCAGAAGATATGTAGAAAAAGAATGGAAAATAAAAGGAAATTGGACAATTTTTGATAATGATTGGGGGGAAGATATGAACTTTGGTTCTTATTAATTAGGGGTACCTTTTAAAATGATGTTTTGAATTTAGTACATTGGCGGGGGTCAAGTAAAGGGGGGAGGGGTAGATAGAAAGTAATATATGGGATTTAAAAAAGTAGTTATTAATGATATAAGAAATTGAATATATTGCCATATGTTACTAATAAAAATTGTTTGAAACAGCAAAGGTGTCCTCGTGATCTAGAATTTTTTTTCTTCATCTTTGAAACATTGGTAAACACTCTGTGGAGAGTACTAATGGAGTCCACAAGGAATGTCCTTGGCAGGGAGAGGAGATTTGTGCAAATTGTGCTTCCACACAGCAGGAAATTTGTATTCAGCTCACTGTTAGTCCCATCTATTTATATACATACCAGGAAAACTGTGTATTTTATGCAAGAAGCTGTTTAGGAGGGGGGGTCATCAAAGTCAAAAGTATTGGTCACAACAATCCAAGAGGCCTTGCTTTCTGACCACAGCAAGTGTGGTAAATGGTCTATGAAACTGTCAAATGGCTTACTACACACTGCAAGAATCGCCAAATAATTTGGTTATTACAGTGGTCTCCCTTATCTGATCATTAGGTGCACAGTATAAAGCCCAGAAGAATCCAGAGCAATTATCTATGGTTCCGCACCCCATCACATGAATGACTTTAGACAAAAACAAAAGGAAAATACCAAAACAAGACTCAGAACGGAACTGGGTGGAGTACAGTGCCACCTAAGAAGAGTTACAATGCCACTGATTAATCACCTTGATGTGGTCCAACTTATGTCAACACCATTATGCACATTTTGCCGCATGAGAAGTTCCACAGGGTTAGCTGTGTTCCTAAAAGTAGGGTTACCAAGTCTGGCTTGGGAAATTCCTGAAGATTTGGAGGAGGAGTCTGGGAAGGGAAGGGCTTGGAGAGGGGAGGGACCTAAGTAGGATGTAATGCCATAGAGTCCACCCACCCACCAGCTGAATTGATCTCTATAGCCTGCAGCAATTCCCAGAGGACTCCAGGCCTCACTTGGAGAATGGCGAACCAACCTAGAAGGGATCTACACATTGTTGGACATTGGGCTATTGTGATCACTCACCTCCTGCACTTTCGTCCAAGTGGAAATGCCAAGCAGTGAATTTAGTTAGGCTGTAGTAGTCATAGAACAAAAATTGAGTCCAGTAGCCCCAAAGACGAACAAAATCTTCCACAGTGTAAGTTTTCATGTTTCAAAACTCATTTCATCAGCTCGTACCTTGGAAAATTTTGTTGATCTTTAAGGTGCAACTCAATCCAGATGCAGTTCCAAGGAGTGAATGATTACAATAGTCTACGATCCAACAAAGTGAGGATCTCCATTATGTCTGAAACAACACTGAGTCTTATGGTATTTTAATCATTAGCAAATTTATAGCAGCATAAGTTTCCATGGGCTAGAACTCTCTCTATCAAATGTATGAAGTGATTGCCTGAATAGGGAGGTATATGTGCACATGGGCATAAAGAAAAGGGAGGGGGAAGTTAAAAGCAGGGCCAATAGGACATTATATGCAAGGGGACATAGTATGTATCTGGGACACTTCTGTGCAGAATCCAATGGTATACGAGAAACACAGGGTGGTCAGTTCTCACAGCAGCCACTAGTAAAAATTCTATCCTAACTGCTGCGCTAATTTAAAGAATGTTAATTAATTTAATTTCTTTATTAAAGGAATCTTTTTCCTCCACCCTCTTGCCACCTACCATTTCAAAAAAATAACTTTCCAAACTAGGTCAAGAGCCACATCAATGTATTTAGCAGCATACTGGAGGTGGAATCTCTTTCCAGTTTTGCTTTACTTTCCTCAAGCTAAGTGTTTTTGGCCAGAGTCAATACATGTAAATACATACAAGTCACAACTGACTTTTGATGATCCCAGCAAGGGGCTTTCAAGGCAATTCAGAAACAGGTGGTTTGCCATTGCCTTCCTCTGCAGAGCCTTCCTTGGTGGCTTCCCATGAGTGGTATTTGAGATTATGGGAAGCCCCTTCTCCTGACAGACAGCAGTTAACAAGGGATCACCCCAGAGCCAGTCTGGTGTAGTGGTTAAGTGTGTGGACTCTTATCTGGGAGAACCAGGTTTGATTCCCCACTTCTCCACTTGCACCTGCTGGAATGGCCTTGGGTCAGCCATAGCCCTGGCAGAGGTTGTCCTTGAAAGGGCAGCTGCTGTGAGAGCCCTCTCCAGCCCCACCCACCTCACAGGGTGTTTGTTGTGGGGGAGGAAGGTAAAGGAGATTGTGAGCCACTCTGAGACTCTTCGGAGTGGAGGGCGGGATATAAATCCAATATCTTCTTCTTCTTCTTCTTCTAAATTTTTTCCATAAAGTCTTTAAAAAGTGACCGCAGAAAATAGGCAATAACTTAACTTATATGATTCCACTAATTGCCGTCAGACACATGGGTCTCATTGAATATATGCCCATGATCTGGGCAATATGCATGTTATGACATATAAACGTGTGTACAAAGAAAGTTAACCTGATGCTATAATCACTGAGAATGCTTAAGAAATCAAAAATAACTGATATTGGTTTTAGAGTAACCGTGGGAAGTGTATACTTCACATAAATTAATACAAACCCAGGTTCTAATATAAGATCATTTCTTCATTCTAAAGTAGCCCTTTTCAGATGTTACAGTCACATGCACTGAGATCCTATCAACCACATATTATGAGATATGCATTATCTGTGAACTCCCAATATGTGTGGTGGTTGTATGATCAACACACTTATCTACCATATTCATACAACCTTGGCATAGACTAACTTGAACCATGAAAAATCCAGAGACCAATTCATCCATACCAAAGCTGTATGCACATGGCAAATACACACACTGCCCTGTTCACACAACATGGCAACCGTGCATACCACAGATAGTGAGATCTTCCTAGCAAGCATGCTTGATAGTTTCTCAGTTTGTGTGATTGGAACATCTGAAAAGGACTAGTCTTACAAGCAATAATCCTTGGAACAGAATTCAAGCCCTAGCCAAATCGGAACTCTGTCCTGAAGCCTACCAAACTCAATGGGATTTGTACATGTAAGCAACAACATGTCAGCCTTCACTACATCCAAAATGGTTGCCTGAAAACGCCCTCCAAAAAGCAGTACAGTTGCCCAGTTCAGACTAACAACAAAAACAACAATGGTATGATCTTACCGTCTGTCTTCTCCTACAGGTGAAATTCTTCCATAGCAGCAACCCCAGCTGTGACCAGAATGCCATCTTCCCTCTATACACACCAGCAGCACCACAGATGGCAGCAGCACACAGCAGAGATACTGTGGCTGGTCATCAACTAGAAAAAAACAAAGGGAGGAGAGATAAGCAACCTCTGTCAATTCTTCAAGAAAGGTAAACAATTCCAAGGGCCACATTCAGCTCTGTTGTTTATGCCACTACATTCCTAACAAGCCCAAGTTTTGTGATCCAATACCTCCCTCCCTCCATAGCTACTACAGTTGAAGAAGTAATAATAATTATAGATTTTTTTTCTTTCACAGAATGCATCCTTCTACGTCTATTGAAATCAATTATCTTAGAACAGTGTAACTCAGCTGAGAATTGCACTGGCAGCTATTATTGTTATCAACAACTAAATGAGCCTATCTACCATGAAAGAGTCTTGTGGCGCAGAATGGGAAGCTGCAGTACTGCAGTCCAAGCTCTGCACATGACCTGAGTTTGATCCCAGCAGAAGCTAGGTTCAGTTAGCCAGCTCAAAGTTGACTCAGCCTTCTATCCTTCCAAGGTCAGCAAAATTATTCAGCTTGCTGGGAGTAAAGTGTAGACTGGAGAAGGCAATGGCAAACCACCCCATAAAAAGTCTGCCAAGAAAATGTCATGTTGTGACGTCACCCATGAGTTGGTAATGACCTAGTGCTTGCACTATCTTTACCTTTTTTACCATGTTTTAGGACTGGTAGATCTCCAGCTATAGTGGGCTGGTAGATCTCTCAGCTGACAGCCTCCAACCCATACCACTGCTTGGAAGAGGTGGGGTAGGGGAATACAGCAAAAATTGCTGTCACTCTTATAGCATGGGGCAACATTTTAAGATGCCATTAAAACTCTTATGCTGAAACCATGGGGCTTCAGTAGAATACTACAGGGGTGGCCGACGGTAGCTCTCCAGATGTTTTTTGCCTGCAACTCCCATCAGCCCCAGCCAGCATGGCCAATGGCTGGGGCTGATGGGAGTTGTAGGCAAAAAACATCTGGAGAGCTACCATTGGCCACCCCTGGAATACTAGAGTATTGCCCTGATGTGATGATATCACTCCCAGGTTCACGGTGGAAATTATGTCATACCATTGGAGCAACAGAATTTTACAAATCTAGATTCATTTATTGTAATGCACTCTATGTGGACCTGCCCTTGAAAAGTGTTTAGAAATGTAACCTGGTACTGCCTGATCAGAACACTCAACAGATGCCCCCTTCAGTCACAACTCTATGTTGTCCTTTCCCACCCCATCTTTACCTTTTGTACCTTTCTATGCCACCTAGCACTAGGGCACCTAAAGAAGCATCTAATCCAGGGCTTTTTGGGTAGAATAAGCCCAGCAGGAACTCATTTGCATATTAGGTCACACCCCGTGATGGCAGCATTGTTCGACTTAGGGCTTTTTGTAGAAAAAGCACAGCAGGAATTCATTTGCATATTAGGCCACACACCCTGATGCCAAGCCAGCTGGAACTGTGTTCCAGGGCTTTCCTGCTCAAAATAAAAAAGCCCTGATCTCATTCTATGTGAGCCTGCTATATATTTTGCATGTTAGGTTGGTGAGCACCACAGATGTGGTCGTGCTTAGTGGTGCCTCCTTAGAGAAGCTTTCGAGCAACCTTGTAGATCCCCCTCCCCTGTTTTATTAGATGCCATCAACACATTCTCCCAATTTCATCTCTGTCATTTTTTCAATAGGCTTTGTTTGTTTGTTTGTTTCTGCTACAACTGATGTACCGTGCTTTTTCCTTGTTTCAGCTGCAGGTTTTATCTTTGTACCTCATTCTTTTACTCTTTTTACCATTTTTTTACTGCTGTAAACTGATGCAGATAGTTATAAGGAGAAGAAGGGTATAAATATTTTGAACAAAATAAGTAAATAATATTTATTTGATTGCTGTATTGTTGGGTTTTTAATTGTTTTACCATGTTGGAATCCGCTCTGAGCCCACTATGGGAAAGAGCAGACTGAATTGGTTGGCTAAATTCTCAGCAGAATCTAGGTGTGAACAGGAGACTCCTGGTTCATGCAAATCTATCAGTGCCTACCTATTAACCAGCAATGCCTCCCATACACATCTCCTAAATAAATAAATTTCCTTTCATTTATTTAACTATTTATAAATTAAATTTATAGACAACCCTCCCCTGAGCACACAAGCCCAGACAACCCTCCCCTGAGCACACAAGCCCAGCTGCAATGGAGTGCAAAAACTGTGAAGTTTTACTTCATTGAGACTCTCAAGCAGTACCTCATGTTGTGGTTGTAGCCTGTCTTCTGCAGCAAAATATATGCACTAGAGCTGAACTATGAGACCTCCCCAGATAAAACTAGAAGCTGTCTGGTCTAAAGTCAGCATGGCTGTCAAATATAACCTGTTGCTGAACGTAACAGCTACGTAAGAGAACATGCATGTTTCTTCTTCTCCAGAATATGCCCCTCTATCACAGCTCTACCATTCTGAAACTCTTTACTTCATATTGGCACATCAGCTCAAATGTGAACCTACTTATTTAAAAAAAAAGAAGAAGTAAAATCGAGGTTTTCCTTCTGGGACTCATTAGAAACCAACCCCCACACTGTAGCCAGATCCATCCGTACTTTCACACTTGTGCAGTGAAGAGGGGTCGGGACAGATAGAAATGGTTGAAATTAAACCATGCAGCAGCAATTCAGTTTCAAAATTCACCTCTCACCACAGCTGTTATCAAACAAATATGCAGCAGCCTCAGAGAAGGGGTGGAAGCTTTTGGCAAACAATGCAGCTATCTGTTTGCTTTCTGACCACAGGGGGGGAAACTAGGGGGAGGATGCCTTTCCCCTAGAAAAAACCTATTTAGTCAGTGACTTTAGAACACCCCCCCCCCAAAAAAAAAGAACAGCCTGATTGTGCATAGCCTTGAAATCTCTTTTTCTACTGAGGATCAGGCTCTCCATCTCAACTATCACTCTTCCATGTCACTGGTAAACAACACACATTCTTCTGCTTTTTTAAAAGTAAGGTTCTAGTCCTCATTGACTCCAGAGATTACAACAATGCCTAGTCCCATACTATAGGTAGGGTTGCAAACTTCCCGGTGGGGAAAGTTTTACAGAATTACAACTAATCTCCACACAACAGAGATCACTTCCGCTGGAGAAAAAGGTGATAGACTCTATGGCATTGTACCTTTCTGAGGTCCTTCCCCTCCCTTCCCAAAACTCATCCTCTCCAGCTCCACTCATAAATATCCAGGTATTTCCCAATCACAAATTGGCAACCCCACCTACAAGACCCTCACACCAAAGCTTCTATCCTGGTTCTTATCTTCAGCAGCAACTTCTGTGGTAGGGTTGCCAGACCCCCTGCCCCCAGTGGAGGCAGGGGTCTCCTGCCTCCAGGCCGCACTGCCAATCAGATGTCTAGGGGGAGGAATGTACCCAGAAAAAGAGGGAGGCCCAGCTGATTTTGCAACGATGTGTCTACATCACTTCTGATGTGACCCGGATGTGATGTCATCGTGTTGGTGGCGTCAGGGTGGCACTCTGGTATTTGGCTATAACCTCTATGGTAGAAGTCAAATCTACATCAGAGTTTTTGCCAAAATACCAGAGTGTCACCCTGACAGCACTGCATGATGACATCACTTCTGTGTCACATCAGAAGTGATGTAGGCACGGCACTGCAACAACGGCTGGGCCTCCCTCCCACTCTCAGTAAGTCCCTCCATCCCCCATCATTGCCAGGAGGGACCTGACAACCCTACCTGCTGGAGTCTGCCAAGGTGTGAGCAGGCTCATAGCTTTGCAGTGACTTCTAATGGTACAACCCAGCATTTCCATGCAGGACCTCTCTGCTGATATAATGCAGCCTGCCATGAGCAACTGATGTCTCCATGTAATCCTCTCCCCCAGTCATAAGAAAAGCCCTGCTGGATCAGACCAACGGTCTATCTAGTCCAGCATCCTGTCTCACACAGTGGCCAATAACAGGACATTGAGACCAAGCCCTTCCCCTGATGTTGCCTGCTGGTGCTGGTATTCAGAAGTTTACTGCTTCTGAATGTGGAGATTCCTTTTAGTCACAATGGCTTGTAGCCATCAATAGATCTATCCTCCATGAATCTGTCTAATCCTCTTTTAAAGTGCTCTATGCCTGTGGCTGTCACTACATCCTCTGGTCCAAAGGCCTCCAAGCAGCCCCCATCTCCTTCAGGCTTGCCAAATAAAGTGCAGCCCCAGCACTAGAAGAAGCTCTTAAACAGTTAGTATGTTAAATAATTTCTTATTTCCCTGTCCCGGAATGCAGAAAAAGGAAGGAAGGGTTACGGATGAAGGGTTTTCCTCCATATCATCTAATGCAACAGCCTGTAAACAGCTGCAGAGCATACGAGGCGTGCTAATATCAGTTTGCCCTGCTGCTACTGATGTACTGTCCTTGTTCTGAGAACAGATAAAAACATTTTTGGCCTCCTGGGGAAAAATCAGTCCAGGCTCTTTCATAATAAGAAGCAAAGGTCGGATCCAACTCATATTGTAACAAGCACACAGCTGTAACAGAAATGAAGTTAGGCTCCTGAACTTATATTCTTATTGATTTTAAATCCAGATAAACTACTACAATCATTCCCGCCCCTCCCCCCAAAAAAGAGAAAACGCTAAATTGTAGTAGACACTACAGACAGAGGATCTACCACCCCAACAGGTCTGCAGCTTTGCTTGGAATATCCAAGGAGAACACAGGCAAAGATCAGATAAACCTCCACTTTTGCCTACTGAAAACAGCCCCGCCTAAGGGCCACCCTGAAATTATGCTTTATTTGGCACCTTCAAGGCTTTTTTTCAGGGGTAACGCAGCAGAATGGAGTTTCAGAACCTCTTTGTGGAAACCAAATCCTCAAAAAAATGTTTAAAAGTGTGTGAGGGCACCCATGTGTTTCTCCTTCAGTTCCCTCATGAGCGTTCCAGCACCTTTCTCCAGGAAAAAAAAGCCCCAGACATTGCTATGGCATGCCTCGCTAAAGGTGGGTTGACAAGCACATACACTGCTTGATTGCAGTGCATTACACATGCGTGTGATCATGCACTGTGGGCAAAGCTTTCATTTTTCCTCCACCCACTTGACAAAGGAGTTTGTCCACAGCTCCTCCAACTCATCTACTGCTGAGTAGCTGATGAGAAAATAATAAAAGATGTGTGAACCAGCCCTGCGCTGTCTTTTCAGAAATTTTGGCTCTTTAAAGCACAGTCTACAATGCATGGGCTTTCAGCATTATAGGCAAGGTGCAAGAAAGAACTGTTCTTGGGGCCTTAGCCTGGGCAGAAGTCTGCAGCTTATTGCTCTGGGGCCATATGTGGCTCAGTATGAACCCAAACGTGTCTCTTCCAAGAAGAAAATAAAGTCTTATGGTATATGGTAGGTTAGTGTAAGACAGGGATGTCAAACATGTGGCCCGAGGGCCAGATCAGGCCCCGCAGAGGGCTCCAAGCAGGCCCTCATCTGCTTCATTTTCCCTTGTCTGCTTTTTTTCAGTCGCCATTTGTGTCCCCCCCCCAGGCCAGAGCAGCAAAGCAGCCTTTCCCTCTCCCCCCTCCCTTTTCCCAAAGGAAGGAGGAGGGAGGAGCAGCCTCAGCCAATGAGGGAGCTTGGCTCTATAGCTCTGCTGGGTGATTACGTTTGCCAGGCTCAATTAATCACTGTGCAGTGCTACTGAGACAAGCCTCTCTTCCTTCTAAAAAATGGCTGAGGCTCCCCCGCCTCCTCCTGCCATGGGGAAGGAAAGAAAGAACCAGAGCTTCCTTTGTAGTCCCCACCATCAGGAGAGCTACAAAGAATGCTTTTAAGACTAGCAACATTTTAGTGAAGGTATGAGCATTTTGCCTTGCTACAGAGAGAGAGAGAGAGAGAGAGAGAGAGAGAGAGAGAGAGAGTGTTTTGATGGGCTTGTAACTGGGTTCCCCTCCTTTTTTTCACTGTACTTACGCCCTCCAGTCTTTCTCAATAGGAAAGCATATGAACTATTTAGAAGAGAAATATCAGCATTAGGCTGAGAGTGTGTTCCACCCCAGGTTCACCCAGCAAATTTTCCTTATTTTTTTTTCTTTCACATTTTCCTTTGATTGGGTGTCTTGAATTTAGACTTCCCAGATAAAAGGCTGACACTGACCACTGTACATGGCTGTGTCTCTGTTCTTGTAGTTGTTTGGGGGGGGGGGGGAGTTGTATTTTTTTTTTTTAGTTGCAGTCATTTTTCTGGGGAAAATTATAGTTTTGTAGACAAGCACATAGCCCTCAGTCCGTGCCATGGTGCCTTCATGTGTTCTTGACTAGTACTTGAAGCGACTTCTATACAGAAGCTCACAATGCCCAGCTGCTTCATGTTCCTTTGGGTCTTAGACTCAAAGCATTGACGTCTGTAATGAATGTCAATGAATCAAAAGTAGGTTTGCAACTTACAGATGTGCACACCTGAACAGCACATATTCAAGACTGGTACAGCACAGATATTGTCAATTAATCACTGTGCAGTGCTACTGAGCTTTTGATGCAATAATTCATAGCAAGAGGTGGCATTTATCAGAGACTGTAAAACAAAATATTGCAAGCGGGCTAATATTTTTAGCATTTTATTTTAAGCAAAAAAAAATCTTTAATTGTGTGTCTGTGCCCTTTATAAAGTTTATATGTCTGCTAACTGGCATTACATTTTATGATACACATGGCTCGGCCTGACAAGGTCTCATTTCTGTCATATCCGGCCCTCATAACAAATGAGTTCGACATTCTAAGGGTTGTTAGACTAAGCAGTATATGAAGGGAACAGCAGGAAAAGTTTTTTGGTGCACTAAAGGGCTTGTTAGAAATGCATTAAAGAAAAGGGAAATTATAGAGTTGGACTATAGCCAGTAATTTTAAGTATGAACCATGCACAAGTTTTAGGGTTGCCAATCCCTGGGTAGGGACAGTGGATCCCCTGTTTTGGAGGCCCTCCGCCCGCTTCAGAGTAATCAGAAGTGGGGGGGAGGGAAATGCCTGCTAGGCACTCCATTATTCCCTATGGAGACTGATTTCCAAAGGGTATAATGGAGAATTGATCTGTGGGTATTTGGGGCTCAGGGGGGGCTGTTTTTGAGGTAAAGGCACCAGATTTTTTGAGATAGAGGCACCAGCATAGCATCTAGTACCTCTCCTCAAAACACCCTCCAAGTTTCAAAAGGATGCAGCCAGGAGTGAGGTTGTGACAAGCAAAACTGAACTCCAAAGGAAGTTCTGGCCATCATGTTTAAAGGGACTGAACACCTTTTAAATGCCTTCCCTCCATTGGAAATCATGAAGGATAGGTCCTATAGGCCCCCAAAGTAGATGTCCCTATCCTTCATGCTTGTCACAACCTCACTCCTGGCTCCACCCCAATGTCTCCTGGCTCCACCCCCAAAGTCCACAGATATTTATTGAATTGGACCTGGCAACCCTAACAAGTTTACAGCAATGCTCTAAACCAACTGCACATGGTGTTGCTGTATATTTATTACTTATTTTGGGGTTTTGTGTGTGCCCCTTCCTAAAAAAGGACTTGCAGGTTGCAACAACCAGTGTTTGGGTTGCAGAAAGGTTACAGATTATTAATTAACAAGATGATTGATCAGTCATTTTAAGTAATATGTTTTTAGTTATACAAATTAATCTTCTTAAACCGGCTCTTTGGTGATCTCTTACGCTGGGTTTTGACAGAGTTTGGCTCTTGAATTATAAAAGGTTTCTGTCCCTGTCCTGGTGGCTCAGGCAGTAGTCAGCCATCTTGTCTTGTCAGCAAAAAGACTTAGCCTGTGGCCTCTGCAAAGAACTCATTTGCTTCAAATTAGCTGTTGCTGCTTTTCTCCTCACAGCAGCTTTCCTGTAGTGTCTATCTTTCCCATCCGGCCCTTCATTTTCTATTTAGAAATCTGTTTTGACTGGGTTTTTGTTTCAGCAGCATGGCCACAAAAATGCTCCCTCCATTTGGGTCCATACATTTGAAACCCTTCGAGCCTGCCTTGCCACCAGGCAAAATCCAGATTAAACCCCGGAAGATGCTATAAACCTTTGTTTGACTAATAAACTTGAGCAATGGTTCTTGCAAAAGAACATCAACCAAGGTAATTTTCCCTGTGACAAACTGATGCAACAGGAGTGTTAAATTAAGGGGGAACGATTTATAGGTATTATACAACATGGCATTTTCACAGACGTTACACAATTTATTTTTTTTAAAAAAAAGGATTTTGAAATTTGCATCACAATGAAAGGAAGCATCGAGGCCAGTTTTCAGAAGACTTTAGCCCTTATCCAGCCACAGAAGATTTTAGCCCTAATCCAGTCACAGGCTATATACATGCACAGACATATCCTTAGCAAGATACGGAACTGCATGCCTAAACTAGGGCTACATGAGGGTTTCCAATAACGGGCTTGCACAGAGGAACCTTTTTAAAAAAAAGAAGTTAAAATTGCAGCAGTCACTGCTTTGGAATCAGAAATGGGTCAGATGGTCAGATTCATTCCCCTTCCTCTTTCCCTATCAAACAGCTGATTAGCAAGAGGTTGATTACCCCCAAGGAAGTAGCTCTGGCTACCCTACACCCATTGTATTGGATAAGGGTTTCCGAGCACAGATTAGCACTACGTCCTTTATCTTAGCCAAAGGTCCAAGCATGCACTGGTGTGAAGGAATCAGACAGAGATGCAGTGCAGCTGCTGTTAGCACCACTCAAACAACATAAAAGCACAATTCAAATACATTCACAAGGGGGGGGGGGTGTTTGTTGGTATTACTTTTCTAAGGAGAACATAAAAGTTTACATATATATTCAATCCTATGAAAACTCAATAAAAGACACCTAGCTACACTTCTTCAAGGATTCTGAACAAATTCCCCCCAAATCTGGGTTGCACCGTTGATTGTCTCGGTGTTACGAAAAAGTGAAATCAGTGCAGTTGCTTGCTGATGTGGCTGACCTCAATTATAAAATGCTTGCAGTTTTCATTTAAGCAAACTGTTGTATTCCCAAATTCTCAAAGATGGAACCACTTACCCAAAGGTGCACAGCAAATACAGAAGCACAATTTGCAATGCACCCAACGGACCTTAGCAACTGAGTTCTAGGAACCAGCTTCGTCCCCGCCAAGCACTCTGTGTGTGTTGCAGATGTCAGCAGTGGATGTGAACTTTGAACCT
Source organism: Heteronotia binoei (assembly GCF_032191835.1). Lineage (NCBI taxonomy): Eukaryota > Metazoa > Chordata > Lepidosauria > Squamata > Gekkonidae > Heteronotia > Heteronotia binoei. The sequence continues at coordinate 34,031,455 of NC_083226.1, forward strand.
AAAGGTCTTGCGGCTCCAACACTATCAGCTGAATGAAGCTGATATGCCCAGTTGTGTTTAAGGGAATCCCAGAAGCAGCAGCCTTTGTTGAATGGACCTGAATCTCCTAGCCAAACTGTAACATTAATTTGGTAAGATATCGTCTCAGCCTTGAGTTTTGCAGACATGAATGTGTACTGCTTTAAAAAAAAGATTTTCTGAGAAAGACAGCAAATAGATGAACCGGTGAACAGCTAAAATGTGCTGCCTATCATAGCATGGCTGGAAATGACTATTCTGCTTAAAAGTCTATGCCCAGTTATGCACAAAAAAATGCCTGTTTTTATTACATTTGACATTTATTACATTTTATTACATTTGACAGCTATGAGGCCCCTCCCTTAATCTTACCCAGATGAAAATCAGAGCTGGCAACTTTGATTTCAAAATGGTTATCACCTGGGCCTGGGTGGAGTACAGGACATACAGTTGCTAACTTTGAGTTTGGAAATTCCTGGAGATTTATGGGTGGAGCCTGGAAAGGGCGGGGTTTGGAGAGGGGAGGGACCTCAGAAGGGTATAATGCCATCAAATCCACCCTCCAAAGCAGTCATTCACACCAGGGGAAATGTCATGTGGAGATCAGTTGTAATTCTGGAGGATCTCCAGGCCCTCCCTGAACTTTGGCAACCCCACCAGCACATGACGTACTCCAAATGGCAAGGACAGAACAAAATCTTTTGCTTGCAGCTGCAGCATGCATTGGTTGGCATGGTAGATAAGCCTGCACTTGGATTCTAGCGAAAGAGATCCTGCACAGGGAAGTGGGGGAGGGAGAGCTATCTCACTGGAAGCTGCTATCACAGAGATACTTAGGTTTGTTCATTTACTCTGTCCTTCCTCCTTCTACTCTCAGAAAAATTTTGCCTCCCCCTGCTGGGTTACCAGCCTCCCAGTTCTGGAATTACACGTGATCTCCAGAAGACAACAGATCTGATCTCTGGCAGCATTGAAGTGCAGACTCTGTGGCTGTGAAACTCTCTCCCCACTCCAAACTCCACTCTGTCCAAGCTCTGTCCCCAAATCTTCAGGAATTTTCCAACCTAGAGCTGGCAGCTCTACAGGCCCTACCAGGAGTCATTTTGTAGAAAAAGAGGTGCAAGAGCTCATTGGCACAACTCATTTGCATATGCCACACACCCCTGACATCACCGGAAGGTGTACTAAATTATATCAGCTCAGTATCTACCTTAAAATGCTTCTTGAATTATAATTGTCATAATAAAACCTTACTCCCATCCTACTTTTTAAGTTACTTTCTTCTATGCGGTCACAGTAACATGACTGAGATTTCCATCTGTGCTTTATATGCTTTATTTTTTCATTTTTTTGTGGGGGGGGGGGAATATTAAAAAGTGTCACATCTTAAAAGTTCAGCAGAATTCTCACAGGGGGTTTGAACAATGGAGCCCAGAAGCAAGTATTTGGGGAGGGGGGTAAGAAAGAAAGAGCACAATAAAATCTAGAGGTTCCGGAGCTCCGCTCCTGTGAGTTCCTGCCCAAAATGAGGCCCGGACTCTACGAAAGCTGACTGCAGGGACTCTATGAAGGTTGACATGGCGGACCATGGAAAATGGAGCTTGGACATCTAGTCAGTGGCTTAGCATTTTACTGGACCTAAGGGGTTATGCAACTGAAGCATGCGTGCTAAGAGGAAATGCTGCTCCTGACACAATCTCCTCCAAACATTCCAGCAGTATTCTGTGTGCCTGTATGTAGCTGCATCAGGGTGTCGAACTCATTTGTTACGAAGGCTGGATCTGACATAAATGAAACCTTTTTGGGCTGGGCCATGTGTGGCATAAAATGTAATGCCGAGCAGTGGAGATATAAACTTTATAAAGGACACAGACAAACACAATTTGTGTTTGTGAGTTGCAAACCTACTTTCAATTTATTGACATTCATTGCAGAAATCTCATGGTCAATGCTTTGAGCCTAAGACCCGGGGGAAAACATGAAATGGCTGGGCATTGTGAGCTTTTGTACATAAGTCGCTTCATGTGCTGGCCAGCCTATGGAGAAAATAAAGGCTTTGCTCTGTAGCTCATGTGTGTGATTGAGCAAGCCAGGCAAAGCAAGCTGTGATGCAGAAGGAAGCAAGAGAGAAAGAAGGAAGCAGATGACAGTGAGTTGCTTGTGGGCCTGTGGGAGCCCTCCAGGGGCCTGATCTGACCCATGGGCCGCATGTTTGACACCCCTGTGTTAGACACCCCTGTGCATGTTTGACACCCCTGTGCAACTTAAAGTGGAGTTATATCTACTTAACTCTAAAAGTTAGAGTGTAAAACTCCCCTTCAGGATTACCTTTCAAATTTCTGACTTTTACACTAGAATTGCAGAAACTGCCCCAAAAGCTTTTTGGGTTTTTTTTTAAATGGTGACATGTTTTCTTGCTAGCTGCCCATCCTGTGAGACCATTTCATCAGCCCTGTTGTTGCCAAATCTCCTTACTTTTTGAAATTCTATCTTGGAGCTCATTGGTACATGAAGTCGTATACACTGGAGGCCAGCTAATACATTCAGCAAGGGGGAGCGCTTTGCCTGGATTGTACCATTTATGGGCTGCTGGGGAAGGAGTTGCATGTTTTAAAAAATCCTCTACCACAAGACATCAGCGTGTCAGGAAGAAGGATGTTCCAAGCCCTTTTTCCTGTCATAGTATTTTTCAAGGGAGAGCACTTTTCAAGGGACAAGACCCAGATTCAAAAACCCCCCTCTGGCATTATGTTTGCTGGGTGACCTTGAGCCAATCTCACACACTCTGCCTAGCCTGCCTCACAGGGTTGTTGTGAGAGTGAAACAGAGGAGAGGTGAGTGATGTGAGTTGCCCTGAGCTCTTTGGAGGAAGGGCAGGAGAAAAATGAAATAAAGTGCAAAGAGGTTCGTCTTAGACAAAAAAGTAAACAAAACGATCAACACAATTGCCATCATCCTGAAGTGTTACAGTCCAGGAAAAGCTTAACTGCTGGATTCTTCTCAGTGTATAAACTGGCTCACAGTCAGACCACTAAGGCCTCTCTGGCACACTATGATTTACTCTAAATGTCAGCAGCTCTCCAGGAACATAGGCCAAGATGTTTTCCCAGCTTGCTACATGAGATTCTTTTACCTGGAAATTGAGCCTTGGACTTTCTACAGGATATATGTGCTCAACCACTCGCCAACCAAGAGTCAATACACTAAAGGGGAAACATCAAGGAATTCAGTAAGTAGTCTTGGGTGATGATTCTGGATTAGATCTCGAGTAGTCAAAAAGAACCATCAAGTGTCTGTCAAGGCCTGCCAGTATTAGCCCCCAGCCTTGCTTACAGTAAAAAGCCAAAGCATATTGAGTAGCCAAGGCAAAATTTATCCGCTATCTATACATGCCAATAAAACCCGCGTAAGTCATCAAATAATTATATCAGCTCAAAAATATAATGGAACGGAAAAGGCTTTTTGCCAATCTGTCACTGGGCTGGTAACACTCATTTCTCAGATTGTCCTCCCCTCGTAAGTGCTTCTAATGGTCTCCGCTTGATACATTCTGGCCAAATGATAAGAGCATCGTGTCTTATGTTCCTAGCAGCAGACACCCACAGACAACCCTTGGCTGGGATCTTTAATAGAGAACACTGTTCTGTAAACAAAACAAGAAATACAATGAGGCAAGGAAAGAGGATGCCTGGTTTTACAGGTCAAGCAGTGATGGAAGTTGGACCAATGGCAAATAAATCTCGGTCCGTTCCACACTCTCACCCAACTGTTCCCTGTATTTCTGCATTCCCACCTGCTTTCTATACCATGTCCCACCTGCCAAGAGCCAACCAGCAATGCCACAGCATGGAATATGTCAAGGGTCCCCAACATGGCCCATGGGTTTCATGGTTCCTGCTGACATCTTTCATGGCACCCTCTCCCCAAGTAGGCGGGAGCAGATGTTGCTTTTGCCAAGTCAGGCTTTTGATTGGCTTTTAAAAATGATTGGCTGGGCAGATTTTTAAAAAAAGCTGCCTTGGCAGCAGCTGACACCACATTACCAAGATCTTCACTGTGCAACTGGAGGTAATCCATGTGTATGCAAGAAAATATTTTTAAACAATATGTTTATTTAAAAAGGTACCCTTGTAAACAGAGCTTCTGCCTGAAACACTGAAAAGCCATAGCGTTATAACCTCACACCTTGACATTTTGTGACCGACTCCACCTCCTGTAGCAGGCATGTTGGGGTTGCACCCACCACTCAAGTCAGAGTTACAGCTATATGCAGGCTCAAAAAGTTTGGGGACCTTTGCTTTAAGACCCCTGCAGCACCAGGTTAGCAGCCAAATTTTAACTTTCCTTTCCAGCCCAGGCTCCAAAGCAGCTTCTCTAAACACTGCAGTTGTCCACGGTTGCCTTTCCTGCTGCTGTTTCCTTCCTGAAGGCTCTTCAATCAGAGAGCGAGACAGATGTGCATGCCTTAGATGAATTAGTATTTTTATTAGCTCTGTTCTTTGACTCCCACCCTTTGACTCGCTTCACTTCACCTTTTGACCACTCAGCTTTGTGCCCAAGGACATGACTCTGCCCCCCCCCACGCCAATCTCACTGGTCCTGCCCCGATGACTTCCAAGAGGTAACAGTCCTTCTGAAAGAACTCAGTGACTTTCTGTGGATGAAAACAGTTTGTTTATCATGTGGAAAAGTTTGCTAAAATTGTGTACTAATGTGCTACAGTATAGACTACAATGTGTGGTTTTGTAAGCATTTCTGGTTACTGGCTTGTTCTGTTATCATGGAGTGAAATTCATTATAGTAACAAAAAATTAAACTATAAAATGCCCTTCAAAGATTTGCTTTACACATTAAAATCAAAATAAAGCCTATATAACCATTCCCCATACAGTTTCATCTCATAACAAACAATATTTCAGATATATCAGCAAAGGAAAAAAATCTCAAATGTTAACAATGCATGCATTAACACTGAGAAACAAGCAAACATTTCATGAAAGATGTAAGTGTGTAAAACAACGAATTAGTACTCTGAAATCTGGAAAATATGGAGAAGCAGCAGGGAACATAAATTTGTCTCAAACAAAACTCTAGCCACAAAACTTCCCAGCTGGAGGAAATGCTTCCCCTAAACAACGTCACTAGCCGTGGGTTACTAACACTAATGACCATCCGGCCACATGGGGAAGTGAAGTGCACAGAAATTTTTTTGATGTTATATTTTCCCATGGAACATCTGCCCACATTTGTAAATACAATGTTTCTCTACAGTTGTCAGGCCTGCTGTGCAGTGAATCTACCACACTGAGCGCACCATGAAGTCACTTCAGAGTTATCACAACCCTATCAGTTAATGACCACCAAAACATCCTATCGTTAACACAGCCTTGCTCAGGATGGGCTAAATGTGGGATATGAATGAAGTATGGACAAACCCCATTGCTTATACATGATGTATTTGCCTTCTTTTGCTAACTTTATTTAAATATTTAAATTATTCACTTACATCTTAAATGGAAAACATTCTGATTCAAATTTCCCTGGTAAACACACATCATTGAAGCCTTACCCCCTTGGAATTTACAACATGTAAGAATTGGTGGCAGTGGTGGGTGGGAAGGATGATTACACCACATTTGCAGTAATGCAGATGACTAGACTGCCACGAGGCAAAAAACTCTGTCATGTGATATACTGATCATCTGTGTCCGGTCTACATAACTGTGAATAGATGATGGGGGGAAGGTGGTATAGTGTAGCTCAGTTTCAATAGATCTCAGAAGCAATGCAGAGTCAGCACTTGGATGGGAGACACTCCAAAAAAGATTCTGCAGAGGACGGCAGTAGCAAACCACTTCTGCTTCTCCCTTGCTTTGAACGGCTCTTATTGAGGAGTTACCACAAGTTTCTTGTGACTTGATGGCACTTGTGTGCAAATGGGAACAAAGAAGGGCATAACATTCCAGGGGTCTGTGTCACTCTGGGGGGCTCGGAGGTGCAGGTAAGGTGCAGCCAGGAGGTAGCGACAGCATATTCATTCCAATCAGATATCTTGTGTGCATTCTTCGCCATGTGAGGGGTACCCAGAGGGACTTTTTCAGTGGTGGGTTTTGGCAGCCTTGACTATGAAATGCTGTAATAAAGGAGTATAAATTCTGTTTGCATAGCTAGCAACATCCCAGATCTGACACTTCATAGGGTATCAATGACCTCATACATCAATGAATATGCAAACTTGCAACCCACCCCCCTGCCTGGCCACTTGATGGGTTTATAAGCCGATCATAAATTCAAGAGTATTTTCCAAGTTAAGTAGCATTTTTCCCGACATTATGTTTTATCCACATACAATCATAAACCATCTAGACATAATTTTATAATACACCTCCATAAAACCCATCTTGGGAGTTCAAAATGTCCATGAAGTAAAGTGGGGATGAACATCAATCAGCTTACATTTCATAACTTCGGGTGGGGAGGGGGAAATCACAAACATCCTTCCAGACGGTGACGGAAATGTGTAGGAGAAAAAGAAAATCATATTTTTGAAGGAGAGCTGTAAGACTACAATTTATTACTTAGAAAGGAACATTCACCTAATCAATGAAGAATATAATATCGCAAGCTGATCCAAACCACAAAACCCTATATTAAAAGAACCATTCACTGAGATTCTCCAATTAATCTAAGATGAAATTTACTCTCTTGTGGTAATGATATTTTCAGTTTCCCTACCTAATGCCTCCCAGATTCCTAAACCCAGCCAATTGTCAGGGGAAAATAAGTTCTATAGAGGAAAATCAAGGGTCAGTTCTGATGCAGATTCACTTATTTACTTCATGCCCTTCTCCCCAGTGGGGATCCAAAGCAGCACAACCTCCCTATGAGGTATGCTGAGAGTAAGTGACTGGGCCAAGGTCCCCCAGCTAGCTCCCATGGCACAATGGTGATTTGAACCTGAGTCTCCCAGATCCTGGGAGGAAAGGCAGCATGGTATAACCTGTTCTTATCAGACCTTGGAAGCTAAGCAGGCTCAGTACTTGGAAGAAACACCACCAAGGGAGGCTGTGCTGAGGAAGGCAACAGCAAACCACCTCTGCTTCTCCCTTGCCTTGAAAACCCCTCGCTGTGGTCACCATAAGTTGCTGTGACTTGGCGACACTTTAGACGTACACACACACACACACACCCTAGTCTCACCACAATCCCATGATGGCTGTCATGAACCAAACAAGGCATTTCATGAGTCATGTTCACTCTTCTTTTTTCTCTGCTAACTAACATGGTAACAAGATAAAAAATCTGGTCTAGCTGTATACTAATTCAAAAGCCAGGATCCCCAAAGAGAAAATTAGCTTCTTCCCAGTTTACACATTAATTCTATAGATTTGTAGTATACAGTCATCATTCATCTGACTAACAACAGGATAGTAAAAACAGCACTAGAAAATGACTTCCAAACTCTGTTTTGATCTCTTGTAAACCTACCAAGGTTTCCTCAATGAAAAGATCTTTACTGACAGATGAACGTCCTCAAAAGAAAGCTGTCAATTAGTGTTGCCAATCCCCAGTTATGGACAGGGGATTCCCTGGTTTGAAGGCCCTCCCCCCACTTCAGGGCTATCAGAAAGTGTGTGGGGGTGTCTACTGAGCACTGCATTATACCCTGTGGAGACCAGTCCCCATAGGGTATAATGGAGAATTGATCGGTGAGTATCTGGGGTTGGAAAGGGCTGTTTGAGGCAGAGGCACCAAATTTTCAGCATAGCATTTGGTCCCTCGCCTCAAAAAACTCCCCAAGTTTCAAAAAGATTGGACCAGGGGGTCCAATTCTATGAGTTCCAAAAGAAGGTGCCCCCATCCTCCATTATTTCCAATGGAAGGAGGGCATTTAAAAGGAACGTGGGTCCCTTTAAATGTGATGGCCAATTCAATTGTTCAATTGTGCGTGTCACATGCTTGTTCCTGGCTCCACCCCCAAAGTTTCCTGGCTCCACGTCCAAAGTCCCCAGATATTTTCTGAGTCAGACCTGACAACCCTACCAATGCTCATCTGCAACCAGGAGCCACAAAGGAATGCCCAGTATGTTCTAGGCCACAATTCTTACAGGAAAAGAGTGAGACACAACTGAACAGGAGAGCATGCCACATGGTGAGTGGGCATCTTACAAAATACCCCATCACAAGCAACGTTCAAAGGGGTTTTGGCAAACAAGCCAAGACAGAACACTTTACTAGTAGTAGGAAACCTTAAAAGCTCTTTTCCAAGACATATCTGCCAATAGCTCTTGGCAGCTCAAGCTGTTTATCTGACTACTGCACACGTGCAGAGAAACAGCCACTACACCTCAGCTATCTACAGTTCTGGAGTTAAGGAGCTGTACAAGCGGGATCCCTACCACTCAGCTTGTTGACTGGGGTTAAGGGGACAGGAAGTCAGTGAGAAGGAAACAACATGGCCCAACCAAATAATCTGTCTTTTAATGTATCAAATATGCGTGCTCTGGACATAAATAGACTCTTGCCTGTTGCTGTCCTGTGCTGCTTCCCACAATGTAAGGCTGCTTCTGTGTATGACAGAGGAGCACTGTACAACCACCTTTGGTCCAATTTGTTGCTTGACTTGTTCTGCTGTTGTGGTGGTACATACTGAGGGGGAGACATGATGATGGAGGAGGAGGAGGTTTTTATCCGCTGCCCTTCACTACTCAAAGGAGTTTCAGAAAAGCTTACAATCACCTTCCCTTTCTCTCCCCACAACAGACACTCTGTGAGGTAGGTGGGGCTGAGAGTTCTCAGAGAACTGCGATTAACCCAAGGTCACACAAGTGACTTCATGTGGAGGAATGGTGAATCAAAATTAGAGTCCACCACTCTTAACCATACATCAAACTGGCTCTAAAAGACACTATGACCAACATTTAACACACTTTATACATTGTCCATGACTGAATGCATGGAAATGTGAGAAGAGGTCCAAATAAATTTTCTCTAACCAGTTCCTGTTCACCAGGGATGGCCCCTAATTTCTGGTCCCTATCCCTGATAAAATACAATTCATATTTTGCCTTGTGGGAGGGGGGTTGCATATGCCTTTGTAAAATTTGGGTAACAAGAACACAAACAGAAATGAGTTCTTTTAGTTACTTTTAGTTTCATCCCCTTTTTACAGGACTATGGAAGTTAAACCTCCAAGTTGGGAATGTAGTTATAACCAAACCAAACCTAACAAAGGTACTGTGACTCGAAATTAAAATGATTGAAATTATGATTAGAACAGGCATCCATGGGAATTTGGTGAATATTTTGTTTTCATTGATTCATGAAATTTTTGTTAATCCCACACCTGATTAAACAACTGAAACAGGAAGTAAAAGTTAACGGTCCTGTCACAATTATTTTGGGATTAAAAGCAAATGGACTTTGCACTGTGAATGGATTAGCTGTTATGGATTTTTGAGAATGAACTTTGAATTTTTTTTTTAGAATTATTTCTGTATATGAATTATTTGGATGCCAGTTCTATTTATAATTTTATTCATAGTAATTTTGGGTCACAGTACCTTTGTTAGGTTTGGTTTGGTTGCAACTTCCAGTGACCACTCTCCGATTTTTTCGGGAATGTAGTTATGCCTTGACAATAACATGGGTGCATGGTGAAAATGTACACATAGGAAAACAGAAAGCTAGTACCTCTGTATTCATTCCATTCCAGCCCTTAATGCAACATCTACCTGTGTAGATGTTAGTATGCTAGTAAAGAAAAGGGAGGTGGAGAGACAGGTGTTGCCATTGGCCAGATATACTTCATTAACTCTGTTTAAGATTGTCCTGACATCTCTTAGTACTTATACTACCCAAGCACCTTAGTACGAGCTCATCTTTGTGCAGAAATGGCCCTTTGGGAATACCTGTCTCAATGAATACTGCACCCTCTGGTGTCAGGTATCCACATTGCTTTGAAATTCTGCATCTGAAAAATAGGGTGACCCACTCTGCAAGTTTTGCAAGCTGGTGTTCCTGAAAGCTGAGTGACTTTATTTAAAAAAAATGTTAAAACAAGAAAAAAAGTGCCTTTCCCAAAATTTTGTGTTTGTTTGTTAAGGTGGGGTGTGTGGAATAGATACTATAAATGTAGATCCCAACACTCTATATAAAAAAGGTTCTTTCAGGTTGTGTCACAGATTATGACATTCTAACCCTCATCCAGGGTGAAGGAATGCAGATGAAGGGATGGGGATATGCAGATAAGAGACGACACTGTTTTCAATGGCTTCCATTGAGTTCTGTGGGATTTATTTTAATTACATGCTGTGATTTGAGGTGCAGTTAAATGGTGGTGAGGTGAGAGGACAGAGACCTCCACAAGAGCAAAAATCTTGAGATACACTGCTTCAGCAGCAGGATAAATATAGATAAGTTTGAAGCTCATTCCATTTGCATTCAATAGAATAAATCTGCCTGGAGGTCATTTTGCTCTATCATGTAACTTACTTAGCGGATTACAAAGTATGCACAGCAGAGCGGGTAACATAACCAACACATCATCTATGTCATTTTAATTTCTTGAATCATATTTCTACAACACCTATTCGCTCACCTGTTATCAAACAAAAAACTGGACTTGATTTTACTCTGAAACCTAAGGGCAAATGCACAAAACTTACAATTCCCCCCCTCCCGCTTTAAACTAGCCTGAACTCCAAATATCTAGGAAACTACTCTACTTTTCTAACCCTATGTTCCCTAATAGAGTTAGCATCATGCAAAGAAAATGTTGCTTTATTATGTTAACCTATTTCCAAGCAGCACTACAGGAGATAAAAATGCTTGGTTCAATGTACTCTTTAACATTAACATTAACGAAGCCGTAAGAAGCGTCTGGCATTGACAGTTTTACCCCCAAAAAATGTCAAGTCCAGAACTTCTTAAAAGAAATCAATGCACTATCCAAATGTATGTAAAATTGATGGGACCAATCAGTAACATCAATTTGCTTTCCTTAGTTGCCCCAAAGTATTAGATTGTTTTGGCGGGGGGGGGGGGGGGAGGGAACTCCACATCAACAGTTTTCTATCCCACTTCCATTTTATCTTTTTGTCACATTCCTTGAGGCAGAATCACATGCTTCCAACAAATGACCAGGGCTAAAATGTGCAAAGGTTGCAGATCATTTCTCCTTTGTGAATCAGACATTACAAAAAGGATTAAAAAAAAAAAAGTTGTATCATCACAGCTACAGCGGCTCCCTTTGTGTCTGCACTAAAGATAACTGGAAGAGACAAAGAAAAGCCTTGTGTAGGACTAGATTGGAAGGTCCTAAGAGAAATACAGGAAATCAAAACCAAATTGGAAAACTTCTATTACATTTGATGATCTACCTATTTATTTCCTCTATTTTCTTGCCACATGTTGGTAAACTTGCTTTGTCTAGTGTTGCAAGACTGTGATTTTAAAAGTTCAATGAAGCTTTAAATGTCCAATGGTCTTCCTTATTTTTCAGCCTGTTTTCTTTGTCCCATTGAATTACCCATGCAGCCCTGAGAATCAAGCAAGTTCTGCAAGCAAGCCCAACCATTATAACCAATCCATTTCCTAGTTGCACGCACCAAGCTGTAACAAAGAGACTGAGCATTAAATGAATGCTTTTTAGATTTTGAAATAAACCTTATTAAAACAATTTCTTTTACACAAAACAGTGTTTGTACTCTGCTCACAACCAGTTTCATGTCATTGTGGTTCGCTTTAGACAAGGGTACGAAGCAGATTGTATACCAGGTGCTAAACGGAGGATTCTGGTTATTTTCTGAGACACCCCAGATTATTTTGCCTGCTGTGTTTCTAATATTGCAGGCTCTTCACTGGAGGTAAACTTGCATTTTTTTTTCCTTAGGACAAAACTAGCTGAGATGAAGATCTCAATTATTTTTTAAAAAGTCATCATTTTAAAAAGAACCTCAGACAGTGAGGGGTCTGGAGACCAAGCCCTATGAGGAAAGGTTAAAGGAGCTGGTTATGTTTAGCCTGGAGAGGAGACACCTGAAAGGTGATATGATAACTGTCTTCAAGTACTTGAAGGGCCATCACCTAGGTTAGTGCAGAACTGTTTTCTGTTGCCCCAGAAGGTTAGACCAGAACCACTGGGTTGAAATTAAATCAAAAGAGTTTTTAAAAGTTAAACATTAAGAACTTCCTGACAGAGCAGTTCCTCAGTGCAACAGGCTTCCTCATGAGGTGGTAGGCTTTCCTTTGGAGAGTTTTAAACAGAGGCTAGATGGCCATCTGACAGCAAAGCTGATTCTGTGAATTAGGCAGATCATGAGAAGGAGGGCAGGAAGGGTTACATCAGTACTTAGTTCTTGTGGCCCTTTCTTACATGCCCAGGGAAATGCTGATCGCCACTTTGGGGTCAGTCAGCAATTTTTCTCCAGGCCAGTTTGGCCAGGGATCCTGGAGGTTTTTTGTCATCTTCTGGGAATGGAACAGTGATCACTGGGAGTGTGGGGGGAGGTACCTGTGAACTGTGTAGGGGGATGGAATAGATGACCCTGGAGGTCCCCTCCAATTCTGATTCTATGAGTTTCACAAGCATGTGGAGCCGTATGGGGTATGCATGCTGATGGAGACTTCATCCCCTGAAAAGTTTTGTGTTCTGTGCATAAAATGACAACTGCAGACTCAGACACTCTCAAATTGTTTGGGGGCCACACAGGAAAGGGAGAAGGTGTTTAATCCTTCAACCTCCATTCAGCTTTCCTATTTAAAACAAGCTCCATACTCTGCCATAAGCATTTTCAAGGAGGGGGAAGTGTCCATTATGAGCACACGTTTTTCACCTTTAAATCATTAATAACAAAACAGACAGCCCAGCTTCATATATCAAAACCAAGTTGAGACTCAACCACTCTCCTTTTCCATGCATGGCCCAGAGGCAAACTGAGGCTATATGATGAAGCCTGCAATTTTATGGATGGAAGAACAGGAGATCAAAGAGATCTCTCACACACCAAAGTTACTATCCTTTAAATCAGGGGTGGCCAAACTGCAGCTCGGGAGCCACATGTGGCTCTTTCACACATATTGCATGGCTCTCCAAGCCCCTACCGCCCCATTGACCAACTTGGAAAATGTATTTAAAGTTGCTTTCTTCCCCCTCCCTCATCTATTTGCCTGCCTGCCTTCCTGCTCTCAAAGATGTAATGTTCATGTCTTGCAGCTCTCAAACATCTGACATTTATTTTATGTGGCTCTTACGTTAAGCAAGTTTGGCTTCCCCTGCTTTAAACGAACAAAAGAAGGGTCCTTTTGTTGATGAGGAATTGTTTTCCCCTAAAGATAAGTGTTTTCCTCAACATGAAAAAGTTGTCCTTTGTCTGTATATTTAAGAGACAAAAAAGTGACTTATAAACAAGACAGAGTAGTTTTCTTCTGATTAAGAGTATGTAATAGCAGCATACACAAAACCTGTTAAGCAAGAGAAGATAACTTAATGGCTCCAAATCATTTTGTGTATTCATTTATTACACATATTTGCATCCTGCCCTTCCTCAAAGGAGCATGGGGCAGTATACTTCATTCTTCCTTCCTAGCAGCCACATCCCTCTGTGCTAGGCTAGGGTGAGTGTGACTAGCCCAAGGTCACCCAGTAAGCTTACATGGCAGAGTAGGGATTGGCCTGGGTCTTTCAAATCCTAGCCTGACCCCCTAAACTACACTGGCTGTTGTTTAGCACCTTTTTGCTTTCAGTTGTTTGTCTGTATATTGCTGGAGAGATTCTTTTCTTTTTGCCTTCTACATAAAGCACACAAACCATCTCTTATGTATTTGTCACTTAAGATCTTTTTGCAAACATTTTAAAAGCAAGTACATATAAAGAGCATGACACAAGGTAAATTAAGGAAAGAGGAAAAATCCTTCCAGACTTTTTAAGAAAAAAAACTTAAACTGATGGAGAATTGTCCAAATACCCAAAGGAGGGAGTCCACTGATGAATTAAAACTCACTGTTAAATTTCAGGGCTTTCTACATGTGCCTTTTATAAGAAGGTTCCTGTTTTTAAATGACTAGGAGGGGGGCTGTTAAGTGTGAATAAGGGTATAGATCAAGATTGTGAGCCTTAGAAGACAGGTGCAGAACACCAAGAGACCAGCAGCAAATCTTTATGTGTGCATGTGTTCAATCTCCCATCAACACAAAAGACCCCAGTGGATAAGAGTGAAAGAGAGAGCAGTTACATCTGTCACATCCACAATGCAGTGGCACAGGACAGAGAAATTCCTAAAGCATAAATCTGTAGAGGGAGTCACAAAATCCCACAATGCTCCATATGTCTTGAGAAAACACTCTAAACTGATAGGAAGGAATTTTACTCAGATGCAACATACTTTGTATGAGCAATTAATGAACCCTTGCACTGAAATCTGAAGGGTCCTTAAAAAAAAAAGTTTGTGATTGTGAGGATGCTACGGTGCTTACTGCAAAGTTCTAAAGTTTTATTGGAGAGCTTTTATTACAGCAGATAAGAAAACGGATGAGAAAAATAAGAAAGCTCTGTGAAGCCATGGTAACATCCAGTTATAAATGCAGTTATTATGAACTTAATATGCTAGAAGGTAACTCTATTACATGTATTACCTTGCAAGGATTGCGGAGCCATTAATCAACAGCAATACACCTTAGGAATGTCAATAGATCCTTAACAACTTCTGACAGAGACTCTGATGTTAAGGTCTATTTGCCCTTTTCCTCCCTCCAAAATGGGGAAAGTTTTGTGCAAGGTCATAATCCTAGCAATTCACAAACACAAACAACTCCACCAATGATTATTTGTAAAGTAATGATTTGGTAGACTGTTTATTGAATGGGCACCAGCCAGCTTGTATCCCAAGAAGCAATTTAACTGTTCAGGGTTGCTTCAAACAATACAGAGTCCCTCTGGCCACAAAGAACTTTTCAGGGTATCTGATAAAGCAAACTTTGAGTCTCCAGAGCCTATGCCCTGGAAAACTGCTTGGTCTGTAGTGTTACTGGAGTTAAATCTCTTTCTTCTAACCAGGGCTCTTATTCTAGCAACAGCTCCTCTGCATATTAGGCCACGCCCCCCCAGGAGGATTGGCTACATCAGGGGGCATGGCTCAATATGCAAAGGAGCTCCTGCTAGAAAAAGAGCCCTGCTTCTAACGCCCACAAATATGGCTACCCAGCTGAAATTATCCAAAGACCTTCTACCATGTGTGTGCTGGGAGTCTTGTGGAGCATGGGTTCTGTGTCCCTTTAGCACATGGAAGGAGTTCACTGGGGCTGGTTCATGAAAATGAAGGGGAGGGCTGAACCCCCTTCACATTCATTGTGCCTCCAATACCGGTTCCCTCGATGCACTTGGGAGGTACAGAACTCTCAGCGCGAATGGAACACAAAGTCCTTGATTGTGTGGCTTTGACTGTGTGAACTAAACTTGTGTGCATGTGTGTGTGATTATCAGAACAGTGTGAATCTGAGAGCACTGTTCTACAGAAGAAGAATATACTGGATTTATAAAAGGTAGTAAAGGTAGTCCCCTGTACAAGCACCAATCGTTTCCAACTCTGGGCTGATGTCACACCATGTTTTCTTGGCAGTCTTTTTACGGGGTGGTTTGCCATTACCTTCCCCAGTCATCTACACTTTCCCCCCAGCAAGCTGGGCACTTATTTTACCAACTTCGGAAGGATGGAAGGCTGAGTCAACCTGAGCCGGCTACCTGAAACCAGCTTCCGCTGGGATAGAACTCAGGTTGTGAGCAGAGAGTTCAGACTGCAATACTGCAGCTTTACCACTCTGTGCCACAGGGCTCTTATTGGATTTATATCCTGCCCTATACTCTGAATCTCAAGAGTCTCAGAGCAGTCATAATCTCCTTTACCTCCCCCAACCCCACACACACAACAGACAGCCTGTGAGGTAGGTGGGGCTGAGAGAGCTTTTTACAGCAGCTGCCCTTTCAAGAACTACTCCTGCAAAAGCTATGGCTGACCAAGGCTAATCCAGCTGGTACAGTTCCTCTCATCTGCCTGGAGTAAGACCGGAAGACTCGGTAGCTTTAAACGTATGTGAATGGCCATCGTTAAGGCGGGGGAAATCACCAACTTCAGGGATTTTCTTAAACTAGTCCATTACAATGCTTATGGGGACTACAGAAGTAGATATGAAATATTAAATTTGACTTTCACTGAGATATTACAGTAGAAATTGAATCTTAAGGACCCAGGCAGTGATGTATTCCCATTAGAGGTAGTTTAATCAAGGAGCTTGCTTTAGCCAGCTTTCCTCCCCCACCTCCTCTCACACACCTGTCAGGAGTCCTGCTTCATACACAAGGTGGGTGGGAGAGATGGCTTGTGGAGAAACTTGGTGGGAGCCCCATATGCTCCAGCCTCCCTCTGTGGCAGTGGAAGTTACAGGGCATGTACGCCAATCACACGAGGCACCAGTTCCCACGTTCCCCTTTCCGTAACATCTACTGAGTGGAAGTGGAAAGGGCCATCAAGTCATAGGTGACTTACAGCCACCCCCTTAGGGTTTTCAAGGCAAGAGATGTTCAGAGGTGGTTGGCCATTGCCTGCCTTTGTGCAGCAACCCTGGACCTCCTTGGTGGTTTCCCATCCTAGCGCTATCCAAGTCGGCTCTGCTTAGTATCCAAGATCTGACCAGATTGGGCTAGCCTGGGCCATCCAGGTCAGGGGTCATAACACCTCTCACCACACAAACTAATCACTTGGGATCAGTGTTCCCTCTAAGCTGAGTTTTTTAGCCTATGGCACACACTTTTTTTTTTTGGCTCAGGAAAAATGGCTCCAGAGCAATGTAATTTATGCAGTAGCTCACAATTTTAATGCTGGTAGCTCACAAAGTAGAATTTTTGCTCACAAGATTCTACAGCTTAGAGAGAGTATTGCTTGGGATCCTTGAATTTTCTCTGCCTCCATTCAACTTTCTTGACAGAGGCTTGAAAGACCCTAAGATTTGCAGTATAACTTTTGCCTCCCCCCCCCCCCTCCACTCTCTCACACACAGTTCCACAGGGATAAGGATCTGCTAGGAGTCTTTCTCCTTTCACTCTCTGAGGATCACATGATGGGATACATATGCTGCCTTTAAAGGAAGGGCAGCCATCAAGGGCAATGAATAATAATTGCATGGCCCCCTATAAGTTGCGTGGGGGGTGGGGGTTAGACTTGGTCTCCATTGGCAGCATCTGTATAAATACACCCCTCCAGCAGAGGATCCCAATCGCCTGTTTATGCCTCCTCTAGTTTGCTGGGGGTGGGGGTTAAAAAACGTAGGATGTCCCTAAGCCAGAGAGATAGGACAGGCTGTTCTGAACACAGCTCTGGCAAACTGCATCACAACTCCCCTGCTCTCCTGGGGTTTTCTTTGTATTTGTTCGCAAAGCCATCCTCCCAGTTCCTGCTCATCCCTGAATCACTGGAAAAATGGGGGAAAGAAACAATGCGTTTCACAAAGTAGCCCTGAGCCAAACATCAGTCAATTGTATTAGTAAGATGATGATTGTCTTGTGATACTGTTATTTGCAAACAAATAGATGGGAGACTTGAATTATTTCTTGCTGGGCTTTCTCGGGAAACGTGAGGTGCATTTCCACAAATGAGAGGGATTTTTTTGTTTTTGTACAGTTCCCCCCGCTCCCAGCCCCTGGCCAAGCTGCCTGTTCGCCTTGAGTCGTAGCGCACAGGCGAGGTTACTCTCGGTCATTCTGCGGGACTCGCTCGGCGAGCTGTTTTGTCTGCTGTGTTTTCTCCACGCGCAGCCCCCCTTTGCCTCCCCGGATCCAACCCGGAGGAGACAAGAGAAAAACAGCCTCCGTCCCGCGGAAACTGGGCAGCGTGAAAACGGGGATTTCACAAAAACGCGCAGCTGGTGGGATGGGAAAGAAAGAAAGAAAGAAAGAAAGAAAGAAAGAAAGAAAGAAAGAAAGAAAGAAAGAAAGAAAGAAAGAAAGAAAGAAAGAAAGAAAGAAAGAAAGAAAGAAAGAAAGAAAGAAAGAAAGAAAGAAAGAAAGAAAGAAAGAAAGAAAGAAAGAAAGCCTTTCTTTTTTCAACTTCCCAAAGGAGCAAGCAGACTTTCCCTCCCGTCCTCCACTTGCTATCAATTTAAAAAAGGGGGTGGGGGGAGCCAAGTTCCCGAATTCTCCTTCACCCCGGACAGCTGAACATCCAGCTGAGGTTCCCAGGAGAGGAGGAAATGCACTCTGCACATCCTCAGAGGTCCGTTATTGTTTCCTTACTCTCCCCCCCCCCACACACACACACATACGTCCGGAAGAAAGCCCCGGAGCGGAGCCTTCGACGCCAATTAAGCCCTAGTCGTGGTATCTTCCGAGTCACACAAGGTCCCCAAACTTTCAGCGGTTGTGCCAGGGAAAAGGCAAGTCTCTGGCCAGCGTTCCCCGTTTTCACATGTGGGCATCTCGCGGTCTCTTCTCCCGCCCCTCAGCCCCGGTCCCCTGAGCTCCCCGTTTGCGCTTTTTACCTGCTCGCCAGTTTGCCCGGAGTGTCCCTTTCTGTCCCTTTGGAATAGGAATTCAAAGCGTCCCTCCGGAGGACAAAGCCGTAGAGTCCCCTTTTGGCAGCAGGGCGGGGGGGGGGGGAGATGTCCAGAGCAGCCTGCGCTCCCGGCTGGTCCCCCCAGTGTGACTCGAGAAAGCCAAGCAGTTTTGAACCCGGCGCTCCTTATATAGATTCCGCCGGCGCTGTACAGAGGAGGTTATTATCGGTCAAACCCGGCTTGCCGCAGCTTCTGTTTATGTAGTTCAGTCACTCACAGGCAGCACGTGGAGGCCCAGCCCGCCTCTTAAAAGGGCAACGCCGGCTGGGCGCCGGGCTGGAGAGGGAAGGAGGCCGCGGGTTGTCTCATAGAAAACGGCACAAAACTCAGCAGTAGCAGCAGCAACCTGGCGGAGAAGCTGGACAGGGCGCCGAAAAAATGCATGCCGACGTCCTAAACGAGGCCGGGCTTAGAGCCCAATCCCATTGGCAAGTTGCAACTTAGTTTTTTAAAACTGTATTTGGAAGCGCTTCAATATGTGGCCTTAAACTGTTTGTTGTTGTTCAGTCGCACAGTAGAGTCCGACACTTTGCGACCCCATGGACCAAGTCACGCCAGGCCCTCCTGTCTTCCACTATCCTCTGAAATCTGCTCAAATTCGTGTTAGTTGCATCAGTAACGCTGTCCAGCCATCACATCTTTTGCCATCCCCTTCTTCTTTTGCCTTCTGCCTTTCTTTCTTTGTTTTCCATTTATATCCTGCCCATTCCAAACAGACTCAGGGCGGCTAACAATCATATCAAAACTAACATCTCAATTTCAAATATAAAACAATATTTGTCAGTTATAATTTATAACAATTTAAAATAAAGTATTGGTGCTATACAGAGTATACAATTTATCTGTTGGTGGTCCTTCTGGTGGAGTTGCCCAGTAGCATAAAAGTGGCAGCCTTCTTCCATAGTTGTTATAGGCCTGTTTAAAAAGTTCAGTTTTACAAGCTCTGCGAAATTGGGATAGATCCTGCAGAGTTCTTATGGCCTCAGAGAGCGCATTCCACAGCATTGGTGCTGCCACTGAGAAGGCCCTGGCCCGTGTAAAGCCCAGTCTGGCCTCCCTTGGTCTGGGGATGGACAATAGATTTTTAGTTCCTGAACGCAGTGCTCTCTGAGGAACATATGGGGAAAGGCAGTCCCTTAGATAGACAGGTCTTTCCCAGCATCAGGGTCTTCTCCAGTGAGTGCTCCCTTCTCATTTGATGGCCAAAATATTTGAGCTTCAGCGTCAGCATCTGACCTTTCAGGGAACAGTCTGAGTTGATTTCTCTTAGGACTGACTGATTTGATCTTCTTGCAGTCCAAGGGACTCTCAAGATTCTTCTCCAGCACCACATCTCAAAAGCATCTATTCTTCTGCACTTGGCCTTCCTTATAGCTATGAATATACAGACTTTTGTTGGCACGGGGATGTCTCTACTTTTTATTATACTGCCTAGGTTCACCATAGCTGACCTCCCAAGGAACAAACGTCTTTTAATTTCATGGCTACAGTCATTATTTGCAGAGATCTTGGATCCCAGAAATGTGAAGTCTGCCACTACTGGAGAAGGAAATGGCAACCCACTCCAGTATCCTTGCCAAGAAAACCCCATGGACAGTAACAAAAGGCCTTAAACTGTACCTTAGGCTAACTCCTGCATAAACCCAGCTCTGGAAATCTCAATCCAGGACATATTAACTACAGTGTGTGGGGAGGGAGGGACTGTATGCCCTGCAAGGTCCTGGGTTCCTTTAAGGAACTCATCTTGCACACAGGCCCCTTAGTGAGGACAGGGTGGTGGGGAGAAGTGTGACTTCTCACCCTCACAGTTCTGCCCCCACCCTCCGGCCAAACTTTACTTCCTTTTCCAGTTTAGGGTTGCCAGCTCTGGTTTATGAAATACCTGGAGATTTGGAGGATGGAGCCTGAGGAGGGTGGGGCTTGGGGAGGGGTGGGACTTCAATGAAATATAATACCATAGAGTCCACCTTCCAAAGTGGCCATTTTCTCCAGGGGAGCTGTCCCCTTTTGCATGGAGATCAGTGGTAACAGTGGGAGCTCTCCAGCCACTACCTGGAGGAAGTTTGCAACTCTATTCCAGGTGCAGTCCCCAAAATGGCAACAATGGTGATCACTCAAATGTTTCCCAGTACTAGGGTTCCCAACTCTAAAATGGGAAATTGCAGGAGATTTAGGAGTTGTAATGTCAGCACTTGTTACCTAATGCTTTGCCATGATGCAGTGTTAGATTTAATCTTCCAGTAGTCCAAACACCAGCCAGTCACGTAGAGACTCTTCAAGGTCGTGGAAGTTGCAGTGGTGAGTGGCTCACCAGAGGGCCATAACATACACAGTGACTGTTTCAGCCGGAGCTTGGCTCCTCATGTAGAATGCATGGCGGGCAGCAATGACAGAGAGTTTGGGCAAGAAGTGCCCTTGCAGTTAGTCCATGAAGGTCACATACAGGGTTGCTCGTAGCTCTTGTCAATGCCCTTCTTCACGATTTCCTTGAACAGAAATGAGCAGTGCATCACTAAATCAGTGCATCCCCTCACAAAGTTTATTACAGACAGAAGGACCAAATGAAAGGAGCCTCTTAAGTCCTGAGATGCTTCAGAGAATGGTGGGTATAATACATATACTAAATGATATTAAAGTAACTGTGGTGCTGGAGAAGAATCTTGAGAGTGCCTTGGACTGCAAAAAGATCAAGTCAGTCAGTCCTAAGGGAAATCAACCCAGTCTGTTCCCAGGAAGGTTACATGCTGAAGCTGAAGCTGAAGCTGAAATACTTTGGCCACCAAATGAGAAGGGAACACTCACTGGAGAAGATCCTGATGCTGGGAAAGACAGAAGGTGAAAGAAGAAGGGGGCGGCAAAAGATGAAATGGCTGGGTAGTGTTACTGATGTAATAAACACAAATTTGAGCTGACTTCAGAGGATGGTGGAAGACAGGAGGGCCTGGCGTGACTTTGTCCATGGGGTCGCAAAGAGTTGGACTTGAACAACAACAAAGCTTGGCCAGGGCCAGCAGAAAATGTGTAATTTTAAAGGTCGATCTACCACAGACGCAGAAGAAGGTGGCTCGCTTCTTGTCTGTATCAGTGATGTCTGAGGACTCAAGGATGAACTCAAACCTGAAAGCGTAGGTGTCTCAGTCCTCGGCGGTGGAGTTGAATTCATCAAAGTGTCCTGGAGCAGAGGCCATACTTCTAATCACAATGCGGTGTGTGATGCACTGCAAAGGCTGTGGTGCAGTGCACAATGCAATGCATTGCAGAGCTCTACTCGCTTAACAGGATCCCATCCTCAACGCCAGCATTAAGTGCTTGGTTCAATAGGAGGACAGACACCAGGCATAGTTACCAGCTCTGTTTATTAGTGATTTCAGCTAACATCCACTGATGCACACAGGCCTCAGTCTGGTTATATGCACTTAAACTACTCCTACTCCCCAAACCATTGGAGGGTTAGAACTGCCTTCCTGCTACCTATTGGCTGCCAACAACTGCATGCCTAATTGGCAGGCAGCTTCCAGAATCCTGGTGGTCTATTGTTCAGAAACTCCCTCTAATACTCCTGGAGAACAAGTCCAGGCATACCTGTTTTGGAGCCCCTACAGCAAAGCATTAGGTAACAAGCCCCAACATAACAGGGGTGGAGTCTGGGAAGGGGAGGGAACTCAGTGGGGTACAGTGCTATCAAATCCACCCTCCAAAGTGGCAATTTTCACTAGCCAAACTGATTGTGGTCATCTGGAGATCAGTTAAAAGTCTGTGAGATCTCCAGACCCCACCTGGAGGGTGGCATTGGCCAACTTGGTGCTTACTTGCCTCTTGAGCCTTGGGGATCAAAAGCCAAAGAGGTTTGGCTTCCTCTCTGCCTGCTAACAAACAGGAACCATTTGAACTCATCCTGGGCATGTGTATAACAGTGAGGCACCATCATCTCATATGTAGTCACAGACTTTCTAATAAGCATGTATATGTAAAATGTAGAATTCTATCAGAAATGCTTGTGTATAAATGATATTATTTATAAATAGCGATTTAATCAGGATTTGAATACCTCTTGGCTGAAGGGGGCTTACAAATCATAATTAAAACATTACTAACTTAAACCTGATGAACCCCCACTATATTTCCCTCTTCTCTCACCTTCCTCCACAGTACCTGCTGTTGTTCATACTTCATCGGAAGCCCTGGAAAATGTGGTGGACCTGTAACAAAGCTAATACATTTTGAATACAATTACATTCATTAATACAGAAGATCTTAAAAATCAATAGCCAAAAATGAAGTCAGAACCTTTTCTTTTTTGGATTGATAACCAGAAAGCTTGAAAACAGTCATGGAACTTTGTTTCCTTGTATGATTACTTGTTTCTTTATATGATTACAGTGAGGTTACTTTATATACAAAATTGGAAATCTACAAAAAAATTTCCTACAGTAGGAAAATGGTGGTCAAAGATCTTGGAATTTGCAGAAAGGGCCGAACTTACTTGTTTGATTAAGGAAAAGATATCTACTTTTATTGCCAATTTGTACCCCCTTAACTGACTTTCTGCATGTAAATGGGGAAAAAATGAATTGATGATATGTGGATCTGATGAGTAAGGAGAAATTTAAATAACAGAAAAGAATACTGAATGGATAATGATATACTTTTGTATTGGTTATGATCTTAGACTAAATGGTTATGTTTGAATTTATATATTTTTGCAATAAATGATTGTATTGGGCTTTACCTTCTAGAAAATTTAGAAGTTGTAAGGATATGTTCCCTCAATTTTCTTTTTCTTTCCTTTTTTCTGAAGATGTCCATCAAGGGTGGTCCCTTCACTTCCTTTCCTCAGAGAGCTCAGTCCACAGTGAGGGAGCCATGATGGCGAAGGCCCAAGCTCTGGTTGATTCAATGTGGGCTACTCCGACTGCAGGACCAGCCAATGGGTAGCAACAGCCTAAGGACCATTTTTATTTGAATATTTACTTTGGTTCCCCCCCACCGGTAAAGACATGTCCACACCAGTTGGTCACATAACAAATTAAAATACCCTGCACAGTATCCTGGGTGAAGACTCTTGTCAATGCCCTTCTTCTGGATTTGCTTGAACAGAAATTAGTACCTCACTAAAGCGATACATCCCGTCACATTGTTTATTACAGACAGAAGGACCAAATGAAAGGAGCCTCTTAAGTCCTGAGGCTTCAGAGACTTAATATTAATAATAATATTAAAGTATTTGTACCTTTTAATAATAATATTAAAGTATTTGTGTGCTTTTAGGGCTCATGTAGACATGACTGTGTCCCCAAGTCCACCATGTGGACTGCTGCCATTTTGTCATTGGATTTCCCTATGTTTACAAATGCTGCAAGATCCAATCCTAGTCAGGACTATGGTGTACAGGAAGGGGGGCTCCCCACCCCATGCTACTCTCAAGATCTCAGGCATTTGTCTATTGTTGGAAACAGACGGTTGAGTTTTTGCATTCTTAACTCTAGTATTTTATAATCTTTAAATAAATGCCCTAGGATGTGTCCCAGTTTGCAGACGGGACAGACGCATGATCCTTTTGGTAAATTCTCATTCAGGAAATTGCATTCCTGAAGAGCTTTGATCTGTTCTCCTTGGCATGAGATGACATAGAGATCCAGCATGTGCCTCTTCTATTGTTTTTGTCATCCCCCCCCCCCCCCCACACACTTATGTTATTCTTTGTGTCTGGACAAAAACACTTGCAATTTCATTACATTAGTCTCAAGACTTTTTAACACATACTTTGACCACATTTTAGAAAGTCCAGTTTAGTATCAGATGGTGCTGTATTTGTTTTTCTCATGTACATTTTTAGACCCAATGCTCTCAATAAAGCTATTTCTGAATAGAACGAAGTTTGAGCCCAGGGACATCTTTAAGACCGACAAAGTTTTATTCAAGGTATGAGCTTTTTTTGTGCAAGTACACTTCCTCAGATACCTTGCACACGGAAGTTTATACTGTGACAAAAACTTTGTAGGACTTAAAGGTGTCACTGGATGTGAACTTTGTTCTGCTTCTTCAGACTAGCACAGCTGCCCACATGAATCTCTTTCTAAGTAGTAATGACTTGGATCCTGAGGTTCCTCTCCTTGAGAATAAATTTCACTCCAGTGGGAACAGCTAGGATGACAGAAATGGGATTAGTGGTGTGGTGGTGACCAGTGTTGCCTCTAAGCAAGAGACTAACAGATTGCTTATTTGGTACCAGTAAAGAAATGAACACATCCAGTAGATAAGGTTAAGACCAGAAAGCTCTCAAAAAGCCATTGCACCATAACCATAATGCCCAAGTTTTGTGTTAGGGCATACTGCTGTGCAATAAATATTTAATTAAAGGTTTCTGAGAGTCCAGGGATGTTTCTTGCTGTGTTTCCTTATAACAGTCTGCTCTGCCCCAGCCATCCTCTAGCCAGCCTGGTAGGAGGTGAGTGTTTGCACTGTAACTCTGCACTGGGTATGTTTGGAGCCTGCAGCCCTCCAAAGAGGCTGGTGGTTGCATCTCTGTATAGTTTCAGTTCTTGTCAGGGATGCTTTAGACTGATTCTGTATTGGGTAGGGGCAGGGTTGGCCTCACCTGATATTTGAAAGGATGACCTCCAAGGAATACTAGGAGACAGGCAATGAGAAACCAGCTCTGAAACATTTATTGCCTTAAAAACAAGTCTAGCTCGCCACCTAGTGGTGCATAATTCTAAAAGAGCTAGAGCTTCTGGCTGCCAGACAATCTTAGGATCTCCTGGTTATACTACACACACTGCCATACAATCATCCTCATCATCTCCTCCTTCTCCAGTAAGGAAGCATTCTCAAAACAATGCAAACATATGAACTAGGTTGTTTTTACTCTCACACTTTTAAAAATAAAACTCTTCATGTTTAGAGCAAAATAGGCTTCCAGTTTTAATTCAGGAAGAAAAATAGGTTTCTCAAAAAAATGGTATATAGCTGCTGTATAGCAAAGACACATAAAACACAAGATGTCATCACTATACAGCAGGGTCTCTCACTTTCTTTTGGGAGAGGTGCACATTCTACTGAGGATTATGGCTACTGAGTAAAACTTCTGTGCTTTCAAGTCAAATGATTTTTTTTTTTCATTTTACCAGTGCTTTTTTTGTAGAAAAAGCCCAGCAGGAGCTCCTCTGCATATTAGTCCACACTGCCTGGCCTGAGAACACATGGCTGCTGCATGGCAGGTCGAGCCAGCTGGAGCCCTGGCCAGTCCAGGTGGAGCTCCACTTCTGTGAGCTCCGGCAGAAGAAAAGCCCTTCATTTAACCAAAGAATTTTTGCATTCATTTAATATGTCATATTAATACTTATGCTTTGCTTCACATTGTTTCTGACCTCTGGTTAGTTCCAGATTTTTACAAGTTGCATTTCTACAAGTTTATTACACACCAAGAAAATACTGTTTGCCACTTTGGAAGTCAGGCAGCAATATGTTTCCAGGACAGTTTTGCCAAGGATATATGTAGGCTACTGTATGTGGAGGATCCCGCCCCCCCCCACAGTCTTCTGGGCATGAGCAGTTCATGGAGCACTTCTGGGCATGCCACTGGGTGTTGTGGGGGGAGGTATTTGTGAATCTCCGACATTGTGCAGGGGGCTGATGACCCTGGAGGTTCCTTCCAACTTTATGATTCTATGAAATCCTATTGCATTGTCCTTTGAACATCCCATTCTGTTGGTTGTATTGACCATCATGTTATCTGCCTTGAGTCCCAGTAAGAACGCTGGACTATAAATAAAATTAAAAAATAAAAACCACCAGGGCTGGTGCAAAAAAGAAAAAAAAAAGAAAAAGTTTAAAAAAAACACTTAAAACTTCACAAGCTATAGATGTCAGAACATAAAAGAATTTGCTTTTGATTTTACCCCTGTATTTCACCTAAAACACACTAGCAGTGTCAGGGTTGTATAGACTTTTTTTTGGCTGTCACATTATCTTCAAAATGTGGGCTGAAAATATTTCCAGTCCTATAATTAATGCAACTGAATTTAAGTGTGTGAGGAGGAGAGCAAGACTCCTGCAAATTCCTTTTCAGCACTAGGGGATAATACATACATGCACATGCATTCTTTCTCTCTCTGTCTCTCTCCCCTCCACACACACACACAACCATTTGGCAGATGGAGCTTTTACCCATTACATCATCTCTGAAACTGCTGTCAGCCAATCGCTTGGATCCTTGGGACCCTGCTCTTTCTGGGTGATACAGCTGCCTTTCTCTTGTGAAGGCATTGAGTGACAAGGTTATGGAGAAGACATTAACAGTACTGCAGTCAGGGCTGGACTGAGTGGCAGCAACCAAGGTGACTGCCTGGGTGCTGGACTTGCTTTATGTGGGGGGAGGGTGAGGGGGGGGATCTGTTGTAGGATACACACTCAGCACTTGAACCAAATAATACCAATTAAAGGCCTAAGGTTAAAACACTGTCATTTTCTATAATGCCATTTAATACCACTCCACCCTATTCTGGTGCATGATTCAGTTACTTGGCACCTTTCAATTACTTGATGCTACTACATTTTAGTTATGCTTAAAATGTATCTAGATGCTTAGTGGAAACAAATGGCACGAGTACAAATTCTAGCATGCAAATTTAGAATTCGATACCCAAGGGATACCTCATGCTTGCAGATCATGCATCCAAGTTTGTTTCCATATAGGGGGATGGGGGGATTCCATGGGTTGTTCTCATTGGTTTCCATCTTCCAAGTGGGGCTGGGTGCAGAAATTACAACTGATCTTCAGAGTATGAGGATCAGTTCTTCTGGAGAAAATGGCAGCTTTGGAGGGTGGACTCTATGGTATAACATAGATTTGAGGTGAAATCCCACCACATCCACTGGCACTTCCCCAAAATCTCCACAGATTTCCCAGACTTAGGGTTGCCAGGTCTCTGTTGGAAAATACTTGGAGACTTTGGGGGTGGAGCCAGGGGAGGGCAGAGTTTGGGGAAGGGAGGGACCTCAGCTTGGTACAATGCTACAGAGTCCACTCTCCAAAGTAGCCATTTTCTCCAGGGGAGCTGATCTCTTCCAGCTGGAGATCAGTTGTAAAAGTGGGAAATCTCCAGGCACCACCTGGAGGCTGAGGACCTAGAGATAATTGTGCACAAAATTACTGATCTCTATATTATTATTTTACACACTAGTATTGAACATTAATTTTACTGCATAAATCACTTTTGTATTTCACAAGAAATATAATGCAACTTACAACACATACCGCATTTGTTACAAGTTTGATTACAGCATAGTATGCGTTGGAAAAAACAATCACACTTCCATAAAATGGATAATCACAAGGACTCCACTAGCACTTGGGAACTGAATCCTCTTCTTAATGCTATGAAGTAGGCTAGAACCAATGCTCAATTCATTGGAAATGTATAATAGACAAGAAGAGCCCCGTGGCACAGAGTGGTAAGGCTGCAGTATTGCAGTCCTAAGCTCTGCTCACAACCTGAGTTCGATCCCGGTGGAAGCTGAGTTTTCAGGTAGCTGGCTCGAGGTGACTCAGCCTTCCATCCTTCCAAGGTCGGTAAAATTACTACCCAGCTTGCTGGGGGAAAGTGTAGATGACTAGGGAAGGCAATGGCAAACCACTCCGTAAACAGTCTGCCGTGAAAACAACTGGTGCTTGCACAGGGGACTACCTTTACTTTTTTAAATAATAGACATCAGTTTCCCATAGCAAAGGATTCTCCCTTGCGGCACATAAGCCACGTTATATTACTGATCCTGGAACCAGTGCTCAGTTACTATGAACGCAGAAGTCTGGTCAATTATTTCCAAGGCACAAGCGCCGGTTCTCCTGGAACATTGGTTTCAGAACAAGTACAGTAATTATTAGTCAGACGAAGGACTCTACCTACCAAAACATGCCTATTTTTTATCGGAAGCGTGTCACTTTCTGGAAGAATTGTTAGCATCTTGCCTACTTCATAGCATTAAGAAGAGGATTCAATTCCCAAGTGCTAGTGGACTCCTTGTGATTATCCATTTTATGGATGTGTGATTGTTTTTTTCCAACACATACTATGCTGTAATCAAACTTGTAACAAATGTGGTATGTGCTGTAAGCTGCATTATATTTCTTGTGAAATACATTATACAAAATAATTCTCTAAAGGATATACCATTTCAATGAGAACTAAACATTTTGTCTGCATGTATCATTGGTAGAAATTTCCCAGGCATCATTCCAAATCACACTTACAGATGCTGTAAGAAATAAAGCTGCAATAACAAAATATTTTTTCCTTTTTTAAAAGTGGGTTTTAAGAAAGGGAAGTAGGTTTTAAAAGAGTAATGGGGGGACTGAGCTCTGTAAACAGCTCAGCTCCTGGAGTTAACTGGTTCCACAAAGTCTGCCAGCAACATTTTTGTGTTCTTTGAGACAGAAGGAAACTGGAAGGCTCAGAGAACCTTGGAGGTCTGCAGACTGGAGTGGCATATTAAATGGCTTTACTCCTCAGCTCATTGCAATGTTACACATTTATTCTGTAACCCACTTTTGGAGAAGGAAATGAATCATCCTTATGATCATGCTGTAATGGTTTGACTATGCTTTGTTTGTAAGTGGACTTGTCTGATCTGGTCTGCATATCACTTGATTTCTGTAGAGCTGATGCCTACCAATTTCATGAACAGAACGGATGCCACTTGGAAGTCTGATGGTTTTCTGGCCAAGATGAAATATGGAAGTTCTGTATATGGCGTTCAATGTGGCATAGCAGATGAGCTAAGAGGGCCTTGTTCCTGCCATAAATTCTCTTAAGTTTGTCAGAATTCTCCAACACAGAGCCCATGGGTACTCTGAAGCCCACCAGTATGCTTCTGGCATCAACTTCTTTCTTCAGGCATCTTTCCGCAACAGCAAAGATCCTATCCTGACCTTCCAACATCTCATTGGAGCACAAAAACTTCAAACGAGCCTAGGAGGCATTACTTTTGTATCTGTCTAGAGCACTCAAGAAGAAGAAGAAGAAATTGCATTTATACCCCGGCGTTCACTCAGAGTTTCAGAGCAGCTTACAATCTCCTTCCCTTCCTCTCCTCACAACAGACATTCTGTGAGGTAGGTGGGGCTGACAGATCTCTTTTGAGAACTGCTCTGAGAGAACTTGTGACTGACCCAAGTTCATCCAGCAGCAGCATTTGGAGAAACTACAGTCTCAATCACAGGAGAACACTTAGTTTGGAACCTCCCAATATTGTATGAATGGTCCAGCTCCAATGATCAGCAATCTTGTGGCTGGCCATGAATCCCATGACAGTCATTTTAGGCAGTACCCATTGTCTAGTTACAAAAGTGCCAAGGAGGTTTGACAAAGTTGGGGAATCCTTGTTTAGGTGAACCCATTCCAACCTCAGACCCACCTCATCTGCAATATGGGGATAGTATATGACCTGCCTTGGAGAGCTGATATAAGTCTTATTGAGATAATACATGTGTGATGATGTGCACTAAAATGGCTATAGATTATTATTATTTGTAGTGGTCCATCTCCACTTGAATGTCATCTGGTAATGAACGTATATGAGTGAGCCAGCTCACAGATCAGGAAAGCAGGAAAGAATGTTATATTTTAATTAGGCAGATTTTACCCCAGAAGCTAGAACTTTGCATTTCATGGGGGGGGGGGGGGAGAAATCAAACATGGACAGCTGTAGAACTTTATGAATGCACACCAATGAGATTGAAAAGTCTGTGGATTTTCAAAATGTTGACACATTGTAGGTTTGAATGGCTTTGTGTCTTTTAAAGTTTTTCAGAGCTAGAAGTTACATTTATTTCTGCAAGCAGAAATGACACAATATACTGTAATACAATCCCCCATTTTAAAAGCCTACGAAGTTTGGGAAGGTATTGTTGACTCATCTCTATCCACAGTTACATTTCTCATTCCACCTTTTCTCCAGATAACATTGGATAGGTGTTGTTGACTCATATAATTCGAGATTAATGGAAATCAAGAAGTTTTGCATATCTGTTACATACAGTGCACAAGCACCATGGCCAGATACACAAGAAGATGTTGTAGGCTAGACCAGGGGTGGCCAAACTGGCTCAGGAGTCACATGTGGCTCTTTCACACATACTGTATCGCTCTCAAAGCTCTGAGGTCATCTTCCCTGAGCTGTGACAAAAATGTGTGAGCTGGAGGCTAAAACTCTGAGAGCATGCTAACTCAGCTTAGAGGGAACACTGTTGGCAACTCTACATAGGTGGGTGCAAATTTCTTACTGTGTAAAAAGAGAAGATGTCCACATTTTCCTTTGTTATTTCCATAAATAAAAGATGTAGAAACTGCCTTTGAAAAATGAAAGCCAAGCATTTAAGGAATGGGCCTGAAATATCCCAGAGAAAGCCAAGTCCAGAAAGTTGTCCCAAAGCTCGCCAGAGCTGCAATCCTCTATATAGATTTTTTAAAAGAATCAATTATTCTTTAATTCCCACACCACTTGTTAAGGGTTTTTTAGAGCAGCCTTTTGTTTCTCCTCACAAGGGGAAAAAAGTGAATTATTGTCATCTTGCCTGGAAACCTCTGGAGATAAACTTATCCAGGGCTTTTTTTTGTAGAAAAAGCCCAGCAGGAACTCATTTGCATATTAGGTCACAGCCCCGCCACCAAGCCAACTGGAACTGTGTTCCTGGGGCTTCCTGCTCAAAAAAGCCCTGAACTTACCATGAAAGAAATACAAAAGGAAATCCATACAATACAGACTTGTTACCCAAAACAAATTGATTCCGATTGCTGTCATGTGTGCAGTTTCAGGATTTAAAATCTCATTTTAGTGAGGGGGATTTAACGAGCCTAGCGGGGTATTGGGTTGCCACCTCAGACTTCTCAGTTTAAGAAATGGACATGTGAATATTAACCATCCTGTCTCTTTATTCTTACTGTTCTCTGTTTTGGTTCTGGTTTCTGTTGCTATGGAGACTGTTTAAAACAGTGGTGTTCCTGGCCTTATTTCTTCTGCTTTGATGTTTCTTCTTACATTCACTTTACAGTTATTTCAGGATGTCCTTGTCCTTGCTGTTGCTATATTGGCAATATGGCTGTTTCATCCCTCTTCATCTAGGATCCCTCCTAAGCTTTAACCAGTCTCCTTCTACACAGTAATCATGGCAGTAAGTATAGCAACTTACCACTAAACGGTTTTCTTTGTGTCATCAAAAGTACAAAACAGCCCCAGAAATATACTGAATTTGACTGTAGGGGTGCTTTTTGCCCTGGTCTGTCCATATCATATGGTGTGTGTTGGAGATACTCTATGAGGATTTTTTAATACAGGAAATTATCAAGAGAAGCATTTTAAGTGGTTTGGAGAAATATAACCCTCCTATCAACCTGATGACACTTTTCTGATAACATGAAGAACTTGTACCTCACCACAGAGAGAAATGCTCTTTAGAATAGATAAATAAGCAGACAATCACTAATTGTACAAGTTTTCCTTTAAAACATGAAATTTGTTTATTTTTAATAGGTAAGGATCAAAATATTTTTTCTTGTTACAGATTTTAAAAATAGCTCATAAAGGAACACATCTGAGGTGAGTTATTTAATACACAAAAGGGGAACCTACTCAAAATCAACATTCTACCTCATATGAAGATGTTTTCCGGCTCTGGGTACTGAGAAGCACAATGACTTAAACCACCAAAAACATGGTGTGTGGCGGACTTTTCCACCCCAGGGTGCATTGGAATGTGGCTTAGGGTATGAACATAGCCCATATGTAAGTTTTATTTAGAGATTTTCTATACGGTTTTACTGGATGAAAGCTCTCCTCACTGCTTGCAAAAAAGCTTCCCTTCCTTCATGGGCATCAAGCCAATAAAAATAACATTGAAGTCAAGTCCCTGCAAATGGAACTTGGGGGAGGAAATGCCTCTGTTTGGGGCTCCTACATCATTCACTTAGGGTTGCTAGCTTCCTGGTGGCCCCCTGTTGAGGTCTCCCCCACCCCCCGCAAACCCTGCCATCTCTGGGCTCCACCCCAAAATCCCCAGGAATTTTCCATCCTAGAATTGGTAACTCTACCAATCCCTCCCCTGCATGCTTCCTTCTGGTTCACCCTCCCCACTTTTGTTCATTTTAGGACATTGGGAAGCAATGCCTGAGCAGGCAGGAGGCATTGATAGATAGATAGATAGATAGATAGATAGATAGATAGATAGATAGATAGATAGATAGATAGATAGATAGATAGATAGATAGATAGATAGATAAATTTTATTTGTATCCCGCCCTCCCCCGCCGAAGCAGGCTCAGGGCGGCTAACAACTCAAAAGCAAACAGTACAGTAATAAAACATCGAGTTAGCATTAAAACATTAAAACCAATCAATACATAATTAACAATTCTAAATCTGACAATAAATAAATAAATCTGGCGGTAACATTGTTGTTGGTAACTATCGCTGTCAGTTGGCATAATGATAGCCGATCCCCGAACCGGGCCATTTCGGGATGTTATACACTTATAATTCAGCCATTCGTCAGCGCCAACTTGAAGAGGGTAGTCTTGCAGGCCCTGCGGAACTGATCAAGGTTCCGCAGGGCCCGCACCTCCTCTGGGAGCTGATTCCAAAGGTATGGGGCCGCGGTCGAAAAGGCCCGTGTGCAGGTATTCCGAAGTTTAACTTCTTTTGGCCCAGGGATAGTCAATCTGTTTTTTCCTACTGACCTCAGTGCTCTCTGGGGCTCGTATGGGGATAGATCTATTAGTAAGCTGGAGGGAGAAAGCTGGAGGAGAGATTCAGCTAAGGTCACTATGCAGATCTCTACAATCACACAATACATGCCATTCTCTGGTTCTGCAAAATACAACAGTGTTCTTCTGGATGGCTTTGAATGGGTTTGACTACAGAGCCATCCTTATTATTAGACAGTAGGCAGCAAAGTACAGATCCTACTCAAAGGTAAGCAGCAGCTCTAATTGTTGTTATTAGCTATTATTCTTGTTGCCCTGCGGGTTTGGATCTTTAGCCAGACCATTTCAGGATTTTCACACTACATGCTCACTGAAATTAAAAAAACAAACAGCCTGGACTGAAACAAAGGCAATGGTGTGTGGGAGGACATTTGGCAGGAAAACAAAACAGGGGTGACTCTGCCAAACATACGTTTTTGGTACAATCTCTAACATTTCACTGTCTTTTTGTAGGGACAATCTGTGCCCCTATGTGGCTAGAGGTAGCATTGGGATTGAGACAGATTGGCATCCTCCCCCCTCCCTCCGCTTCTAGATATTTATTTTGACATATCTTTACAGATGTATTTAAAATATTTCTATCCTGCTTTTCTCCCACTCAACAAGCTCAGAGCAAGTACCCAAACCTAATAAATCACTAAAGTAGAATCAAACTTCATATAATTCTTCTGAATATACTTGAACCTTCCCAGGAGGACAGATTTATGCAGAAATCTAATTAATGCACTCTCAGACCACCGCACAAACACCTGTGGCTTCTTAGATTTCACTAAGCATTGTTTACATGGCCTTCAAGTTTATCAGTTCAGCCTTAAGAACTGGAAATGTTACCTTTTTTAAAATGAAGGTTTGGATTTTTAGGCTGCTGCACCCTATATCAACCTCTGTACTAGGGTTGCCAAGTCCAATTTAAGAAATATTTGGGGACTTTGGGGGTGGAGCCAGGAGACATCAGGGGTGGAGCCAAGATCAAGGCTGTGACAAGCATAATTGAACTCCAAAGGGAGTTCAGGCTGTCGCATTTAAAGGGATGGCACACCTTTTCAATGCCTTCTTTCCATAGGAAATAATGAAGGATACAGGCACCTTCTTTTGGGGCTCATAGAATTGGACCCCGAGGTCCAATCTTTTTGAAACTTGGAGGGTATTTTGGGGAGAGGCACTAGATGCTATACTGAAAATTTGGTGCCTCTACCTCAAAAAACAGCCCCCCCCAGAGCCCCAGATACCCGCGGATCAATTCTCTATTATTTCCCTAGGGAATAAAAGCGTTCCCAGCAGACATTTCCCTCCCCTCCCCCCGCTTTCTGACGATCCTAAAGAGGTGGGAGGGCCTCCAAACCGGGGGATCCCCTGCCCCCACCTGGGGATTGGCAACCCTATTGGGGGGGAGCAACAGTGCGAGGGCTTCTAGTGTCTTGGCCCCGCTGATGGACCTCCTGATGGCACCTGGTTTGTTTTTTGGCCACTGTGTGACACAGAGTGTTGGACTGGAGGGGCCATTGGCCTGATCCAACATGGCTTCTCTGATGTTGTTAGGTGTGGCCTAATATCCAAAGGAGTTCCTGCTACAAAAAAAGCCCTGCTCAGTGTGTGTATCAGAGGTCCCATGGGTATCCAGCGTGGTGCCTATGGGTGCCATGATGTCCACCAACCCATCTCTTGGTACCCACCAAGTGTTTTTCAAAAAGTAGGTGGGATCAAGTGAGGTTCCTCCCCAGCAGGGTTTCTGATTGGCCACTGGAGATGCGATTGGCTGTGCAGATAAAAATGGCATCGTTTCCGTGGTGCTGGGTTTGATTCTCTCGCGCGCTCCTGCTTCCCAGTGCATATTGTTTAAAATTAGTCCTCTTGTCCTCTGCATTTGGGGCCTCTTCTGTGTGTTTGGTTGGCATCGCCTCCCATGGCAAACATTTGGTGCCTTGTTTGGTGTTGAGAGAGCCAGTTTGGTGTAGTGCTTAAAAGCAGCAGACTCTAAGCTGGAGAACTAAATTTGATTCCCCCACTCCTCCTCCATGTGGATCCCCTCTGAAATCCTCTAGCCCAAAGGCAGATTACATAGAGTGGGTCCATACAATCAACACTCTGGGATGGTCAATAAGCAATTCAATCAGATTTGCAGGGGGAGGGGGGTTGTAGCAGGAGCTCCTTTGCATATTAGCCCACACACCCCAGATGTAGCCAATCCTTCAAGAGCTTACAGTAGGCCCTGTAAGAAGATTGCTGATCTCTGCCAGCTGGAGATGCAGTTGTAAAAGCAGGAGATCCCCAGGCCCCACCTGGAGGCTGGCAACCCTAAATCAGACCAATGACCCATCCAGTCCAAGACTCTGTGTCACACAGTTGCCAAAACCCAGGGGTCATCAGGAGGTCTGTCAGTGGGACCAGGACACTAGAAGCCCTCCCACTGTGCCCCCCCCAAGCACCAGGAACACAGAGCATCCCTGTCCCAGACATAAGAACATAAGAGAAGCCCTGTTGGATCAGGCCAATGGCCCATCCATTCCAACACTCTGTGTCACATAAGAACATAAGAGAAGCCATGCTGGATCAGACCAATGGCCCCTCCAGTCCAACACTCTGTGTCACACAGTGGCCAAAAAACCCCAGGTGCCATCAGGAGGTCCACCAGTGGGGCCAGGACACTAGAAGCCCTCCCACTGTTGCCCCCCCAAGCACCTAGAAGACAGAGCATCACTGCCCCAGACATAAGAACATAAGAGAAGCCATGTTGGATCAGG
This sequence comes from Heteronotia binoei, assembly GCF_032191835.1. Lineage (NCBI taxonomy): Eukaryota > Metazoa > Chordata > Lepidosauria > Squamata > Gekkonidae > Heteronotia > Heteronotia binoei. The sequence continues at coordinate 34,067,576 of NC_083226.1, forward strand.
CCAATGGCCCATCCAGTCCAACACTCTGTGTCACACAGTTGCCAAAACCCAGGGGTCATCAGGAGGTCCACCAGTGAAGCCAGGACTCCTCCCACTGTTGTCCCCCAAGCACCAAGAATAAAGATAATCACTGCCCCAGCCATAAGAACATAAGAGAATCCATGTTGGATCAAGCCAATAGCCTCCATTCCAACACTCTGTGCCATACAGTGGCCCAAACCCAGGAGACATCAGGAGGTCCACCAGCAGGGCCAGTTGTAGAACCTACCAGAAGTCTAAAAAACAGAAGCAAGGCCAAAGTATGAACGTGACTCATTGAATGATGCAGAATTCCACAGTAGGCTCTAATGAGTTTCAGAAAGCTATATGCAGCAAGGCCACGGCCTCTTAGCAATTTTCCCAAGAAAATTTGTGAATTGCTTCGTACGGCTTGCATAGAAAAACCTTCTTGAATTATGCAGTTTTGCATAGTTTGCAGAATTAGCGATGATGTCATCGTGCGTCCCCTTCTGGGGAAGCTTGTTCTCTTTTTTTGCACAATGAACTCGTCTGAATTTGTAGTTCTGAACCAAAGCAGAACCGTACAGCAAACTAAGCAGTGGTGCAAAGAACCGCAAGTTTGGCCATTTCCTTCTTGTTCTGTTTCTCCTGGATGCCCTATGGTTTGGCTCAAGGTGGCAAATTCACAGCCCTGGTCCTCGTCCTGTTCCCCATCTGGACTACAGACTTCCCTCTTCTCCCTTAGCATCAATGCATCATATTATAACAGGGAGAAACAGGGCTTTTTTTGTAGCAGGAACGCCTTTGCATATTAGGCCACACCCCCTTGATGTAGCCAATCCACCAAGAGCTTCCAGGGCTCTTACTACAGGGCCTACTGTAAGCTCCAAGAGGATTGGCTACATCAGGAGTGTGTGGCCTAAGATGCAAAGGAGTTCCTGCTATAAAAAAGCCCTGTGGAGAACTCTTGCTAACTGGGGTTCCAGATCTGTGTTGGAAAATAGTAGGAGACTTTGGGGGTGGATCTGGGAGAGGGCGGGGTTTGGGAAGGGGAAGGGCCTCAGCAGGGTACAATGCCCCTCCCCTCCCCAAACCCTGCCCTCAAACCCAAAAATACTCAGGTATTTTCCAACACAGACCGACCCAGCATTTCACTCCAATATACTTCTGTGTTCCACATTAAAACCATCCATCTTTCAAACAATCAGGGGTCGAATTCTAGCAGGAGCTCCTTTGCATATTAGGCCACACCCCCTTGATGTAGCCAATCCTCCAAGAGCTTACAAGGCTCTCTTTTTGTAAGCTCTAGGACTGGCTACCTCAGTGGGGTGTGGCGTAATATGCAAAGGAGCTCCTGCTAGAATTCGAGCCCTGCTCCAATACGTCTGTTGGTGCTGGAGTCAGTCCAAACCACCGGTTCCAGACAAGGATGGGCTGGCTAGCTTCAATCAAGTCAATCAAGAGTTCCCAGCAGACATTTCCCTCCCCTCCCCCTGCTTTCTGATGACCCTGAAGCGGGGGCAGGGCCTCCAAACCGGGGGATCCTCTGCCCCCACCAGGGGATTGGCAACCCTACCCCAAATCCTCTGGAGTTTCTGGGCCTGGAGTTGGTAGCTTTACCTTCCCTCCTCCCGCTCCACTGGTGGCTGAGGGGACCTGGGTATTCTGTGTGGAGACTTGGCTACCGGAGCACAGCTATGAGGTGAGCTGTTGGCCCAGACACAAAGACCGCTGTGTTTGTGTTGACTGGCAAGAGCTGAAAGGCATATCTTGATGGGGTCTCTCTGACTCGGAGAATGGGAAACTGTACTAACATAGTGTGAACATACATTGTCAGTGCTTTCTTTGTAGAAACAGCCAGCAGGTTCTCCTTTGCATATTAGGCCACACCTCCTTGCCTGAGGGCGCATGGCCTGGCCAGCCTAGGCGGAGCTCTGCTCCAGTGGACTCTGGCAGGAAAAAAGCCCTGTATATTGTGGATTATGCACAGCTGAAAATATGAAAGCGAGTACCCAATTTTGCAACAGCAAGAAATCTCTTAGCTTAGCTGTGTGGATGTGTACACCACATTCTCCTAGCTATTCCAAGACTGGAGGGAGACAACTTTTGAAGAACTGAAAGCGCTTGGTAAATATTTCATCTCAAAACTTGCTCTACATTTTCAGACAATGCCGACAGCTTTGCTTGTGGGTAGATACTCTCAAATACTGATAGCATTATGTGTTTGTATACGTGGCGCTTCAGTTCTAGATATATTTCACTACATTTTATTGTGTCCTACATATACAGAAGTTAGAACTAAATTCCTTGAAAACCTGTCAAAGGAACAACATTTTTCCTCTGATCTTGATAAGCTGGTTTTTAAATTATTTGATAGTGACCCATTTGTCAGTTATAGACTGCTGCTTTTCACCTTGGCTGCAAAAAACAAAATTAGGGCCAAGACTCCTGTCTCAGTAAATAAATCATATTACTAACTGATTTCATTTTAGGTGTTTATAACTTTATTGTATACCAATATTTGTAACATATTAGGAGGACTATTATGGTTGAGTCTAATGGTAATTGTATTTCTGTAAGCTAATATTACTTGCTTCCAGGGCTTTTTTTGTAGAAAAAGCCCAGCAGGAACTCATTTGCATAATAGGCCACACTCCCTGGTGTCAAGCCAGCCGGAACTGCATTCCTGTGCGTTCCTGCTCAAAAAAAGCCCTGCTTGCTTCTGTATTTAATCTTACAATGGATTTTTCGATAATGCTTTTAGTTTTGTTTCACTTTTTTATTATTATAATGTTCTTAATTTCCCATGGTGATGGCCTTTGGCTATATACAATAAATATTTCTCCTCTGCTCTTTGAGGGAAACATCACTTTTCATATTGTCAACATTTATTTTATTGCATGGCCACTTCTGATCAAACACATGGATCCATATCACAGTGGCCTTGAGAGCAGACTACTGTAACACTATGTGGATCTTTCCTTGAAGTCAGCTCAGAAGATCCTGTTGATACAGAATGCCCAGCTTGATTGCTATTGGAAGGTATTACACTCATTTTTCAGTCATTCCATTGCTTAGTTCAAGGTATTAGCAATCACATATAAAACTCTACACAGCCTTGGACTCTGATATCTGCAGGATCTTGTCCTGCACCCATATGACAGCTTTGCTTATCTGAGCAGAATGCTCAGGATGGCATTACACTGTTTGACCCAAGATTACCCATTAGGTTTCATGGCAAGCAGAGATGGGAATGTGGGTCTCCTTAGTCTAGTCTAACAGTTTAACCACTAAACCACGTTGGCTGTCTCTCAACATGCATCATGAGTAGTGATGCCTCTTTTAACATGTCTATAATCTTTGGCTGTTTCACACAGGAGTGTGAAAATACACTCTGCCACGGCAATAGCAGCAAGCAGGGCAGAAATAGCTCCAAAATCTGGATCCAAATCCAGTCCCTGTATGGCTAATGTGAGGTTTTTGTTGGTTTTGCCCCCAAACTAGTTTGACTCCCCCCCACCCCAGCTTTGAGAGCCATACAATATGTGTGAAAGAGCCACATGTGGCTACTGAGCCACAGTTTGGCCACCCCTGGTCTAGACTTATCTTGGGTCAGGAACTGGACTCTTTTTGCTGATCATGTGACTCTGTAATGTGTCGTGTACTAAGGGCCCTCTGAAAGAAAGAAGCACTGTGATTAATTTCTTGGCCTGCCTGGACTCAACGATAGCAGGAAGTTGCATCTTTTGACTTGGAAGCTTTGTCCTTTAATCTCAGTGGATTGTGGTTTGCGAAATTACTGGAGATTTTGGGCTGGAGTCTGAGGAGGAACTAGTGCTGCCAACCTCCAGGTAGTGTACTGGTACCTGGAGATCTCCTGGCATTACAATTGATCTCCGGGTGACAGAGAGGAGAGATCAGTTCATCTGGGGAAAATAGCTGCTTTAGCAGGTGGACCCTGTGGCATTATACCGGACTGAAGTCCTTCCATTCCCCAAACCCCTACCTTCCTCAGGCTCCACCCCCAAAATCTCCAGGCATTTTCCAGCCCAGAGCTGGCAACCCCAGTAGGGTGGGGTTTGGGAAGGGAAGAGAGGGTATCTCAGCAGGGCTGGATCTGGGGGGACAGAGGGGACATTAAGACCTGGATGCCCCTGGAGGGGGGCACCAAATTGGGCACCCTCCCCCAGGGTGGGCTGGAGCGGGGAGAAAGATCTGCAACTTTTGCTGCCTCTACGAAAGGTGAAGAGGCAGCAAAAGCAGCCTTGTGGCTCCCTCCCCCTTTAAACACCTCACCAGGGTGTTTAAATGGGGGAAGAGACAGATTGCTTGCCTTTGCCGCTTCCCCTCCCCATTTAAACACCCAATAGGGTGTTTACATGGGGAAGGGGAGGCAGATCGTCTGCCTTTGCAGTCTCCCTGTGAGGCGGGGAGGCGGCAAAGGCAAACCCCATGGCTTCCCTCCCCATTTAAACACCCCACCAGGGGTATTTAAATGGGGGGAGGCTGATTGCCTGCCTCCTATTTTTTGAGTGGGGGTGCCATTTTTTGGTTTTGCCCCCACTCAAAAAATATGTAGATTCAGCCCTGGATCTCAGCAGGGTATGATGTCATAGAGCCCACCACCCAGAGCTGCTATTTTCTTCAGGGGAACTGATTTCTACAGTCTGGAGACTTGCAGTTCTGGGAGATCTCCAGATCCCAACCAGATGTTGGCAACATTCCCCACAGCCCCCCCCCCCCCCGCCTCCAACAGACATACATACCACCAGGCCTCATTTGGGGCAGGGCTCACAGGAACAGAGCTCCAGAACTTCGAATGTTATTGCGCTCTTTCTTTCTTACCCCGCCCCCCCCCCCCAAAAAAAAATTGCTTCTGGGCTCCATTGCTCAAACCCCCTGTGAGAATTTTGCTGAACTCTAAGATTTGACAAACTTTCTAATATTTTCCCCGCAAAAAATGGAGAAATAACCAAAACATATAAAGCAGACAGATGAAAATCTTCATCATGCCACTGTAGCCACAGAAGAAAAAGTAATTTTAAAAGTATGATGGGACTGAGTAAGGTTTTATCATGACAATTATAATCGAAAAAGCATTTTAAGGTAGATGCTGAGCTGATATAACTTAGTATACCTTCTGGTGATGTCAGGGGTGTGTGGCATATGCAAATGAGTTCCAGCACCTCTTTTTCTACAAAATGACCTCTGCACAACACCACCCCTTTCCGGTCCCTTTCCCTACCAAGCCTGGGCTGTAATGTTACTACTACTACACAGCTCAGTTGGGTAGGGCGGGGGGCGGGGTGTGGAGAACAAAGCCCTTTCAAAGTCTGAAGTGAGGGGGGGGGCGTGTTAGGAAATGGCAAACTTAGTACTGCTGTTTTGAAGGTGGAATTTAGCTTAGCGCATCTCATAATGCCGGTGGGCAGAGAATTCAGACGGCCACTTTATGCACAGCCACCATTTTGGCCTTGCAATCATAATAGGTTTACTTTTGATCTGACTCAAGGGTAAAGATATGGGTCCCAATACCAGAGTCATGCCTAAATTGGACATAGTGTTGTCTGAATGCTCCCAAATGCTGGGAGGGGCCCTTCCTGCTGACAATTTGAGGGAAAACCCCATGGTTTAAAAGAATGGGCATAGAAACAGTTCTTGTTTATCTGCTGCCTCTGAGTCAGACTGCACATCCCAGCCCTGTGGGTTCATGAACATTTCCCTTTTAAGAGGGTATGGCAATCAGAACTTTTACAGGCAAGAAGTGTATTGGGAAATATAGCCTTTTCAGTCTCTTTTCTGCTATTGACTTCATCTGCTTATGCATTACACTTCCCATCTCCTAACACGCAAGCTATTGTCTGGGGCAGAGAAAGAAAGAATTCATTATGAAACATGGCTTCAGCCTTTCTCTTTATTGCTGAGCTGGAAGTGACTTGAAAGACTTGCCAAATGTGCACGGGAATGATATGCGCACCCTCTTAATTGCTTTTCTTTTGCTTCCTCTTCTGGAGATGGGCTTTGCTATTGGAATGCCAATGCATTTCTTGCAATAAAATAATTGCTTGTAACATGAGTTACAGTTGCTTAAATGGGGGGGGGGGGGACGGGAGAACCAGCTTGGTATTTAGTACTTTGAGAATCAAGACAAATAAAACTGTGATTCACAATGCATTGTTGTTAATAAATAGCTAAATGCAGAGGCCTTTACAACATAACACATTGCATACAAGCATGAATAACCTGTCATTGGGGTCAGGCTACCAATTTATTAGAGGAGGCCACAGCAATGGTGCTCCCATGACCCACACTGTACTTGCAACTTAGGAGGGAGTGGCAAAGATAATCAAGTGATGCAATTTTAAAAAGATTTTTAAAGTTGTGCATGTGTGCATGCCTCATGGAGCTTGGATGCTTAGAAAGGTGGCTTACTATTGCCTGCCTCTGCATCCCAGCCCTGGTGTTCCTTGGAGGTCTCCCATCCAAGTACCTGGCAGAGTTGGCCCTGGTTTAGCTTCCAAGATCTGATGAGATCAGGCTTGCCTGGGCTTTCCCAACCCCAATGCCAGAAACAAGGGACAGGTTTACCTAGAGTCTGTTCCAGGTTTTGGAGGGCCCCAAGAAAAGAGTACCTAGCCTCTTGCCTGCTGTTGTGCCCCCTACTCCTGCCCCACCTCCCCACCTGTTCACAGGCATCCCTTTCATTTTCCACACTCCACTAAGCAGCATGTGCAAGTCAGGAGCACGGTGGTGGGTGGGTTTGTGAGTGGGCAGAGGGACCCACCAGAAACCCTGGGCCCGGCTTGCTACTCCACTTCAGGCTATGCTGATACCAGCCCAACTTTATTTCAGCCCCCCCGCCCCCCGCCTCTGCAATCTGCAAAATCCATCTTGGGTACAGATTTGTTTTGTGGTGTTAGTGACCAGTTGTGGATGCCTGCGAGTTCTGCCATGCCCTGATATGTGCCCTCATGGCTCAGGAAACAGGGACTAAGGCTTCCTTGGTCCAGAAGGCTTCCAATTTGTGGCAAGCAACTTTCATATGATCAGAATTAAGCAGTAAAGCCTTCCACGGATGGTACAGCAAGTTGCGCCCTGAGCTTGGATGGGCTAGGCTAGCCCAGTCTCATCAGTTTTCAGAAGCTAAGCAGGGTTGGCCCTTGTTACAGGGTCAGCCCTGCCGCTAGGCAAACTTAGAGTGCTGGACTTCTGGTGTGTGCTGAACTGGGCACCCCCATGTGACTCAATGACATTAGCCTTGCCTAGGGTGCCAGACAGTGTAGGGCTGGCCCTGCCTGTTTAGTACTTGGATGGCTGCAATTTGACTGCACTTTCCACCAGCACAGCAGGCTGCAGATCATTTGAACATGCTCTTATCTTTTCTTTTCTTTTTTTAATGCTACATAAGTAGAACTTTTGCTCACAAGATTCCACAGCTTAGAGGGAGTATTGGTTGGGTTACCATATTCTTCATGGACACATGTAGATCTCCCCTCTTGAGGAGGGAAATAACATCCCATGAGCTGTTTCAGGTCAGGAAAACGGAGTCGGGGAAAACAGGAGCTTCTCCTTCCTCCCTGATCATGATTCTGACCTGAATTGGGCCCCTGCGGGGCTTCCAAATTGAGTTCCCCATGAGGAAATCATACTGGCCACATGGCTGCATATCCCCATGGTGATCACCTGGATTACGTAAAATGTCATTTAGCTTTAGATCTACCAGCACGTTACAAGACAAGGCAGACTCCTGCCTACATTTCCACCCTTCTCCTTGTGTCTGCTCCTCCCATACCTGGCCTGTGGCATTCCTGAAGTGCTATTCACAACAGAAGGTGAGGACTAAACAAAAGGGGCTAGGAGAAATCATTTGTCTGTATAATGTAGTGGGTCTGATGCACTGAAGACGCAAGGTGGTAGTGATTATCAGCTCTTTATTAGATACAGCATGGTAGGTGGCTGTTCTACAAAGACTAGAGAACAGGGCCCACAGGGCCAACAATATACAACTCTGGGTTCCCATGCTAGCAAGTTATTGGATCATTCAAACTAGCAGGGGGCTCATGATTGGAGCAGGGCAGCAGGGATTTGTATCCTACTGCCCATTGTTCCCAAGTCCCCAAGCTCAGTCCTTCAGGCTCCAATGAGCCAGGCAGGAACACCATTGATATTAGTTCACATACATAAGTTTGCCTGCCATATCTCCCATTTTAAGAACAGATTTGAAATTTCTGTCTTGCAACAGATTTGAAATTTCTGTCTTGCAACTAGGAAACCCTAGTTGACTGCAAGATGGGGTTATTGAATGATAATTGATGATCAATAGCATGGTTCTCTCACTGTTGATGGTACAGATTGCATTACAGTTGCCCGATGCCCCATGAGAATTTGCCACACTGAAGTCAAGAGAACCACATAGACATGCAGTATTAATCTCAGATGTGCTCACCTTTTCAAGGCCCAGAAAAGACATCAATATTGCTATAACACAACCTCTCCCTCTCTCTCTCTTTCTTAATGTTCTGGTTCTAGATCTAAAACGCAAATGGATTCAGCAAGTAAATACAGAGCTGAAGACATTCAGTAACTATAAAGCACAATCAAAACCTATGGAAGAAAATTAGTCTTAGAACTTTTCCATAATACTTTAAAAAATGTTGAACTTCATGTTCTGTTTGTTTGTTTGCAACACAGGAATAACCAACTCATGGTCTTTTCTGTCAGAACATGACCTCCCTGGAGGGGTGAGGGTGCGTATACCAGTGCACACAGGAGGAAAATAACAGAAAAGCAAAAATTGGAATTCTGTACTTCTGCTCTCTGGCCTTCAAAACATTGTGAGAAATGCAGGAATGCTGCCAAAAATGCCATACCCTTTGGAATGTGTCCAACACCCCCATCATAGAGTGAAACAGGGTTAAAGAACACTTTGCCCATGTCTCGGTTTGTGCCCAGGGCATCAATAAACAGAGCTTGTATTGCTGGTCTGGTAACCCTTCCTTGATTCAGAATTTGGACTGTATTAAACATAAGTCCAAACAAGAATCTGTGGACAAATTCAGTTATGTTTCTCTATGTAGCCATTTTTCTTTCCCTCTCCCTCCCCTCTATTTTTTTGCTGTAGCCCAACTTCTCAGAGAGCTACAACCTATCCAGGTTTTCAGTGAATGACCCAACTCTATATATTACCATTTCATAAGTTCACCCAGTGATCTGACCAAGCAACCCTGAGACACTTCGGTGAGAAGGGCGGGATATAAGTCCACTAAATAAATAAATAAATAAATGCCTCAGTAGAAGCAGCATGCAATTTTTTCAATAACAGAGAAAATTATTTACATCTTTTGCAAATAGTTAATGTCAGGCAAGCTAGATGTCTGCTTCTCTGTCACTTTTACAAGATGATGCACAAAAGAAAAAGATAGCCCTGTATATATAGCACAAAGGCAAATAACTTGGCGATTTCCCTCCAGTGTTTCTTAGAACTTCAACCAGAAAGGGTTAAAAGAACATTCTAGAAACTTTACAGCCGTTACCAGACTGTTGGAGTCTACTAAGGGCCTAATTATGTGATCCATTTTTGGGCCTATGTGATCCACTTTTGTGTGGATACATCTGGTTGACTGATATGGTCTAGGAATTCTGTGCTTGGAACTTGATTTCTCCTGTGTGTCATTTACATCAAGACTGTGGAGCATGGGATGGGGAAGCCTTGAGTCTCACTCCAAATTTTCCTAACCTGACATAGGAGCTGCCATTTGTTTGACTATAGAAACTTAACATGAAGCCCATCAGTACATGCTGAGTTTCACCAACAGGACAAATAAAAGCTCCTCAGGTCCATTTCAGGTCTGGAAATGGTACAGAGCAGAATGGTTTAAGTCCCCTATCTCTGATCTGAACTGGGCCCTCATTCTGCTAGAAACCAAATCCTAAGCATGCAATCCTCAGATCATGTCTGTCAACAGATCTGATGCATCCTAGAAAAGTGTTGCTGGTTTTTTTTTGTAGACACTAAATAACACTTTCAGTCCACTTTGCAACTGGATTTTACTGTGTGAAATGGCACCATCCACTTGCAGTCGCAGAAGTGGATTGAAAGTACATTATTTAGCATGTGTGAAAGCACCCTGTGAGGGACGGTCAGGGTCAGCTTGGGGGGAAGTGACCACTGTGAATTGTTCTGTCACCTTCACCCAGTACCTCAGGCACACAGAACAAAATCCAGTCAGAAAATAACGAAGAACCAGACGTTTCTAAATTCAAAACCAACACGTATATTTATTCATTTACAGAAGGCAAGGAGGGAGTGAATTAATAGTTATTGGTTTGTTATTAATAAATCAGTTGGCAGACAGAAGTTCAACTAAACAAACCATCTCTAATCACCAGAGGTGTTAGCAGGCAGAAGTAATATTTAAAAAACCACTGGCAGGCCGAAGATGGATAAAACAAATAGGCGAGCAGTGCTTCGTTAACATTAGGAAACACTCTATTCGGAGAAAGATTATAGAACCTATGCTCAGGCTTTCTAAAACATAAAAAGGGTCACACACTCTTTGCCTTTCACACAGGTGACTATCTGACTTGTGCCAGAAATATCCCCACACAGACATCCTCACTAGCTTACAGGTACACTCCAGACATTAGAGTAATACTTCAGGACTCACACCCTTGACTGCTATTATACAAACCCCTCAATCCCATGTGTTCTCAATCCCACACAGCTAGTGCCCCTGTCTGTCTCCTGGGATTTCTTCACAGTCACAAGAACCTAGTCTCTCTCCCAGTATGTTTCGTGTGGTGTTCTTTGAACCAGGAGTCTGCCCTGAAGCACTAACATCTCCTCAGCAGAGCCTTCAGTTTTCCTCAGCTTCAGTGACACAGTGGTACCACCACTCAGAGAGTTTTTCCACAGAGAAAGAGCCTGGCCTTGCCCCTTCCTCTCAATTAAACGATCTCTCTCAGACAGAAACTCTAATTCAGTCCTGTCTCAATGAGCTCAAGTCGACAGGCTGTTCTCAGCTCCTTCTCAGTCTCTGTCCACAGCTGAACTCCCCAGAACTCCTTCAGAACTCAACTGTGAAGCAATTTCCCCCACTGCTAGCCTCCTTCCAATGGATATATTCCATATCCATGGATGTGGCTCAGGCAATCAGAGTGAACTGTTCCCTGCTCACCCAGGCTAACTGCTTTAACCCATTACGCACCCATTATGTAGTTAGGGTTCTAACATCTGAAACTGTATGCGCAGATGCTGATTCACAGAATTCTGTGCATGGAAGGAATATATTGGAGGCTCACTCCAACACTTGCCTCAGGGCCAATTCACACTTTTATGTGTGTGTGGATTTAAGTATATACTTAAAACTTTGTAGAGGAGACCTACGGTACAATCAGACCAGTTATATGAGTTTATTGCAGCTTTTCCAAAAGAATCCTGGGATTCTAAGTATATAGGATATGCAGCAGGGCTGGCATCAGCATATGGCAAGGTGGGGCTGCTGAAGGGGCCCAGGGGTTTCTGGCAGGGCCCAGTGCTGCCAATGCACCCTGCACATCCACTTGCTAGGGCACCACCACACACAGATCGATTCTCCATTATACTCTATGGGAACTGGTCTCCATAGCATAGGGTATAATAGAGTGCCCAGCAGGACCCTCCCCCCATTGCTTTCTGATAACCCTGAAGCGGGGGAAGGGCTTCCAAACCAGGGGATCCCCTGCCCTCAACTAGGGATTGGCAACCCTAGCAAAGGGAGGCATGTGGTTGGGAGGGAGGGAAGGAGAGCATAAATAGAGGGGCTGGTGGTGGGCAGAGGATGGAAGAACTCTAATCCCAGGGCCTTTCAAAACCTGGGACCAGCCCTGATAAGTAGTATAGATATGCTCTTACACCTCCAAATGCAAAGTGTGAAAGAGACACTCACATATCCTACTTATATATCAAACATGGGTATGTTCAGTGCTAGGATTGGCTGCTACTTCTTAATTTTCTGTCACCCAATATATGGAATGGTCCAAAAGCTTGACTTGTGTGATCACTTCAAATGGAATTGCCTTGGTATGCCTGTATAGTGCTTCAAGACGTCTGGTTTTTTATATTTTTTTTTAAAAGGTGGGGGGATTTTGATGGCGCACAAAACCACGCAAGGAGGAAACTGTAAAAATTATGCATTGCAAAAAATTGCCAAAACCACTAAAACCGAAAAACAATGGTAAAAAAATTTCAAGATATAACTACTGGACCGATGCACACAAGGAAGCCACAATTTCCTGTAGAGGGAATAGTTAAAAGCTAGCAGCATGTACCACTCACACTGTGAAGATTTGACCGATAGTAACCTTAAGCACACAAAGAAATAGACTCAGCTAGAATTGGAAACATGCTATTTCTCTGCCAGCATTCAGCAAGATCAAGCAAGGGGGTTATCTACTGCAGCAACTATGCAAAATATAACCTTTTAAGAGAACAGAACAGGAGGATGTTAGATTTGGAATAATTACACAAATCAAAAACACAATACATTTGTACTAGGTCCAAGTTATTCACTTTATTTTAAAAGGCACATGTGCATATGTGGAGTTTACTTTTCCAGTATTTTCTAGTTATCATCAATTCTAGATGTAGCAAACTATGAAGAAGTCCCTGGTTCCAATTTCACCTCTGCTTCAAATTCACTATGAAAGCTATTGTCTTTTAACCTCAATCACTCAGTTGCAAAATGGGAATCATGTCCTACCTTGTAGGACATTGTGGCTATTATAAAGCATTGCCCAAATGCAAACCAAGGTTCTTGTCTCTTAATAGGGACTTTCTTTTACAAGAACAAGACAAACATGACCTGCGTTAAGCAAGACTATTTTTAAAGTCCAAAATTGTTAATATTTCAGTTTCAGAATTGTTTGATCTGTTTTTAGAAGTAGGGAAGTAATCCAGATGAAGGTTGAAAAATTCCTGGAGAGGAAACTAGGGCAGGGAAGGGTTTGGGGAGAGGAGAGACCTCAGCAGGGTATAATGACACAGAGTATACCACCCCAAAGCAGCCTGTTTCTCCAGGGGAACTGGTCTCTCTAGTCCAAAGATCTGCTATAATTCTGGGAGATTGCCAAGCCCCACCTGAAGGCTGATAACCTTGAATCTTGCATACACTAGGGTTGCCAGCTCTAGGATGGGAACGACCTGGAGATTTTGAGTGGAGCCTGAAGAGGATGGGGTCTGGGGTATACTGCACAGAGTCTACCTTCCAAAGTGGCCATTTTCTCCAGGAGTTTAGCAACCCTACCACACACCCATTCAGTGGGAAGTAAGCCCCACTGAACAAAAAAGAATTTACATCTAAGTAAATATATGCAGGATTTGGCAGTAAATGAAAGAGATAAGGTTTTGTCAGAGGAGGTTAAAAGGCTTGCTAAAACATGATCTTAATATATGAGATGTATTAATTACATTTTCCTCATTCCTCCTTCAAGGGCATTAATAATAACAATAACGTTGTTGCTATTAGTCATTTTGAGGGGGATTGACCTGAAAGGTTTGCCAACTGAGGGGGGGGGGGTGAGCCCCAGCAGCAGAAGTGTTATCACAAAATGTGTACAAATCAAGTTTATGTCAAACGCCCTGAAACTGGAAAGGGATGGGGAGGGGGGAACAGCCCTTTATTTGCTACCCAGACTACTGGCGAGGGATTGAATTATAGCAACAAAGCCTTGCAGTTGGGGTTGGCTTTTTGTCACGGCAGCTGCAAGACGAGAAGCAATCCAGGCAAAGGCAAAAGCTCCCTCTCTTGCCCAGCCGGCCTTGGGGTGAGGAGGAACCTGCCAAGAACAGAACGTTACACCCCCCCCCCCTTTTTTTTTCTTTCTTTCTTTTTTGGCTGTGCCGCAGCAGCCAGCCTAGGACACGCCGCGCAGGCTCAGTGCGAACGAGCGCGGCTGAGTCTGAACTCGAGTTACCTCTCGACGAACTAGCGGAGCCATAAGTAGGTGAAGGGTAACCCAGTGTCAGTGCTCTCCTCGGCCGCCCAAGCGCATGCGCTATGAGGTATTTCACGGAATGCTCTCCCATCACCTCACATCCTTCCTTGCTGTTGCTATGGGGCAGAGAAGAGTCACAAGGCTGCACGTGGGAGGCTGACTTGGCGAAAGAGTTGTTTGGCCCAAAGAATCCGTGGGGCGTGATCTCTCTTTTGTGCTCTTAACCCAGTCGTCGGATCTATTGTTCGTTCTCTTCGGGAAGCGGCATCCTGAGCATGGCGACATTCCTTCTCTCTTTTGGACATAAATCGTCTGCCTTAAATGTCTGCAGAACAAGCAAAAGAAAAGTATATTTAAATTTCTGAATTGCTTTTTGCTACCCATACGTAGATTTCTGTAGTATTTTCCATCAGTGAGAATAAAATGAAATTGGTTACAAAGGGAAATAATGCATCAACAAAAGCCATGAAAACTCTCTTACTAGGACCAGTCTGAAGGATTCAAGCCATTGTGTAAGCTTTTGACTTCTCCAGAACTCTTAACCAGGCTAGATTAAAAATAAAACCGAAATTGTCTGGCCCTCAACACAGGATATGGGCTGGCGCAAGTTTCTTTCCCCTCTTTCTTCCTTCTTTTAACATCCAGCCTGATAAAGCATTCCAAAGAACTCAAAACACTCTATTTGGGTTGCACCTACTGAAAGGCATGTGGCTTTGGATTTGGGGTTTTTGCTTTGGACCAGCACTGCTACCCACAATCACAAATGTCAGCTAGGGTTGCCAGCCTCCAAGTGGGGCCTGGAGATCTCCCACTTTTACAACTGATCTCCAGCTGGCAGAGATCCACTCCCCTGGAGAAAATGGCTGCTTTGAAGGGTGGACTCTATGGCATTGTACCATGCTGAGGCCCCTCCCCAAACCCCACCCTCTTCTGGATCCATGCCCAAAGGCTCCAGGTATTTTCCAACAAAGACCTGGCAACCTTTAATGTCACAAGTCATTTATTTATTTATTGAAGCCATTTCTATGCCTCTTTCCCATCCAACTTGAGGTTTTCGCGGCAGCCAAGCTAATGATAGCATTATAAAAGTTGCTTTATTTTTAAAGCAGGAAAATCATAGGAAACTGCAGCATAAACCTGATCTTTAAAAAACAGTAGAAGCTGTAATAACTTGTTCAAAGACCTGTGTAATTCTCCTTCACACTGCAGCTGTTAAAGATGAGGGGTGTGTGAGGGGTGTGTAAGCGATATCTTTTCACATCTTGCTAATAAATTTCAAAAGCAAAATAATTAGCTATAGTAGTGCCAAGCTTTTGTTATGTGGTTATTGTGAAAGGAAGGTTTAGGATGACCAACTCTTAAAAAACCCACATGTATTCTTGTGCTTTTAGTAGCCGCCCCATGCACAGAAATTTATCAGGCGAAGTATTGCCTAGCCACTGTCAGAAATGGTTGAGTTTGATAATGAGTAGCCTGGCATTTAACACATTGCTTCAAGACTCATTAAAGTTCATTTCTGCAAATGAGTTCGTTTCATTTGCAGATGCCCTTTTTGAGATGGGGGTTGGCAGTGGTATTGGTGGCAGGTCTATGAAAGTAATTCATAATATCATGCCAATTTGAAACTCAGTGATGATATATAGGGAGTCACCTTTTATATTAGCACTTGGAAGGGGAAGAATTGCCTTTCTGTAATGCTTTGCCAGTGCCCAGTAAAGGAAAGTTAATGGGCCCAGTTTAATTAGTAGCAAAGTGTGGCTACTAATTGTTAATGAAAGAGACTCCTTGATTGTTAATGAAAGAGACCCCTGGCACAATCCTAAGTAGAAATACAGTGGGAAATCTTTTACATTCAGGGAGCCAGCATGGTATAGTGGATATGGGAGCCCAAAGTTTGAATCTCCACTTTACTATGGGACCTCTCAGTGTGGGTGCCCTTGGGCTAGGGTTGCCAATACAGGTGGAATATTCCTGGAGATTTTGGGGGAAAGCCTGAGGAGGACAGAGCTGAGGAAGAGAGGGACCTCCACAGGGTATAATGCCTTGAGTCCATCTTCTCAAGGGGAGCTCTGTTGTCTGGAGATTAATTGTAATTGTGGAAGACCTCCAGACCACACCTGGAAGTTGACAACTTTACCTTGTGTCGATTTCTCTCCCCTCCCCTTTTTTTTCTAGCCTATTCACTGCTTGGTGGTTGTAAGGGAGGGGGGAAGGAATGAGGGAGGAAATTGAGCCTAAGTAAGTACAGGATCTAACTCCATATAAGCTTGGTCTATACAAGGCAGTGTTTCAGTTTTTCAACTGTTTCTCATATCCACATGCACCAGGAGATAGTAGTTGAAAGCAAGTCCCAGCAACCATTTTTAGCCTTGATATGGTACTCCCACAAGACCTAGAGGGAGGTGGGTACGACATAATTACTTAATTTCCTTTCAAAAATTGGTTGGAAGTATGCTCCAGTGTAGGATGCCTTTGCAAGAATCCAAGCACTTTCTTTCAATTTGAATTAGTTTACTATGTTGGAGGTTCAGAGATGCGTGAGTGGAACTTCACTTATGGAATACACATTTCCCACCTCCCTATTTGCGCTATAACTGTCTTTCCCCCCTGAAAAGTCACTCCTAAGTTCACTAGGAAGCAAGCCATGGTTGGAAACATGTCAATTATTTATATATGGATTTTTCCAAATTAAAAAAAAAAACCACCTAGGAGAGGACAGACAATCTAGGGTTTCCTGCTACAAGTGCCATAGGAAAAAAGGCTTGTGTAAATGAAAAGTATTGATGTTATTTAACAGTATCTATCCTGGGCAAAAATTACAATTAATCACAACTGTCCAATGTCAAAACTAGACTTGCAAGCTTTTAAACTATAGTGGTAGACCCAAGTAGCAAGTGATGGTGTTTATCTCCATTCAGCAAAGACCTGTCTTATGCAGATCAAATGCTATGGAGGTGGGGTGAAGGGTCTATCCTTTAGGCCAGTCAACGGAGTGTCACCAAGCCTCTCTCTCAGTTACAACCCTCTCCCAGATTAATGACAGCAATCTTGTCCTGAAACCTGTACTGGAAGCCACAAATGACATATATCTAGATAATCCATTTGATCGAGGTGTGTCTGCAGTTGTTCTAGTACAGCCCAACCCATCATCCTGGCCACAAAAGGAAGGTACTGGCCTGTAATTCCCCAAGTAATGAGGAGCCAGGGGCGGTTTGCTCAAAAAGTGTCTTACTATGGCTTCTCACAAGCTGGTTTATAGTGCAATGCTAAATTGAGTTACACCTTTCTAAGCCCATTCACTTCAATGGACTTAGAGAAGGGCACAACTCTGTTCAAGAAGTCTTTCTTATATACCGTACTTCAATATTCCTTCTCTTGCTTTTCCATTGTCAGCCAAAAATAGGTAGAAGTCAAGCAGACGTGTTGTGGAACAAATAGAGCAAATCATTTTGTTCACAACCTTGGATGTCAACAACTGTCATTCACCCAATAATATCTGACACATGGAAGGTCCTGGATGGCTCTGTATTCATGCCAGTGACAAAATCAGAACAGGTGTAAGTACAACAGTCATAGGAGGCCATCACAACCCTTCCGCGGACAGGGGTCTTAGAAAAGCTCTCTAAACACATGGAAGAGATCAAGCAGATATGGTGACACCAAAGATCTCGTTGCTTTCGCACCTGCCATAGAACAGGCCTACAAATAATCTCCCAAGTCATGTCCTTTTGGCTTTGCTGTGAGTCTTCCTCCATCAATGCTCAAGGTTCTCATTCCAGCTTCTTCTTTGCTTCAACCTTCCCACTAAACCTCAGTGTCTGATCTAGGGTAGCTGGGACAGGTTACTAAAGAGCTGTTCTGGAAGCAATCAGTTCCAGCAGGAAGAAGAAGACGAAGAACAACAACAACAAATTGGATTTATATCCTGCCCTTCACTCTGAATCACAGAGTCTCAGTGGCTCACAGTCTCCTTTACCTTCCTCCTCCACAACAAACACCCTGTGAAGTAGGTGGGGCTGAGAGAGCTCTCACAGAAGCTGCCCTTTCAAGGACAACTCTGTGAGAGAGCTATGGCTGACCTAAGGCCATTCTGGCAGCTGTAAGTGGGAGAGTGGGGAATCAAACCTCGTTCTCCCAGATAAGAGTCCATGCACTTAACCACTACACCAAACAGGCAGTTTTGATAGAACTGTTGACTCGTTTATTTATTTTATTTTTATTTATTTCATTCAGTTTGTATCTCACCCTACCTCACAAGGGGACTCAGGGCAGCTCACAACATATGGTAAAACAATAAATAATAATTTATTTAAAATAATAACCAATTCATCTAAGTAGATTTGTTAAAATATCTCATGGTAGTTTAGCGATTCTAGCTACAGTGCCTGCTGCAACGAAGTTAGGGAGGGCACATCTCTCTCAAAAGATAGCAGAGTCAGCTGGATTCTGGTGCCAGGCTGGTACAGGCAGTGCCCTGAGGCAGATGAGGCAAATAAACAGATTGACCATTCATTAGCTTGGGGGGCCTCAGGGAAAACTGATGAGGCCTCAGCATGGGAACTATGCAACCCTGTTAGTGACCTCTGAACTCTCTGCAGTGTTCAGTACCATTGACCACAGTATCTTTGGAGCAACTGTCTGAGATGTATATTGAGAAGCCAGTTTAGCTGCAACCAGAGCAAGGGCCTTCTCAGTTGCAGCCCCACACTGGTAGAATGAGCTCCCTGAAGAGGTTAGGGCCCTGCGGGATCTTCTTAGGCTTCCCAACCCTCCCGCCCTGGCGGGGGACCCCAGGCTTTCCACCCTCTTCCCCCGCTCCCCAAAAAAACGGAAGCGGGGGGAGGAGGGAAATGGCACCGGGGAGCATGGCAAGCCGCCCCATCCCGTAGCGGGCGAGGCCGCCACGCCGTCGCCCCCTCCCTGCCCGCCGCAGCTGCTAATCCGAGATGGGCCCAGGCTGAGCCCATCTCGGAGGAGCAGCCAAGAGGCGGCAGCAGCACAGGCAAAACCAGGGGAGGGCAGAGGCAGGCCAGGAGCATGGCGAGCCGCGAATCCGGGCCCTTCTAGGACCCGGACTTGCGGCTCGCCACGCCCCCGGCCCGCCTCCACCCCCCCTCCGATTCCACCCCAGAGGCGGACCGGAGCCGGCGAGGCCGCCGTGCCCTTCCGCCCCCCCCCCCCACCGCAGCTGCTCCTTTGAGATGGGCTCAGCCTGAGCCAATCTCGGAGGAGCAGCCACGGCGAACGGAGAAGAGGCGGCAGCTGCGCAGCGGCGTCACCCACTCCGAGACGGGGTGGCTCGCCACGCTCCCCGGCACTGTTTCCCCCCTCCCCCTAGCTCCATCCCAGTGTCTCCTGGCTCCACCCCCAAAGTCTCCTGGCTCCACCCCCAAAGTCCCCAGATATTTCTGGGATTTGACTTGGCAACCCTAGATCTTCTGCAGTTCCGCTGGGTTTATAAGATGGAGCTCTTCCACCAAGCCTTTGATTGTTTAATTTTGGGACTCCTGTCTGGTCACATGTGAAGTGTTATCATGTTGCACAAATTGCATTGTCTTTAAAAAGCCCGCCACTAGATCTGAACTATATCTGGAGAGATGGAAACCATAACAGAAAGATTGGTGTGCTGCCATTACGAAAATAATACTTAACGCTATTGTATTTGCTGTTTTAAATGTTTTTAAGTTGTAACTGATGCCAAAAGGTGGTGTTGGGGCATTCTGCCATTTGATGCCACAGCCCTTATAGTGTGGAGTCTGTCTGGATTCTATCGCTGCCTCCATCTTCATGAAGCCTCTAGGAGAGATCATCAGAGATTTGGAGCACTGTACATTATGCATAACTGTGTAAAGATATGATGCTATTTCTCTTCTCTTTGTCAGCAGAATCAAATGATGACTAACACAGGAGACATGAAGATCATGCTTCCTCCATATGTAGATTGCAGACTTGGGCAGACTCAATTTGCCTTGAGTCCGTGCATGGGAAGGAGCAATGTACTTCAAACTCCACTTAATTTCACTAAAAATCAGACTCCCTGTTTTGTTATTAGCATTTTAAAAAAGAAAATACATGTCATTTTAGAAAAGCACGTTCTTGATAATTCTGGGAGCGTGTGGCTATATATGCAAAAAGATCAAATCAATCAGGCCTAAGGAAATCAGCCCTGACTGTTCCCTGGAAGGTCAGATGCTGAAGCTGAAGCTCAAATACTTTGGCCACCAAATGAATAGGGAGCACTGGAGAAGATCCTGATGCTGGGAAAGACAGAAGGCAAAAGAAGAAGCGGGCAGCAAAAGATGAAATGGCTGGACAGAGCTACTGATGTAACTAACATGAACTTGAGCAGACTTCAGAGGATGGTGAAAGACAGGAGGGCCTGCCATGACTTGGTCCATGGAGTCACAAAGTATCAGACTTGACTGTGCGACTGTACAACAACAACAAAGTGGAGGCTGAAGGGTTAAATGCTGTCTCTGTTGTCTGCTAGGTCTGATGCAAACTAAAAGTCCATGCAGCCATAATTTGCATGTTATATAGCAGATCTGAAGAGGTGATCTTCATCTAGCTTGTTTGTGTCTTGAGTCAATTTATACCCTGAACAAGTTTTTGAAGGCAATAAAGGCCAGGAAGAAGGTCAATAAATTAAATTAAAGTTCAGCAGTGCAAAAAACATAATCTTCTGGATGGGTTTGCATTCCAAACAAAAATTTCACAACTCGCAGGTTCTATTAGAGTGAGTTGTCACTCAGTCTTGCTTTTTTGGGGGTGGGGTCTATAGTTTTATTGTGTTGTTAACTTCTCTGCTCTGTTTTGATGCTTCTGTGCTGCTGCTTTTAATAGGAAATCATATTATCTAATATCAAAATTTCAAAACCTTTAATGGCATAATAAAATAAATAAGTAAAATACAAACAGGATCTAAAATGAAAGAAAGTAATTAAGACAATGTCACAGAGAAATCTAATATAATTTTTGGATTTTTTTCCTGTTTTATTGGGATGTATTTTAATTATTGTTCATTGAACTGCTTCGAGTATTTTAAAATGGAGACTATATAAGGCATATTCAGACAGTATATTTATTCATTTATTTATTTTGATCTGCTAGGCTGCCCATTCCCTGCTTACAATAGTTTGCTAAAAGACAATATATAATATTAAAATACATTACCGTATATAATATTAAAATATATTAAAACAATCAATTAAAGCAATGCCAAGCAGTACTATATCCTATCCAAGATGACATAGTGTCCGTTACCCCCTTGGGTGGAGGGAATATGGAGAAAGGGGAAAGTGAGAGTGTGAGAGTGCCAGACCATTACTGGCCTCAGCCAAATGCCCGCTGGAACATCTCTGCCTTGCAAGCCCTACAGAAAGATAATAGATCCCATAGGATAGGGCAGGCATGTCCAACTTTGAACAGGACGTGATCTGTTTTTTCCAGACAAAAGTGCTGGTGATCTACCACCATGAAAATTAAGTTTCAAATTAGTTTCGAATTAGATTTTAACCCACCAAAGTTGGGTTCCACCACCTCCCCCCCCCATTTACAATGCACATTTACTGTTAAGCAAAAACAAAACAGAGAGAGGAAGAGCCAGAAAGAACTGCGAACAGTTTTTCTTAAATTTTTATTGTTATAACTTTCTTTAACTGTCTCAATAACTTTCTTTAACTTTTATTGAGTAATTTGTGTTAAATGTAGGTCAAGTATTGATCCAGGCTGATCTTGCACAATCTTTAAAACTTCGCTCTTGCTAATTAGTGAGGCGTCTGAGCCTGCATTTCATCCACCAGCTTTTTGAAGTTGGGTGAATATTGTGTTAGGGCCAGTCTCAGGGAATCCTGGAGATGTTCATCTGTCAGGTTGGAATGCTGTGTACTCTTTGTCATTTTCAGATGGGAAAATGCAGATTCACATAAATAAGTTGAACCAAAACAGGAGTGTACAGCTTCACTGCATCTTCTCAAGTTGAGAAATTTGTCTCTAGGTACTAGCTTCCAAAACGATTCTTGCTCAGCACGAGTCTTGAGTAAAATGTCATTTTTAAGGGTTACGATTTCATTTTCAAGAGATGCCTAGTTCAAAGAGTAATTTTGACTGATAGCAGCTGCAGTTTCCTTAATGTTCATATCTGCTTGGAATAGGTATGACAAGTACTCCACAACTTTTTCAATTCTTTGGAAGTTACAGAATCTTTTTTCGAATTCCTGGATAACAGAGCAGATTTCTGTCACATACTTCTTGTTCTGAAAAACAAAATTTGGATATTGTCCCAGATGGTCCTGCGTATTAGGAAAATGATCAAAAGTGTTGTTTGCAACACTTAGCTCAAATTTGCTCTTGTAGGATGAAACTGTACTCATCATCTCGCCAATGCATTTGTTTTTACCTTGTAGTTCAATGTTCATATCACTTAGTTCACCTGTAAAGTCAGCGAGAAATCCCAGATCACATAACCAGTCCTCATCTTCCAACTCTATCTCCCCTCTCCTTCAAAAACCTTATTTCATTCAGCAAATCATGAAATCTTTGCAGAAATTTGTGCCTACTTAGCCACCTTACATCTGTGTGCAAAATGATTTCCGCTGCCCCTTCATCAAGAGTAAGACTGAAAAGCCGTCTTTGAAATGATCTTCCATGAACTGAATTTACAATTTTGAAAGTGATGTCCATGACAGTCTTTATATTAAGTCTCTTGCTTGCCAAAACTTGCTGGTGAATGATGCAATGGTAAGAAAGGAAGTCTGGAAAGTTGACATGCTGTCTACAGAGGCCTATGAAACCGTTAACCTCACCTGTCATTGCTCTTGCTCCATCAGTTTATGCAATGGAAGATTACACTGTCACAAAAAAATGGAAAGAGCTGAATATTTCCTGACCGGTAGTTCTCCCTTTTAAAGAAATCATTCCAAGTCTTCAAAAACCATCCAGATAAAGACTAGTAACTGGGCTATGTCTCTTATGTCTGTAGATTCATCCAGTTGGAGTGAGAAAGCAACACAAACTGAAACATCCTCCAACAATTGTTCAATTGTGTCTCCACACATCTTTTCTATTCACCGCACGATGGTGTCTCTTGACAATTGTACATCTTGAACAGCAGCTATGATCTCTTTCTTATTCTTAAATCCTTCAAAAAGATTGTCTGCTGCTTCAAGAGAACAATCTTTTACAAATTCTCCTTCATTGAAAGGTTTGCATTTCTTTGCGATCAGGTTGCTGACCTTGAAGGATGCCATGGTTGCATTGACCGAATGTGACCTTGGCTTTGCCATCATCTGTTGCTGTGCAGCCAATTTAGATTTCTTTGAGCTTCAGTTTATGAATTTCACTTTTGAGTGGAAAATCAGTATCAAACTTATTGCTATGCAGAGCCTTATAATGATGCTCCAGATTACCCTTTTTGGGCAAGGATACAGCGGCGCTACAAAGTAGACAACAACACTTGTCTTTCACCTTGATGAAGTAGTCCATTTCCCATTCATCATGAAAGTGGTAGGTTTTGCTCTTCTTTGGAACACTCATCTTCGTTATACTGGGGTGGCTGGGGTGCTAAGTTAACACTGGCTGAATCTGGTCCAAAACTGTCGCTGTCCCAAAGTATTAAAGATCAACAGGAACTGAGGACCTCTGGATGATGAGAAAACTACACATGCAGTTCTAAAAGTAAAAATAAGAATCGATCATATTGGGACCAATAATCAAATACCACCACACCAACAATCATCAAAAAAACCCCAAACACCTGTCCAGCAAACCATGAGACCAAGTGGGGCTGGTGATATACCTCTGACCCTTTGCGATCTACTGGTGGATCGCGATCTACCTGTTGGACATACTTGGGATAGGGCATGGATGTTCTCTGGCAGAGAGTTCCACCAGGTGGGGGCCATAGCTGAAAAAGCCCTGGCCCTAATTGAGGACAGCTGGATATAAAACTGTGCAGTGATTTGCTATGGTCTGGAAATTTACACTGTAAATCTTTTCACACATAATAAAAAAATAACTTTAAAATAAAATAAACGTCAATATTGTTCTAGATCTCCTTTTCTGTACTGAGCAGATAAGCGGTGATCATTGGGGGCTGGAGATTCAGCCCTTCTCCCAGTCCAAAGGAACATTGGAGCTTGCTGCCCCCATCCCAAATGGCTGGCATACTAGTTAGGTTGGTCCACATCTAATAAACCAATGAATCCATCAAGTTTCTAGAATGTTCTGTGGGATTTTGAGAGATCTCAAATGTGGCACTGTGACACCACCTACTGCCTTGCCCGATCCTTTGCAGAGATGCTGTGGATTGAATGCAGGATTTCCTGCATGGAAAGGCTCTTCCACTGAGCCACAGCCCCTCCGCGCCAACTCAGGCATTTAAGGTTGGCTGTCATCTGATAACATTTATATCCAGCCCTTCTACAGACGTTAATTTGGTTTTTAGCAGGGCCTGCTAAATTCAATAAGAGAGTGGGTATTTCCTCAAGTCTTTGCTGGAAGTAATTATTAAGCCTGCTTTTTTAAAAAAACAAAACAAAGCTTCTGTTGGATGAGGACCAGGAACTCATTTGCATATTGGGCCACACCCCCGATGCCAAGCCAGCCAGAACTGCATTCCTGTTAATTCATGCTTTAAAAAAAAAAAAAGCCCTGATGAGGAGGATATGACCAATTGCAGGCCAGTTTCTAAGGGTAAATACAGTAAGAACATATTTTATTCCCTATAAAATTTCCTATGCATTTCGCAAACAGACTTCTTCAACAAGAGCAAAACTAACAGATTTCCCCTGGAGAAGCCTGCTGGCAAAATGCATAGAGAATTTTAACAGTAATAAAATATATATTTTCTTTATTTGCACCATCGGCCTTGGCCTGTGTATTTTTAAAATCTCTTATTTCAGTGGCGTGGCCATTGTATTTTCTCCCAGTTTCTAAGGGGCCATGACTCAGTGGTAAAGCATCTGCTTTGCGTGTAGAAAGTCCCAGGTTCAGCCTCTGCCATCTCCAATTGGATGTGAAGTTGAAAGTGAAAGACCTCGAAACCAGACCCTGGAGAGGTGCTGCCAGTTGGAGCAGACAATACTGACCTTGATAAACCAATAGTATAATGACTCAGTAGACAGCAGCCTCGTGTGTGACTATTTTTCAAAAAACAGAGCATTTGGAAGTGACTTTTTTCCCTAATAGAAGCAAAAAAAATCTGATTTCCATTTTCACTTTATCCCAGACACTCCTAACCTTATCTCAGTCTCTCTAGACACAGGGATCATAGATTACACTTTGACACATAGAAAGGTCCTTGTATCACTGTAGCTATAACATGGGCATCAATTCCAAGGGGAAGACAAATTGCACACATCTGATTGACCTTATAATTGCCAGTCATGAATCACTGTGTACTCAACCATGGGTCATACTCAACATAAATCCAGTGCTGATCAGAACAGCAATGTTGTGTATTGGATATCTTTACACTCTGGCTTTGTGCGGCTCCCCCTCTCAAATCACAGTCACCCCCAGCTCCTCAGCTGAACAAGAACTGTGGACCGTCGGCCAGGCCTTGCTCAAAGCATGAGTTGTTTCTAAGGGTAAATACAGTGCATACAGTGCATTTTTTTTCAACGAAAATCAAAAGTCACATGAATCAGCAGCCGAAAATACATTTCCTCATCCTTCTGCTCCTCACTCAGTGTCTTGTTTTCTGCCCGAGGTGAATGACTTCTAGTAACCCTGAATAATTTCAGCATCAAGCAATTAACCACAACCCATACAAAGGAAAAGGTTTTGCGCAACCTGGCAGAAACAATGAAGACTAAGTATGCTTGAGTAGCATGTTTGACATGTTCCTCAGCAAAAGGTAGTCAGGTCCACTGCTGGATATGATGTGAGGCTACGGTTGCCAACCTCCAAGTAGCACCTGGAGATCTCCCACCATTACAATTGATCTTTAGATAACCACAATCAGTTGTTTTGGGGGGAAATGGCTGCTTTGGAGGGTGGGCTTTATAGCATTATACCCTGCTGAGGTTCCTCCCCTTCACAAACCTTACCCTCCCCAAACTTCACTCCCAAGATCTCCAGGTATTTCCCAACCCAGAGCTGGCAACCCTACCTGAAGCAGACCAAAGCTGATGCTTGAGCCAGAAGACTGTGGAAGAATCTAAGGGAAGCCTCTCAAAGTTTCTGCTGCCATGCAGGGAGCATCAACATGTTCCACCGAAGCAAGTGATGGTGGTTGGGATGATGCACTCAGAAAAGTGCCAGACTCCATGCAATCATTTAGAACATGAGCATAAAACACACAAGTGTATACTGTATCACTTTGAAAGGTACTATTATGCTCCCATTCCCATTCAGAGCCAGTTTGGTGTAATGGTTAAATGTGCGGACTCTTATCTGGGAGGACCGGGTTTGATTCCCCACTCCTCCACTTACAGCTGCTGGAATGGCCTTGGGTCAGCCATAGCCATCGCAGTTGTTGTCCTTGAAAGGGCAGCTGCTGTGAGAACCCTCTCAGCCCCACCCACCTCACAGGGTGTCTGTTGTGGGGGGAGAAGATATAGGAGATTGTAAGTCACTCTGAGTCTCTGATTCAGAGAGAAGGGCTGGGTATAAATCTGCAGTCTTCTCTTCTTGTGATTAGTCTCCTAAGTGAGATGATAGCTGGGATTCTGCAGTGGGTGGACAGAAGACTAAGGGCAAGTTCTGATAAATAGCAACTGCAGTAATAAACTTGTTTACGGATTGCATCATTTCAGAGTGCAGCTGAAGTCTCACCTGATGGAATGGTTGCTCACAAAGATTGTTCCTACACATAGAGAACTAGCATGTCAGTGAGGTCCCAAGGTCTTCCTTTCTGATCCATTCCCAATGTAGAACATTCTTTGCTTGGAGAAGCGTTCAATTGTACAATTTGTACTGTCCAAAATAGTAAATCTAAGATGGTTGAAGGAGCGTAAGGAGACCAGGTCTCCTACCTAGCACCTCTGGAATGGGGAAGTACCATTGCAGTGACACCATGGTGTCACTTCTGGTCATGTGACCAGAAATGATGTCACGTGGCAATACTCTAGCAATCCCCCAAATCTCTATGGTCGCTAGACAGTTGCCATGACACATAATATCACTTGCAGTTACATAATCAGATGCTACATGATGCCTTGACCCTCCCTCTCCAAGTTATCCTACCCCTACTTGCTGTCTAAAGTATCAGTTGGGTGGCCATGTTAGCTTTTAATAACAGGACAAAACTTGAGTCCCGTAGCACCAACAGAATTTTCCAAAGTATAAGCTTTTGTGAGACTAAGCTCATGTTGTCAGATCTGACTAAGTTTTTACTCACGAAAGCTTACACTACTGGAGTAGAATTTTACAGTCTAAAAATGATACAATCCAAGACTTGTTGGAACATTCTATCACTCAGGCCCCCACTCAAACTCCAAAATGGTACAAGAGGGTTGGCACATTCAATCATATTACTACCCACTTGCAGTGTAAGATGGTACCATCTGGCATCTACCACTGGCACATTTATACTATTCCCTAACTGTAGTATAAATCGGTACAAACTATCAGTGTATTCAGTCATATGCTCTTTCATTTGTGGTGTAAAATTATTATTATTATTATTAGTAGTAGTAGTCCTATCTCCCACTGGCACTCTGGTAACCACACCTGTTAACATGTGCACCAAGCCCAAATGTCCATCTTATCAGGCTGAACAGGCTACATTTCAATAGCAGGTATAGTGATTGA
This sequence comes from Heteronotia binoei, assembly GCF_032191835.1. Taxonomy (NCBI): domain Eukaryota; kingdom Metazoa; phylum Chordata; class Lepidosauria; order Squamata; family Gekkonidae; genus Heteronotia; species Heteronotia binoei. Next base: position 34,095,305 of record NC_083226.1, read on the forward strand.
GCTAGCAAATGGTGCTCGTATAAGATTTATTTTCGGAAATCTGATTTTTCTCAGGCAGCATGACTTCTCGTGGAATGAGTGAGAATCTGGCTTAGCAGACAGTCATCAGTGGGTCTGGACAGACACATAAAGGAAATTATAGCTCTTGCTGGGCTAATAGAAATGTACCTAGCTTATAAACCGAACATCCCCCCCTCCCTCCATATTTGCAAGAGCAGAAGGGTGAGGCAGCTGGATGCCTGACTGCACAAGTAATTGAATTGTAATTGTTTGGACACTGAAACAAACAGACTGCCTTCAGCTTCTGCAATGAGGGGGGAAAAAAGCAGAAATAGTTGGAAACATATGAGAATTTTTAGCATTTCCATCCATTAAGAGGGAACCAATGTCTACTACCTCACCAGCATGCAGACCAGAAAAGATAATTTCCTAGAAATGTTGAAAGCAGAGGCAGCCCTAACAGGAAGCAACACAAGAAGGCACCATTTTGTGCTTCATTAGTGACAGAAGAGTGGGAGAAAGAACAGTTGGTTTTTATACCTCTCTTTTCTCTACCTTAAGGAGTCCCCAAAATGTTTTTTAGTTACAGTTCTCTCAGAGCTGTTCTCTCAAGAGCTCTTTCAGCCCCACTAAGAAGAAACTGGATTTATACTCCACCCTTCACTCTGAATCTCAGAATGGCTTACAATCTCCCTCCTCCACAACAGACACCCTGTGAGGTGGGTGGGGCTGAGAGAGCTCTCACAGAGCTGCCCTTTCAAGGACAGCTCTGCAAGAGCTATGGCTGACCCAAGGCCATCTCAGCAGGTGCAAGTGGAGGAGTGGGGAATCAAACCTGGTTCTCCCAGATAAGAGTCTGTGCACTTAACCACTACACCAACCTACCCCACAGAGTGTGTGTTATGGGGAGAGGAAGGGAAAGAGATGGTAAGCCACTTTGAGGTTCTGAGTGAAATCCTCCTTCTCCCCACCCCCCCCAACAGGCACCTTATGTACTAGATGGGCTGAGAGAGAGCTCTGAGAGAACTGGGACTGGCCTGAGGTCCTTCAGCAGGCTTAATGTGGAGGACTGGGGAATCAAACCCATTTCTCCAGATCAGAATATGCCGCTCTTAACCACGACACCAAAGCTGCCTCTCACCAGAAGACCTGACCCAAGGTATCATACCTTGAAGATTCATTGTAATTCCAGGAGATCTCCAGGCTCCACTTGGAAGCTGGCAACCTTACAATGAAAAACATACCGTATATGCTGCCCTACTTTCCTTGGAGGAAGGACAGAATAAAAACACACTAAATCAATTTCAGGTGAGCAACAGAACTTCCTTGTGAATTTTCACTATATTAATCAGTAGGAAAGTGAAATTCTGCCTTGTTCTTTTCACTCCCAGCAGCAATATGCCTTTGGCCAGCTCCAATTTAATTTGCTACCAATGGAAGTGTGTGACTCTCATTTGGAAACAACAGTGCTTTCTATTTAATTCCATGTGGATATGTAAAGAGAGCCAGACAATGCTTCTATAGCAGCATCATTGCTATGTATAAAGATCTGAAGAACAACATCCATGAGGGATTGGCAAATGTCCAGCTTTGTAAGATAACTGGTTTGTGGTATTCCATGGGGCAAGAATAAGAAGGAAATGTCCTTTCTGTGGTCCACTGGAAATGTCTGAGCAGCGATATGATGCCTGGATTTTATCTAGCATCTGAGGTCTTGGACTGAGTTCCCTTGCTGAATTTAGGGAAAAGTCATTTGTTAATACAAATGCTTTTCGGGAGGCTTGCAAACCAGGTTTAAATATTTTTAAAGATCAATTTATAATTGGAAAAAATAAATGGCATCATATTAAACCAACAATTAAAACAAATACCTAGTAAAGCCAAAAAAATATAACACAAATATAGTACATATTAAGAAACTGGGGATATGGCTACTTATGCACATAAATCATCTAGGAAGGAATGTCTTCCATAAGAACGTAAGAGAAGCCATGTTAGATCAGGCCAATGGCCCATCCAGTCCAACACTCTGTGTCACACAGTGGCCAAAAAAATTATATATATATATATATATATATATATATATATATATATATATATATACACACACACATACATACATACATACACACACACACACACACACACACACACTGTGGCTAATAGCCACTGATGGACCTCTGCTCCATATTTTTATCTAACCCCCTCTTGAAGGTGGCTATGCTTGTGGCCGCCACCACCTCCTGTGGCAGTGAATTCCACATGTTAATCACCCTTTGGGTGAAGAAGTACCTCCTTTTATCTGTTTTAACCTGTCTGCTCAATATGATGGTGGAAATTGCCATCAAGTTACAACCAACTTATGGCAATCCTGTAGGGCTTTCAAGGCAAGGGCTATACAGAGGTAGAGTCGCCAGGTCTCCGATGGCCACCAGCGAGGAATGGAGGGGTAGGGTTGCCAGATCCAGGCTGGGAAACTCCAAGAGATTTGGGGGTACAGCCTGGGGAGGACAGGGACCTCAGTGAGGTACAATGTCATAGATCCCATCCTCCAAAGCATCCATTTTCTCCAGGGGAACTGGAGATGAGCTGAACTTCCAGGGGATCCCCAGGTCCCACTTGGAAGCTGGCATCCCTATCTCAGAGGTGGTTTGCCATTGCCTGCCTCTGAGTAGCAACTCTGGACAACCTTGGTGGTCTCCCATCCAAATACTAGCTAGGGCTGACCCTGCTTAGTTTCTGAGATCTCATGAGATCAAGCTAGCATGAGCTATCCAGGGCAGGGTATTCCCTGATGTAGATGGCTGCAAAAAAGATCTGGCCAGATTAATAAAGAATAGGACCATCAGTGTCTACTAGCCATGACAACTAAAGGGAATCCCCATGTCCAGAGACATGAAACTCTAAAGACCAATGCAAGGATACAACCATAGGGAAGGCTTTGTCCTCTATGCCCTGTTCATCATTGGCCTTCTAGGGCAACTAGGTAGCCACTGTGTGAAACAGGATGCTGGACTAGATGGATTACTAGGCTGACCCAGCAACAGGGCTTTTTTTGAGTAGGAATGCACAGGAACGCAATTCCAGCTGGCTTGGTATCAGGGGGTGTGGCCTAATGAGTTCCTGCTGGGCTTTTTCTACAAAAAAAGCCCTGCCCAGCATAGCATTTCTTATGTTCATTCTTACCACAAAATCTAAGAGGGTGCCATTGTGGTTATCTTTTTAACATAGCCATCCAAAGCCAAGTCAAATCCTTCTAAACCCATTGACTTCTACGGTCTTAGAAGATTGTACACTGTAATCCACTCCATGCAAGAACTGTCTATTCATTAGAACAAAAGTACATAAGAAGAGCCCTGCCAGAAATTCATCTAGGCCAGCATCCTGTGTCACACAATGGGCGAGCTGTTATCCTAGAGGGTCAACAACAGGGTGGTAAGGCCAAGTCTTTCCCCTGTTGTTGCCTTGTAGCACTGGGTTCAGAGGTTTAGTGTCTCTGTAGATGGAAGTTCCCATGGATATGAGCTATACTATCAGTTTCAAACCCATGCAAAGACCCATCCTTTTATCCATGACTGACAAGAGTGAGACACTTTATCAAAAAGCTTTCTGGAAGTCCAAGTATATAATACCTGCCACTGATAAACATAAATGGTTGAATGGATATTGGGTAACATGAAATCAGGTGGGTGTGCAATCTGTGGTAGCTAATATGCTCAGGAAAGCTGGTATTTGGGGGTGGTTTCACACATGCATAGTTATTCTTGCTGACGGCAACATCAGATGAGAGAGACTGACTAGCTGCCTGTCATTTTGATTACGACTGACTTACAAGCCCAGGGAAATCTAATTTGTTTTTAAAATATATATTCTTGTCTCAGTAATAGAATTTGACCAAATAAAAGCTGCAAGTCTAGCCAGCATATTTTTCACCCAGAAGAGCTGAAACCTCATTAGATGAATCACTCAAGTATGGTAAGTACATTCTGAGCAGGTCATAGGAGTGTAGTTACGAGATATAGTTCTGATGGTAATTTTCATAAACACAAGCTATGTACAGTTGTTATCACTGAGTATCGAGATGGATGTTATCTAGAACAGAACAATGGAAACAGGACGAGAATATGCTGATCTGGAGATTATGAATGGAATTCCAATTATGCCAGCACAGTGAGATTTGCTTACCTCATTTTACTTGATCAGTGGTCTTCAGAGGTGAGTACAGCTCCTAATCTAAAGGCCATTCCTACAGGACAGCGTTTTGGCTTTATACCATTTCAATAGTCATGATCCCCCTCCTGAAGAATTCTGGGAACTGTAGTTTAAGAAGAGTGTGGGGGATTCTCTTGAAAATCCCCAGCCTGTCACTGTACACCAATTTGAATGCTAGCCGGTGGACAGTCACAGTGCAGATTTTAAACAATAACAACCATTCGAAAAATTTAAGTCTGCAGTGTGAGTTAGAATATGTAACAAAATTCCTGCACACACATAAAAACAACCCAACCAGTCTTGCATAGTGTCCCGGCTCCATCCAAAGATCTCCAGGAATTTCCCAACCAAGAGTTGGCAACCCTATCTGGAGCCTTGCACTCTTCTTTTTTTGGGAGGTGGTAGGGCAGTGGCAAAACACACACCATGCCAGATAAGAGTAGGTTAGCAGACTTCTGTGTAGGTGATAATGCATGACTTGATTGTAGACAGCACCGTAGCCAGGAATTTTTCTCGGGAACCAGGCAGGCGGCAGTTTAGCATGGTGGAGCTTACTTCAGAGGAAACCTGCTAGGTGGAATGGAATGGAGAAGCTGATTTAGCAGGACAGAAAATGTCTTGTGTTAAAAATGCAAGCAGTGATATTTTCTGTTATGGGGCCTCTGAGCATTACAATGAATGAGGAATGACAACAATGCTGCAAGAGGTCTTGCCTGCAGCATACAAATTTATCTTCAGCCCAACAATACTTTAGAAATGCTAATGACCTCCACAGGGAAATGAAAACAGCTTTTACCTACAAAAGGTTTTTCTCTCTCTGTCTCTCCTATCAGAGCAGCCACAGCACAATCAATCTTCTGGCAGGGCTGGAGAAATTGGGGAGGGGGCATTGTCTGGTGAGAGCCCTCTCATAGCTACGGAGGCCTGTTTGTAGGCCACTGCATTTCTTGTTCACTACTTATGTATGTGGTGTGCTCCTGCCTCTGATCACTTTCTACCTGTTTTAACAACTGGTGTTGGCAAACTCCTGAACTGTGTTGTGTACATGTCTGTTTCATATCTATAAAATTTCCTAGTCAACTCTCTATGGAAGGCACAAGAAGACCTGCAATAGAAAGGCCATAAGACTGGCTTTCAACACTTCCCTCATCTCTACGCACAGGCATTAAAATTGCACACCCACTCAAGCCAGTGAGACAAACACACCAGCATGCTATTGAAAAACTTCAGAAAACAGGCCAAAAAGGGATTTTATCATCTGCTGGGGAGTAGCCAATAAAAGTGATGGAGGGTGCTCATGTAGATATTTCATGGTACAGGGGGATGTCTCTAAGAAAGCCCTGCCCCTCAGTGTGCTTATATTATTTTAAAAGTTATTTATTCATTCATACCTCCTAGAGACCTCCTAGATGCAGCTCACAGAGTAAAAACAACAAAATCACAAGCATTACAGTCATCATCCACATAGAAAACAATAGGGGCACAAAGATCAAACAGACTTAGCAAGGAAACACAAAAAAGTGGTCACAGAACTGTTGGAGTCAGTACATATGTCTTTTTCAGGGGTCCCCCTTGAAAGACCAGGGGATGGGTGAGAAGTGTTCTGGAAAGTTGTCTGAGGGTAACATATGGCCAGAAGTCTCACATGAAGGTAGAGCTCACCTTTGATCCTCTGTTAGGGAGGACAGTGCCTGAGCAAAGCCCCCTTACCTGTCCCAAATGCAATTGCTGGTACTAAGCCTATTTCCCTCCACAAATGTTCCTTCTAATGTCTGCTTTATTTTCCCTATATCTGACTTCCGCTTTCCAACTCTGAATTGGAGAAAAACAGGCTTTATTCCCCTTCCCATTGTTATAGCTCCTCCCTTTGACCTGCCCCTTCCTGTCTTTTGGCTCCTCCCCCTTTAAGCTAGGTTGAAAAGTTGATGGCCAGAGATCCTCAGCTACCACTCTGCAGTAGGTGGCTTCCCTGCACACAATGGCATGCCCTTGGAGGACAAGCTCCCTAATGTACGTGAGGTCCAGACTTTGGGGGCTTGGAAAACCCTCATGCTGAGATTTGCAAACAGTGTTGTATGCAGGCCTCAGATTCAGTGGGAGCTCACAGGAGTGCCGCTCCTGAACCTTTCTGAGTTCCACCTCCTTGTCCATTTAATAGAATGTTCAGCTGCATAACAATCCCTGGATGAGCTCCACCACCTATTTTTCTACAAAATGACCCCTGGTTGTATGTATGTAAAATGTGTGTGCGCGTATAAAGATGCTGAGGTCCTCTGGGACAGTGGGTAAGCTTAGCCTTTCCCCCAATGGTGACTCTTACATTTCTTCATGTGAATGGCTGCTGTTCAGTTCTGGATTCTGAAAGCCAGCTTGGTATAGCGGTTACTGTGCTAGACTAGGACATGGGAGGCCCAGGTTCAAATCCCCACTCAGCTTGCTGGGTGAATTTGAGCCACTTGCTATTTCAGCCTAATCCACCCCCAAGGTAGGAATTTGGGGAGGCAGAGGGGCCTCGGTGGAGCATAATGCCACAGGGTGCTTTCACACATACTAAGGGCACTTTCACACATGCTAAATAATGCAGTTTCAATCCACTTAAGTGACTATTTGCAAATGGATTTTGCCATTTCACGCAGTAAAATCCAGTTGCAAAGTGCAATGAAGATGGATTAAAAGTACATTATTTTGTGTGTGTGAATGTGCCTTAAGTAATGCACTTTCAACCTACTTTTATTTTAAGACCAACAAAGTTTTATTGAAAATGTAAGCTTTCGTGTGCTAAAAGACAATACATTCTCAATAAAACGTTGTTGGTTTTGTTGACTACTGGACTCTGACTTCGTTCTATGCCATACAATGTGTGTAGGCTATTAAAATAGCCTTTCTTGTCCAGGCCAAACGTGGGAGAGATTGGTTGGGTAAGAGATTAGCTTCATGGTGACCTCTAACTTCCATCAGAGGGACTGCAGCTGTGGGCAACATCTCAAATTCTTTCAGCCTGTGGCAATAAATTGCATTGATTAAAGATGTTTGGAATGCCAAGGAGGGCAGCATTAATTATTCCTTGTCTTTAGGCATGAGACTTTACTAGCAAGTAGAGATACACGTATACCTTCTTGTTATTCCAGAATGGTGCTTGTGGGTTTTAACTTTCAGCTGCTTTCACACTAGGGCATTTTAGCGGCGCTCATTCCTCCTCTGCAATCAGCTACAAGTCAAATTGATGCTCAGGTTACATATAGTAATTGATATAGCACCATATTTCCCAACAGTAGTTTACCAATGCCTGTTGCCATAGGCAAGATCTTATTATATGTTTACTCAAGTCTTATTAAGCAAAGATTCAACATCTCTTGGCAATATTTATTTTGTTCCTATGTTTTACAGACTAATCAACTACCTCTCTTGTGGCTTTTATAAATCATTTATCATCTATTCTTGTTTACAAGGAACTGCTTTTGAGTATGCAGCCTAAATAGTTCTTCATTTTTTACTAAAATCTACATGACTAAGGAAAAGAAAGGAAAGGTCCCCTGTGCAGGCACCAGTCGTTTCCGACTCTGGCGTGACGTTGCTTTCACAATGTTTTCACCGCAGACTTTTTACGGGGTGGTTTGCCATTGCCTTCCCCAGCCATCTACACTTCCCCCCCAGCAAGCTGGGTACTCATTTTACCGACCTCGGAAGGATGGAAGGCTGAGTCAACCTCGAGCTGGCTACCTGAAAACCCAGCTATGCCAGGGATCGAACTCAGGTTGTGAGCAGAGCTTAGGACTGCAGTACTGCAGCTTTAACACTCTGCGCCATGGGGCTCGTTGTTACATGATTGAGGAACTACGCAAAAAGAAAAACCTATAAAAATCAGCAGTGGTTTTGGCTGCAAAGTGAAAAAGCACAGCACAATCCCCCCCCCCCCCCAAGAAGCACTGATAATTAGTTACTCCCTTTTCTTTCACAAGCTGCCTATGTGTTCTTAAAGCCAGGGCTATTTTTGTAGAAAATATTTTTGTAGAACTCATTTGCATATTAGACCACACCCTGCCATCACCATTGTTTTGCACAGTTTTCTTGTAGAAAAAAAGCCCAGCAGGAACTCATTTGCATATTAGACCACACCCCCTGATACCAAGCCAGCTAGAACTGCATTCCTGCTAAAAAAAAAAAAAGCCATGCTTAAATCAATCATTACTTTAGCCTTAAGCTTAGTGGTAGAAAGTGTTATCATGTCACAGCTGATTTATGGTGACCCCTCAGGGTTTTCATGGACAGAAGTAGTTTGCCACTGCCTGCCTCTGTATTAGCAACCCTGGCCTTCTTGGTGGTCTCTTACCCAGGAGTGACCCCGCTTAGCTTCTGAGATCTGGCAAGATCAGGCTAGACTGGGTCGTCTTAAATCAGGGCAGCCTGAAGTTTAGGGGAAGTTTAAATGATAGATAATCCAAAGGAATCTCAGCAGAGCTTTCCCCATCCTAACTAGGCAGGCTGACACTGCAAAAATATTAAGTTTAAACATCACTTTATCAGTCCAATCTAAAAACAAAAATTGCAAAACCAGCTGAAATGCATTGAGCTGCTAACAATGTTATTCTCTGGGTCCTCTGCCAAATGTGACTGACTGAATTATGTCTGTCCCAGCCAGTGTTCCCTCTAAACTGCAGAGTCTTGTGAGCAAAAATTCTACTTTGTGAGCTACTGGCATTAAAGTTGCGAGCTACTGCATAAATTAATGTGCTCTGGGATCATCCTTCCTAAGCTAAGACAAAAATGTGTGAGCTGGAGGCTAAAAATCTGTGAGTTAGCTCACTCTAACACAGCTTAGAGGGAACACTGGCCCAGCCTAAAAAGCTTTTCTGAAAGCAACCACTGTCCGGTGAGGCGGGCACTTACATTTCTTCTAAGGCAAAATGCAAAGCAAGCCAAGACATTCTTCTTTAAGCAAAGCATCTCAGGAATTTTAAAGGAACCTGCAATAGTGTTACCCTCCATGCATCTGATGAAGAGAGCTGTGTTTCTGGAAAGCTTCTGCTACAATAAAATATATTAGCCTCAGGGCTTTTTTTGAGCAGGAATGCACAGGAACGCAGTTTCGGCTGGCTTGGAGTCAGGGGGTGTGGCCTAATATGCAAATAAGTACCTACTGGGCTTTTTCTACAAAACAAGCCCTGGTTAGCCTTAAAGGTGCTACTGAACTCTTTTCTATTTTGCAGTAACAGGCTAATCTGGCTAACTCCTCTGGATCTATAGTGTTAACAGTATCTGGTGGTTTTAAAGCTGGGCTTCCTTGTTTTTTGGCAGAATGTTATGGATATAGATTTTGGATGGGCAGATCCTGCTCTGTTAAGTTGTGATTTCAAGTTGCAGAGTTTCATGACAGTTGGGTGTTTCTAATTTTTTATTCAGGAGGGTTTGGTTCACATTTTTTTAATCGCTTGTTAGCTGCTTCATGCCTCAAAAAAGTGAACCAGAATTGTAAGCATTTGCATGGGAAACCAATAAAAGATAACAAAAGCTGTCTGTTCATTGCCTTAATTGACAGACAGCTTTTATTACCTTTTATTGGTTTCCCATGCAAATGCTATCCAGCCAAATGTTCTTTCAATTTGTTAATTTCACTATTTTGCCATCAGATTCTAACTTTGTACCACTTTGCATTCTTAACCACTGCCCGCCAGCTGTATGTAGCTCTGCTCACCATACCCCGTTCCATTGTCTGAAGAAGTATGCATACATACGAAAGCTTACCTTCTGAATGGAACTTTGCTGGTCTTAAAGGTTCTACTGGATTCCTATTTTGTTCTGTTCCTTCAGACCAACACGGCTGCCCACCTGGATCCAAGTCCCTGATGGTTATGGCTTTGAAACGGCACTGCTGTTTTCATTGCTGGCATTATTATCCTTGCTCATTAACGGTCTATTATCATGTTGTTGTATCTGCATCTATATGATGTACTAACCCCATACTGTGATTGTATTCATGAATACTAACACCCATTGAGTTCTTCAGACATTTAGTATTTTCCGTGCAGTGGGATGTTCCCAGCCTGCAGGTGGCAGAGGAGCATGGGGAGTCAACTCTAATCTGGTCTTCCTGGGTAACTCTTATAATGACCAACTGAAAAGGGAAGGGTATGCGGAATGTGATCTTGATGGGAGGTAACACTGAGGCCTGAGAAAGGATTTCATATTAATTCAAAACACCTTCGGCAGGCGTGGGAAAAAGGGGAGCTGTTATTTTGTAACCTATAATTACTAGGGGTCTGCCAGTTCTCCTCAGTCTGGCAAGACCTGGTCTTGCGAATGCATGCTATTAATGTTTGCTTCAAGCCTCATCGTTAAAACCTTCTTTTGAACCAACCTATAGCCTCGTGTTTGCACTTGGGCGAAACCTTGCATAAAAACCACAAAGCGTTTCTTATTCTAAGATTCTCACCTGATTATGCCTCCAGCTGAAGACTGTTTGGGCTCCTTTTCTAATGGGATTTCCTTGAAAAGCCAAGAAACCTTGGCATATTCTTCCCTGCCTCTTCTTGTGAACCATCCATGCAGTTCTTTAGCAATACTGTGACTTACAGACTCTTCAATAGGCAATCCTTTTAATTGCCAGATAAAATTTCCCCACAGGGAGATGGGCAACGGATCTGTGGAATTTCTGCCTGGTGGTGTGCATTTGTTAAACATAGAAAATTTCTGTTGGGAAGGAAAGTCTTAAAATGCTACACTTGAGTCTCATCACTGCCCTTTCTGAGTTGTCCTCACCATTTGAAGAAAGCAAACCTTCCACATCATTCCTACAAGTCTCGTGAAACAGGATGGACAGCTTAACATTGTTTACTACTTGTAAAGTTAAACAGGATCTCCCTACCTACATGTGCCTGAGCAGTGTTTACCAAGCATACTTTATGCTGTACGCAACAATATTCATGCAGATTTCAACTGTCCAAGACTATGAGAGCAATGATCTTCTCAGAAGGTTCTATTATCCCAGTCTCGGCTGCATGGACAACTTGGCCATAATAATGTCGCTGTAGTATCTACAAAACCAGAATATTGTGGGTGGGTTGAAAGACACAGTATTGGGTACATCTAACTTGCATGCCTACCGGAAACATTTTCAAAACATGTAAACAGCACAATTTTTAAAAAGTGAAATATTATGGGTCCTCCCTCCACATAAGCTCAATGGAAGTCTCAGCCCAGTGTGCTACACTGGTAAAAAAAAAAGAGGCAAACTCTGTGTTAGGATTATTAGGAGAGGGACTGAGAATAAAATGGCCAATATTGTAATGCCCCTGTATAGATTTATGGTGTGACCTCCAATGTATGGTTCTGGTCACCATATCTCCAAAACAGAGCCGGCGCATCCACTAGGCAGCATTCAGCAGCTGCCTAGGGCGCTGGCTCTTCCGGGGTGCTCTTTGGGGGGCCCACCGCCTCCGCACAGCCCTCTGCACGGCCCTCCCACCCCCAGCTGGCTCCCTTTGAAGCAGGTTGCGGGAGGGCTGCAGGGAGTGCTGGCGGGGAGTGCGCACAGCCCATCACAGCCACCACCGCCCAGCCGAAGACGCTCCCTGCCAGCTGGCTCCCTTTGAAGCAGGTTGCGGGAGGGCTGCAGGGAGTGCTGGCGGGGAGTGCGCACAGCCCACCACGGCAACCACCGCCCAGTCGAAGATGCTCCCCACCAGCATCTCCCTTTGAAGCAGGGGATGGTAGGGCCGCAGGGAGCGCTGGCGGGGAGCGTGCCCAGCCTGCTGCCCAGCCGAAGATGCTCCGCATGGCCCTCCCAGCTGGCTCCCTTTGAAGCAGGGGTTGGGAGTTCCACAGGGAGCGCTGGCGGGGAGTGTGCCCAGCCCGCTGCCCAGCCGAAGATGCTCCGCATGGCCCTCCCAGCCGGCTCCCTTTGAAGCAGGGGACAGGAGGACCACGTGGAGCATGCACCCTGATGATGTCACCTTTGGTGATGTCATTGGGCTGCACGCCCACACAGTGCGCGGAAAAAAAATAAAAGAAAAAATGGGGGCTGGGGCCCGCTTTTGGCCGGGGGCACTAGAAATACCAGAGCCGGGCCTGCTCCAAAAGGACATCGCAGAGCTGGAAAAAGTGCAGAGGAGAGCAATCAAGATAGTTAGGGGGTTATTATTATTACTTTAGTATATTTCTATTCCACACATTCCCTGTAGGACTCAGGGCGGAGAGCAGCTTGCTGAACTATATGGGGTTTGTCAGTTAAGAAAAGAGACAATTAAGGGAGGACATGACAGAGGTTTATAAAATTATGCCTGGGGCAGAGAAAACTGACAAAGATACATTTTTCTCCCTCTCCCAAAACACTAGAGCTGGAGGGCATCCAGTGAAGCTCATGGGCAGTAGGTTCAGGGTGGGAAGAAGGAAATACTCCTTTACACAGAGTGATTAAAATGTGGGATTTGCTGCCAAAGTACGTAGTGATGATCACAGGAATGAACAGCTTTAAAAGGGGATTAGATAGAATCATGGAGGATAAATCTGTCAAAAGCTACTAGCCATGGTGACTGAGGGGAGCCTCCACATTCCGAGGCACTAATCCTCTGAGTCCCAGAGCCATGAGGAAACATCTGGGGAAAGCCTTGGCCTCTCTGCCCCGTTGTTGGCCATCCACTGTGTGAGACAAGATGCTGGACTAGATGTACTACTGGTCTGACCCAGCAGGGCTCTTCTTATGTTCTCATGAGTATATATAACTTCAAAAGGGAAGGGGTGTACAGATTTATGGAGCAGAAGTCCATCAATGGCCACTAGCCACGGTTAGGGGAAATAGCTTTCGTCTACAAAGGAAGCTCCAGGGAGGACCTATCACAGAGAGAGCAGGGAGGAAGGAACTGGCTCAGCCCTACTCTGACCGGCTAAACCATCCAGAGGGCAGGGGAATGAGGGAGGGTGGGGAATGGGCAGGGCCAACGCCCGCCCATATAAAGCTGTCTCCATGACAGGTCTGAGAGAAATGAGAGGGTCTTGCAGATTGGGTGAGGGGGAAGGGTTGACTTGCTGCTCAGAGGTTAGCCTTTCCTCCAGGCAGGGCTATAACATCTGTTTGGTCAGGCTTGATTTGAGCTGCAAAGCCAACTGTGGGAAGGAAATATTGTGAGGTAAATTAATGAGTGGCCTGATAGGGAAAAGGGACTTCCTGAGACACTTCCTGTGCAAAGTGTCACACAGGCAATAGGAAACAGGTGATTCTGAACCTAGATAGTCCTGGAATTTTGTTGTTGTTTCTAGTATTAGGGTGAGACAGGGTTGCCAGCCCTGGGTTTGGGAAATTCCTGGAGATGTGGGGTGAAGGCTGGGGGAGGCACTGTTGAGGGAGGGGAAAGGAGCTCAGCAGAGATTCCATTCCACAAACTGTTCATTTCTCCACAGGAATTGATCTCTGTTATTTAGAGATAAACTGCAATTCAGAGGGAGACTCTTGAAACAGAGATAAAATATAAGGGATTCATTTTGGTGCTTCTTCAGAAAAGAAGCTGAGAAGAGACCATGAAACTGCTGGGAAAAACAGTAAGAGGCCATCTCCCTGCTATTTGTTTCTATTTCTTTTTCTCCCCAATAATTACTCAAAGTGGCTCACAACATTCTCCCCTCTCCCATTGTGTCCTCACAACCACAGCCCTGAGATGTTGGTTCAGCAGGGTTGCCAACTCTGGGTTGGAAAATACCTGGGGATTTTAGGGGCAATGTTTAGGGAAGGGAGAGATCTCAGCCGGATACAATGCCATAGAGTCCACTCTCCAAAGCAGCCATTTTCTCCAGGGGAGCTGAGCCTGGTCATCTGGAGATAAGTTGTAATAGAGGGAGATCTTCAGGTGCCACCTGGAGGCTGGGAACGCTAGGTGGCCCAAGGTCACCCAGCCAGCTTCCTTGAAGAGCATGGGTAGAGTTGAGAAAAACAGAATCCGGATCACTGGACTTTTATTTACCGTTTGTTTTTCATCATTAGGTATAAGGCTAGAAAAATGGACTGTGTTCATTTCTTATTCATGTTTTGTTTGTTCAGTAGCTGTTAATTGATGTTTTGTTGCTCAGTCCCCACCCCCTTGTAATCAGTGCCTTTTAATCTTTAAAACTGGGATCGTCCTGCTTTTGTTCTGCACTTTTGTAACAAACTAACTGGGAGCATACTTACCAAGAGACACAGAGAAGATGGGGAAAAGCTCTGCCTATATTTTTGTTGACTTGGCTCGGCTTCGTATAAAGCAAAGGAAGAAATCTGAAAAGCCATTATTTTTCCTTTTGCTGCAAACAAAGCAACCTTACATTCACACAGTCTACAACTCTCTTCTGACCTCTAGTGGTGACAGTGGTTAAGAAATGTCTGGTCTCCTTTGCACTGCCTCTACTTCTAAACTGAAGCAGCACCCCTCCCCCGTCCAGCAGCCACACAAGTTTGCCGTCTTATCATAGCTGAGATAGCTATTATAAATAATTATAAATCATTCAGCACCCACTTTTCTAGAATTCAGGAACATCTGTAAAGCTGAACTGTTTATGAAGACTTTTAAGCAATACCAGGGTATGGGGGGGGTAAAAAAGCCTCACAGGAACTCATTTGCATATTAGGCCACACCCCCTGATGCCAAGCCAGGCGGAATTGCATTCCTGTGGGTTCCTGCTAAAAAAGAAGAAGCCTTGAGCAATAGTCAATTTTGTGTGCAAGGACTGATAGTTTTTATGATTGCAAAAAGTTGTTGGTTTGTGTTTTGATTTTTTTGATTGTCCTTTTAAAAATATTTGGTATGCTTTTAAAGTTAACATGTCTGCTTGTGGAAGAAGCAGGGTAAAACCACCTTAAATAAATAACTGATAAATAAAGGGAAAGTTACATTCGAGTCCAGTAGCAGGACTTTAGAGACCAACAACATTTTCAAGGTATAAAGTGCTACTGGACACAAATCTAATTGTTCTGCAGCAGACCGACATGGCAACTCTCTGAAAGATAAAAAAGGGACATTCTTGGGGACACGACTGCCAGCCAAGTGTAGGGTTGCCAAGTCCAATTAAAGAAATATCTGGGGACTTTGGGGGTGGAGCCAGGAGACATTGGGGGTGGAGCCATAAGCAAAGCTGTGACAAGCACAATTGAACTCCAAAAGGAGTTCTGACCATCACATTTAAAGGAACCGCACACCTTTTAACTGCCTTCTCTATACTGGAAATAATGGAGAATAGAGGCACCTTCTTTTGGGGCTCATAGATTTGGACTCCCTGGTCTAATATTTTTGCAACTTGGAGAGCATTTTGAGGAGAGTCATCAGATGCTATGCTGAGAATTTGGTGCCTCTATTTCAAAACACAGCCCCTCCAGAGCCGCAGATACCCCCAGACCAATTTTCCATTATTCCCTATGGGAATCGATCTCCATAGGGAATAATGAAGCACCCAGCAGACATTTCCCTCCCCCCCCACACCCGGCGCCATTTCTGATGACTCTGAAGGGGGAAATTGGCATCTCTACTCATGAGTTGCTGAACTTCCAGCTTCTTCAAAGAAAGACAGAGCAACCAAAGGTTCAAGTTTACCTTTCCTATGCAAACGACCTCTGAAAAGATTGTGCAACCAAGGGAGGGTCTGAGCTGCCTTCACAGTCACTGGGAGCAGACATGTTCTTCTGCCTGCTCCTCCCTCCGCCCCCATTCAACCTTAAAGACACAGACACACCATTCCAAGAGGAACCCTTTCCAAGCGGAGACTGAAGCCTCCAGAGGTGAAAAAGCACATGGTGGCTGAGGGGGTGGGGCTTCCCCTTGCTGGCCAGCTAACTGGGAGCGGGAAGGAGCCTGGGAAAGCAGGAGAACCCCCGCTGGGACCTGGGGATTGGCAAGCCTAGCCGAATGAGATCTGGACTGAGCTTCTGTTGCCTTTCTCTTATAGGTGTTTAGCCTAGGCAAGGCCGAGACACAAGCCCAGAGGGCCTGTAGTCCTTGGCTCTAGCTTGTGCTCTAGGCTTGGAGTCCCAAGTAATGCGACCCAGTGGATTCAGGGCCAGCATAGAACACTGGGGCTATATTGTATGTTTGTTAAAATATTTGGATGCCTGTTGGAAAGGAAAGTGAGGAGAAAATAATAACCATAAAACAGGAATATTGTGGACTGTGCTTCCCCAAGCTGAGCTGGTTTCGGGGACAGCAGGTTGGAAATCAAATAAAATGAAATAATTAAGCTGTTGTGAGGATGAACAAGGTGAGGATTGTCTTGTAGCACACATGCAAAGCAGAAGTGAGAAGACCATGCTGCCAGTCCTACAAAAGGGGTTACATTTGCCACCAAGAGATGATGTTATGGGTCCATTGTCCAACTGAAAAATTCTAATATGTTATTCCGTGGGCCAATTATTATTTTTTTCCCTGCTTTGCTAACTGAAAAGCAGCTTGTGAGCAAGTTTATGATGTGGTTTTAAATATATCCCAATGATCCAAGAAAAAAAAAAGAATAAACAGAACATACAACCCCTGTTCCAAGGCTGTCTAATTACTTCTGGTAGATGCAGAAGATAACAAAATTACCTGACATAACGAGAGGACAGAGAGCCAAAATAGGTGGAGCTGCAATTGAGAAGCGGGCTAGCTCTTCTGTGCATCAATTTACTTTGTTCCGAACACAGTGACTCAGTCACAAGCCAAAATGAGATTCCTGTCCAAATTGCTGCTAGGAACAGGCGGAAAAACGGTTCTCCTGAAAAGAACAGAGCTAACTAATGACAGTCTTTCTTTGCAGCAGAGATACATACTAGTGAGTCCTTCAACCTTGTTGAGCCTATGGTTGCTTTTGAGAAAGGGCACTCTCTGCACCATCGCAAAATGGTTGCTATGGGGGAGGAGCTTTATTTATTAGAACATCTATATCCTGCCTCTCCTACTGACTGAAGGTGGCCTACAAAGCAGAACACCCAACAACAATAAAACCCTAATTCCTCTCCCAAGCTAATAAAATGCCTGCAACCTACACTCCATTAGAAGTTCTGATGAATAACACGATTTCTCTTGAAAGTTTCCCAAGAGGGCACTCCCCTCAGCTCCTCAGGGAGTTGGGAGCAAATGGGAGCAAATACAGAAAAAGCACAGGCCCTAGTTGATGCCAGGTGGGCCATGTTTAATGAGAGAACCACCAAGGAGGAAGCAAGCTGAAGACAGTTGTGTGCATGGTGAAATATGGGAAGAGACAGTCTTCGAATATGTAGGCTGTAAAAGGCTTTAAAGGTCATAATCAGCACCTTGAGTTGAACTCAGAAATGCAATATTTAAGGAGGTTCCAAGTCAAGCATCCTGCTAAGAAGGAATGACTATGAAGGGATGCTTCCTATACACCAGAGTCTCCCACATGGTGTCCATGGGTGCCATGGTGCCCGCTGACACTTGCCAAGTGTTTCTAGAAAGTGTTTGGCTCTGACTGACCTTTGGAAATTTGATCAGCTGTGCAAGTTTTTAGAAACCTTGCTTTGGTAGCAACTACTACCAAAGCACACTGTGACTGAAAGTTAGCTTTGGCAGCCATTTTATGGCTGTCTCCACCTATTAATTTTCTTATGTGGCAGCCATTTTATGACTGCACCCACCACACTGTCAGAATTCTAAATGTGTCCTCCTCAGGCTCAAAAAGGTTGGGGACCCTTGCTGTAGACCATAAGGCGATGCCCGCTGGCTTTTTCTACATTACCTCCTGCTCCAGTGAGGTGGAGGAAAGCTTTGCTTTGGGGAAGAAGCAACTGGACACCAGAGAATAAATTGGTGGGCACCATGTTTCAGTCACTGCCAACGAGTAACCCACTGCTGAGATTAATGGGTGAAGCTTCCAGGTCAAATTCCAGCTCTTCTTGAGTCCCAGTCCTCTGGCTGCTATTGGTCATCCTGAGTAGTCTCAGTTATTATTGCTGCACATGGGGGAGAGGGCAAAGCCAAGAAAGGAAACTGTCTAAGAAGGAGCTGCCTTCTCCTTCTGTTGCTATCCCAAGTGGCAAGCTGTCTCTGGGCATGGCCCAGGGAGAGAATCAGTCTAACGGCAAGAGCTGAAGCCTGGAACAAAGTACTCAGACAGCCAGGAGCCACCATGATACATGCCTACTTTAAAAGCTTACTGCATGAGGTTTGTATTGCACAAGGCTGAGGTCATCCCTCATTTCCAAGCACATTGCTGCCCTCAACATCACGCCTCCTCAGTTTGGTGTAGTGGTTAAGTGCGCAGACTCTTGTCTGGAAGAACTGGGTTTGATTCCCCATTCCTCCACTTGCAGCTGCTGGAATGGCCTTAGGTCACCCATAGCTATCACAGTTTGAAAGGGCAGCTTCTGAGAGAGCCTCTCAGCCCCACCTACCTCACATGGTGTTTGTTGTGGGGGAAGAAGATCAAAGAGATTGTGATCCGCTCTGAGTGGAGGGCAGAATATAAATCCAATGTCTTCTTCTTCTTCCTCCTTTGCTCTGGATAACCAATCAGCTGCAGGAAGAGCCTAGTACAGACAACCATCCCCAGGGTTGCCAGCTCTGTATTGCAGCTGTAATTTGTGGAGAATAGTCATGAGCCTGCTGACCCACACCCTGCCTTGTTGTCCGAAGCATGCAACTGCACAGAGGAAATGGCTGCATGTACAACCCCTCCCCATGATGAGCAATGCCATTTTCAGAACTCTGCTGATTCTTGGGGAAAGTGTTTTCACACAGCCATTGCACTCTGCAGATGACCAGCTAATTGCATGGAAGCAGGGGGATGAGTCAGCACACTTGTTCCCCCTCCCTGCAATGTGAGTCAATGTATGTGTGTGTGGGGGGGGGGGGGGGGTCACAGGCAATCTTCTTGATCTTCTGTCTCTGAGGACAGTTGCATATAGCCACACTCAGGGGTCATTTTGTAGAAAAATTGGTGCTGGAGCTCATTAGCATCTCATTTGCATATGCCACACACCCCTGACATCACTGGAAGGTGTACCTTAAAATGCTTTTTGAATTATAATTGTTATAATAAAACCTTACTCCCATTATACTTTCTCCTACGTGGCCACTGTGACCTGATCAAGATTTCCATCTGTCTGCTTTGGTTATTTTTTGGTTATTTTCCCATTTTTTTTGTAGAGGGAAATATTAGAACATTTGTCAATTCTTAAGAGTTCAGCAAAATTGTCACAGGAGGTTTGAACAATGGAGCCTAGAAGCAAGTTGTTGTTTTTTTTCCAGGGGGGTGGGTGGGTGGGTAAGAAAGAGCACAATAACATTTAGAGGTTCTGGAGCTCTGCTCCTGTGAGCTCCTGCCCAAAAATGAGGCCTGGTTACACTAATCCATGCTTTTTGTAAATTTGAAATTAGGACACTGTGACACACTCTTTTCTGGGCTGCTCTTGAAGACCCCATGGAAACTGCAACTGGTTCAGAATATGGCAGCCCAGTTATTGGGTGTTTTTACATTGACAGTTTGAAACTCTCTATCACCGCATTGGAAACTCACCTTTTACATTACCTAACGTTCTCACAACTGTTTTGCATCCTTGCTGCCTGAAGCATTTACATTTGTTTTGGTGAGATGAGTTCTGGTGCTGCTGCTGCAACGTTTTTCTCAAAACTAGTTTTGATCCGGTCATTTCTCTACAGGCATTTTAAACTTGTATTGAAGTTTTCATGCGTTTTAAAAGACCCCTCCAAAAGCCACAAGGTGCGGTAATTTGCATGAGAACCAACAGCACTTGAAATGTTTGCATATCATTGCTTGCCTCATCTTGTGATTTAAATTTGTATTGTTTTTGCAGGGTTGACACAATTTCCAAGCAATCGTATACATTTAACTAAGCACTGGTATTCTGTCTGCCCTCTGATCAGAGACCCCCGCCTCCCCCGGTTGAAATGCTTTCAGCAGGAAATATAGAAGTTTGGCTATGCAAAATGAGCAGAGCAAATCCACCAATGTAAAAGGAAAATAATTAAAGTGGAATGGTGGCAGGCGATTTGTATACGCTAAAACTCTGGATCAAACTGAATGTAAAAACACCCATTATCAGGGTCGCTGCCAGGAACACAGCTTTGCTGTTGGAATTGTAAGCCACTAAGGAAAGGCAGTTTATAAGCATTGTAAGTAATCAATGATTAAATAAATTGCCCTGTATCATTCAGTTGACCAGGCCAAAATTAGCTGACCAACCCCTCCATATTTTAAATACAAGGTCTGGCTAATCAAAAGCCTTCATATTGCTGGCTACTCAAAAGATCAATATTGCACACAGCCATTTTGGTGTTGTGGTTAAGAGCGGCAGACTCTAATCTGGATAACTGAGTTTGATTCTCACTTCTCCACATGTAACCAGCTGGGTGACCTTGGGTCAGCCACAGTTCTCTCAGAGCTATTCTCTCAAGAGCAGTTTTCAGAAAGAGCTCTCAGCCCCATTTATTTCACAGAGTGTCTGTGGTATGGAAAGGAAGATAAGGTGATTGTAAACCGCTTTGAGATGCAAAGTGAAGGGGGGATATAAATCCAATCTCCTCCTCCTCCTTCCCCTGTTGTCGTTGTTGTTGTTGCCTGGTTTCAAGACAGGTAACTGTAGCCTTACCAAGTAGGGTTGCCAAGTCCAGTTCCAGAAATATCTTGGGACTTTGGGGGTGGAGCCAGGAGACTTTGGGGGTGGAGCCAGGAGACACTGGGGTGGAGCTAGGGAGGAGGGGGGGGGAAACGGCGCCAAGGGGGAAATATAAATCTGTAACCAGCAAAGTATAGCATAAAAATCCCAGGTCCCTGACTCCATTTAGTCACATCCAAGGCACCAGAACAAAAATGGCACTACACCAGCATGTAACTTTGGAAGGATAATCAAAAATCCAGCAAAGCAGTGGTGTGATTTAGTGAACGGAGTGCAGGCTACGTAAAGCCCAGGTTCAAATCTCCCATGGAAGCTCACTGAGTGATCTTGGGGCAGTCACTCTGTCTCTCAGCTAAACTACCTCAGAGGCTTGTCATGAGGACAAAATGATAAGTCATATGTTAATCACAGTTGGATGAAACCTCCAGAGCAGGGGTGGCCAAACTGTGGTTCTTTCACACATATTGTGTGGCTCTTAAAGCCAACACTGCCCTGTCGGCTGGCTTGGAGAAGGTATTTAAAGTTAAAGTTGCTTTCTTTCCTCCCCTCCCTCCCCCACCTATTTTTCTTCCTTGCCTTACACCTCTCAAACATCTAATGTTCATGTCTTGTGGCTCTCAGACATCTGATGTTTATTTGATGTCGCTCTTACGTTAAGCAAGTTTGGCCACCCCTGCACTAGAGAAATACACCGTATATGTATGATCTGTTTCCCAAGTAGTTTCATGCATTACGTATACACACACCACATCTAATCTATATATAGTGGTGGAAGTTACAACTCTGCTTCTTCCCAGGATTCATGAGTGCAGCTAGATCCCCACCACAGCTTGGCAGGCAAATACAGATGCCCAGTTTACCAAGCACTGACACAGACACCATGACAAGCTCCCTCGTGGCAAAGTGTCATATTTATTCAGCCATGCACGCAGGGTCATTCATTTCTACCACAGTCAACTCAAACTATCAGTGTACCCAGCTGGCTTTAGCCTCCTCCCCGCCCCCAGCAATTCGGCGCCCGGATCACACTAGTATGCTTTGTAAGAAATAGCGACACACACACTCATATCACACCCCCTTGGCATGAACCACACTCCCAGCATCCTCTGCAACTATGGCCCTAATGCAGAGCTTATAGAAGAAGCTGAGAATCGCTTTTATTTTGAAGGGCTGGGCAAGAATTCCCAAGTTTACTTTAGCAGAACTTTTTGCATTCTTTCATTCATTCTTCTCCCCCCAACACAACCACACCCCGCTTCCCAGCCCTACCTGTCTCCTAGCAGCCTTTCCTCCACCGGCTGCTGCAATGCTGCCACCGTGCACCCAAACCTGCTATGGAATTGTCCCGCCTATCGCATCATCACCAGCTCTCAGTTCGGGCTTATTACTGGACGAAAGCCCTACCTGTCATCGTCCCGCCTCCCATGATTAGCCAAATTGCAAATGTCATCGTGAAACAGGGACTTTAGAGCGGCTGATGCAACTACTTTGAAAAGGTAGTCAGGTGGCCTTTGAAAGGGCTGAGGGGGAGATGGGGGCCGCCAGTGTGGGAAAAGTTGTTCTCTGAGGAGAATTGGCTTTTTATTTTATTTTTAACATCGCCACGCTCCTTGGTGCCGTTTCCCCCCCTCCCCCCGCTTCCGTTTTCTGGGGGGAGTGGGGGAAGAGGCTGGAAATCCTGGGGTCCCCCACCAGGGCGGGAGGGTTGGGAAGCCTATTACCAAGATCTAGCCCCAGATTCCCCAATCAAGTAGCATGGAGAATCAAGCAGAAGGGAGAATTTATCAGTTCCCTAGATGCTGAGTTATTATAGAATCTTCCTTGGCCAGCTTACCAAATGCTTAAATGCACACAGTGTGAGGGGAAGAGGCTGGTGGTCAATTACAGAATATCAGTGTTGCATGCAAAAGGTTTTGGGTTCAATCCCCAGCATCTCCTGATAAAAAGATCAGGAAGCTGCCTTTTGCATCTCCTGCTGCCAGAGACCCTAGCTGCAGCCTTGATAGACCAGTGGTCTGACAGTATAACACAGCTTCATTCATGCGTCTACTTCATAGACGGTCATGTGTATTTGCCTGGATTCAGACACTACCTGCCTCTCCATTTGGTTACAGGTACTTGGTGGTAACTGTTTTAAGCAGCTACTACAAGACTTGTGGTTGTCTGGATCCACTCAAGTCAGGTTGATATTACACATAAAAATTTTTGGCCAGGGGCTGGTCACCAAGATTCTAAACACAATACAGTTCATTGCTCTCAGGATCTAGCTAGGCTAAGGAATACTTAGCAAAATTATACAAAAGATAAAAGAAATAAAGTAGCCAGTCACATATGTATTATCTTAAAAGTATTAAAGCAGCCAGCCACACATGTATTAGTTTAAAAGTAATCTTTACTCATCTAGTGAGGAAAAGGGTAACTGGGAAGTCTACAAAATAAGAAAGGATTAACATCCTATCTGACTTCACTAACTACATGTTGTCTTTCTAAAGGCTAAACCTCGTGTGAAGAGACAAAAGCCATGAAATTGTAACCCAATACCTTCTCCCTAGACTGTCCCCAATGTATTGATTACACAATTAGACCATTCCAATACCAGTAAATTTGCATATTGACACTTAGCTCGGTGGCAAATACGTGCAGAGGATACTATTGGCTGTTTTTTGCTTGATAATTCTGATCCGGAAATAACTGAATTAGTAGCAAAGAGGTTTTTTATAGAGCTATGGTTACTCGTCCTGATAAGCAGCACTATCTATCAGGTTTTACTATGTTGCTACTTTGTTTTTATTTTGTAATCCTAATTTTATTCTGTATGGATTTTGTACTCTTTTAATATGTAACCTGGCTGTCCCTCTATTTTATATTCTCAATAATGGCTGCCTTGTGTGTGCTAATGCAAGAAGAGAAGAGCACTATTGGCTGTAACTAGGGTTTCCCCCCCCTCCTGGAGCCCGCAGGAGTGGAGCTCCGCCTGGGCTGGCCAGGGCTCCAGCTGGCTGACCTGCCGTGGGGCAGTCACATGCTCCAAGAGGAGGCAGTGTAGCCCGATATGCAAATGAGCACCCGCTGGGCTTTTTCTACAAAAAAAAAGCACTGGCTGTAACCCTAAACTAAGCTAAGCTATCAGCATGCATAAAGAAACAATTGATTATCCCATGACTTCAGGAGAAATTGCCAAAAACCCAACAAGAATTCTGTACAATGCAGGAAGTTTGGCACAGATTTCTCAACTGCAGGAGGAACTGACCAATTTCTAGTAAATTTTGAGTCAGAAATAGAATGCCATGTGATGCATAGTGAATGGGGGGGGGGCTATTTTCAGGCCATGAGATGGGCAAAGAATCTTCAGTGTGTACATACAACCTTGGTGAAAGAGAGTGGTTATCAGAACGGCATGTAAACACACTGTACACATTCTGCTGTTGCTATTATTTCAGCACCTAAAATGAAAGCCTTCAAAATTAATGGAAAATAAAACAATTTCTTTAACCCTCTAACAAGTTGAATGAAAAGTACAGTGAGCAGGAAACCAAGTGGGAAAACAACTCAGCCAACCTGCTTCCTATCTAGAAGATTTCTCAGGGTAAAGCTGACCTTTACGTTCTGCCAAAGCCATATTGATTGACTTTCATTTACTAAAACAGCCAGAAGAAACCCTGCTTCCCCAATGCACACCCCATCCCTTGCAAGCCATAAATATTCAGACTACCAGTTTTGATCATAGCGGCAGCATTTCTAGCTAACAGGCACACACCTTGTTTTTCATTAGGACTTTGGATAACAAAACAAAGAAACAGTCCACTATGTTTTGCTCTCTTTTTTGCAATTGAGATCAGGACATTCATGTTCTTTTTGGCATACATTTTGGCCCTTTTGGAAGCAAGCAAATAAATACAGGGCTTGATGGGTTTCCTGAACAGCATGCTTTCTGCTGCGTTACTGGATGTGATACCTTGTGACTTTCAACCACAGGCTGTTGGGGGATTTGCCACTTCTCCCTGGCTATGCTGCTCAAGGCCTTTCACTCTAGCTGCTGACAAGTAACAATACCGTTTTACTAAACAGAGTTGCCTCCTGTTTTACTGGCCCTATTCCAGCTTTCCTAGTGATAGGGTTGTCAGCCTTCAGGTGGGGCCTAGAGCGCTCCCACTTCTACAACTGATCTTCAACTGGCAGAGATCAGTTCCCCTGGAGAAAATGGCTGCTTTAAAGAGTGGACACTATGGCATTGTATTATACTGAGGCCCCTCCCCTCCACAAACCCCTCTCCCAGATCCACCTCCAAAGTCTCCAGTGAAAGACATTTGATGTGAATATATTCAGTTGATGTGTGAGGGTTGGAACTTTGGTTACTGGTAACAAGCCCCATCTAGAAAAATCACTGGGGAAATGGGCTACGGATCAATGAGTTTGTTGGTGGTGGCTAACAGCCCAATCCAGACATAAGTGGCGGCCGGCCGTGGCATAGCTGCCGCGCCGCTAGTAGACTTCCTGAGGACTTTGGCACGCTGGAGCGTGGGGAGGGGAGAGGCATAGCTTGCCATGAGGGAGATGGTCGCCAGCGGCATTGCCATGGGCACGCAAGGGAGGTGGAAGCCAGCACCCCCCCTTGGCCAGTCCTGGCGCATGTGCCGCGGCTCATGACAGTCAGGGATGGGGAGAAGCGGCCCCAGAGAGGATGATAGCCATCCCCAACTCGCTCCCAAACAGAGAACGGAGCCAGTGATGGGCAGACTATCACAGGCAAAGGAGAGACGTCCCACCAACATGAGGAGGGAACAGGAGTGAGGCTGAGCATGCGCACACAAGAAGCCTGGCTTGGTGGTGAGGCGGGGGTGGGGGCGAGACAGGCCCGCACAGGACCACGGAGAAGCCGTCAATCCCCTCACATCCTCCCACTGTCAGAGATTCTACCCATGCCAATTGGCAGGCAGACAAGCAGGAAGTACCAAGTGCAGGAGTTCACTGTCATAGACAGTGGCTGGAATGTGTGTCTGGGAGTGAGCAGCCCAGCAGCAGACACCCCCCCCCACCCAGAGACCCCCTGTGCTGCCCTGATGCTCCCTGCCATGTGCACAGAACACCCCCCCAGGGGCCGCAGAACTCAGAGTGCGAGTGCATCAGCTGCAGAACTCTGAGTCCACTTCATCAGCCCCCCCCCCCACCGTGCATAACAGCCCTGTGGGGTCAGGTAGGCTGTCTCCCCCTCGCAAGTCAAAGATACTGTCAAAGCAACCGTGCAGTGCAGAACCCATCACCAACGTGCCTGCCTGTCCCTCACTCTAAGTCTGTATGACCAGGAACTTGCTGGCAGAGCTTCCCGCCATTCGCTCCTCTCCCTAACAACTGAGTTGTGCGAGGCCAGAGTGGAAGTATTTCTAGGAGGGGGGAGACCGCGATTGGGTGCTAGGGAGGGGGCTCATCAGCCCGAGGCACGAGGGGATTGACAAGGCAATCACACCACTCCCTAAGGGGTTTGTGTTTCAAACAATTTTATTAGTAACATATGGTAATAAATTTCAATTTCTTACATCATTAATAATTACTTTTTTTTAATCTATCCCATATATTACTTTCTACCCACCCCTCTCCCCATTACTTGACCCCCGCTGGTGTTATATACTTAAAATCTTAATATTAAAGGTACCCTTAATTAATAAGAACCAAAATTAATATCCTCCTCCCTCTTATACTTAGTCATTATCAAAAATTGTCCAATGTCCTTTTATTTTCCACTCTTTTTCTACGTATCTTCTGAACTTTTTCCACTCCATCTTAAATACTTCTAAATCATAGTCTCTTGTTCTTGTTAACTTGTCCATTTCACAGTTAACTTGTCCATTTCACAGTCATAACTTTTACAATCCAATCCCATTCCTCTGGTATTTTTTCTTGCTTCCACAACTGCGCATAAAATGTCCTAGCAGCTGAGAGCAAGTACCAGATTAAAGTTCTATCTTCTTTTGGAAATTTTTCCATTTGTAATCCCAACAGAAAAGTCTCTGCAACTTTGTTAAATTCGTATCCCAAGATCTTAGAAATCTCTTGCTGAATCATCTGCCAATACTTTTTTGCTCTTTCACAAGTCCACCACATATAGTAGAAAGAACCTTCATGTTTTTTACATTTCCAACATCTATCTGGCATCTTGTTGTTCATCTTTGCCAACTTTTTAGGAGTCATATACCATCTGTACATCATCTTAAAACAATTTTCTTTAATACTCTGACATGTTGAGAGTTTCATAGAGTTCTTCCACAAATATTCCCATGTGTCCATTTGTATTTCTTTATTTACATTAATTGCCCACTTAATCATTTGAGATTTCACTACTTCATCTTCTGTAGACCATTTTAAAAATAACTTATAGATTTTTGAAATTAATTTTTCATTATCTCCAAGCAGAACTTTTCCCATTTCTGTTTGTTCTCGTCTTATTCCTTCAGTTTTAACATCGCTTTTCACCAAACTTTTTATTTGTTGCATTTGAAACCAATCATATTTATTATTCAATTCTTCAGCAGTTTTCAATTCTATTTTACCGCTTTGTATTTTTAGTAATTGATTATATGACATCCCTTTATCCTCTCCTGTCTCAGCTGTTATTCTTATTACTTCTGCTGGCACTATCCATAGTGGTTTTCTCTCATTGCCATATTTCTTGTACCTCATCCAAATATTTAGTAGATTATTTCTTATATAATGGTGAGGGAAAAAAAACATCCGACTTTTTCTTTCCATAGTACATATAAGCATGCCAGCTGAATTTATTTCCATGACCTTCCAACGTTAAAAGTTTTTTATTCAACAGCGTCACCCAATCTTTTATCCACACTAGACAAACTGCTTCATGATATAATCTTAAATCTGGTAATTGAAATCCAACTCTTTCTTTAGCATCTGTTAAAACTTTAATTTTAATCCTTGGTTTTTTCCCGGCCCATACAAATTCTGAAATCTTTCTTTGCCATTTATTAAATTGTTTACTGTCTTTCACAGTCGGAATAGTTTGAAACAAATACATTATTCTCGGCAAAATGTTCATCTTAATTGCAGCTATTCTATCAAGCAATGACAAATTAAGCTTGTTCCATTTTATCATATCTTCGTCCATTTTACACCATAACTTTTCATAATTGTTTTTAAACAGATCAATATTCTTCATTGTTACTTCCACGCCCAAATATTTTACTTTAGGGGTAACTTCACATCACGTTAATCTCTGCAATTTCTTTTGTTTACTTACTTGCATATTTTTACACAAAATTTTTGACTTTTCTTTATTAACATAAAGTCCCGCCGATTCTCCAAAATCTTGTATTTTGGCTAACAACAAAGGTGTTACTTGCATAGGATTTTCATTTATAAACATTATATCATCTGCAAATGCTCTATATTTATAGGAAAATCCTTTAATTCTCATTCCTTCAATTTCTTCATCATCTTGTATTTGCAGCAATAAGATTTCAAGAGTCATTATAAACAACAATGGTGAAAGCGGACAACCTTGCCTTGTACCTTTGCTGATTGTCATTTCTTCTGTAAGATCTGCATTTATACATAACCTTGCATGTTGTTCAGTATAAATTGCTTTTATCATTCTTATAAAGTTTCCCCCCAACTTTATTTTCTCCATTACTGCAAACATAAAGTCCCAATTCAAATTATCAAAAGCTTTCTCTGCGTCTGCAAAGAAATGCAACTTCTTTCTCTGGATGTCTTTCATAGTATTCTACAATATTTACAACAGTTCTAATATTGTCTCTTATTTGCCTTTTAGGGAGAAAACCCACTTGGTCTTCCTTTATAAAGTTTATTAGATATTGTTTAAGCCGTTCTGCTAAGATTCTTGTGTATATCTTATAATCATTGTTTAATTATGAGATTGGTCTATAGTTCTTTACATTAGTGACATCTCTATCTTCCTTTGGAATCAACAAAATTACTACTTCCTTCCATGTATTTGGTATTTTCCCATTTATTCTTATCACATTCATTAATTTTTGAAGTTTCGTTATTAATTCTTCTTTAAACGTTTTAAAATTTTTTGCCGTAAATCCATCTGGTCCCCTCTCTGGATTGTGCTGTAAAGAACATTCTTGTCTGGACTATTGGACTATTATTAAAAGAAGACATTGGACTTTAAACATCATTACAGAGGTCTTCCATCCATATATGGCACATATAGCAATGTTTAATCTGGTTGCATAAGAGAATATGACCATTCATGATTGTAATAATTGTGTAATATTTGTATATAATAGTTATAATATTGTATATATAAAGATTTAGTAGTATGCTTTTGAGATATTTGGAGATTTATGGTTTAGTGAAGAGTGACTGTGACAGCCTTTTGGCTTTTTGTGTTTGATACCTCTGGGCAGAGCATAAGTTCTTTCATAAATCACACATTGCTAGAACTGTCACAGCAACATATGTCACTTCTGGTTATACGACTGAAAACGGCATCACAGCATCGCTTGTAACTAGTGCCATCCCCCAAGCTCCTGGGTTTCACTAAAGAGATTCTGGGGATTGCTATATCTATGAGGCAATGTGTGATGTCACTTCCAGTAATGTGACTGGAAGTGTTGTCATGGCATTATTGCAATGGCACATACCCCCACCCATTTTTCTCCCACTGAGGAAGCTGGGGCCTGGGAGGTCTCCTGTTAACAGCAGCTTGCCATGACTCTTTGCTTGTGCCACAGTTTGCTTCTGAGAGCCGGTTTGGTGTAGTGGTTAAGTGCATGGATGGTTATCTGGGAGAACTGGGTTTGATTCCCCACTTCTCCACATACACCTGCTGATGTGATCTTGAGTCAATCACAAATTCTCACAGAACTGTTCCTCTCAAGAGCAGTTTCTGTCAGAGCTCTCTCAGTCCTACCTACCATCATAGGGTGTCCGTTGTGGGGAGGGGAAGGGAAAGGAGATTGTAAGCTGCTCTGAGATTCCTTCAGGTAGTGAAAGGTAGGGTATAAATTCAATTTCTTCTTCTTCTTCTTCATTTGGGCTGAGAAACAGCAGGACAGAGAAAAGCCCTGGGATCTCTGGTCCCTCTTCCTCCAGCAGTACTTGGCTCTGCTACTATTCAATTCATGGGCAAGTAGAAGTTTCTGTTTAGACAGCGCTTGTTTGCTTTCCTTCCAAGTCTTGAACCCCAGAGCGCTTAAGACTAGATACCTTCGCTTGTAGCCTTAATTATTATAAATGCAAAATCCTCATAGACATCTGAAGTAAGATTTGGGCTGCACCCAGCTCTAGATTAGCCACGAAGCACCATAGGAAAGAGGGCACTTTTTGCAGTCATTCCTTCTGTTATGGCTCTTCATAAGAAATGATAGGCAGTGAAGGGAGGGGCAGCAGGGACAACTATGCAACAAGACGGGCTGGATGCCTGGTCTCTGCTACGTCGAGGAGCACATTTGTTATGCCAGATTAGTTTGGAGGACTTGATCAAAGTGGGAAAAAACTTTTAAAAGGATAAATAAAGTTACATGTACACAACATGAAGTATTATTTTGCAATCTTTGGATCCATGTATATCGAAATGCTATATCTTGAAGCTGAGTCTTCCCTCATGAGCTAGAAAAAATGGAAGGCGAAACAGCACTTTTGCTATTTCATACTTGTCTACGTGTTTTGCCTTTTATCTCTGAATCCAGAAGGACTAGAGCCTTCTGTTTCATTCAGTGAAACCTGTGGGTCCAAGCCACTTAACAGGCCAAATAGGTATCAGAAGTTGTTGCCTAGATTCTGGGTAAAACTCAGCCAACCACTCATATAGCAACTCTCAAAAAGGCACACGAAGAGATTTAATTCCAGTCTGTTATCTTGCTTGGACAGCCACATTATACACATTTCAGGTCAACAGATGGCTGGTACAGAGCGGCGAACATTTCAGGAGATTCAGAACAAAGAGCCAAAATGGGAAAAGTCTGAGAAATGTTGAACGGACTCCTACCCCACCCACCATTTTTCTATTGCCAAATGCCAATGGGGGTGATACTTGCTCCACTGGTGGCTACATATGCAACCCATTAGTACTTGTCTTTAAAGCAGTAGAGTAACATGGCTGTGTCTCAGTGGCAGAACACATGCTTGGCATGCAGAAATTTCCTGGTTGAATCCCCAGCATCTCCAGCTAAAAGGACCAAGTGGAAAGCGATGTGAAAGACCACTACCTGAGGCTCTGGAGAGCTGCTGCTAGACTGAGTAGACAATACTGACCTTGATGGACCAAGGGTCTGATTTAGTATAGGGCAGCTTCATGTATTAATGATGGCTTCTGGGATTCAACAGTAAAGAACTTATTTTCTGTTCTGTCTACACTACAAAGCTGAAACTACTGCAGTTCACTTCTGCCCATCCACATCTATCCAAGCACTGCACAGATGAAATTTAAAATTGCTGTTGTTTCACCAGGTAGAAGTCAACAAATTCTAATTTTAAGAATCACCAGCATGACTTAAAGCATAAAGATCAGAGAACCATGACAAGGTCATGAGCTACATTTTAAAACAACAAAATAATCTGCTTGAACTAGCAAGGCAAATCTCTGTCACTGAGAATGATTCTGTGTATATATAAAATAAAGGCAGATAAACAGCTATTTGTTTTTAAATGTTTTCTGCTCCTTTTTTCTTCCTCTTTGTGGTGGAGGATCTGCAAGGAGTGTCTAATTGCCATTTGATCGTCTCTGAACTCCAGTAACCTCCTCTGTCAGCATTTCCAAGAAGCTGTTGATCTCCATCATGTGAGATCAACATTTTATTCAAGTGTCTACAAGCTTAGGCTGGGGAGAATCTTTTCACAAAAATATACTCTGATAATGACTTGCAATTAGCTGTGAATTTCCTAACTTGCTGGACCAGCAAACACTGGAGGATGTAACATGGAGTACATCATGCAAGCACATACAATTCTTTTGCAGAACAGTCTTTTGTATATGTTGCAGCCATTAGCTTAATTACTACCTGGGTGTTGGAACAGAGCCCTGTTAGAATTAGGGTTGCCAGGTCTGTGTTGGAAAATACCTGGAGACTTTGAGGGTGGATCCTGGAGAGGGCAGGCTTTGGGGAGAGAGGGGCCTCAGCCTGGTACTCTGCCCTAGAGTCCGCCCTCCAAAGCAGCCATTTTCTCTAGGGGAGCTTATCTCTGCCAGCTGGATATCAGCTGTAAAAGCAGGAGATCTCCAGGCCCTACCTGGAGGCTGGCAACCCTAGATGGAGCCCAGTTACACCAAAGGGCCTAGCCATTTCCATATGTTACCTTTGAACTGTGAGTTTCTTTGACAGTGGGGCACACTATGTCCTTCCACACATTCCTAGGGTGAATTCCACTCATGGACCATTCTTGGAAGTTTTCTCACTGCAACTTCAGCTGCCAGTTCAGGGCATTAAGCAGTAGAGCTTCCACATGGTGGGCTGCCTTGCATATTCCCTGCCCCAGACCCCTGGCAGCCATTCCACTTTTATAAAGCTTTTCAGTCCTCAGGCAACATGGGATGGGCGTAAGAAATGGCTGCCACTGGGGGCAGGGGGCAGGAAAATGGCACTGAAATATGGTGGGACCTGTCTACCTTCAGGACCACCTTTCCCCATATGAGCCTCAGAGAGCACTATGATCAAATTCACAAAATCTTCTCAAGGTCCCCAGGCCAAAATAAGCTTGGCTGTCTACCACAAGAGCCAGAGCCTTTTCAATGGCAGCCCCTGCTCTGTGGAATGCACTTCCTGAAAACAACAGGACCCTGCAGGACCTGCCATAATTCTGCGGAGTATGCAAGACAGAATTGTCTGGCATTTAATATCTAACGGGGAGGCATCCACTATTCCATCATCCCAGCATAAATATAGAGCTCCAAATAACATCTAACAACATCATTATATGTAGTGCTAAATAAGAACTAAAAATGATGCCATCTTGGATTCTAGGAATTGTAACTGAAATTGTATGAAACTGTATGATATGATTTTAAGGATTTTGTTGCAATTCTATTTTAATATTATGTTGTTTTAACTGTCGTTAGCCACCCTGAGTCCATCTGGGGAGGGTGGGATACAAATATAATAAATAAATACAGACTTCCTCAGCTGTTTGGCAGCCACTCCAGGTTTGCTGCTATCTTTCTTGAAAGATAGCAGTAAATTTTTGTTGTTCAGTCACACAGTCAAGTCCGACTCTTTGCGACCCCATGGACAAAGTCACGCCAGGCCCTCCTGTCTTCCACCATCCTCCAAAGTCCACTCAAATTAATCTTAGTTATATCAGTAACGCTGTCCAGCCATCTCATCTTTTGTAGTCCCCTTCTTCTTTTGCCTTCTGTCTTTCCTCGCATCAGGATCTTCTCCAGGGAGTGCTCCCTTCTCATTTGGTGGCCAAAGTATTTCAGCTTCAGCATGTGACCTTCCTGGGAACAGTCTGGGTTGATTTCCCTTAGGACTGACTGATTCAATCTTCTTGCAGTCCAAGGGACTCTCAAGAGTCTTCTCCAGCACCACATCTCAAAAGCATCTATGCTTCTGCACTCGGCCTTCCTTATGGTCCAGCTCTCACAGCCATACATTACTACTGGGAATACCATCGCTTTGACTATACAGACTTTTGTTGGCAGGCTGATGTCTCTGCTTTTTATTATACTGCCCAGTAGTAAATAGGTTTAGCAGATTTGCACAAGAGCACCATCAGGGACAGATGGCCATTAAAGCCACTGGGGAAAGTCCTGGAGGGGCTAACAGCCTGGGACCACTGGTTCTCCTGGCCACTGGCAGGGGATGGGGGGATAGGGTTGCCAGTTCCAGGCTGGGGAACTCCTGGAGTTTTGGGGATGGAGAAGCCTGAGGAGGGGATGGACCTCAGTGGGCTACAATGCCAGAGAGTCCACCCACAAAAGCATCCATTTTCTCCACAGGAACTGATCTCTAGCCTGAGGATGAACTATAATTCTGGGAGAATTCCCAGGTCCCACCTGGAGGTTGGCTTCCCTAGACCACCACCACCTACAGCTACCGTGGCAATGGGGAAGCCTGGTGCAAGCAGATGGGAGCCACCCATGCTGGCAGCCCCTGTGAGGCTGGTGGGAACTGCTATCCCCACCACATAGAAGGAAGTGGCTCTTGCCCCACACAAGGTGGAGAGGGCCATGATGTAGGCCAGGACAGCAGTGAGCCAGCTGCTTCTGCCTTCCACAGCATGGTTGTGTGTCCTGGAATAGGCTGGGCGTGGGCCGAGATTGCATAGTCAAGATGGGGCAAAACAAAGGCACAAACCAGTACAGTGTGGTCAGAGTCCAGTTCCTGAGTCAAACATGGGGTCAGTGATAACAGCAGGTTCGGAGCATGTCAAAAGATGTCCAGAGGCAGCCCAGAGCCAGTCAAAGTCATAGGCCAGGGTCAGTGGCGGTGAGATGAGGAGTGATTTAACATATTGCTTCCACAGCCCGTCTCTCCCTCTCTCTGCCCTTTATAGGAGAGACATCCATCTTGCAGCTGCGTTGTATTATACAAGTGTGTGTACTCTCCTCCTTACAATCTAAACCCAGGAGTCTCTGGACTGCTAATCACACACACCAGCATTTCATGGTGGACTCTTCTTCGTCTGCATTCCAATGGTTCTGGAGACAAGGGAGGCAGGGTGGATGGTGGGGTGCTTACTGGCTCTGAGCCCTGGGTCTGAATAGCTGGGATACTACTATCAGAATTGTCACTTGGCTGGGTAGCAGTAGCTTTCTGCACCAGGTTGTCAGTAACTGGCTGTGAGCTGGGACCACCTTTGCTTGCACATTTTGCTTCCCCAGAATTCTCAGCCTTCCTAGGGTTGACAGAGCCTGGTTGATCCATGACAGCGGGTGTGAGCCTGGCAGTAGCAAGCCTGCTCTTCTTCCACTCCCCTCAGTTCTTCCACTTCCCTCCTTTCTTCCTCCTCTGGGGGGGGTGTAGGGGGGTGAGAAGCTGGGCCCCTTTTTACCTCTCAGTCTGCCCATGGGTACCATGATGACCCATTCCACATCAGCAGTCAAAATAGCCACTGTGGAAGTGATCTAGGTCCAATGCAATGCTGGCTTACTGCAGAAAAATGGCAACTCTATATCAAGTTCCCCCCTTCTCTCTCTATAACACACAGTTCATGCTATATCACACTTTTCCTTACAGTCCGTATCATGTGTTTCTCCACTTTTGTTCCATCTTACTGGATGGTTCAGATAGGAAAGCAAACAGAGAAAGTAATGTTATCACATTGTATGCTTTCTTAACACACAGTCCCGTAGGTTATTTTAATGGAAAGGCAGAATTTTTTTTTTTAAAAAACACACTATATATCAATAAATATATTGCAGGGGCATGAAGGTTTACTACTAGCTTTCTGGCCACTACAACAGGAAGACCAATTAATACAGTAAATCTCAAACTGTATGCTGGGCCATACTAGTGTACCATGAGGGAACTACTAGAGTCCCCCCCCCTCTCTCTCACACACACACACACAGTGCCTGTAACCAGAGTCCCCCCCCCTCTCTCACACACACACACACACACACACGGTGCCTGTAACCAAAGTACACAACCACAGAGGGGAAAAAACTGGCTGCATCACTGCATTATTTACTGTTCCAGCCTTGTCTCTCTTTACAATCAGCGTCTACTGGGAGTGGGTAAGTCTACCACATCTGTGCACTGTAGGAATATGGGGCACAGCAGACCTGTTATTTTTCGGAGGAGGCTGCAACATCAAGTCTCTGAGTGAATCCTTTCTTTCAAAAAGTATGCTTAGAGCAGGAATACACGCAGAAACACAGAAAGCAGGTTCTTCTGAGGACAGATAGTATTGTACACCAGTAAACTCTTCTCAGAAACATATCTCCATATTTATTCACACACACACACAAAAAGGTATGCCTTGGTTGTCAAAAGTGCAGGAAAACATTTGAGAACAAGTAATTCAGCCTTAATTCCACTAGAGGTCGCACAGCATGCAATGTCTGTGAATACAGACAAAAATAATTTAAACTAATTACACTTTCCTAAAGAGCCAGCTTCTCCCTCTCTTAGTTTATTACTTACATTAAAATATACAAAACCATGATTGTCTCTTCTAGAAACCAGCTGTTTGTGCAATCATTACATCCACTGAGATTTGACTTTTAAAATATAATTAATCCATTCTTCAAGAAAAAAGGAAGAAAAACACACTGATTTCCCTCTCTATGTTAAATATAAGATTACTCCCCCCAATGTTGCAGCTACATTCACAGAGCTAGTTAGAGAAGTTAGAAAACCACACTTAAGCTAATAACTAATGAACTATTATGTCTGCAGGGCTTTCTGACCAGGCTGAAGACAAAGGGCCTCCATGTTATGGTGCAAAACATATCCCCTGCCTTTAACATCCAGTGTATTCAAGAATTCTGGAGAACTCTAAAACTCCCACATTGCTTTGTGTCTTGGTCTTGATGCAAGATATTTGGAGAGCGGGGGAACACTCTTTGGAACCAATCTGGAACCTCCTTAGCCATTAGGTTTGCCAGCCCCCAGATCTAGATGGGGGATTCCCTGATTTTGCAGGCTCCTCCCTGCTCCTGCCCCCAGATGGCTGACCAGCAGGGAGAAGCCCCACCCCAACAACCCTGACGTGCCTTTAAATATTGGCACAACGTTTTAGAAGAAGCTTGCAACCTGTTTCTGTTTGGGAATGGGTGTGTGCCTTTGAATCTCTACAGGATGAAAGCTGAATTGGGGGGAGGGGGTAAGCAGGCATGAGCCATGTGGCTCTTCCTGCTGAGTGTGTGAAGTGTATGTGAGAAAAAGAAAACATAGTCCCTCTGTTTGTTTTGCATTTGTTTCAGAAGTTGTGTGCATATAGTTAAATGAATATTAAAGTTTGAACTAGAACTGGATTATGGGATGAAGGAAAACCCTAGCCCCTAGACTACTCTCTTCCTTGCTTTTGTTTTACTGTGTTAGTCTGAAGAAGTTAGTTGAAATAAAGCAGACTGTTACATTCAGCAACTCCCGTGAGTAAAACCATTGCCCCAGCGAGATTAAAAAAAAAGAGGTGTGGGCTTGCAAACGGTGTTTGGGAAAGGATACATTGTTTATTTTGGCTGCTTTATGAGTGTGTGAGTCCCTTAATAAATGCATGCTTGGAACTGATACCAAAGCTTGACAAGGGACTTGTGGGGGTATGACAAATTACACTTCCATTTAGTGGAACAGCAGCTGCTGGGGAACCCTTTGAAGGATGAGGAATTGGATTGTATTCAGGGGGACTACACTATTGTATTTCTGCTTATTTATTTAGCTCAAAGGTCCCCAACCACCGGTCCATGGACCAGTACTGGTCCGTGGCCTGCTAGCAACTGAGCCGCGAAGCAAGGCCACACCTCCTCTTTCATCCACCTGGGTCCTGCGCTGGCAGAAGAGGTAGCGCTGCTGTGACCTTAAACTACCCTTCATTTATAGGCCCCCTCTGATCAGCTGATTGGCGAAGGTCTTTAAATGGAAAGGGGAGGCAGATTGGCCGCTTCTGCCACCTGGCCACCTAGTGGGGAGGCGGAAGAAATAGCCCCAGTCTCCCCCCCCATTTAAAGACCCCCATGAGGGCAGGGATGGGGCACTGGTGGGGGGCAGCCGGGGCAGCAAAAACCTCAGCGCCACCCCCCCCCCCCCCACTGGTCTGTGGAAAAATTGTCTTCCACAAAACTGTTCCCTGGTGCCAAAAAGGTTGGGGGCCACTGATTTAGGTAATGGGAAAATCTCCAGGCTCCACCCCAAAGTCCTCAGGTATTTCCTGAGTTGGACCTGGCAACCCTACTTATCCTCAGTGCCAGGGTCCCTGACCTAATTGAGCCTGCAGGCACCTTTGAAATTCTGACACTGGGTGGTGTGCACAATCACAAAATGGCTTCCACAGGAGGCAGAGCCAATAACAACATGGCTGCCGCAAGAGGTGGAGCCAACCAAAAAATATCACAGCACAGTCATGATAACTCTAATAGCAACTTCAACATTTCAGACAGAAGAGCTTAACAGGACATCTTTTAAAATGAAAATATTAGTTTAAAAATATCTTCTGCATATGCATCGCTTACCTTCAGTCACACAGCAAAAACCCTTGTGCTGTGGTGGCTATTGCTGCCAAAGCAACTTTTTAAAAACTCACACAGCCAATCAGATGTCCAATAGTGAATCAGAAGCCCTGCTAGGCAAAAACCCCACCGGATCCCATGCGCATTCTAAAAACACTTGAGGGGAGCAGGAAATGTAGGTGCCATGGCACCCATAGGCATCACCACACTGGGGACTGCTGCTCTGTGCTCAACAGTAACCCAACCTGTTGAAGAAAATCTGAAGCTAGAATTGATGTGACTGTGTCATTGTTTCCAATGATATTCACACTCATTTACTTTGAACCATTTTGTCATATTTGATCAAAAAAGGCTTTTGAAGTATTATAAAAACCCAATGGCTGAACAGAGATGGAAGTAGAAAGAGTGCGCACACCACAGGCAATAATGGCTCACATATTCCAGCTTTTAATACGATGAAAAGGAAAACTATCTCTGTAGATTATTTTGAATGGTACAGTAATAGACTGCAGACCTTCTTCGTCTCTCTGCAACCCTTCGTTTCAGCTGCATACGATGAAACAGGAACCGAGGGAGCTGAGAACAGAGGAAAAGATTGTTCAGTAATCAAATTCTCTCCAGTAAACAGAATTGCAGGGGGAGAATGATTCTCATCTGGATTCCTATGCTAAGCCAGCAGGACTCAGTGGCTGAAGTGGACCTGGGAAGCATTTGGGTACACTGTGTGAGTGAGCCACAGGATCAGGCCAGTGGTCCAAGTGTCAGGCTAGGGTCTGGGAGCTCCAGATTCAAATCCTCATTCTGCTACAGAAGCTCTCTGTGTGAGCGCGGATCGGTCACTCTCTGTCAGTCTAGCCTACCTCCCAGGATTGATTTGTTTATAGTCTGCCTTTCTCACTGAGGCTGAAGGCTTATTACAAAAACTGTTGAGGATAAAATGAAGGTGGGAAGCAAGGCTCTTTTTTTGAGCAGGAACACAGTTCCAGCTGGTTTGACATAGGAAGTGTGGCCTAATATGCAAAAGAGTTCTTGCTGGGCTTTTTCTCTGGGCTTTTTTTTGTAGCAGGAACTCCTTTGCATATTAGGTCACACACCCCTGATGTAGCCAATCTTCCAAGAGCTTACAGGGCTCTTAGTACAGGGCCTACTGTAAGCTCCAGGAGGATTGGCTACATCAGGGCAGAGTGGCCTAATATGCTACGAAAAAGGCCCTGGCGGGAAGAATACAGTGTATGCCACCCTGAGCTCCTTGGTGGATGAGAGGGATAAAAATGCACTAAATAATTAAATAAAACAAATAAAGAAACTGTGTGCATATTCAGGTGCAGGAGGATTGTAATGCACAAGCCAGCAAGACCACACTGCCACTTCCCAAGGCAGTTCACAGGGGGCGGCTTAGTGTCCCTCTTTCCAGTCTCTGCAGGTACCTTCTGCTCTCTTGATGATCCCGCCTGCAGATCTCCCCACTCAGCTCTTGCACTCCTCTTTCCCCTCCTTCTATAGGAGTTCTTGGTTCGTGCAGAAGTATCAAATGATCCCCAGCTGCGTAGCACTTCACAGTTATTTGGCGAGCCGCATCGTACGCTCACGCACTGCGGCTGATATCGAATGAACAGTTCACATGTCTGCAAACACATGTAAACTGGCTCAAATGTGACAAAAATTGCTTTTAAAGGCATGTGGTAAGCTCTATCACTTTGCAGGGGGAAGACAGGCAGTTCCCCAGAGAGCACTCTCCAAAACATTCTGCCTGGAGAAGGAGCAGTGCCAGCTCATAAGCTGCTGATGGAGTCATGCAATGTCAAAGGATCTAGAGGGCAACACAGAGGAGGGATTTTTCTATCTCCCCATCATCAATCAGAATGAAAAGTTAATGTTTCTTGCTCTTTAGAAGAGAGTAATCTATGCTACCCAGAGCTCCTTGGGGGAAGGGTGGGATTAAAAGATACTAGATAGGACAGAGTAGGCAACTGAAGAAGAAATGGTTTTTTATACCCTGCTTTTCTCTATCTTATGGAGTCTCAGACTGATTTCCCACGAGCCTTATGCCGCTCTCACACTTCTCTTCTCTGCAGGGGTTCCATCGGATTTCACACTATCTGCCCAGGGCTGCAACTAACTTTGCTTTTTTTGCCTGGCAAACACAATCTGGTTTTTAGAGGTTTCTGTTTGCCATGTGGAAAAGATGAAGCTAGTTGCAGCCCCGGGGCAGATAGCGTGAAATCTGATGGAACCCCCACAGAGAAGAGGAGTGTGGGAAATCAGTCTCAAAGTGGCTTACAATTGCCTTCCCTTCCTCTCCTCACAACAGGCATTGTGTGAGGTAGGTGGGCTGAGAGCGTTCTGAGGGAACTGTGACTCACCCAACGTCACCCAGCAGGCTTCATGTGGAGGAGTGGGGAATCAAACTCAGGTCTCCAGACTAGAGTTTGCTGCTCTTGACCACTACAGCATTCTGGCTAGTTGCATAGAGAACCAGGCTTTAATGAGCATCAAAATTAACGTTAGTACTTAGGAAAAGTAAAACAAAACTACAAGTTATTTTAAATTTTACTTCTTTATTTTTGAATACCAGGTGAATACAGGTAGAAATTCATTTTCAACTTTATATTTTTCTTTATACTGAATGGGTGGGGCTGTCACAGTCAAAGTTTGATATCAGATATAAGAACCCACAGTTCAGCAGTCAAGTTCAATACAATACAGAACCATGTGGCATCAAAACATTAAATAGAAATGTTTCTTTTTCAACATTTATATAAGAAATGATTCCACAATTTAAAAAAAACAGTTACACAGAACAAAGTAACTTGTTTTTGTCTAGTATTTTCCTAAGTACAACACGCCATATAATTATTGCGACCAAAGTTCAAAAATACTTTTGTAAAGTCCACAAGTCAGCTGCAGTTCACTACTGAAAGCCCTCTGATGTGTGCATGGAAATGCCGATGCAAGAAGCTATGCCAGTCAAGAGAGTTTCAGAATATTGGTTGACTTTAATTTGGACTGCAGCTTCCAAGAATAACGCTACAAAACTTGGGCTGTGAAGCCATAGCTGAAGAAGATCTTAGTTCCTCTTGCATTGGCATTTCCATGCACACATCGGAGGGCTTCCAGCAGTGAACTGTAGCTGACTTGTGGACTTTGCAAAAGGATTTTTTAACTTTGGTCAGGGCCGGCGCTGGGGGTTCTGCTGCCCCAGGTAGAGTCCTGCCCCCCACCCCTGCCTTCCAGTGGGGTGGAGGGCGGTGTGGTAGCAGGTGTGCTTGAAGCCTGGCTCTGCCTGCTGCCACGCTGTCCCCAACCTTGCCCAGCTTTCCTGAATCCCAGGAGGGCTAAGTGGGGTCATGGCAGCAGTGGGTGTGCTCAGAGCCAGGCTGTAAGCGTGCTCGATGCCAAAGTGCTCTGCCGACCCCACTCAGCCTTCCTGGGGCCTGGGAAGGCTGGGCGGGTCGGGGTCGGCTGCCTTCACATTCCCTGGATCTGTGCTACAAAGAGCACATGCTCCACACTTGGGGAGAGGGGGCACCTAGCTGTGGCCCCGTAGGCCAGGTGGCACCCTAGGCAGCCACCTCCTAAGCCTACTCCCACACACCAGCTGTGACTTTGGTCACAATAATTATACGGTGTTTTGTACTTAGGGAAATAGTAGACTAACATGCCAGTTTGTTCTGTGTAACTGTTGTTTGTTATGGAATCATATAAATGTTGAAAAAGAAAGATTTCTATTTAATGTTTTGATGCCACATGGTTCTGTATTGTATTGAGCTTGACAGTCAAAGTTTGGCCATAGGATGCCAAAAGGTACTATGGCCAGTCCTACTGATAGATGAGTAAGCAGCTTTTATATAACAACCAAGACTTTCAAGCTTTGAAAAGGGAGAATAAAAGGATCTGCCTGCCGTAGTTAAACTTCCAGCAGATAGTTGGGGAGGGTCTGTTCAACTAACTTTTTGCCACCCAGGAAGTCTGGAACATGAGTGACGTCGTCTATCCTGAACCTTTGTTCCCTTATGCTTTACCTGAGTCTTTTGTCCCAATGCCGCTTTCAAAAAACGAATCTTCAGTCCAGTTTCCTGAATCATTGTTCAGTTTCAATCGTCTCCTACGGCAGCTGATTCTGTACACTGATAAACATCTCCTGGATGCTTGAATGCTGGAATTAATCCTGTTTTGTTTGTGTCTACTGTTAATTCAAAAGCTTTGTTAGTGGAGTCGCATTTGTTCTCACTTTTCACTACCTGTCTCTTCTGCTCTGTCTTAGTGTCATTCTTTTATCTTCTTAACAGGAGGGGGGGCGGGGAGAGTGAGGAATACTAGTTGCTATCGGGGCAAAACACATTTTTGGCTGACCTACATCTATGTTTTATCTCATTGGATTCATTTTCACAACGGGGGGGGGGGGGGGGGAACCAGAGCTCTAATTCTAAATTTCTTTTTTGGTTATCAGCTTTGAGAATTTGGAACATAAGCATGAGATTGTTGGCAATATCCAGCAGAGCCTAAGAAAAGAACATGAGAAAACTGAAATCTGTGTGAGATTTATATAGGTTTATTATCGCCCCACGAATTTCAGCGCTGGGGACACTGACAGTGGTACCCCCTGAACCAGCCTCACCAAATTTTAATTGAAGCTCAGTTTTTAAAAACCCTAACACTGCTAAGGAAACATTTTTCAAGTTGTTCAGGAGCACATACCCCACACATTCATATTGTGTCTGCATAAAATGCCGACAAGTTGCAGCTGACTTACAGGGACTCCAGCAAGGGACTTTCGAGGCAAGTGAGAAAGGGCGTATGGGAAAGGACGGAATATAAATCGACCAAATAAATAAATAAGTGGTTTTCCATTGCCTTCTACTCCAGAGCTTTCCTTGGTGGTCTCCCTTCCAAGTATCGGCCCTTCCAAGTATGCTTAGCTTCCAAGATCTGATGAGATCAGGCTGCGTGCTATGCCACCTTCACTCCCACACATTCATATTGCAGCTTTCTTTTTCATTTTATTTCAAATGCATCTTATGTAAAAATGTGTGGGAGTGGATGTAGTATGTGAGAAATCAAAGCTCGTATCGTTCGGTGCAGATGGAAAAGGTAGGTATTTACATTAGTTCATCGCAAGGCAAAAGTAATCACAGGGCAATGCCATCCTTTGGAATACCTTTATCAGAAGTTTTAGTTGGTCTTCCTGAACCTGGCCAGTCCAAGGGGTTTTTGCGCTCAGGCAAAATATGAATTTGAGGCCACCCTGTATACATATACATACCTCATATGCAATATACAAACATAATGAAACAGCAACTGGGAAAGCCAGTTTGGTGTAGTAGTTAAGTGCACAGACTCTTATCTGGGAGAACTGAGTTTGATTCCCAACTCCTCCACTTGCAGCTACTGGAATGGCCTTGGGTCAGCCATAGTGCCTACAAAGCTGTTTTTGAAAGGGCAACTTCTGGGAGAGCTCTCTCAGTCCCACCTACCTCACAGGGTGTCTGTTGTAGGGGAGGAAGGTAAAGAAGATTGTAGGCCCCTCTGAGATTCAGAGTGTAGGATGGGGTATAAATTCAATATCTTCTTCTTCTTCTCTTTCCAAGTGTTGCAATCCTAAGTGTGCTTATCTGACAGAAAATGCCATTGAACATAATAAGACTTACTTCTGGCTAGGCTCCTTCTCTGCCCTGTACCCTAGAGGGGCTACCCAAGGCTTTTTGACTCTTGCCGCCACCCAGCTCTGGCACCCTAGGTGATTGCCTAAGTTTGCTTGGTGGATGAGCTGAGCTGGTGCTTTAAGGTGTTGATTTTGGTACAAGGTGGTGCCATTTTCATTATGAAACTTGATCATTAATAAGATAAGAGGTGTCCTGCTTGGCCAGACCAATGATCTATCTATTCCAGCAATCTATTTCATACAGGGAATAATGTAACATATTAGTCATTATAAAAAGTTGGATATAAGGAGAGGATACGGATATAACATTGAATATTTGCGATACATACTACTTTGGTCCTGTAAACTATTAGTAATTTGTGTTTGCGACAGTCATGTGGTTTTTTTGTCTATATTAGTCTGTTATTGCATTCCCTCCCATTATTGTTACCAGGGACCTGGGGACTGGCAACCCTATGACAGAGGGTAGATCTGCAGAAAAGAATAGTCAGTTTTTAAAGAAAAGAACAAACTTTGTAGGAAAGAGGAGAAAGAGAAGTCTAACTGACTTACTAGCTAGGAAAAAGTAAGAAAAAGAATAGTTCTCAGAAGAAGCGGGAAAGAATCCCAGCAGGACGTCCCTAATCTCACTATGCTGCCCCCTGCAGGGTGTTCTTGTCATTTTCATTATCTATGCATGATAGACATTGCATA
This sequence comes from Heteronotia binoei, assembly GCF_032191835.1. Lineage (NCBI taxonomy): Eukaryota > Metazoa > Chordata > Lepidosauria > Squamata > Gekkonidae > Heteronotia > Heteronotia binoei. Next base: position 34,139,546 of record NC_083226.1, read on the forward strand.
TTTATTTATTTAGATTTTTAGCCCACCCTTCCCGTAAAACAGGCTCAGACATCATAAAAACAATCAACAGTTAAAAACCAATTTAAAATATATAAAATCTAAAATTACATAGTAACAGAAGAGACTACAATGGCAAATTCTGCCTCACAAACATGGCCTATTGTCCAGGTACAACACTGGGATGGAATGAAGGGGAGAGGCCAGTAACAAGTGACATGCACTGCCTCATCTGAAAGCCTGGGGCTCTGTTTTACAGGCCCTGCGGGATTGAAGCAGATCCCACAGGAGCCAGCTCTCCAGGGGGAGCTCATTCCATCAGGCAGGGGCCAGGGCCAAAAAGGCCCTGGCCCTCGTTAAGGCCAGACAGACGTCTCTGGGGCCGGGTATCACCAAAAGGTGTTGGGTTGCTGATCGTAAAGACCTACGAGGCTCATACAAGGAGAGGCAGTCCTGAAGGTATGCTTCATACCTGAAGGTATGGCCGTATAGAGCTTTAAAAGTAAGTACCAGCACCTTGACCCAGATCTGGTACTCAATGGGTAGCCAGTGCAGTTCATGCAGCACAGGATGGATCCATGCCCATACAGGCAATGATGTCAACATCTGTGCAGCAGCGTTTTGCACCAGCTGGAGTTTCTGGAGGAGGGTCAAGGGCAGTTACAATAATCTAGCCTGGGTCACTTGCATGGGTCACTGTGGCTAGGTCGTGAGGGGCGAGATACGGGACCAACTGTCTGACCCGCCTCAGATGGAAAAAGGCCGATCATACATATTCCAACAGGAAGGTGGCATGGTACAGCCCAATCTCATCAGATCTCGCAAGCTAAGCAGGGTCAGGATGGGAGGTCACCAAGGAAAACTCCACAGATGTTTTCTCCACCTCTGTTTCTCACTGAAAGCCCTTTGCTGGAGTCACCATAAGTGAGCTGTAACTTGAGGGCACTTTACGTGCGCATGTCCAAAGATCAAATTGCTAAAAAAGACAGAGTGACAGAGACCAGCTCAAAAGCAGGGGCTCTTTCTCTCACTTCAGGGACAGCACGCAGTGGGGGAGAAATGGCTTATTGTGCAAGGCAGTTAGCTAGCTCCTATAAATTTGTGTTGCAGCTATAGGTAATGATCCTGAAAAGACTAATTCACAGCAATGTCTCCAGTACGGGCACATCTACACAACTCTCTAGGAGATTAAATGCAGCAGAGAAATGTGGCAGGCAGTCATTCCTTGTATGATGATCAATGGAGGAGAAAATGTCACTGGCTGCAATGGAACAGGGATGATAAAATAGTTGCGAACCCACGTGAAAACAATATTCCTGCACAGTTCATTTATGTACAGGAATTAGCATAAAACTCATGGGTAGAGTGTTGTAATGTTTCCTATATTTTTAGTTGCTCAAATAGCAGCTGCTATGACCACTTGCAAAAATAAAATTAAGAACTGCCCTGGCTGAAAAGTCTGAGACAAATCCAGGTGCTGCCACATAAGATGAACAAGGGGGGCTTGCCTAATGGAATTTTTCAGCAGAACTGTTAAAATTTATGAGGGCCCTAAATAATAGTATTTCTATAAGTGTTTTGAAGGCAAAAGAGGGTTATAAATATTGCAACTGTGGACTGCTACTGATTTACAACAGAGCTGTGCTACATTTGCTGGAACAATTCGTCGGCTGCTGAAATCTCACGAAGCAGAATTTCTACCTGAGTCTTCAGTCTAAAACAAAAGGTGTTCAGTTCTGACGTAGAAGCATTAGACTATAGAGTTATGGTTGAGATGCCCAAATCTCAACAGCAGCAGAGAGGAAGGCAATGGCTCTAGCATTAGGCAACGTGAAGCAAATCACCTGAGTGTGAGGTGGATTTTGAGGCACCGTGAAAGGGTAGTAAGGGTAGTGAAATTTCACAAAGTGAAATCTCACAAAAGGTGTCCAGTCCTGAAGTAGAAGCATTCAACAATAGAGTTATGGTTGAGATGCCCAAATCTTACAATCAACAGCAGAGAAGGAAATGGCTCTACCATTAGACAACATGAGGCAAATCACCTCAGTGTGAGGTGGATTTTGAGGCACTGTGAAAGAGTAGTCAATTATTGGTTACTCATTAGGTTAATACCAAAATTGGACAGTACCCCTTGGCAATTCTGTCTCAATGAAATATGGAGCTACCACAATGACATTGCTTCCATATGGCTGTTTTGCAAACAGGAGCAGTCTTTTTCAGAACATCTGCGCAACATCATATGTCTGTATACTTTTGGGTTTCCCTCTGCTTTGCTACCACCCTTCCCTTGATCTGCTTTGGTACTATCTTCTAGAAAGGAGGTTTGCATACCAAGTGGACAGGAAGGTGTGGATTTTCAAACCTGCTCACATTGATGTCCTTTTAGAGCAGTCATCTTCTCACAGTGGCTACCCCTCCCCCCATTCGTGCCACTGGAGGGATTTTTGATGACTTTTTAGGTTGGTGACGGCAGAATGTATCAGTCGTTATTGTATCCCTACAGCTTTATAATGCTATAGCAACTACTATTTTTAAGCCAGTAAAAAACTCCTTGTGATAAAGGGTAACAGTGGCCACAAAGAATGATAGAGGAAAGGGCAGCATAAAATCCCAAGTGGACACATTATTGATACTGCAAATACCTAAGCAGTGCCTATGCCACGAGTCTTCAGCATGGTGTCTGTCAACACCTTTCCTATTGTTCACTAAGTCTTTTTAGAAAGCAGGTGAGTCCTTGCAAAACTCTTGTCCTACAGGGTTTCAGACTGGCTACTGGAGATGGTTGGAGTGCCTTCCCTATGAGAAAAGGCTGAAGAGTCTGGGCCTTTCAGTTCAGAAAAGAGACTACTAAGGGGGACATGATAAAAGTTTATAGAATTATGCATGGAATGGAGACAGCTGACTAGGATAAATTTTTCTCCCTCTCCCAAAATACTAGAACTCAAGGGCATCCAATGAAGATGATGGGTAGTAGGTTCAGAATGGAAAAAAGAAAATGCTACTTTTCGCAGAGGGCGTTTTCGCACTCACCTTCAGCCGGCGCGACCCCCCTCTTCACCGCGCAGGATCTGCGCGGATTTCGCACTAAATGCCGCGGAGCAGCCGGAAGAGCCGGAAACTCCCGGCGCAAAAGCCGCTCAAACGTAAACCGCCAAAAAGCAGTTTCCGTTTGCGCGGCTTTTGCGATGGGAGTTTCCGGCTCTTCCGGCTGCTCCGCGGCATTTAGTGTGAAATCCGCGCAGATCCTGCACAGTGAAGAGGGGGGTCGCGCCGGCTGAAGGTGAGTGCGAAAATGCCCAGAGTGATTAACATGTGGAATGTGCTGCCTGAGGATGTAGTGATGCCTGCAGGAATAAGCAATTTTAAAAGGGGATTAGATAAATAAATGGAGGATGGGTCTCTGTCAGTGGCTACTAGTCATGGTGAGTGGGGAGAACCTCCACATTCAATTACTACCTGTTCCAACAGGTAGGTGTACCATAATAACAAATCAAAAACAACACAACTTCCACACCACTTTATATATATATATATATTTATATTTATATATATATATATGTATGTATGTCTATTTATATTTTCTATTTTTTATAGCAGAGGAATAATTAAGCTTAACAATGCTAATTTCCCTAACAGATTTTTAAAACTTAGTACCACAAGCATTCAATATAACTTCTTATTTTCCTTCTTCTTCTATATCTTGATTATTCCTTCCACTTTCAAAAAAAAATCCATAAAGAATAATTCTAACTATATATCTCAGTCCCTAGATACCTTAAAATTTAAGGTCAAGAAGAAACTCTTTCTTCTTCACCTGGACTGAATTAAACAAGGAGGGATATTAAGGTAGGTTCTTTTTACCATATGTGGTGGACATGTGAGACGGTGAAGGGTTATTGGAAAATGGTGCATGAAATATTACAGAAGATCACGAAGACACAAATTCATTTCAAACCAGAACTATTTTTATTGAATATATTTCCTGAGGATTATTCCAAAGAAATTAGACATTTGCTGGCACACTTTAACACAGCAGCTAGAATTCTTTTGGTGCAGAGATGGAAATCTCAGCAAATTCCCACAAAAATGGACTTGGTGGGAAAAATTCTGGAAACAGCAGAGCTGGACTTTCTGTCTCAGCTGTTGGCTGGGAGATCTAAAGAAGAAGCAAGAACATACTGGATGAAATTTTATGCCTGGTTAGATATTCAAGACTATTGAGATTCTCTGATGTGAACTTATTTTTCCCTTCTTTCTTTCCTGTATTCAAGACTATTAAGATTCTCTGGTGTGAACTTATTTTTCCCTTCTTTCTTTCCTGTATTTTATATTATAAAATTGCCTTTACTGGAATTGTCAAATCAATTAATAACTTTAACAAAGGATTTAAACTATAAAATTTTAAAATGTGGAGGAGCTTTAGTATAGACATAATAATATGGAACAATTCATGTAAAGAAAGCATTGTAGAAGCTTGTATTTTTTTGAAAGTATTTTTGTGCAGAATAAGGTCCAATTGTATTGTGCTTTCTATCTCCCCTATTCCTTACCCTTACTCTTTTTGAAAATAATAAAACTTTTTGAAAATCAAAGGTCTCTTGTATGTGTTCTATCACCGATCTAGAAGCCCTTCCTAAATTTGGGCCATCTCCAACTGGCATCTGTTACTCAGGAAAAATGAACAGGCATTTCCACGTATACACTGATTTAAATGAATATACTTTTTTAAAAAAATAGCTGAGGGTGATATCAACCCTCTGTATCCTGTCCCCAAGCCTGTAATTACAAAACACATATAGGGTGTTTTACATTCAGTTTGATCCAGAGTTTTAGAGTCTTCAAATCGCCTGCCACTGTTCCGGTTTAATTATTTTCCTTTTACATTTAAGTGTTTCAATTTGGGGGGGGGGTGGGGTGTCTCTGATCAGAGGGCAGCCAGAATACAGTGCTTAGTTAAATGTATATGATTGCTTGGAAATCCTGTCAACACTGCAAAAACAATACAGATTTAAATCACTAGATGAGGCAAGCAATGATATGTAAAAATTTCAAGTGCTGTCAGTTCTCATGCAAATTACTGCACCTTGTGGTGGTTTTTGGAGAAGTCTTTTAAAACACAGGAAAACTTTTGCAATACAAATTTGAAATGCCCATAGAAAAAAGACCAGACCAAAACTAGTCTCGAGAAAAACGCTTTTGTGGTGTCATCAAAACCCATCTCACTGAAACAAATGTAAATGCCTCAGGAAGCAACGATGCGAAACAGTTATGAGAATGTTATGTAATGTAAAAGGTGAGTTTACAATGTGGAGATAGTCACAAACTGCCAGTGTAAAAACACCGTTATAATTTGGGCTATAAACAGTATTCCTCCCCCATTCGCTTCTGAACCTTTAAGAGCCACGGACAGCATCTGTGTGGGTGAAGCTTTTCCCTTCACTTTGTCCACCGCCCTCTGTGGGGGGGACAGACTTTCAGCCACTAAATCGCTCTGTATGGGCTTCTATAAAAAGCCCAAAAAGAGAGGAAGGAATCTTGGCCCTGAAACCTGAGGAGTTGCATAATCCAAGATCTTGATTTCCTCTAGTCCTGGAAAAAAAAAATCCATGTTAATGGGATAGATGCTGCCCTAGTAGGTTCTCTTTGCCATTGATCTTTGTCTGAATGGCTCAGATTCTTGACAGCTCAATTCCCAGGAGTTAGCTTTGCAAGCTTGAGGTTAAACATGAACAGGTCACTCCTATAAGCTGCAGGGAACAGGGCTTTATTTGTATGGTCACACCTGTTCAGTGTCAAAGATGTAAAAAGTGGCAGATTTTTTTAAAGACCTAGAAAATAAAACAGTGTATGGAAAGAAATACTGATCCAAGGGAAGGCAGCAGAGTCAAGGGTCCAGCTCCCCCTCCCCATCCTCTACTTGGCTTTCCATCTTTTTTAGGAGGGGGGGGGGGTCTTTTTTTTAGCTCCTGCTCATTTAACTGCAAAAACACACAGAAATTTAGCAGGCACATCTTGCCTGGCATAGAGGTATGTGGTGGGAATGCTTACCTTTTTGCTGAAGATGTAAGAACATCACCTAAGAAGGGCTCTGCTGGTTCAGAACAGTGGTCCATCTAACTCAGCCTTCTGTGTCACACAGTGGCCAACCACAAGCTGCCTTGGAGTGCTAGTGAACAGGGCACAGAAGCCAAGGCATTTCCCAGATGCTGCCTCCTGGCGCTGGTATTCAGAGGTTTGCTGCTTTTGTCTATGAAGGTTCACTTTTATGAGCAAGGCCTGTAAGACCACACTCTTCCGGTTGGCCTTTAACTGATTCTCAGTCACTGTTATTGTAGGAGAAAATTTAAGAAATATTGAAGCCATTGGAAGTGAAACAACACCAAATGATGTTAGCACCAGATTGTTTTTAACCGTTGAATTTTAAATTATGATGCATTAACGTTGTGAAATTTTAATTGTTTATCATGATTTTATTGTTGTGAGCTGCCCTGAGCCTGCTTCGGTGGGGAGGGCAGGATATAAATCAAATCAAATTTTAAAAATAAATGACTAATAGCTACTGATGGACCTCTTCTCTTTGCCTCTGACTATGCTGCTCTTAAAGACACATATTCCAGCAGCCGTTACTGTATCCACAGAGTAAATCCTACACTTAATTCCTTGTTGATTAAAGTAGTACTTCCTTTTGTCCATTCAGAATCTATTAGCCATCAACTTCGGCATTAGGGGAGACACAGACAAAAGTGTATCACTATCTCCATGGCTTGCATAATTAAACTTCTCTCACAATGTCCCCATCTTTCTTCTGAACTTAAAAATCTGAAGCACCAGAAAGGGAACCATCAGTCTGGTTCCCATCCACACCAGCACTGACACTTTTTCTCTTTATAAAAATGATGTACATGTAAAAAATCAATGCACACTGCCCAGGTGTCAGCTGAGGACAGCCTGCACTTCAATGTGGAAAACAAACTTTCCCATGAATCCATCACAAAATTGCTGGGACAGCAGGTTACACCAAATAATGTAATAGAAGTGGTAACCCACAAATACATGCAGGAGGATTCTCACGTCTTCTTCCCCTTTCCAGAAAACCCTTATCATTTCACCTCAAATGAGTTACATTTCCTTCTCTGTGGCCTAGCCTAGCTCTTGTGCCTTTCTCTGTGGCACAGGTCTTCAAGTCACTTCCAACTTATGGTGACCCAATTATTAACATTCTCCAAAACATCCTGTCATTAATAACCTTGCTCAAGTCTTGCAAACTGAGGGCTGTGGCTTCCTTAATTCAATCAATCCATTTCAAGTTGGGTCTTCCTCTTTTCCTGTTGCCTTCAACTTTTCCTAGCAACATTGTGTTTTCTAGCCACTCTTGACTTCTCATAATGTGACCTCAGTTTAGTCATTTTAGCTACTAGGGCAGTAGTCTACTGCACAAATTAAGGATTTGATCCCCACCCCCCCAGACATGAAGACAAAGCATTCAGAAATACCTGCATAGCTACATGTCTCAGGATGCTAGGAAAGACAAACGAACAGAACTCGGCCAACAAGAATGGCAACAGCTTTTATTCATTCATGAATTGCCTATTCCTTACAATATAAGACTCTAGGTGATGTACAACAGTTAAAAACAAAATTAAAAGCAAAGAACCAAAAAAGGCAACTACATTACTTTAGATAGCATCAGACATTCCTTCAATACTCCACTCCGGACTGCATCTCTGACTTGTGGGCAGGTGAGTAGAGGGCTGAAGTGAAGATGGAGGAAAAAAACAGAGGAGAAGGGATGATGGAACTGTCACTGTCCTCAACCACAAGCCTGGCAGAACATCTCCTTCTTACAGGCCCTGGGAAATTGAACATTAGTTTACATCATTCCTGATTTTACCTCTCTTTCCCTTAAAGAATCCATCACAAAATTGCTGGGTCAAATGAACTGTACCACTCCAGACTCCAGGGGCAAGCATCGTGAGAAACCAGAGCTTGGAATACTCCCTTGTGTTAAAGATGACAAATAATAAAAAAAGGAAGTTTTCTGTGTGTGGATTTCTTTTTAATACAAATAAATGAATGCACCCCTACCAATCCCAAATGGTGCAATCCATCCCCGTGTTTGCAGTTGTTTTATACAACAGATCCACAACAGCCTGAAGATCACACAGCTAAATTTCTATGTTTCTGTAAGGTAAACAGTAACAAAGCAATGTATTCTAGATACAAATCTCTTATTTTATATGGAATACTTCTTGAAGCATCCTGTTTATCTTGTGTGTTAATGCAGCCTTGGAAAATATTGGCTGTTTTAGAGAGCTCTTCTTGTTATTGTGATTGCCAATTATAAATGCGCTGATAGCCTCATCCAGCTTATCCGTTTACTCCTCAGTTGGCTCAATGAATAGTTCTTTCCTGACTATTTTTTTTCTTTCTAGTGTGTGTGTTCTGTATTCCTTACTATTTTTTTCTTTCTAGTGTGTGTGTTCTGTATTCCTTACTATTTTTTTCTTTCTAGTGTGTGTGTTCTATATTCATGTGGTATCTTATTTCTCTTTTCTGCAGGAGTCTGTTCTGTCATCGAAAGAACCATTTTGGAAAATAAAGTACAAGATGTGTTTTCAGAGACCAATATTTTAAAAATATGATGTGTAAATGAAATGCAAAGGGTATTTTATAGAAGAAGTGTATAATAACATTCATATTTAACAGACATTGAAGATCTTTTTGGTTGTTACAGTTTTGTTGCTTCTACTTTGTTGTATTGGGAGAATGAGCTATCTGCAGTCTTTTAAATGGATGCATTCACTATCCTGTGTGAGGGTAGGGGCAATCCTCATAATTACTAGCTTTGGTATGTGCAAACCCATACACTCCAAAAGCTGGATTTCTGTTCATATGGAACAGGAAAATGACTGAAAATGGTTTGCCAGCTCTGTGCACAAACAGAAATGAATTATTTTCTTTACTACCACTGCTACCAATATGGTGTGTTCTTAACAGTTAATTACATTGCAAGGAGGGATTGCATTAAATCTAACAGTGACACCATGGAGTTGCCAGTCTCCAGGTAGCACCTGCAGATCTCCCACTATTGCAGTTGATCTCCAGAGGACCAAGATCCCCTGGAGAAAATGGCTGCTTTATACCCTGCTGAGGTCCCTTCCCTCTCCAAACCCTCCCCTCCTCAGGCTCCACCCTCAAAATCTCAAGATATTTCCCAACCCAGAGTTGGCTACCCTGCTGACACACGTAGTGGTTCTATGTCTGTCTCTCTGTTCTCCTCAGCCCTCTGAAGATGTGTGTTATTGTGCTGAAATGTCCAGATTCAGAGCAGTTTGCATATGCGAACAACCTTAGGGAGTTTTAGTTTATCCCCTCCCCACATCTCTATAGGGTTGCCAATCCTCAGTTAGGGGCAGGGGATCCTCCGGTTTGGAGGCTTTCCCTCTGCTTCAGGGTCATCAGAAAGCGGGGTGGGGGGGGGGAAGGAAATGCCTGCTGGGCACTCCCTTATTCCCTATGGAGACCGATTCCCATAGGGTATAATGGAGAATTGATCTGCAGGTATCTGGGGCTCTAGGGGGGCTGTTTTCTGTGGTAGAGGCACCAAATTTGCAGCATAGCATCCAATGCCTCTCTTCAAGACACCCTCTAAGTTTCAAAAGGATTGGACCAGGGGGTCCAGTTCTATGAGCCCCATCCTTCATTATTTCCAAATGGAGGGAAGGCATTTAAAAGGTGTGCAGTCCCTTTAAATGTGATGGCCAGAACTCCCTTCGGCGTTCAGTTGTGCTTGTCACACCCTTACTCCTGGCTCTACCCCCACAGCCCTCAGATATTTCTTGAGTCAGACTTGGCAACCCTACACCCCTGGGAATACTTCAGGGAAGTCCTAGCCTTCCCTATTCAGCCAGTCTCTGTGTGCTGTAGATCTGATTGGATGTCTTTGAGTGTTGGATGTTTTCATTTAAAAAAATGGAGGAGGAAGTTCAGAAACCAGAGGTTCAGCCCAGACAGGCTTCTAGTGGCCTGTCTAGTGGCACAAGTTATAAGGGCACCTGTTCCTTTGGAAAGGATGCTCTTGGGTCTAAAGTTGCCAGCTCCAGCTTGGGAAATTCCTGAGAAAGCACCACTCACTTGGAAACTTAATGCTTCATGACAAATGAGGAAGTGAACACATTCCATTATGAAAATATACTGTAACTGGTGGTGTCTCTCCACACATATACAAGGATGTGGTTTTGTTGACAAATGAAACTTTCATGATGGTGAGACGTCTTCTTATAGCTACTTTGCAAGTTCCAGGAGGTTGTCTTCAATGAAGTTGACTTCATATAGACTTTATAATTTGTATTATGTCATCTTTCCGGGCATGAATATGATTGTGTGAACTGTAGAGTATTCCACATCTACACATTTTTTCGAGTTGGACTTGGTTTTGGAATTCTACAATGGTATATTATTGTAATACACAGACATACCCAGGATTTTAACAGTCAGGGGGCTTTTTTAAAAGTTGAGGGGTACCTTTTCCCATCCACTGCAGGGCTTGACACTTCTCAAAAGGTTAAGAACATAAGAGAAGCCATCTTGAATCAGACCAATGGCTCATCCAGTCCAACAGTCTCCCACTGTGCCCCCCCCCCCAAGCACAAGAATACAAAGCATCACTGCCACAGACAGAGAGTTCCAACAATACGCTGTGGCTAGTAGCCACTGATGGACCTCTAGTCCATATGCTTATCCAATCCCCTCTTGAAGCTGTCTATGCTTGTAGCCGCCACCACCTCCTGTGGTGTGGCAGTGAATTCCACATGTTAATCACCCTTTGGGTGAAGAAGTACTTCCTTTTATCCATTCTAACCTGACTGCTCAGCAATTTCATTGAAAGTCCATGAATTCTCATATTGTGAGAAAGGGAGAAAAGCACTTCTTTTTCTACCTTCTCTATCCCATGCATAATCTTGTAAATAAGCTTTCTGGGGTAGGGGCAAAATCTGGAGGCTCTGAAAATGGCTAAGTTGAGGCAGCCAACCCTAAAACTTTGGGGTTAAGAAGGGACTGTGCCTTGCATGCAGGCAGAGGGGTTTCCTTCCATCTCCCTCTCCCCAACCCCAGAGCTTTGCAGCTAGCAGCTCTATTTGCCCCCCATGGCCCTTTCCACACGGCTTCCTCTATCTCCCTCCTCTCTGCCTGCTGCTATTGTTGCTGCAATGCCCTATGCCCTGCATAGCTCTCCTGTCTCCCGGCTGCCACTGATGCTTTGCTGGCTCAGCCATGACAAAGAGAGAGAGAGAGAGAAAGCAGGCTGCACCCCAGAAGGCCCCCTGGAAATTGGGAGTCCGCCCCCTCACTGCAGGCCTTCCATGGCTATGGGCCTGTTGTGATATCTGAAAAAACTGAATAAAAACACAGAAGTATACTATAATACTTCATTAATTAAAATACTTTTATTTAGATAAGTACAGTTAATTTGCACACAACATTGCCCTCTGGAGCTAACATTTCCTGCATGGAATCTGATCTCTGCAGTCTGGAAATCAGATGTAACTCCAGATTCCAGCTGCAGACTTGTAGTCCTACCTGGGTCTCCAGCACCTCCGCCAGCTGTGCAAGGAGGCCAGGTGGATCAAGAGCCTGCATCAAGAACTAAGCCAAATATTCAAAGAAACATCAGTCTAGGAAGAGAATGCTTGACTTGGGCAAACATTTTGCTTTTTCCGTATCCAATCTGTGCAATCCCAAACAGAGTCACACCCTTACAAGGCAATTAAAGCCAATGAGGTTAGAAGGGTATACCTCTGTTTAGGATTGCTCTGTCAGTTAAGCAAATTAGTAGGATAAGACCTTAAATTTAAATTGTTCTTTATGAAGAACATTACACTTTAATTTCATAACGTACTAATTATCATGTAGTGTTTTTTGTGCACTCAAAATTAAGCAGGTGAATCTTTTCCTGACATGGTTACATGACAGAGAAAACCCTTACTGGGTAGCACATAGGTGACTGGGCACAAGAGTTAAAAAGTTAACAATCCTAAATTTATTTTGTGTTATTTGGTTTTACTTCTTATAACCCTCCTCCTTGGAAGGACACTTAACAGTTAAAGGGTTTTTTTTAGTAATCTAATTCCAGTAACATATTTGTCTTACCTGGCGTCCTTTCACATAATTCAGAAATCAGTACCACTTAATTCACTGGTGTTTGTTCTCCACGCCTCCCCTCCTTTTTCAGTTCCAGTTTATCAAGCATAACACAAAAATGATAAAAACATAAAATGATTACAAAAACACAATCACAGCAGGGACAGAGCAAACAACGGATGAGTTAGAACTGCTGGCAAAACAGGCTTAAAAGCATTTGATAATAAGTAGTATACTAAGTGCCTATTTACACCCAGCAAGAGGGGCATCAAAATATTTTTGTCAATTTCCCACAGCAATCAAGGCTAATGTATCCCTCCCAGATACATTCTGGGAGGTCACTGTGTAATTTTTGGCAAGCTCATAATCCATACTTTGTATTGCTTTGACTAGTGGTCATGTTCTGGTAAACATGCGGCAAATCAGAGACCAGATATCAAAATATATGACATTAAAAGTCTTTCATTGCTTCCTCGTTGCAATTATGGAGTCTTAAATTGAGAGAGATGTTATGTTAGCACTTGCCTACCACAGCAGAAGGCAGTTGTTAAGAGTCCTAACGACATAAAAGCTTTCCTCAGTGCAAATCAGTGAAATGTTGTCATTTATATCAGGACTTTTTTTTTAAAGGAGCCACTGAAGATAAATCACAGTGTATGAAGATATCTCTTAGCCAATTTTTCTGTTCTAGTTTAAGTCAGAGCTGGCATTTTGGATCTCGAAGATAATTTGTGGAGGAGGGACATATAACTGGATCAACTGATCTATTTTCTGGAAGTAAATGGGCAGTTTGGGGATTAGGATTGTATTTGTTCTTATAAAAATATCTTCAAAAATCTCTTTTCTGACATATGCATCAATTCAAGCCAGTAGTTAAACAAGTGCACATATACTTGATTTTTTTTTTACTGTTTCTGTTCTTAGTGGTATCTAGGATGTAACCTTCAGAATGTCTGCAGCAGGCTGTTTTCAAAAAGAAGTACTGACTTAACTAAATAATAATAATAATAATCAGATGCTTCAGAAAACTCCACCACAGAGAGCCAGCAGTTTTAATTGGTCTTGAAGAGTTTTGGCGCCGCTTGCATTCCCTTCCCAAGTAGCCAAGTATTGCTTCATATGGCTGAGATACCTAAGAAGAGGAAGAAGAACCAGAGTGGTTTACAATCTCCTTTCCCTCCCCCTCCCCGCAACAGATTCCCTGTGAGGTAGGTGGGGGCTGAGAAAGCTCTGAGAGAGCTGCTCTTGAGAGAATAGATCAGAGAGAATTGTGACTGGCCCAGGGTCACCCAGTAGCTGCATGCAGAGAAGTGGGGAACCAAACCCGGTTCTCCCAGATTAGAGTCCAGGCTCTTAACCACTGCACCAAACTGGTTTTCTTCTGTGCAAGCAGAAAGCCAGTAAAGCACAGAGAAAGCCTGGCCCAGCTTGTTTGTGGCCTGCAGTGGTGGCTTGTTCGTTTTTTCTTCCAGTATGCTGCCTCCCCCTCCGGCAGTCTGAAGTGGTCCAACTCACTTCAGGACTCCTCCACAGTCTCACTCCATGCGTAGATGATCCAACCTCAAACTCCAGCTGCCCCATCAGTCACAACGAGGGCTACTGTGGGGAGAACCCCTGGAGCCTTCTCCTCCTCTCTCACGTAGGCTCTGCTTCCCTCCTAAATATGAGATTCTCACTTAGTTGAAGGCATTCATTCGCCCGCCCTCGTCTCATTGGCTCTGACTCTTCAGCGAGCAGCGGGGGATGTTTTCTGCTTGAGCAAAGCAAATGTTGACGATTTTCAGCGTATGCTCTCTGGCGAAGGGGGCTGGAAGCAATAATACGCCGCGACACCCAAAGCGACAATAAAGTCAAATGTGGGCTGTGATGTTGTCACATTGAGCTGCTTGCTCCATTCCGCGCCCCCCCCCCCCTTTTGAATTCTCGTCGAAAACCCTGACTCATGAATCTTAAGCAGAAAGGCCGGACGTGCCTCGCATGCGTTGTGCTCTCGCGTGGCCTGGCGAATTCATTCCCGTCAGGGAAAAACAAATACTGTGATTCTTGCCCGTGTAGCTTCTTGCGGCTTTGAAATTTCACACCCGAAAGAACAATGGCACGTATTGCAAAGGGTGCTGCAGCAACATCAGGTCTGAAGGCGTACAAGGTGCGGAGCGAGATGTTGCTTTAGAGATGGAGGGGAGGGGGGGCGGAAACTTCACTGCGTCTTAAATGCCTTCAGTGTCCCTTGTCAGCACGACTTCCTCTTTGAAAGGGGCCCTAGTTTAAAGTGCCTCAGCCCTCCCTGTGATAGCCAACCTAAGCACGTCTATTTCAAGTAAGACCCATGTCGTTCAAAGGGGCTTACTCTTCCATTTGCAGCTTCCCTCATTCAGCATTTTGGATCCTATGGCATAGGGTTGCCAATCCCCAGGTGGGGGCAGGGGATCCCCCGGTTTGGAGGCCCTCCCCCCGCTTCAGGGTCATCAGAAAGCAGGAGGAGGGGAGGGAAATGCCTGCTGGAAACTCTATTATTCCCTTTACAGACTTATTTCCATAGGAGATAATGGAAAATTGATCTGTGGGTATCTGGGGGAGCTATCTTTAGAGGTAGAGGCACCACATTTTCAGTAAAGCATGCAGTGCCTCTCCTCAAAATATCCCCCAAGTATCAAAAAGATTGGACCAGGGGGTCCAATTCTATGAGCCCCAAAATAAAGTGCCCCCATCCTTCATTATTTCCAACGGAAGGAAGGCATTTAAAAAGGTGTGTGGTGCCTTTAAATGTGATGACCAGAACTCCCTTTGGAGTTCAGTTATGCTTGTCACACACCCTTGCTCCTGGCTCCACCCCAATGTCTCCTGGCTCCATTCCCAAAGTCTCCTGGCTCCACCCCCAAAGTCCCCAGATATTTCTTGAATTGGACTTGGCAACCCTACTATGTCATAATTAAAGGCTGCCACCCACCTTTCAACCTTTTAATTATTTTCATTTCTCCCCTTGTGTTCAATACTCCCTCTAAGCTGCAGAGTCTCGGGAGCAAAAATTCTATGTTGCGAGCTACTGGAATTCAAGTTGTGAGCTGCTGTATAAATTAGTTCGCTCTGGGACCATTTTTCCTGAGCTAAGACACAAATGTGTAAGCCGGAGACTAAAAACCTGTGAGCTAGCTCACACTAGCTTAACTTAAAGGGAGCACTGCTTGTGTTTACAAAAAAGGGAGGAATATCAAAATTTAGCAAAATTACAATTGCAATCCTAAGTAGAGTTATGTCTTTTAAAATCTGCTATCAATGGATTTAGAAGTGTGTATCTCTGCTTAGGTATCACTGTAAGACTTAAATGCAAAAAAAATTAAAATTACCGTATATTAAAAGGCTAGAAATCACACAAGGGCCTTCTCACTGGAGTGTGTGTATGGGACTTTTTGCATGTTTATGCATGCCAAAGAAGTGGCTTGCTTTCCTGCCTCTGTGTCCCAGCCCTGGTATTTCTTGGAAGTCTCCCATCCAAGTACTTGCTAGGGTCAGCTCTGGTTTAGCTTCTGAGATTGGGCTTGTCTGAGCTATCTAGATCAGGGCCACACAAGAGCTTTCTGATAACAACAAGATGGAGTAAATTCCCTTAAATCCTTGGAGAGAGATAGGTTAAAACTGTTTTAATAAATAAAATGTAATAATCCTGCATATATATATAAAAGACAAGCTGTGTTCCCTATGTCTCTTTAACCATTGGGGAAGCTGCCTTCGCCTCCTATTGGGCAGTCCTGCTGGCTCCCCCTTGTGATGTAAATAGATCCAAGTGGGCAGCTGTGGTGTTGATCTGAAGCAGTTGAATAAAGCAGGAGACAAGTCGCACCTTTAAGACCAATCAAGTTTTATTCAGAACGTAAGCTTTCGTGTGCTCTCTAAGCACACTTCATCAGATGAGGGAATCCCCTCGTCTGATGAAGTGTGCTTAGAGAGCACACAAAAGCTTATGTTCTGAATAAAACTTGGTTGGTCTTAAAGGTGCAACTTGTCTCCTGCTTTATTCAACTCCTTGTGATGTAAGTAATGTGATTTTTGTAATGAAGCCAACAGCAATTCCACAGGGCAATTTGAGGATGTGAAAATAAATTTTAAAGCAGTTCAGAAATGTTCAGACCATAAGAACATAAGAGAAGCCATGTTAGATCAGGCCAATGGCCCATCCAGTCCAACATTCTGTGTCACACAGTTGCCCCAAAAAATTATATATATACACACACATATACACACTGTGGCTAATAGCCACTGATGGACCTCTGCTCCATATTTTTATCTAACCCCCTCTTGAAGATGGCAATGCTTGTGGACGCCACCACCTCCTGTGGCAGTGAATTCCACATGTTAATCACCCTTTGGGTGAAGAAGTACTTCCTTTTATCCGTTTTAACCTGTCTGCTCAGCAATTTCATCGAATGCCCACGAGTTCTTGTATTGTGAGAAAGGGAGAAAAGTACTTCTTTCTCTACTTTCTCCATCCCATGCATTATCTTGTAAACCTCTATCATGTCACCCTGCAGTCGACATTTCTCCAAACTAAAGAGCCCCAAGCGTTTTAACCTTTCTTCATAGGGAAAGTGTTCCAGCCCTTTAATCATTCTTCTTGCCCTTTTCTGGACTTTCTCCAATGCTATAATATTCTTTTTGAGGTGCGGCGACCAGAACTGCACACAGTACTCCAAATGAGACTGCACCATCGATTTATACAGGGGCATTATGTTACTGGCTGATTTGTTTTCAATTCCCTTCCTAATAATTCCCAGCATGGTGTTGGCCTTTTTTATTGCAAACGCACACTGTCTTGACATTTTCAGTGAGTTATCTACCACGACCCCAAGATCTCTCTCTTGATCAGTCTCTGCCAGTTCACATCCCATCAACTTGTATTTGTAGCTGGGATTCTTGGCCCCAATGTGCATTACTTTGCACTTGGCCACATTGAACCGCATCTGCCACGTTGACGCCCACTCACCCAGCCTCAACAGATCCCTTTGGAGTTCCTCACAATCCTCTCTGGTTCTCACCACCCTGAACAATTTAGTGTCATCCGCAAACTTGGCCACTTCACTGCTCACTCCCAACTCTAAATCATTTATGAACAAGTTAAAGAGCATGGCACCCAGTACCAAGCCCTGCGGCACCCCACTGCTTACCGTCCTCCACTGCGAAGACTGCCCATTTATACTCACTCTCTGCTTCCTATTACTCAGCCAGTTTTTGATCCACAAGAGGACCTGTCCTTTTACTCCATGACTCTCAAGCTTTCTAAGTAGCCTTTCATGAGGAACTTTATCAAAAGCTTTCTGGAAGTTAAGGTAAACAACATCTATCGGGTCTCCTTCGTCCACATGTTTGTACACCCCCTCAAAGAAATGTAACAGGTTAGTGAGGCAAGATCTTCCCTTGCAGAACCCATGCTGAGTCTTCCTCAATAACCCGTGTTCATCAATGTGCCTACTCATTCTGTTCTTGATAATGGTTTCTACCAACTTTCCCGGTATTGAAGTCAGACTGACTGGCCTGTAATTTCCCGGGTCTCCTCTGGAACCCTTTTTAAAGATGGGGGTGACATTTGCTACCTTCCAGTCCTCAGGAACTGAGGCAGATTTCAATGAAAGATTACAGAAGTGACAAAGGGTATTTCAAGGAACTGCTGGAAAATTTCTGGTTTTACCAGGGAGCTTCTGGCAATGCTTAGAGCTACATGTTGACAGTTCTGTTATTTTATTTTATGTTTTTAACCAAAAGTGATGTTGTGCTGCACAGAATGCAGTGCCTCTCATGGCCCCACCCACAACTCTCCCACTGGCAACCCTAGGAGAGGGGAAGGCTGAAACTGCTTCTCTCTACATGCCAGGGTAGCAAGGAAAAAAGAGCTGGTGTGTGTCTGACTAGCAAAAAACTCCCATCATACGTCTGATAGAAAGTCCTTACATCATTCCCTCAGCAAAAGTAAAGACTTTGTAATGTGCAAATTGGGCCTGAACTTAAAAGGAAAGGCATTGACAAATTCCAAGAAGCAACACACACTTCAGCAGAACGGGTTCTTCCTGATGTGGCACACCACAGCGTTTTTTGTATCATGCTGCCCAAGACAAATTGGAGGAGGGAGGCACAGTCTGCTGTTCAATGTATCACCCAGTGATTTAATGTGCATCTGTCCTGTTTTCTACTGTTGTAGCTGCTGGATGTAGCAAATAAACTTGCTTAGTAACTAAAAGGCCACTAGGATTAAAGGTAATACAGCATGATTTTGTGTTCGGTTTAGCATAGGGATGGCTCAAGCTGCTGTTCAGTCTGCTGCTCTTATAATGGATTCATGGGATTGTTCTAAAGGGGGTGACGAGGGAGTTGTTTCCTTCTTTAATTAAAGTGTTGATGCAGTACTTGTAACCACCAGAATTCTAGTTCCTTCTTTCCTTCTATTAGGATGTTTCATTGATTCTGCAGGGATTGCTTCAACTAGTGGCAGAGTACAATTTGAGTCATCACCACCATGTTCTTCATGTGGCAGAATTATGCTAACATGCAGCATTTTGGAATAGGGCAAGAGGGCTGTTATCTGAAGCATATGAAGCTCTGCCAGGAGATGCCAGTTTATGTCAGGTAATCTAAGAACTCGGTGCTCTTGGCACAACAAGAAAAAATAGAACAAGAACTGGATTATTTGGAATCTTCTCTTGCTTGATAAGGGATTCCCATTCATGATAAGCATTCCCTGAAACAGTCAAATGTTGGGGTATGGCTGTGGCTCAGTAGGAGAGCATCTGGTTTGCATGCACAAGGTCCCAAGTTTAGTCTCTGTCTGGCATCTCTAGCTGAAAAAGGATCAGGTAGTAAGTGTTGTGAAAGACCTCTTCCTGAGACACCAGAGAGCTGCTAGCAGTAGTCCAAGTAAATAGTACTGGGCTTGATAGACCAGTGGTCTAAATCAAAGCTTCATGCGAACTATAGAATTCGTCATCCTCTAATGCAGGGCTCCCCAATGTACCTGTCATCCTCAGGCACTATGGTTCCTGCTGATGCCTGGGGTCACCAAGAGGTGCCCAAGTAGGTAGGGGCATGTGGGGCTCTTGTCCAGCAGGGCTTCTGATTAGTCATTGGAGATCTGATTTGCTGTGCAGATTAAAATAACAGTTCAGCTGGTGGCTTTATCTGCCACCAGTTGTTGGGTTTATTTTCTCTCACTTCTCTTTCCCAATACATTTATAAAATTGCCCTTCTTTTCCCCCACACTTGGGCTTCCTCTGTGTGTATGACTGCACCTCCTGCAGTAGCCACATTGCTCCTGTGGCAGCCATTTTGCAATTACACCTACCACCCTGTGTCAGAATTCCAGAGGTGCTCATGGGTTCTAAAAGGTTTTTTTTGGGGGGGCCTGCTCTAATGTCACCAAGAAACAGGACAGACCACTGCAGACAACAACAGGTTGTTGATTTTCCCTACCAGGATGGGATCAAAGCACCCTTTGCTTTTCTCCACAAACCTGAATGGTTGCCATTCATAGCTATGGAAAAAGGAAAAACATTTTCTTGGAGACACTTGTAATACGAGTAAAACTTTTTTGGCCATGTTTTGCTCTCTGTGGAAAGCATGTATAGAAAGGCTGCCTTCCCCAAGGACCTCTGTTGTATACTAACTGTCCCTCTAGATATATTCCTCACCCATCAAGCAGATGGTCATTTTGCTACTATTTAATTAGAAAGCATCTTCACTGTGGCTGGACCAGACTTGATGTTCCTTTTACATGTTTTTGCACGCTGTGAAAAAATGTCCCTCCTCCCCCTTTCAATTATTTTTCCAGTCGGAGGACTGAGAATAGGGACAAAAGTATATGGGGAAGAGGGAATGTGTTCCCATTGCCGAGGCAAGCAGACTCATTCTTGCAGTGCTGTGTTGTAGTTCAGGCAGAAAGAGAGCAGACAATGAAACTGCTACTGCAGTGTATTGTAGTAAGACAAGGAGCATTGGCCTCGTTGCCTTGGCAACAGGTAGGTGTCCCCTCTTGAGTAAGGGCAAACAATTGACTTAATTTGCCCTCACTGATGTCATGTAGCCAAATCTGATGTCATCTCATTCCATATGTCCTCCCTGATAGGCTGGGATCACATAATAAAGAAAAGCCATAGGAAATAAGCATGTGTGGGGAAATAGTGCCAAAATAGTGGCAAAACAACAGATTAAGGGTGCACAGTGGAGAAAGGTCCAAATTAGGTGTACATTCTTCAAAATAGAACTCCCCACTCCCGAAAACATTTCAGCCATCTTAAAAATACATCTTTGAAAATATTCACAGGCAAGCATTCAGTACAGTCTTCATCTTCATAATAAAACCCAACCATCCAAATCTTAGTTTACCCCCCACATGTACTGTGCGGAGGCTGGTTTTTTAATAATGCTATGTTATTGGTGGCAAGAATTATCTCCTTGGTTTTATCAAGCTTTTATAGAAAGTCAGGTTTATACATTCTATCAATAATCCAGAAACTAAATTACAGAAAAACCTGATTCTTGCATTACTGGTCACTATGAGATGTATGTGTAAAGAATATTTCAATCCAAAGCAGCACAAACTGGCTTGTCAGACTGGCTCACACAGTCTCTGACTTAATTTAATTGGCAGTGGAGACTCTATAGTACCAGGTGGCAACAAATCGAATAGTGTTATGGCTGCTACTGACTCCTAGCAAACTCTCCAAAATTAATACCCCCCCTTCTTCCCTAGCTACCCTCATTGCAAACTGTCATGATCATGAAGGGCATGTTTGAATGCTCTTGAGTTTAGAGGCTAGAGCACAAAATAGTTATAGCTGATGGCATTATTGGTTGAGTTTTGATCTGAGCTGCAGCTAATTATCTTACATTTTTGAAAGAAGAACAGCTGCTGTGTAAGTTTTCCTATGTGGCTGCATTTTTAAAATATGTGACAAAAAATGCCTGGAGCTAAAAGCTGGCATACTTTTAATAGTGTCAATGAAGGAAAAAGTTTCACTGAGTCTTGAAAAAGTCTACTGAAGTTCTGAAAATCCACTCACCCACCCCCAACTCAGAAAACACGTTTCCAAGGAATGTGGTGCATTACCGTTTCCCAAGTTATGAAAGATGTTTCACATATATGCTTGATGATGAAATGCAACAGCATGCATTTGCAAAAATGTACCATACTGGTACTCTCATTAGGGAACCAGGAATTGGCACTAACTGTCCAGTGACTACACTTGGTAGCAAACCTTGGTGTATCATTATGTAATATACAAAACAGCCCTCAATAAGACAACACTGGTCTCTGGACTAGTAAAATCAGCACACTAATTTTATAAACAAATAACCTGTCATTTGAGGGCTTCCTTGGTTATCTATATGTGTGATATTTCAGTTATGCTGTTCCTTTGGTCAATGTGAAGAAAAAGAATTCTCCCTAAGTCTTTCTCTGATGATGTTGGTTTAGAAGCACTGATGGTGACAGGGAACAAACTCAACCTGTAGTGAGTGCAGAGGGAGGAAGGATGATCAAGATGTTGTTTCCATGTCCTTAATTGTTGCATCGTTTCACTGGGGTTCTGCAAAAGGAGATGGCCGCTTGAACACATGGAACTGACTTCTGCTGAGTCTTTCAAGGTCGTTTTTGTCTACTCTGACAGACAGCAGCTCTCTTGTGTCTCTTCCTGGCCACTTCTGAAAAGGAAAAGCACAAAGTCCAAAACCAGCCAGTGGTTGCTTGGGATAACCCTCTGTACTGGGAAAGGAGGACATCTTTCAGATGTTGATAAACTGCTGCACAAAGTGTTGTGTCGCTCCAGTGATGAAAAGTTGTCTTCCATGCCATTCTTTGTTCTTTTATGGACCTCAAGAACACAAGCCACTGTTGTTTTTTAATTATACCCATGATAGAACAACCAGAGGAGGCAAAAGGAGTGTTAAAGGGAAGAGAGGTTTGCTGGTGAAATCCTCAGCACAGTAGTATAATAGGTCTGACAACTTTGGGTTGGGAAATTCCAGGAGATTTGAGGGTGGAGTCCTAGAAGGGTGGGGTTTGGGGAGGGGAGGGACCTCAGTGGAGTATAATACCATAAAGTCCACCCTCCAGAATAGCCATTTCCTCCAAGGGAATGGATTTATGTGGTCTGAAGTCAGTTTTTGTAGCCTGGAGGTCAGCTGTAACTTTGGGAGGTCTCTGGGCAACCCTGGAGGTTGGCAACCCAATTAAGAACAACCTGGCTTGGGCCTGGCTGGAGCAAGTGTACTGGAGAGATAAAATCTCTCTTTCTTCTGTGTAAGGCTTTTCTCTCATGGCCCCTAGAGCTGTACAGGGGTTGTCTACAACAGCTTTTTTCTGCCATTTCCCTCCAAATGCAGAGAGAAAGAAAATACCTCTCTCACACACAGACACACAATTCTTTTCAACCTCAGGGTGGTCCCCTAGAGCAACATCTGCTTCCTAACAATGTGCCACAAAGGAGAGCAAGGGGCACTATTGACATGGAGGCAGGCCATTTTAGTCAATAACGGACAACTCTGTATAGAGGATAAATTGTTTAAAAAATCAGAGGTTGTATGTCTGCGACTTCCTGGTTGAAAGGAGCTGCCGAAGAGAACCATTACCCAGATGGGAGCCTTGGATTCCTGGCAGCTTATCTCAGTCACTTGCTAGCCTCCCAGTCTGACTCAGTACAATTTATTAAAGTGCCAGTGAAGTCATCCAAGCTGAGCGGGAGATGAAAAGGACATCATCTGCAGCCCATGGTAATTTATGCCTGTCTCCCTTTTGGCGCTCTTTCCCAAGCCAGGGATGTATGAGCATTGTCTTATGCTCATTGCTAAGGATTCCATGGGGAGTACAAACAGTAAGGTGGAAAGGGCACAGCTGTGCCTGCTGTTATACAGAAGCAGAGAATATTGTGGCATTGGGAGATCTTTCTGGAAACCAAAACGCCTCGGTTAAAATGATTTGTTCCTGCAATCATGCCTCTCTGGCAGAATTCCAAACAGTGGCTGGGAGCACAAGTGCATCCCTTTAATTCTGCTGAGAGCCTCTTGGATTGATGGTCTGCAATGCAGCTTTGACATACAAGACCATTTAGACATAAATAAGGGTTGCTGTTCTTGCAATAGTAGCCGCACCTCTATCGTATTACCCCTCTGCACAGATATAAGATAGCCTCTTGTAATTTTTTAAAAGAAGATTATAGTGGGCATCATGCCAGCCCAAGTTAAGTGCTTTCAAGTCACGTGGTTTTCAAAGGTAGGCCAAAAGCTCACTTACATGTGCTTCAGGTTGCAGGGACCATGTCCAATGTGTTTATGTGCTGGCCAGATTTATGATCTAAAGAGCCAGGGGTGGGCAGCATATCTCGAAAAGAGTTATTACATAGCAGGACCTTGCCTAATGAAAACAAAGGCAAAGCTTTCCTCTGGGTTTTTTTTTAGCAGGGCATTAATTAATTGCTGGAAAATCCCACCTGTTCTAGGTACATTATACAGATTCAGAGAAGAGGAGGGTGAACAATAAGACAGGGTTCTTGCATTTTGGGCTGGCATCTGAACAGCTACAGGAGGCACTCCTACTGTTGGGTTTTTCCATTTTTCACTATGTATCATCATCATAATCAGCTACTGTATTTATACCTTGTTCTTCTCCATAATGAGGGCCCAACGCAGCTTACTCTTCTCCTCTATTTTATCCACACAACAACAACAACGAGTGTTGGTTTTATACCCCACCCTTCACGACCCAAAGGAGTTTCAGAGCGGTTTACAATCAATTTCCCTTCCTCTCCCCACAGCAGTCATCTTGTGAGGTAGGTGAGGCTGAAAGAGCACTGAGAGAACTGTAACTGACCCATGGTCAGCCAGCTGACATCATGTGAAGGAGTGGGGAATCAAACCCAGATAGTTTTTCAAATTAGATTCCACTACTCTTAACCTCTATACCATGCTGGCTCTCTTTGAGATGCAGTCTTAAGTGAACAAGGTTTGGACTTATACCCTGCCCATCACTCAGAGTCTCAGAGTGGTTTGCAATCTCATTCCCTTCCTCTCCCCACAACAGACACCCTGTTAGGTAGGTGGGCTGAGAGAGCTCTGAGTGAACTGCTCTTGAGAGAACAACTGAGAGAACTGCAGCTAACTCAAGGCCACCAAGCAGCTGCATATGGAGGAGTGGGGGATCAAACCTGGTTCTCCAGATCAGAGTCCACCACTCTTAATCACTACACCACGCTGGTCTCCATGAGGCAGGGTAGTGTGTGATTGGTCCAAGGTCCTACAGCATGCTTCCATGGCAGAATGGGGATTCAAACCTGGACCCCTCAGATTCTAGTCCAGCATTCTGAATACTATACCACACTGGCTCTCAATATCATCACACTATCACCACAAATTGCTTTGGAAAGTCATCTGTTTCAAATGTGGTTTGTCATGTGGTATGGGGAGGAGCTGCTGGTGAGAAGCACACTCTCAAAATCCCCATGGGCATGTGGAATTAGTCACAGGGTTTCTTGGATCCCTGCCCTTGTGTTATGTAGCAGAGATATCCTCACCAGCGGCATCTTTTCAATATATCACATGACAAGTGGCATCTACCAAAATGTCCTCTTTTATACAACCAGGGGAGTTTTCTGTGACAGTTATGGAGGCTTTCCAGAGAAGTTTCTAGCCATATGGGAAGGGAGAGGGATTCTGACAAAGTAGTAGAGCACAGGCTTAAAGGCACATCTCAAAATAACATCTGAGGGGATCAAGGGAGATCTCAAGTTGCGGCACCTGTGATAACCCCATCTGCAGTGCATGGTTCATGAATCTTTACATGGGATTATATCTGTATTTACTTGTGGAACCTCTGCACCATCTGTTATGAAATTGTCTATTTTCCCTTAGGGAAACAGAATGTAAGTTAGACAAGAGCAGCAGGAAACATTCTGGGCCACATGAGAAAGAGGAAACATTCTGGGCTATGTGGGTTGCAGCCCAATGACAGAACCCGTGGTTTGCATACAGAAGGTCTCGGATTCAATTGCTAACATTTCCAGTTAAATAATATAGGTAGTAGGTGCTAGGAAAGACACACACACATTGACACATGCATGTATGAGACCTTGGAGAACCACCATTGGTCAGAGTAGACAATACTGAGTTTGATGAGCCAATGGCTTAACTTGATATAAAGCAACATCCTGTGCCCATAGGCCCTTATGCATGCTTGTTCCTTGAAGTTTGCTGCATCAGATGTGCAAAGGAATTATCATTGATGGAACTTTCATCTCACTCAATGTCAACTCATTTATTATCTATAGTGTGTCTCTTTCAGTCGAGATTGACCTTCCCTCCAAGCAGTTTACAATTAAAACCTGGTGCAAAGATAAGATATAATGTTACTAGGGGTGTGGGTGCATGGCAGCATCTTCTGACACCTTAATTTATTTTACATTTTAATTTCTCTTGCAGCTCATTGGGCAGAAGCTGCTCACGGCAGTATAAAAACAACAGTGCAACACGGTCGATAAATTATTTAAACCATTGAAATCCATAATAAGCTAGCAAAAACTCCAAATGTCTTGTTTTTCAGAAGAAACCATTCGAGTGATTTATATGCACATGTGAACCGGCTCTGCACAGTGTGCTACTGGAAATAGAATGCTCTTCAGCAGAGGCTGTGTGGCTTGCACCGCTTGCTTTCCACCTGTTGAACGCTGTAAAATATATGAAGTCAGCTCAGGAATTTATAAATATTGATTTTCCTCTGTGCAACATTTTTATATTTTAGCAAAATCCATACAGCCTCATTAGTATTGTCTTCACTCTCCTCGTACCTTTAAAGGGCCACACACATTTGTCTATTAAAGGCTGCTGACAAATTGTACAATGTAGGCATCAGACTGGGAGAGTTGGCCAGGCAGAAAGGGTGTTCTTCATAGAGGGAACAGTGAGGCATGCAGAACCTGTGGGTAGGATTGCCATACTGTATGCCAAGTATTTGCATTTAAATTCATTCGTGAAGCCGCGTGCCTTCTCCTGCCTATTCTTCTTCCCCCCCAATTTTTAAATATCTCTCCCCATTTATACTGAAAATGTGGAAGACCTCAAATTTGCCACACAAATGTGTGTGTGTGTGTGGAGGGGTGGGGAGGAGAATGGGACAATGCTCAGGAAGAAAAATGGGCAAGTGATGCCATTAGTGTTGCCAGTTCTGGGTTGGGAAACACCTGACAATTTGGGGGATGGGACCTGAAGAAGGCGGGGTTTGGGGAGGGGATGAACTCCAGTGTGGCATAATGCCATAGAGCCAACCTTCCAGAACAACCTTTTTCTCCAGGTGAACTGATCTCTGTCACCTGGAGATCAGTTGTAGTCCCGGGAGATCTCCAGCCACCAGGTGGAGGTTGGCAACTCTATATGCCATTAAGATATTGCTGGATCCAGTGGAAGATTTTTGAGTGCACTAGAGCCCTTGTCCAAACTCAGCCATGCTAAAAAGATCACACTGGCAGCTTGCAGTAAAGTTAAATTTATTGTATTCCAACTTGTATTTCTGCTTGCACAAGCGCAAATAATTATTGGGATTGACTGTAGTGCAGCATATCTAGGTGCTGCTGCTTTTCCAGATGGAACTGCTCTACTTGTGTTTATGTTTCCATTCACTCATTGCTGGATCCACCTCATAGGTTGTTAGAAAGATGTGACGAGACAATAAATCCAAACCAATGCAAACTCAAGTCTTTTTTAAAATACTTTTTTCAAGCTTTCTCTTTTAAACACCTTCACTCTTTTCATTCAGTGTGACATGTAAGACTAGTGCGCTCCTAGAAGATCAAGGCATCCCAGTGTTGTGAAGCATGAATTAATGTACAGGCAATAGATCTATGGTCCTTCCCTGTGCATGAAAGTGTGTCCATGATTACTAATTCCTCCCTGAAATGCTGCAAAAAAAAAAAAAAATTGTTGGAGGCAGTTTGCAAGTCCTGTAGTCCTCAACAGGCTTGTGTCCCCCAGAAATTGAGACACCACCCTATGAGGCCTCCCCAGGTTCTCCTGCAGCATGAACGGATTCCATATCAAGCTGTGGGCATTCCTTTGCAGACCAGTAGATGCAGAAGGGATCCCCTAAAAATAGTAGTTCTGCTATTCAGTGTATTTAAGATTCTGCCTTATCTTATGCTCTGTTTTCTTTCTCTTCCAGTGCATGGCTGCAGGAAAATGGGAGAATCTAAAATGGCATGGAAAGGCTCTGTTAGGAAGGAGAAAATATATTGGATGTCTCTCCCCCTCTCTCTTTTGCAGCATAGGGATTCCTCCCATACAAGCCTTTTGTTGTGCAATAATTGTGAATTTGTTTTCCATTTGCTGCACACTGTGTTCATGGCACTGCCTCAACATTTCCCATCTGGTGGAAGGTTATCACATTTTCCATGCAATCAAAAGGCAATATTTCAGACTCTAGGAAAAGATGATACTTCAGACTGTCCCAGGCAGGTGAATGTGACACATTTTGGGAGCCCATCACCACCCATTAATCAGACCCCTCTTATTTATTACCAAGTGCCAGGCTGTGGAGGAAAATGCCTGCCTCTGAAATGCACATAAATGCCCCTCAATATACTGAAAATGCACATATCTGATTCGCCCCTTGCTTTTAAAACAGCACCAGCACCAAATCCCTATATCTGTCAATTGTCAGTCTGTATACTAGAAAATGAGAAAATTCTTCTGCCATGAAAGGGGAAAAAGAAATCTAAATTTCCCATCCACGGGGGAGGGCACCTACTGTATCTCTACATGATTTACTCACTGAAGAAAGAGCAGCTGGGGTGAAAATAATTTTGGGAAAGGGGGGAATGCAGATGACTAAAAGGTTCTGCCCCTCTGTCGCTGACCCATGGTGCATTTTGAATTGCATTCCTTGAGACAGTGGGGGACCCAATTCAGAAGCACAGAACTGCCTCCATCGACTCTACTTGCTCTTAAATGTAATGAGAAATTCTCACTGCTGGCCCACACTCCTGGTTTTCTCCCCCCTCCAGGGAGAATAAGCCGTGATAATTTTGTGAACATTTTCTGTTTGTCAGCTCTATCAATCGTTGTTTATCTGGAAGCTGTATTAAATAGGAACGGAATGGACAGAAGTCAATGCAGGCACCCGCTCGATGGTTGTGTGGTATAGGTTCCCCATCTGTCAACATTTCTCTGGTAGCTCTGCCTGCCATATTTGACAAACTGTCCCTCTAAGTACAGGGCTAATGTCTTTCAGATAAATGGTTTTATAATAGGCAAGCCATCTGAGCGAGATATTCCTTTGTGTCTGTGAACATAGTGCTTTATCCTAAACCTGCTTCTCAAACCTCTTATATTTGTAACTGGATGCTGTGTTACTTTAACCACTGGGTATCTCAGGATAGCTCAAAAAGAACTGATCAGCCTGCATTTCCCCCAGTGGGAATGAAGATTTATAATCCTTTCTAGGAAGTACCTTGTAAGAAAGGTGTCATTTCCAGCTTCTAACAACACATGGAGCATACGCTTCATGGATTATGATGCATTTGCTGGGCTCCTAAGGGTGCACATAGAATAGACGGAGCACATAGTGAGAATTTAGTCACATCAAGCACACTGAAGAGGCAACATATACTTTTTTCTAAATAAATAAATTTACTGCAAAGTTTTATGCAGTGGAAGCTCCCTGCTAGTGTACTTGCGCAAAGTGACAATGAAACTGTCTTTTAAACATTTCACTTTGTGCATATGTATCTATTTCTTTAATTTAAAAAAAAAATCATTTAGAAGCTGCTGCTAAAAGACTTACAGGCACGGGGTCAATTTGCACAACCCCTATGTCCAGGCCTGTGGTGATAGGTAACTTTTTAATCTTGCTATGAAACAGAGATGGTATGACTGGTGTTATTAGGTCCAGTGATTGTGTTGTTAAGAATATGGGGACAGAGTTGGCATCTTGGATTGCTGCAGGCCCTGGTCCCTGAGTCCGTGTCCATGTTAGGAAGCTCACTGTTATGAGTGAGAAACTATTTAAAGGTTAGGAAGCTATATGTGGACATGAAAAGGTGACAGAGGAGTATCATTGTCCAGCATTGGTTGCAGATCATGCTCAAGGTCTGTAGGCTAAATGAGCAGCAGCATTAAAGTAAAGGTTGTAAGTTGTTGTTAATGATGTGTTGAGTGTCATGGGTGCTGGGGGCCCTGCAGAAGAAGCCGAGCCTGCAGAAGAAACTGCCCCTGCCACCTGCACCAGTGCCCCTGCCTCCTGCTGGAGAAGATCCAAGCCCCCCTGCCTCGCTCTCTCGGGTGGCTCGTGTGCGTGACCGCCTTCGTCAGGACCTCAGGGATCGGAGGGGGGCGGCACACTCACGAGCAAGACGCTCCCTGAGCCCTGAGTTTTGAAAGGATTCTGGCCCTTCTAGGAGTGAGGGTGCTTGAGTCTCAGCAGGATCCTGGCTGCCCTCTGAGTCAGCAATTAGCCCAAATGGGCAACAGACAGCAGAGGGCTATATAGCTGTGGGCTTTGAGAGAAGGCTTTGTGGAAGCAACTAGTCACTTACCTGATGTTCTAGCATCCACTTTGGCGTCTGACTTCGGCTTCTGGACCCCCTGACTCTGGCATTGACTTCTGGACCCCCTGGCTTCAGCTTCTGAACCTCTGACCTACGATACCTGGACTGTGATTCGGTTTTGGCGCTTTGGACCCTCCTTGCTACCCAGCTACAGACCTTGGACTGCCCCTGGACTTCGCCTGACCTGGCCCCAGCCCGTGACATTGAACCCATTTGAGCTGAGAGCCCTATGTGACCACCAGTGGTGTTCATGCTGATTGTGTAGAAGGTTATCATAGAGTTATCCATTGGTATCAAGACAGGTGCAAAGAAAACAACAGAACACCACTGGTGGTCACATAAAACGCTCAGCTTCATTCACTTGTTTAGGTGTGCAAACCCCTCCCCCGGGTATTTTTTGGGTTTGAGTATATTGAAACCACAAAATATCGATATGTCTTGACATTTAAAGGGACTGCAGTCCTTTCAAACACCCTTTGTTCATCTATCCAGCATAACCATTTTGGATAGACAAATAATATCCAAAATCTAAATCTGGCTTAATCAATACCTGGAAGAAAGAATACCTATTGGGCATTTTCTGGGTATTTTTTCAGCTCGGCTTTAGCAAAATGCACACCCCTATTGTTCACCTTCCAGTGATGTCCTTCCACTCTCTACATCAGGCAAACAGGTCAGTCTTTATGCAAAGGAATAAATGGACACATAAACCAGACATTAAAAACCACAACACTCAAAAACCAGTGGGAGAACATTTTAATCTTCCAGGTCATTCCATTCTGGACCTAAGAGTGGCAGTCCTCAAACAGAAATTTCAAGGGGAGATTAGAACTGCAAGATTGCTTCGTATGAGTTCATAGAAAAATTCAGAACAGTGGACCCCCTCCCCCATGCTGAATAGAGACGGATCCTTATTGCACTACAGATGCCATTTCTCTGCCCCCAAGCATTTCCTCTTCTCTCTAATCAAGCTAATTAGTATGCATATTGTATCTCTGCATTCTGAGTTATTTGTTTGCGGTATTCTCCCCAACTACTGACTGGGATATAAGGCCTCAAAAATCTCCATTCCTTCTCATATCTGATGAATTGAACTTTGACACTCAAAAGCTTATAGCCCCCAAATCTTGTTGGTCTCTAAGGTGCTACCAGACTTGAATCTAGGTGCTTCACTGCACATGGCTACCCTCTGAAACTTTTACAATCTTGCTTTTAAAATTTTCATTGCTAAAGCTCTAGTTACTGCTGCTATGCTGTTTGGTTGGGCTCTTTTCCACACTGACATCCTTGTTAATTTATTGGTTTTATATACAGTTTTATAGACATGTGTGCCTTTAGAATTTTCTTGAGGTTTGAGAATGCAGGTGTTCTAAATTAATAATAAAGGGTTTAAAGAATGTGCTCATATCACATGGCTTAAATACCATTACTGAACTTTTATTGAAGGAGCTGCTAATAAGCCTTTTAGGAATGTAGTGTGGATAAGATTCAGGCGGGCCTGAATCAAACCTATCCCTATCAAGCCTAGACCAACTACATTGCCATCTGGCTTCCAATCCTAGACAAATTAGATAATGATCCAATATACATTAACTATCTAAAACAACAACAACATAGAGATATCTTGTTACTTTCTCAATTCTTCAGATTTTCAATTGGCACTAACGTATATGAGCAAAGTTATTTCTCCATTTTATTTATTTCCCCAAAATGATTATTTTTATTTTTTATACATTTATTTGTTTGTAGAAGTTACTGGATTACATTTCTGTATTTGCCTTTATTCATATTTGAATGATAATTAGTTTTGTTATCTTTCACCTGGTTATTCAGTCAATATTATGTATGATTGCTGTATGTAAGGTGAAATATATTTCAATAAAAATTTAAAATTAAAAAAAAGGAATGTAGTGTGGAAGCCATATATTTAATTCTACCAGTAAATCTCCTTTCTTTGCTGTCATGTGAAACTACCATCTACTGAGTCGGATCATTGTTCCATCAAGCTCCATCCTGTGTACTTTGATTGGTAGTGGATCTCCAGTCTCTGGCAGTAAAAGACATTTCTGAACACCTGCTATGTGAAACCTGCTCACTAAAGACCCCAGGGATTGAATTTAGCATGAACCATATTATAATGTGCTTCACTCTACCAAGTAGGGTACAGTACACTAGGTTCTTTTAAGGGTCCATTGAAATAAAGAGCAACCGTGCATACAACTGGTTAGATTTACAAGTCAAACCGGGTTTTTTTTAACAGTAACACACTCTTCCAACAAACAGTCATGTAAAAGTCTACAAAATATTGTATATTGTTTCATCTGTAGACACCACTGGGAACCAGCCAGGGGCCTTCTTAGTCAATGGACAACAAGGGCAGATGTCTTGGGTCCCAAGTTGGAAGGTCCCTTGACCACATAAGAGAACATAAGAACATAAGAGAAGCCATGTTGGATCAGGCCAACGGCCCATCCAGTCCAACACTCTGTGTCACACAGTGGCAAAACATTTTATATAAACACACACACTGTGGCTAATAGCCACTGATGGACCTGTGCTCCATATTTTTATCTAAACCCCTCTTGAAGCTGGCTATACTTGTGGCCGCCACCACCTCCTGTGACAGTGAATTCCACATGTTAATCACCCTTTGGGTGAAGAAGTACTTCCTTTTATCCGTTTTAACCTGTCTGCTCAGCAATTTCATTGAATGCCCACGAGTTCTTGTATTGTGAGAAAGGGAGAAAAGTACTTCTTTCTCTACTTTCTCCATCCCAAGCATTATCTTGTAAACCTCTATCATGTCACCCCGCAGTCGACGTTTCTCCAATCTAAAGAGTCCCAAGCGTTTCAACCTTTCTTCATAGGGAAAGTGCTCCAGCCCTTTAATCATTCTAGTTGCCCTTCTCTGGACTTTCTCCAATGCTATAATATCCTTTTTGAGGTGCGGCGACCAGAACTGCACACAGTACTCCAAATGAGACCGCACCATCGATTTATACAGGGGCATTATGATACTGGCTGATTTGTTTTCAATTCCCTTCCTAATAATTCCCAGCATGGCGTTGGCCTTTTTTATTGCAAACACACACTGTCTTGACATTTTCAGTGAGTTATCTACCACGACCCCAAGATCTCTCTCTTGGTCAGTCTCTGCCAGTTCACACCCCATCAACTTGTATTTGTAGCTGGGATTCTTGGCCCCAATGTGCATTACTTTGTACTTGGCCACATTGAACCGCATCTGTCACGTTGACGCCCACTCACCCAGCCTCAACAGATCCCTTTGGAGTTCCTCACAATCCTCTCTGGTTCTCATTCTGTCCTTGATAATGGTTTCTACCAACTTTCCCGGTATTGAAGTCAGACTGACTGGCCTGTAATTTCCCGGATCTCCTCTGGAACCCTTTTTAAAGATGGGGGTGACATTTGCTACCTTCCAGTCCTCAGGAACAGAGGCAGATTTCGATGAAAGATTACAGATTTTTGTTAGAAGATCCACAAGTTCAACTTTGAGTTCTTTCAGAACTCTCGGATGTATGCCATCCGGACTCACCCACAGCCCTCCCCCAAAAGAGGGGGGAATAAGAAGAATGGGCTCCTGCTGCCACTTGCAGCCACTATATCTGGGGCTTAGACAGCTAGCTTCAGTGCCAGTGATGGCTCCCATAAATGTAATGAAGTATGATGGCTACTGTTTGTGGGCCTCAGGTGGTGGGGCAGTGGTGAGATGGTAATGATTCTGGAATCCCATCCTGGATTTTGTCCAGGCCCCCAGACTCACTAAGACTGTACCTGGAACTAACTGAAAATTACAAAGCAACCTGTTCACTTCAGAGGTAGACAGTATGCCTAGTTTTCTCAGGGATAGCAAGCAGAAGCCCATGGTCATGCCAGGTTATGCATCTGTGATGCTGGAGAGCATAGAAACAAACTTGATTCTTGTTGTTATCTGAGTTCCTCCCTCTCAACTTTCATTCATTAAATGAACAGATTTAAAGGAAAACTTTCCCTATTGCTTTCAGTGACCAGGTCACAGGGTCAGTTGCACCATTTCCTTGCAACTGTCTCGCCTGGATGTGCTCTGGCCACCATCTTGTTAAAGAGATTCTTATTGTCACAAGAACATATGAAGAGCTCAAGAAAGATCAATCAGTCCCCAACCCTTCTTATTTCATTTCCTCTTGACTTTGCATATTTATTCTTGCTGCAGTTTCTGTTTTGATGATTACTTTGTGCAGGCTGTTTTCCAGATGCTGAAACACAGTTCCCTAAGTTTCTAACCCTTGCCAGTTTTACTACAAACTTTATAACCTATCTCTTGCTTCTAGACACTTACTTGGGAGTCTTCTAGTAATTGATTCTGTAGTTCAAGTGCAGTTTAACAAATCTCCTTTCCAGCCTCTAGGCCTCTTTTAAAGACAGAAATCTTTCTTTTCTCAGCTTTAACCTCTGAACCTTTGGGTCTTTCACCAAGTTCTAGTTCTAGATTTTCTGTGCAACAGCCACAGGCCTTCCTTGTCCTTTGGCAGACAGGCATACAAAAAAGGTATGTCTGCTTTTACATGGGGGTGCAAAATCACACCCTTTACTGCAGGAGGTGCAACAAGTGGGCGGGTATGGCTTCATCATGCAGCCATTCCCATTGCACTTGGCTGCTGCTCCCACTCCCCCTGTTGCTTCAACATCCAACATCCCACTGCAGCTTGAGCCCCCTATTCCTTTCACAGCTAAGCAGCACAGTTCTTCTGGGAAACTAAAGGACTAAATGATGGAGTGGTAGAAGTTTAGCTCCACCCTCTCCCCATGTCTGCTCTGGATGGAGTATCCTCATGGATGCTCTGCCTACAGCTGCCCCACAGCAGTTTCCCCAAAGAGTCAATGAAAGCAGGTTTCTTTTAATCCAGTTTATCCAGAAAAAAATATGGGAACTGAGGCTGACCTGAGCCTGATACCCTGTGGATGTTGCCCACTACAAGGGGGCTTGTCACCACCTGCACACGGTTAAATCTCCATGTGGAAGCATCCTTTGTTGAGATGAATAATGTTGTGTATGCAGCTTTAGTATCCAAATCACTTGTAGTCTTCTGACAGTTAATAAAAGAGAAAGGAACTAATCCATAAAAGGAAACATTTATTAACGAGGGCTCTGGGAAAGGGAGGGTGGTGGATTTTGCTGTAACTCCGCATTTGCCCTCCATGGAAAATAAGTTCAGTACACTGTGATGAATGCCACCTTCTGCAATGCTGAGAGCATGAAGTGGCACACAGTGCCCCCCCCTAGCTGCTTGTCCCATCTTCCTTATGAAAACAAATGACAGCTTCCTTTAGTGTCATCCTCTTGTTGTTTTTTTTTCTAAAATGACTTTTCTCCCAGAGATTTATTGTGAGAGCTTTGCAAGAGATTTGTAGCAAGTAGCGCTCAGCCTGTAGTCTCACATCGTCGGTGCCACAGCCATAATTCTCCCAGAGTGGAATGATAGAAAATCACAATGGCTAATAATGTGTTATGATGATACTGTCTCAACAAGAAAGATTGTGCTCAGTTTTCAGCATCTCATTTGGGTTACATGAAACTTTTTTTGCAACGTTGAAAGAAATGGCATTTTTCTGCTTGTGAATGCGAGGCCAGGTAAATTAAGCAGGAGCAAATAAATTAAAACAATAGAGTTTTCCTGTCATTGACAGGTATGCATTCGCCAGAGATTGGATTTCCCCCCCTAAAGGGTTGCAAAAAGGAGGATGGTTTTCAATTCTTAGAACCTTGGATGCAGTCTGTCTCACAATGACAAGTAGTGGTATGTTTGACAGATGGTTGGTGACCTATGTGAAATGAGACACATAAAAAAGTGTACCTCTTCCAGTCCAGCTGAGGCACACATGGAGGGTTGAAGTGAATCCCCTGAGTGAATGAAATTGGAACAATGCTGAAGTGCCAACAGTAAAACAGAAAGCAATATGGAGTTAGAAGCACATCATCAGAACCTGGGAGAGCTCCCAAGGAACAAAGAAGTTGCTCTTAGGAGAGCCAGAATTAAACTGAGCGCTTAAATGTCAGAGCAGATCTGTTGTCTACCCAAGCCCTGTCCCCACAGGTATGATCTGGAGAGGAATTTGCAAACACATCATGTTTACTCAAATGTCGGTCCCAACTGAGCTCAGCTGGATTTACTAATCACCAAGTGTGTCTAACAGTATAGACTTAAAAGGACAGAAACCTGGCTTGGAGTCTTCACTTTGACATTTTTGAGTCGCATCAAAAAACTCAGGAATGCAGGCACTTGTGAGAAAGCAAGAGACTTTGGATGGTTGGGGTTTTGTAGGAATGAAGATTTCAGCTGTATACTTAAGAGATCAACATAATTGACTTTACAGACATACTCCAGTGTCACTATTTCTTCATTAAGATGGCTTGCATGGTTTTCCTTCAGAACACACCATGGGCAGCTTTGAGGAACATGGTGCTTATAAGATTATTCTTCCTTACTCACTGGTGTTTGAAATGGATCTCTCTCTCTCTCGCTAAATGATATCTATCTGTCTGTCTATCATCTATCCATCCTTCATCAGTTACCATCTTAAATTGGACAAAGACACCCCACTTCATTTTATCTAAAAGTCAAAAGTTGTCTAAAAGCAGGGCTTTTTTTGAACAGGAACACACAGGAATGCAGTTCTGGTTGGCTTGGTGTCAGGGTGTGTGGCTTAATATGCAAATGAGTTTCTGCTGGGCTTTTTGTTGTTGTTTTCTGCCCTCCTCTCTCAGCAAACCTGTTTAGTGGCATGTAAAATATATGCATGTCTGCAATTCAGCAGTCCTTTCTAGTTAAGTGTTGGCTGCTGGCAGGTCAAGAACAGGTCTTCAGCAACTGGATGGATGGTCCAGCCACTTGTAGGTGTTTGGTTTAGAATTACTTACTGTACCTTCTGGTTGGCCATGTTAATTCTTTCTCTCATTGGATCAAAAAGACAAAATGGCCACCCAATCAAAAATGTAGGATTTCCATCCACCTGAGTTAAACTCTCTTATAACTGAGAAGGCAGCCATGTCGAAGATGGGGTGTGCAAGAATGAAGGTGCTGTTATATTTTAAATGGATGAGCATTCAGCATGGCTGGACATCCATTTTCTTATTTATTTGGAGGAGGGACTCTTCCCGCAATGCATTTAGGCTTTAGATCCCTGCCTGGATTTCACATCTGGCACTAGTCAGCTTTGAATGATCTCCTCTTTCACTGCCTCATGTATTTTGACAGATTATCAGTTTGATATATTCAGTGACTAGTGGGGGGCAATTCTTCCTTGTTCTAAGGATATAAGATTGGGATGGACATGTGCCAAATTAAAACAATGTATATACAAATTCATGCACTTTCTTTAATCTGTCAATAGTGTTGCGTCGTTAATATACTTGCTTTATTTTTCATTAATTAAAAATGCAACTGAGACTCACACACACCATTCAAAGGAGGCACAGTTAAATAAAGGCTGAAGTTAACCTCAGCTCCAAAACATAACACAAAACTAACTGCCAGAGCTGTCAAAAGCACTTTCGCTCTGTTAAAATGGGAGGTATAGGTGGGTCATTTCTTTAAAATTGGATCATTCATGTTACATACCCATCTTGAGGCTCCTCATTCAGGATATAGCATATAATATGTCAATGTTTTTGTTATTTCTAGATTTCTCTCTCTCTCTCTCCTGCTTGCTTTTTTCCTGCTTTCTGGATTTAAAAAAAGGGTGGAAAGAGGGCACAATCCCTTCTCCTGCTCTCATACACAAATGCTTATAAGACTTGGAAGGTGATTGTTCCATGGTTTAGTCAGTCTGGGTTGCAGAAAAGACCCAGTTTGGTGTAGTGTTTAAGAGCAGCAGACTCTAATCTGGAGAACCAGGTTTGATTCCCCACTCCTCTACCTGAAGCCAGCTGGGTGACCTTGGGGCAGTCATGGCTCTCTCAGACCCAAAAATAAACTTAGCTTGCCATAAAAAGAGCTAGAGTTTCAGGCTGCCAGAAAATCTTCAGATCTCCTGACTATACTGCACTCATAAGATTGATTGTTATTATTATTATTAATTATTATGACAAGGGAAAACAAAATGGCAACAGACCAAACTAGCTTCTTAAAGATGATGAGATCATGGAAAGTCACATGGTGAAAAGATTAATTTTCATGCATTTTACAACGGTAAACATAGAGACATCTGAGTGCATACTAATGGAAGAACACATCCACTGTTTACAGTATTAAATAATCATTTGCATTACAGAAGGTCCATTTGGTTAGGAAGCAATTTTTTGTGTGTGTGAAAAGGTGTTAGGGCTAATTCTGGAGAAGTGAAACCACTTGCTATTCACACCTAAGGCTTCTTCTCAATGATTCATCCCTCACATGCA
The DNA here is from genome assembly GCF_032191835.1 of Heteronotia binoei. Lineage (NCBI taxonomy): Eukaryota > Metazoa > Chordata > Lepidosauria > Squamata > Gekkonidae > Heteronotia > Heteronotia binoei. Next base: position 34,177,646 of record NC_083226.1, read on the forward strand.
AAAACGTTCTATTTAGGATGACTGTAAAAATGATTCTGTCATCTTGTCAGCTGGTTTCTCTATACTTTCAATTGGCTTATAGAATGGCTATAATAAAACCAGCCTGTGTTCTTGTTCTGATTAAGTTGCATTCCTTATGAGTTTGGCTAAATCACAATGCTGTGAAGCAAGATCAAGTGCTTGCCAGGCCTATGAACCTGCAGGGCACTTGTCCAAACCCTGGGCTGTCCATTAGTAAGAAGCAAGGAGTTGGCACAGGTTTAGGCTCTGCAGCACCTTGGAAAGCTCCCCAAGTTTAGGAGAATGTTGATTCTACAATAATCAGAACACTCCTGAGATCTCAACCTTCTCTGGTGAGAGCTAGCAAGAATTTAAAGGGCAACACCCTTGCTTGGAGCCAGGGATTCCAGCTTCTTGAGGTGGCCTGGCATCCAGGTATGTACCTTTTATCTTCTCAAATTGGAGTTCGCAAGAGATCTTTGGGCATCTGACAAGGTACAAGAGCTGCAGGTTCTAGGTCATGTGTCAAGAGACAATTTGCACCAGCAGTGCAATTCTAAGCAAAATTATATCCTTCTAAACCTATTTACTTCAATGGATTTAGAAGGGTGTAACTCTGCTTAAGATGGCAATGTAAGTTCTCTTGTTTAAAGTGGCCAGTAGGCATTTTTCAAGAACACTGAGTTCTATAAGAAGAAGAAGACTGCAGATTATACCCCACCCTTCTTTCTGAATTGTAAGATTCAAAGCAGCTTACAATCTCCTTTATCTTCTCCCCCCACAACAGACACCCTGTGAGGTGAGTGGGGCTGAGAGGGCTCTCACAGCAGCTGCCCTTTCAAGGACAACTCCTGAGATAGCTATGGCTAACCCAAGGCCATTCCAGCAGCTGTAAGTGGAAGAGTGAGGAATCAAACCTGGTTCTTCCAGATAAGTGTCTGCACACTTAACCATTACACCAAACTGGCTCTCAGACCTTTAACTAACCAGGTGCCCATGGGCCTGCCCCCCTGAAAGTTTGGGGGGCCCCCTCCCCTGAAAGTTTGGGGGGGCCCCTCCCCCCCTCCTGCTCTATTTAAATGGTGCAGGAGGGACACCCAGGAGCACCTACTGCCTGCCCCACACCATCTCAAGGGTGAGCCAATTGTCTTATCAGCTGGCTCTAAATCACACAGGAGGGGAGAGGAAGAGGGGTGGCCCCAGTCTCTCCAGCTTCCTGCCCTCACCTCATGGCTCTGTCACCCCACAGTCCTCCCATGACCCCCTGAGGCAGACGTCTGGTGATCCACCTCAATTTGTGTATTCTTTGTCTCAGAGTTACTACCCAGGATGTCTGAGGATTGTGATGAAACGCTATTTTCTAGAGCAGTCAAATGGTTGAGGAATGTTTGGTTGATTAATTAGTGTTAACGTTACAAGGCAGGTGACTGAACTATTAGGTTTTATATAAATTTACATACTGGAGATGGAAAGGGCCACCAAGTCACAGCTAAGTTATGGTGACCCCATAGCCTTTCAAGGCAAGAGACATTCAGAGGTCATTTGCCACTGCCTGCTCTGCATAGCAACCCTGGACTTTATTTCCTAATAAAGAATGATAATGTAAATATGAAAGATACTCCCTCTCTAACAAAATTAGTTTTTATTTATTAAGTTTACATTATCTCATACATACTTCCTTGTACACTACCATTGGTATGTTGGCTTAACAGTCACAGAATCCTGGGAATTTTAGTTTAGTGAGGATGCTGGGAATGCTCTGTTAATGATCCCTGGCTTCCTTCAAGAAACTACTAGCAGGGGTGTCAAACGTGGCCCAGGGTCTGAATTAGGCCCCTGAGCAACTGGCTTTGGCTGCTTCCTTCTCCCTCTCTCCTGCTTCCTTCTGCATTTCAGCTTGCTTTGCAAGGCTTGCTCAATTGCACAGGAGCTACAGAGTAAAGTCTCTATTTTTCCATTGGGGAGAAAGAAGGGGAGGGAGAGCTTGCTTTGCTAGGCTCTCAATTGCACGACATAGCTACTAAGCCAAGCCTTTCTTCCTTCTGTTGGCGGAGGCTCCCCCCCTCCTGATCCCCTGGGGAAAGAAGGAAAGAGCCAGAGCTTCCCTTGCTCATTTCCCTGAATCACTCAGAAGAGATACAAAGAAAGCAGCTTTAAGACCAACGAGTGCTAATGCTTTAAGCATGTTTGATTTTTTTAAATAAATGTTTGTGTTTGTCTGTGCCTTTATAAAGTTTATATCTTTGCTACCTGGCATTATATTTTATGATGCTCATGGCCCGGCCCGGCCTGACAAAGTCACATTTATGTCAGATCCGACCCTCATAACAAATGAGTTGGACACTCCTGTACTACAGCAATCCTGAGGTGGGGGCGGGGATCAGAATAGGAAGTCTACTGACCCCTTCACTGGTGTAACACCAGAGTAAGTGCAGCTGGTGTAGGACACGAAGGTGCTGCAGCACTGAGTCCCACTTGCATAGGAGTACTGCAGCCACAGGCCAGTGTAGCAACAGCACAAGCCCTGCTTGCAACATAGATCTGGGCATTCCAGGACACATGGCAACAGTTAGGAGGCTTGCAAAGTGTTTTCAGCGTGGGGACACCTTTCTGAACAGGCAGAAAGTTGTGCTGGCAAAAACGGCATTGCAGCCCATCGACAGCCATGGTAATTTCAAATCCACTCCTCCACAAATAGCTGTGGCCATGTCCATGGGGCTCTAGTCTGCACCTCCTTCTGCGGGAAAATGAGGGCTGCGTCCACCCCACCACATTGAGAAAGCCTCTGAATGATGCAACCCCCACCCTGATGCATGTAAGGTCGCTCTCCTTGGTGTGAAAGCTCACATGGAGGTGGCCAGCATGGCATCCAGAAAGTTGTGTAGGCAGCAGCTAGCCAAGAACTGCGACACCTCTGCAATCACCTCTTGGAAGGATCCAGTGATTGGGAACCTTGGGAATAGCAGGGTTATTTATTTATGTATTTTTTGCAAGATAGGGATGGCAAGAAGAGTGGGAACTTGGTCCTGGAGGATTGGCCAAGTTCCATGCACAGGGCTGGGATGGCAGCTCTGTCTAGGTGAAACTGATTGAGGCATGTGCTGTCTGAAAAATGGAGAGTGCTGATGCAATCCTGATATCAGTGGTCATGGCACCTCCTCCGCCGTTACTGTGCCACCCAGTTGTAGAGCGCTGGTATCAAGTGAATGTGGCACATTCTGAGCAGGGCAGGTAAGGGCAGGAAGGGATATCATCCTGCCTGTGCTTGGCCTGGTACTGGGGGGAAAGGGGACAGGCAGCCAGAGCCGCACTCATCTGTGTGGCTGCCACCCTTTCCTCATGGATGCAAGCTACCCCCTTTGTGAACACTTGTTTCCCCCCTACACCTGGAACCACCTCCTGGCGGGTAATGGCCATGGCAGGAGCATGGGGGTGGGGTGGGACAGGGTAAGGTGTTTGGCTTTTTCCCATGGTGGGGTGGCATGCCTCCAAATTATCCTGTGGGGGGGGCAGTATGACCGCTGCAACATCGGGTGTCAAGCATGGCCATCACCAGCCAAACTGGATCGAGGCTGAGAAGGCACTACCAGAAGCATATTTGCCACCTCTCACCACCATGCCTTCTGACACATGGCTGTGGAATGGGTGTCTGCCCTGGGACATGCTATACGGATGGAGATGTCCGCTCTGAAATGCTGGGATGATTCCTTCAGTCCCACTCAGAAGCTTGTCCAAGCCCTCATGGCCAAAGGTGTTCCTTACAAGTGGGCAGTGCAGGAGCATCTGCTGGGAGCAGAGGCCATCATGTGGGTGGCTTCAGTGTTGAGATCCTGTGTGGTGACTGCCATGGTCCTGCCACCTGTTGCCTTCCACTGGCCCTGCATTTCCCTGATTGATGTCCCTCCACATTACAGGCAACTCACAGGGTGGGGACGCTGTGGCAGGCCCATCCTCTGAGTCTGGCGAGGAGGACCCAGGATGCAGTAGCAGCCAGAGTAGCTGGGTTGTGACCCCTAGCCCATGAGAAAGGATGACTCTGCCATTGTCATGCCCCCCTCTCCACAGCTGGGATACTCCTATAACACCTAGGACCTTGTCCCCACATCTAGCAAGGAGGAGATGGAGCTGAGTGACAGGGAGGAGGATCAAGGCAGAGAGGCTGCTGGGAAGTGAGGTGCCTCCAGGGGGCAGCTGGGGTGTCAGGGCTCGGCAGCCATCTTGGAGCTCCTGTGAACTGACTGCTGTTTCCCCCCCTCTGCCAGGTCCCTATTCCCTGGCAATTGCTGCTGATCTCATGGACCAACTACGTTACCTGACCCTGAGGAGGCATATGGCAACAGCAGCCTCTGTAGTCCTGCGGACACTTGACATCCTGTGATCCCTGTCCCTTGTGGCGGAGGAGCTGTAGAGGGCGGACTTGATGTATATAGATGGCAGCAGGCCTGCTCTGACAGAGAAGGGGCAGGGGGAGCAGGAGTGGGGTAGCTGCCGCTGGGCTAGGTGTCACGTTTGCTGGTGGTCTGGAGGAGGGAGGGGATCCTGACCCCTGGGCATGGAGCTGCATCCCACCCTGTCCTCCACTTGGACAGTAATCAAGTGGGTGTGGCTGGAGAGGTGTCACAAATGGCAGGGAGCCTTTTCCAGCGGGCAGCAGTGGATGGAGGGGCTGGCAGCATCTGTAATGGTGGTTGCTGGGCATTTGGAGGGACTTCTTGCTGTAGCGAGGGATGCAGGCAAAGGTCAGGCTGCTGGGGGACTTCTCAGAGTCTTTCTAGAGGACGTGGCACTTCTCATCCCTTCTCCTGCTGTGCCTCCAGAGGGGGGTGACATGCAGGTTGGCACAGGGACGCTCTCAATGGTTGTAGTGGCTGGTGGTGAGCAGGGGGCATTCTCACATCTATATTCTTATCTATCATCAGCCTCTGCTGTCCTGTGTGCAGAGACCCACTCTGAAGTACCTGAGGTCCCCCTACCCACTGATGGGTGGCCAGGGCTAGTAATAGGAACTGGTCTCCATTGGGGAGAAAGGCAGGGTATAAATGAAGCAAATAAATACATGGGGTTGACTAATGTTTTTCATTAATAAAATTATTCTGAACAATGCCACTAAGGATATCACAGTCTGTCAGAGAAGGTATATGTGGTTGTTTTGTTGTAGTAGCAGTTCTAGCACGCTTTTCAACCAGATTGGCTCCCAGGTTGGTGTGGCATTCAAATGCATAACAGCATACTGTAGAAATGAAGCAATTTCTCATCCTCTGACTGGCAAAACAGCAGAATTTGCCTTATAGAGAGCAGAGAACCCTTGCTTATGCCAGAGAGAGATGGCATTCTTTAGGGTTGATGCACTGGAATTGTGGAACAAATGATTAAAGAACAGCAACTTGGCATGCACTCAGAATGTGAAGTATTCATTTCTGGTTGTCTCCCCAGACCTCCTGCTGACTGCAGCTACTACTACTGTTCTTTCTTCTCCTCCCAAGATACTTAATTAGAAGTGGAAGATAGGGAGGGCTGGTCTTCTTTCTTTATGCAAGCTGTGGGCTGTCAGTGTTGGTACTTCCTTCTCTGTACCTCCTCCTTTACTGAAAGCAGCTAGGAGGTTTCAGGGGAACTATGATGACTCTCTAAGGCTGCTGCTTCCTGGATACAGCATCTTCTGCATTGTTCTTTCTATGGATCACTACGTTGGCCATTAGGAGCTAGAGGAGGAATTACTATGGGGAGAAATTAAATGAAAAATGGAATAATCCTATTCATGAAGATTTATTTAAAGTGTTTATGAGCAGACAAAGCTATTTTGCTTTTCTAATTGAAATAAGAGGAGAAAGTAGAGATTACCCAAAGGCATTCTGAAAAAGAGAGTTTACCAAGTAAGACAAAGAAAAGCCAACAATGAAATGATATCAATAAGTGTGTTATGTTCCTGATCAGAGATAATTCCTTTTATCTCTCCCCATTTAGGCTGAGTTTAAACTGCAATTTGCATTCCCTTTGTTTCAGAGTAGTCCCACTGATCTCAGTAAAACAGCTCCACAGCAAATGACCGAAGGCCTCTAACCGGAGTATTGCTGCTCACAAAATTGTCCCTTTGAGTCAGACATTTAAAAAGTCAGGACAACCAGGAATAACAACAATTAACGTAATAACTCAGTAGTACAAAATATTATACATCATCTGAATAACACTATAGCACTTCTTAGTTTGTTTTACAAATATAGCAACCCTGTGAGATCAACTATATTACTAGTGCTAGCACTTTAAAGATGGAGTGAGCGAGTTGAAGGGCTAACCCCAATGTATTTGCAATGTGCGTAAAAATCAGAGAGAAAATGGCAGAAGGTGAGAGCCCTTGTATTTCAAAGTTGCAGAAGAGACTATGCAGCTGTTTGTAAATTAAGCATCATCTTGGACAATTGGAAGAAGTACTCCTTTTGGCACATTTATCAGAACAGATTTTCATAACACTTCTTTAATGCACTGTCAACACAGGCTGATGTTTTCACTGGGTTTGTGTGCTTTTGAATGATTCCATATATCCATGTTGTGTTCTTAAGCTCATTCAACATCCTTTATTAAGATACATACAGAGTAGTGAATGGGACACATGCTGGAGCCTTCATATGACCGTTTCTGCTTGACTTGTCTACACTCATTGATCAACTTGTGCTGCCAGTCACATATGCAGTTACTCTGATTTAAATTAATGGGCCTAGCCTAGAGAAATTTAGGGTTGTGTTTTTACTACTGTAAAACCAGATATGAGTGTTGGAATGAACCACACAATACGGGTGTTGAGGAGAGAATGCTTAGCTTGCAAAGGCAAACTTCCTTTATTATATAGGGTTCAGGTATCCGAAAATATCTCAGCTTAAGACATAGCAACACAAAGATTCTCACAGGAAACATGTAAAATATTCTGCGAAAAATCCACAGTAGCTTAGCAAGTTCCTGAAATATCTTGTCTCAATGTGACTGATGTGAGAGCGGCTATGTTTCCAGACATTACAGGGTCTGGGTAACTGGGCTCGTGACACTCCCATGCCTTTAGGGGTTACAGTAGCAAGCAGACACCATTTCAGCTGTATGGTTCTACATATGAGATTGTATTCTCCCCTGGTTCCAAGGTCTTGTGAAACTGCAATTTTTCTCCAATTTACTCCAAAATTGGCCTAAGCCAGGGGTGTTATGAGGGCTGGATTTGTTATGAGGGCCGGATCTGACGTAAATGAGACCTTGTTGGGCCAGGCTATGTTGGGTTGGGCCGAGCCATGCTGGGCCGGGCCACATGTGTACATATTTAAGATTAGGTAGCAGAGATATACATTTTATAAAGAACACAGATAAACACAAATATTTTTTAAAAAGTTTAAACATGCTTAAAATGTTAGCACTCATTGGTTTTAAAGATGCTTTCTTTGTATTTCTCCCATGGGATTCAGGGAACTGGGCAAAGGAAACTCTGGCTCTTCCCTTCTTTCCTCAGGGGATGGGGGTGGGAGCCTCAGCCAATAGAAGGAAGGGAGGCTTGGCTCAGTAGTTCTGCTGTGCAATTGGGAGAGCCTGGCAAAGCAAGCTATTCCTCCCCCTTCCTCCCCAAGGGCCAATGGAGAAAATAGAGGTTTTACTTTGTAGCTCCTGTGCAATTGAGCAAGCCTTGCAAAGCAGGCTGTTATGCAGAAGGAAGCAAGAGAGAGGGAGAAGGAAGCAGATGACAGCCAGTTGCTTGGGGGCCTGATAGGAGCCCTCCAAGGGCCTAATTCGGCCCCCAAACTACATGTTTGACACCCCTGGCCTAAGCATTTCCCAAGAAAAGATATTTTTAAAATTAAAAGAAAACCAAGTGTTTACAGTTTTAATATCATGATTTTCTCCTTTGAAATCAAATCTGGATTCCTGGTCACTAAGGATTCTCACAGTAGAATCTTAAATACACTGTTCATAGTCTATTGAAATTAACGTTTAGAAGGACACAGCTGTTTAGGTATGAATTGTCAAAGGGCACTTTTTCCCCCCGGGGGAACGCAGTGGAATGGAGTTCCAGAACCTATACACGGAAACAAAATTCGAAAAAATGTTTTAAAATTTGTGAGGGGCAGCCATGTATTTCTCCCTCATTTCCCTCTTTAGAGTTCCAGCACCCCTTTTCCCAGGAAAAAAAGCCCTGATTGTCACAGTGCAACCCTATGCAGTTACATGTCTGCTTTCCGTGGAAGTTAGCTGCCTTAAGGCTGCACAGCATTACAAAAGCGGCTACTCTCCTTTCCCTTTTCCCGTCACAGTTGAAACAGATACAATTAAACCAGAGTCCAGCGGCACCCCAAAGAAAAACGAAATATATTCCAGCACCTTGCTTCCATGAGTCAGAGTTGAACTTCTGACTCACCAAACATTATGCCAGGGCTCCTGTTTAAGGTTGCTCCTGCAACACACCAACACGGCTACCCCATCTCTACAATAACTACCACGAAATTTAAAAGGTCCTCATAATACAACCCAAGGATTGAGGGGCGGGGGGTGGTTCTCTGCATCGTGACAGGAACAGGAAAGAGTGCAAGGGACTTGGCCAAGGTCACATAGGGATTTGGAAACCCCCAGAGGAGATGGAGAAGCGGAAGGCTCCCTGTGGTAGCAAATCACGTCTTTGCTCCACCCCCAGGATACAGCAACACAGGGAAAGCACGCGCGCGCGCACACAGAAGAATAACAATCATAATAATAACGGTTAAAAAAACCCCCAACATCCTAAACTCGAGCGAGGTGCGTCAAATTGAAAACAAGCACACCGGAAGCGAGCCGGGCTCTTTTAACGTGTTGGACAGCTCCGCATAGGTCTATCCTTTCCCATTGCGGTAGGGGAAGCAAGCCTATATCCTGGCCGGCTTTGCGTTCCCGGGCGGGAGAGTTCCGCTGCTGTTTCTTCCAGGTCGACGACGCAGCCTGGTTGGTTGGCTGAGGCGCCACGAGTTAAGTCAAGGCAAGCTCGGCCCGCCGTCGCCGTTGGCTTGGCTTCTTTCCTCGCTCCTCCCTTTTCCTCCGCTCGCGCCGTCCCCTCCCTCAGGAGCGCCGTTGGGATGGCGGAGGGGGTGGAGAAGGAGGAGGGATGAGGGACCAGGAGCCGCCTCAGCAGCAGCAGCAGCAGCACTGGCGGCGGCGGAAAGGTTGGAGGCGCCGCTGCGGAAGGGCCGGGTGATTGATTGATTGACTGACGGAGCGAGCGGGACTCCAAAAAAGAGAGAGCCAGAAGCCCCCCTAGAAAGCCGCCTTCCTAGTTCTTCGCCTTTCCCCTTCCTTCCCTTTCCCCTCCTTCTCCTCCCTCCCCAGCTCCGTCCTCTCCTCCCCCGCCGCCTTGCTGCTCCTGCCGCCGTTGTAGTCGTCGCCCTGGGGCCGGGCGGGCGACCGGGAAACCGCGGCGCTTGGATGCCTGGAGCCCGCGGCAGAGACCCAGCCCCGAGCCCGCCATGGGCTGCTGCGGGAGCGCCGCCTCTCAGGTGAGATGATGAAAGGGTGGCGGGGGGGGGGGGGGGGATAAGGCTGCATGTATTATAACGTTAAATAAAACGAGTCTGCATGCACCCTAAAAGCTAGCATCAATGAAAGGCCTCTTTAAGGTACCACTGGACTTCTGGTTTACGTTCTACCCGTTTGGAATCGGTCCGTAATATAATGCTCTCTTTCTTATTCTCTATTTTCTTCCTCTCCCCCTTCCCCTCGTTTAACACCGCCCCCCCCCAAAAGTATTTACTTATATTCTCCTGCCTCTTTTTGCGCCAGTTGTACCCTTGTCTTCTTCCCCTCCACGCATTGGCACGTTTTGTATTTACTTGGATGTCTTTAACCCTCTCGATCCTGGTTTGCTGTAAACTTGTCTGAAATCCCCCCTCTCCTGTTTTTCTGTCAAGGAATTTGGACCCCTTAGCCTGCTACCACTTTTCCCTTACCATATCCTGGATTAACCAGGGTTCCGACCACCATTCTTGCAGTTTACTTAAATGTATAAGCCCTGGTAACTATGGGTGTTAAAAAACTGGCTGCAACCTTGAATTAAAAAGTGCTTTCAGAGCTTGGTGTGGAACTGACAAAATATGTTTTAAAACATCATGCTAGAATGAGACAAAATGATTTTTAAAAATCCTCCTGCCTTTGCTTATTTGTAACTGTTTGGTGTACCGACTTGCAGGAAGAGGAATACCACTGCTCTCTTTCCCTTTTGTCATTGCCAACCTACTGCCTGCCATCCTTGTCCTCGTTTTTATATTGCATCCCTGTGTCTATGTCTGATATATGTTCTACCCCAGTGCTTGCCTACCTTGCCTCATTTTCACAACCATGCATGCTTTGGGCTATGGCATGGTGCCTGGTGGCATACTTTGCCATATGGAGAACATGGCGCTGAATTTCCTCAGTCTGACTTAGCCATCTCTTAGTAGTTTTGCTGTATTCCCAAAACCATCTTCCATAGGCTTTTGCCTCCCTCTCTATCCAGCATTAAATGGTACCAGCAGTCCCCCTCATATTAGTTTTCTACTCTTCACATACCCTTGACTTGACACTTTATTTTGTCAGTCTTTGCATGTTCTCCTCTTCTGTTTCCTTGGGTTATGTGTTAATGACCCTTGCCTAACTTCACCCCCTTCTCTTACCTAGTACGTTCCCTGTTGCTTGTTTGGCCATCTGATTCTGTACACATCACTTGTTACTGCTATGCCCCACACAGTCTGCTTCCCTACCACAGGTGCCCTTATGAAATCTTAGCTCATCTTTGCATCCACATACATGTGACAGTTGTTTTTTATCCTTTCTCAAAGAAGTTCAGGGTGGCCTACGTGGTGGTGGACCTTTTATCTTTGCAGCAATGCTGTGAGGTAGATTAGATTGGAACATAGTACTGTGCCCAAGACAAAACAGGACTGCCCACATTTTAAGCATAACACTTCAGTCATTGTACCACACTGATTTCTTCCAGTGTGTTTTCTAGAGGCTTGTGCTCAGTATCTCTTTAAGACATATTAATTATCCCTTAAGACATGTTAAAAGAAGTTTTGCCATGTTACTCCCACTGCAAATGCTTTTTCCATAGTATATTTAATGGAGAGATGCTTATCTGCATTAATAATTGAGAACAAACTATAAAAAGGCAGTGACAACTTTTCCAGATGGAATAATCTTTCGTTTTAGCTTTTAAAATTGGGTATTTAATTGCATAGCTCTCCTTGCTGTAATGTGGTGATATCCTTTTCCCTGCCACATTGGGGAAGGATGTGAAGTTTTCATTGTGTAATGATAGGCATGACTAATTTGTAACAGCCATGTTTGGCTACTATTTGTCTTTTGTGTGTCTGTGTGCGGTAAAAAGCAATTTGTCAGTTTATTGTGCTCTATCCCTTCACTTCTAGAATAATTTATTTCTTTAGGGCCAAGAGAGAGGACTCAAGAATTGGAATTGATAGTGGCAGCTACCCCCCGCCCCCCTGAATGTAATGTTAATCTGACTGTTATTGGACATATCTGGAATATAGTAACTCTAACTTTAGGGCCACAGTGATGCTAACAAATTAGGTGGAGTAGGGCAGCAGCAGTTTCATTACCACTTTTCTGACGTCTGCATTGATCCATTCCATATTTGATTGTGAGTGGTGTTTGACAGAAAAAGATATCCTGAGGTTTGATGGATTTTGAATGCTCTGCTTCAAAAATCTTTTTTGAAACATGCATACAGGGACTTTGCTATTGCCGTATTAACTGTTGCCCATCCCTTTCTCCTCTTCCCCCTCCTAACTTTAACCATTCCTTATTTGCCATAGTTTTATTGCTCTCTTGCTGTATTCAAGGCACACAGAACTCCACCCACTTCTCCAGCATAGCTTAAAACCTTCCCATTTTAGCAGCTAAACAAAGGATGCATTTTAAAATTGGAATGTCTGTTTTCTACCTGCTACAGCCTTGGAGACTCGTATCCAAATCCTCACATTCTTTTGCGTAATTTCAGTTGGCGTCATATTTTTGCTTTCCACTGTATCATGTGGCTTGATTCACTTTTTTGGGCCATCTGCTTGGCTGGCACAGTTACATAGTGTGCCTTGATGGAGTCTGTGTGCCTATGATTTGGACTGTGTGTTGAATGGAAAGATTGTGAATGACCCTGCCTTGTGGTGGTGGAAGGAATTGGACTGCTAGATGGCTTTTTGCTTCCTTTCAGCTCCGTAATGCCACATTTACACCTACATTTTGATCTCTCTGAACAGTAGCCGTGGGTTAGTGATGACTGTTCTCAGAGTTTCCATTCCTGGCACAACCAGTGACTTGCTTATCTAAAGGCTAAATAACATCTCTGCTGTTCAGCTTCTTTTGTTTAATACTTTTTATATGCTTTTAATATGGCCTGTGTAGGTCAAAACATTCTGGGTTTTCTTCTGCATGGTGATCTTCTCAGAATGAATTCGGTACGTGATCTTGTTGGTCCATTAACTTCCTGGATCATCATTAATACTGACCATTACAACATTTATCTCCATTTTTTCTCTCCTTTCCCATTTCTTCACATTTGTCTACGTAAACTCCTTTGTGAAAATTTCAGTATAGCTCTACGGCTTCTTAGGAAGTAGCTTCCCATGATTCCAATGTATGCTTTGCCTTTAAGATTTGCCTTCCTGCCAAAATTCTCTTCCTTTTCCTCATCACAGAAATTTGGCTAATTTTTTGACTTCAAGGTTATTAAAATTTCCCTTGGATAGATATTTGCTCCTTCATGTTCAGAGGGTATAGTTTCTGGGATTTATTAACTTCCTAGGGAGAACAGCTTGGGGTAGGGTAGTGGCAAATGCCAACATGGTATAGTATAGGGGTGTCAAACATATGGTCCACAGGTTGGAATTGGCCCTTGCAGGCCTCTCATTGGGCCTGCAAGCAACTGACTCCTTCCAGCTTCCTGCATCACAGCTTACATTTGCCCACTCTCTTCAGCTTCCTGCTTCCAGGGGAGAGAAAGAAAGCCAAGTCTCCTTTCCCTTAATTCCCTGAGGATTCCTCCCCCTTCTCCTGATTTGGGAAAGAGACAGACAGACAGATAGAGTCCTGTGGCACCTTTAAGACCAACAACATTTTATTCCAGATACAAACTGTGTGAGCACATTTCTTTGGGAGGGGGGAGGTACGGAAAGAGCCAGAGAGAGCATGAGGAAGAGAGAGACAGTGAGTTCCCATGTCACCTTTAAGACCCAACAACATTTTATTCCATGCATAAGCATTTGTGTCTGTGCATACTTCTTCAGGGAAAGAAGGAGTCTTAAAGAGAGAAAGAGTCCCCAGCTTTTGGAGGGATCCCCCTTTTTGATTCGAACAGATTGGGGGAGGGGAGAAACCTAAAACCACAGTTTGCAATCTTTTAGTGGAAGGAAGCAAGAGTTCAGAAGCATCTTAAGAACTAACAAAATTTGTGGCAGGGCATGAGCTTTCATCAGTCACTTCTCACTTCTTCAGATACAGCTAGAATGTGAGGCCATCTGCTCTTATATCTTGGAGAGTAAAGTGATTTCAGATGCCAAATGACAATAGCAGGCATTGGTAATGAGAGAAGGTACCTAGGTCTCGATTCAGTCCGGGAGGATGCATTGTCTTGAGCTTCATTACCAGTTACAAATCAGCAGTCTCTGTTTCTAATCGCCCTTTGAAATTTCTTTGTAAGAGAACTGCTACCTTTAGGTCAGCAACTGAATGTCCCACTGGTTTTTGAATGTTGTGGTTTCTTGTAGCAGTAGAAAGGGTAAGAGTCCAGTAGCACCGTAAAGACTAACAAAATTTGTGGTAGGGTATGGATTTTTGTGGGTTGCTGATCAGTTCTTCAGACTTAATTCCATTTATTCTTTGCTTCCTCCTGGACTGAATCCTCCTGTACCAAACTGAGACCCAAGTTTCCTGTTTCATTACCAAGGCTGATGTCTCCATGCCTACTGCCCCTCTGCATATCACACCAAATCCAGTCAAGCCTGCTATTGCTATTTGGCATCTGACATAATCTGTATAAAGCTTATATTTTTGGTACCTTGTGTTACTTTTTATGCACACATGGTATGGTTGAACAAAGTGACATTTATGTCAGATCTGGGCCTTGTAACAAATGAGTTTGGCACCTCTGTTATAGCGCTTTCAGTATCAGACTATGGTCTGGGAGACCTGGGTTCAGATCCCCACTCTGATGTAAAGCTAACTGGGTGTCCTTGGGCCAGAAATTTCCTTTCAGCCCAAAATATCTCTCAGGATCGTCATGAGGATATTATGGAGGAGGGGCAAATGGTGTACACCACTCTTGAGTTCCATGGAAGAAGACTAGAATAAAAATGTTCCAAGTAATAAATATGTATTATCTATTGGGGCTAGCACTGTGATGGCAGTGATTAGACTGATAGCCCCAAAGAAAAATCAAACTTGCTGCACTAGTTCAGCATCTTAACCAACCAAGCAAATGTGTCAAAGACAATGACTTTCCTAATCTCCTACTTCAAAAAAACATGCACAGTGTGAAACTGACCAATAAGAACAGACCAATTAGCTTTCCAGGGGAGGAGAGGGGAAAAGTCCAAGGAAATGTTTCTACTTTTAAAGACTTGGAAGCGAATTAAGAGGAGGAGGGGGAAATACTGCTCTGAAAAACCACTCTTGGAAACTACGGAGATACAGTGGAGTGACAGCACAATGTTGGGAAAAGGATGTGGAAGGAATTTCAAAACCAGGTGGGAGAGTGGGATGAGTGTGCAAGTGAATATGGAAGCAGGTTTTTTTAAGTGACGGAGGTGGGAGGTGAGAGCTGTAGTAAACACAAAAGCAGAAAGGGCCCTAGTTGAATGCTTAATACTGAATCAGATTCTTGCTCTGTGGAGGTCAGTATTGTCTACTCAGACTGATAGTGGCTCTCTGGGTGTCACAGGCATCAGCTACAGGCCATGTGGACCTGTACTGGTGGCTCTTTTTGCTTCAAGGCTTGAGCTGTGTGGTAGAAGTGAATTATATGGTCTAAGTAGGAGGTTTTTCAAGCTGTGTATCCAAGAAGACTGAGATTCCTTGGATAATCAAGAGTCCCAGTACACATTAAGTAAGAGCCCCGTGGCACAGAGTGGTAAAGCTGCAGTACTGCAGTCGGAGCCCTTTGCTTATGACCTGAGTTCGATCCCAGCGGAAGCTGGATCAGGTAGCTGGCTCCAGACTGACTCAGCTTTCCATCCTTCTGAGGTCGGTAAAATGAGTACCCAGCTTGCTGGGGAGAGAGTGTAGACGACTGGGAAAGGCAATGGCAAATCACCCCGTAAAAAGTCTGCCGTGAAAACGTTGTGAAAGCAATGTCACCCCAGAGTTGGAAACAACTGGTGCTTGCACAGGGGACTACCTTTACCTATACTAAAAAGACAGACTTCCCGGAAGGGTGTATACCACCATTACAAATATGTGCAGACTCAGTGTACTGTTATAAGCTGTATCTTCAGTGTATATGGTGAAAGGATAAAGTCTCAAAGGAGCCTCTGACCATTGCCACAAATAAAAGGAATGTGTGTGAGAGACTGTACTTCATAATTCCCTGAAACTCTCAAGATTTCTTTGTCAAGCAAGGAAAAGTTGAAAGGTTTTTGTTTAGTGCAGGAATCCTGAAAACTATGGATCTGGTATATGACTTAGTATAAACACTGAAATACATTAGTACTTCCTCAGGAAAGCATAATAAAATGTCATTATATGAATGTTTATAAACAATATAGAAGTAAGGTATATATTATCATATTAGCATCTATTGACACAGTTTTATTGTTTTGACTAATACATTTGAAACTTCAGCTTACTTAATCACAATTTAAAAGTTCAGTCTTATGACAACAAAAATTAATTGAAGATTTTAATGGCTTAAAATGGCAAATAACTTTGCCACACCTGCAAATTTCAAAACACAGTATGGCTGTAGGTAAGGATTAGTTTTCTCTGTGATATTTGAGCTTCAGAAGCCTGCTGTTCAGAATGCATGTTTGGCATACATTCTTAACAGAAGGTTGTTTTAACAAAACTATAACTTTTTTAATGTCTTAAAACACCTTTATAGTCAGATTCTGAACATACCATCCTGTGACCCAGAACAGAGAAGACACAACACTTCCCTGGTTTGCTTTTGCAGTGGTGATATGCACAGCTCTTTCCTTACCTACTACCAATGATGGATCTGCACATGTAGTAGCAGTTGCCAATTTGTTGGACTGTGATTTATGTTGGATCATCGAGGCTAATGTAGATCTAAAACCCTGTCTCCACTGGCTGGTTAAAGTATGCAGGGGGAAAGTTAAGACAATTAGTTAAGACAATTATACCTTTTTTGATAAGAGGATGATTTCCCAGATTATTAAAAAAAAGTGCTAATGTCTGGTAATTAAGAAACCTTCATTGGGCAAGCCCCCTTTGTCCAGGTATAGGCTAGTCTCTGATCAGTGGTTTTATTTAAGATGTCCCAAAGACAGAGCTAGAAGAAGGAAGAACATTAAAAATGAAAGTAGGAGTAAGTGTATCAGAGTACAAAAATTAAAATGGTCAGGAAATGTTAAAACTATAGAATTAAATACACAAAGGTAAAGTCACCTGTTACAATTTTAAGTGTACTTTTAAAAAGATATATACCTAAGAAACTTTGCAGCATCACACATGTGCAGTTATCTTGTCTTGGTTAACTATACCTGAAAGGTTGGATTCAGAGAGCCATCATGGTGTAATAGAAATGATGGCCTATGATCTGGGAGACCTGGATTCTGATACTCACTCTGCCATGGAAGCTTGCTGGGTGACCTTTGGGGCAGTCACATGCTGTTGGTCTAACCTAGCTCATGGAATTGTTGTGAGGATAAAATGGAGGAGAGGAAAGCAATGTAAAACACCATGGGTCCCCTTTGTGGAGAAAAGGGGGGGTATAAAATAAAAAATACTGTCAGCATTTCTGCTGGTGGAAGAGGAGTAGAGGCCTCTTGATAATCAAAAAGGCTATGCTAGGAATTCTGAAAACCTCATGGGAGTTACAGTGAGGAAGGGAATTGTGTGAGGTCAATCAGAAAAAAGCCAATGAGATTCAAGCCAAAGGTTTGCCATTACTGGCAAGTTATTCTCCATTCTAAAGCCAGTCTGCACAATCTGTAGTAAAAAATCTGGGTGTACTTCACAGGAAACTACAGATATGGGATATAATGGTTTATGTTACTCTTACATAACATCAAAAGCCAGTGCATCAACAGAACTTTTAATCTAAGATATGGGAGAGAATAGCTTGGTTTATTCTATACTGATGTCACAAATTCCATGACTGAAACAAGGTGTTCTGATTTTTTGCATAAGATGCTACCATTAAGAAACAAGCTTAAGAGGTGAAGAAGCAGAAAGATCAGAAACAGGAGAGGATAACATTAAGATCAGAAACAGGTATGCTTAGCTGAGAATAGAAGAGTTAATAGATTGCCAGTTTCAAATATTGAAAAAGATGTCAGAAGAGAAAGAATAGTTGTTCGCCCTCTCTAGCAATTATTTGACAAGAGCTGCCCTTCACTGTCATTTTGTCCTGTCTTGTCATGGATAACATATAAAGTCTCAGAAACCAGGCTGTTTCTGTGGTCTGCACAGAGCACTGTTACTACCCTGATGCTCCTCTGCCTCTCCATTTAGTTATACACTGTCACCACCAAAAGTATGAAATACTTTTTGCTAATGAGATGTAACTTGCATGAAGGAATGAAGGAGGAATGAAGGCTAGAACACCACCATTTCCCTGGTGACTTTTCCAGAATAATTCAGGGAATTAGTTTTTGAACCTAAGTGAATTGGTTGTTTTGTAATGATGGTAACATTGAACGTGATCCCTGCTTTATTCCACAATTGAGATGTGAATTTTTCAGAAACTCAACCAACATGGGGAAAAAGTTCCCTGGGTTTACTTGGGGGGAAAAATAGAAATTTAGGGGGAAACCGAAAGAGATGTAATAGTTTCATACTGAATCAAAAAGTTATTTTACTGTGTTAACTGCATAAAACATGTACTATTTATTGGTTGTGGTGGAAAGTGCCATCAAGTTGACTTATGGTAACTCTGTAGGGTTTTCAATGCAAGACACCTTTAGAGGTGGTTTGCTGTTGCCTGTATTGGCGTCATGACCCTGGACTTCCTGGGTGGTTTCTCATCCAAATACTTAGCAGGGCTGACCTGGCTTCCAGGACTGGATGAAATTGGGCTAGCCTGGACCATATAAAATTGCTCCATTTAGTGTATTTATGGAATTTACAAATTTTTCTAAAATTTTCACTGGTTTTCTACAGTGAAAATTATGAGCATGCCCAGTACTTGAGACAGAGCTGTGAATTGCTGTGCCATATGCTATTTTGGTGCATATCTTAATTTGTGCCATCTGAGAAGTAGGAAAAATTAAAAATTGAAGGAGGGAAAGAAATTATCTAATAAACAAAAGAGGGTATTTTGTGGTAGAAACTATCGCAGTAGAATTACTAGCGTATATGAATATCAAATTTGAGATGTGAGATCTTTATGTGTTATCAAACACATCATAGCATTCTTAATTGTTAGAATGACTCATATTTAGACAATAAACATGCTTGAAAATATGCTGTATGTCTACACTGTACATCGGAACTAGCATTACCTAAATGCTATTGATTGTCTTACATTAAAAAGCCATACTTACATTTTGAGTGAGTAGGACTTTGTGTTAAAGAAAATTTTGTGAGACTTTTTTAGTGTCCCTCCCCCAAATGCCCTAGTTTTTTCCACTGGAGAAGTTGAAAAATGTTCTGAGGGTTTCCCATTTCTGTTCCAGTGCAAATAATAATATTGCAATTACTGTGATGGCTTTGGTTCTTTGAAGTCACAGGCCTTATGATAGAATCCAAGATTGTGTGTAATTTAAAACTGCAACCACAATACTCTTTACAATTCATTCTCAAGCACTGAGAATAACAAAATGTACCTTGAATTAAAAGTTCAGTCTCCTTCCAAAACTGTCAGCTTTTATTCAGCATTCTCTACTACTGCCAAATCAGTTTAAGGATTCTTCTAAAAGATTACTTTGAAAATAGGCTGCATTTGATGGCAATCATGTTATTTTTCCCTCAGTATAAAATGGGTCGTGGGTCTTTCAAGTGCTGTGGGGGTTTGTGACCTTAAATGCTAGCCCTAAAAGTAGTAAGGTGAGAACTGCCTCTAGGCTGAGCAAGTGATTCATTCAGCTTTGAAAAGTGTGTAGGAGGCTAGCCATCTTGTAAGACTTGCCCCAGATTCTTTAATAGGAAAGCAGAATTACAATTTCCTCTATGCAGTTCTACAACAATCAGATTTGCAGTTTAATTTCTCCAAACAACACTTTTAAAAAGTTCTCATCTGTCTCCAAAAGTCTTCTCAAACTTACTCAAGGATACTGGAATTCTGATGCCAGATTAGAGTTCCATAATGAAAGAGAGGGAAGAAGCAAAATACTTTTGCTTCCAAATTGTCCTTTTCTAATTAATTTATGTGAAGGAATATTTCTCTAAATACATAGAAGTGAATACTGGCTATTTTACTGAGGGAAGGATGATTGCCTGCCAATATAACTGGATTACTTAGTCATCATGACACTACTGAACCTGAGCCTTCTTCATCCGCTCCCTCCCACTTTCTATACTGCTTCTGTCTAGTGTTTAAATAGTCTGAACATTGTGGTGACTTCTTCTGCAAATAGGAGTAGGGAGACTTATGTGAAGCAGCAGTGGTCACACAGATTTCCTTATTTGCTTAAGTAGAGGGTGTCTTGGAACCTCAGTGTGGATTCTTCAGTAGGGCTATCAGTAATGCTAAATAAGACAGTTTGAATTGGATACTATCAGCATTTTTAGTCAATCTTACCCAGTCTTCTTTTCTACTCTACCCATTCCATGTGGCTTTTGAACATACATACCACATAATGCCCAGCCCAGGGGTGGCCAAACTGTGGCTCAGGAGCCTCATGTGGCTCTTGCACACACACTGTGTGGCTCTCAAAGCCTCCACTGCTCTGCTGGTTGGATTGGAGAGAGCATTTGTCCCTTTAAATCACTTCTCCAAGCCAGCCAGCAGCTTGGAGAATGCATTTAAAGGTAAAGTTGCTTTCTTTCCACCTCTCCCCCTCATCTATTTGCCTTCCTTTCTGCCTGCTTGCTTTCAAGCATCTGACATTCATGCCTTGTGGCTCTCAAGCCTCTGATGTTTTATATGTGGCCCTTAAGCAAGTTTGGCCTTGAGCTTTTCTGTGCAGACACAATTCCTGAGCTTACAGCTTGACTCAATTTTTCTTCATTAGGAGTGTGAGTTTGTATTTGAAACTACTTTGCCACAGCAACAGCATTAATGGCAGCAGGAAGGAACTTTCATTATGAGAAAGAAAGCATTGGAAGTGATGAGGAAAGAGAAAAATGAAGAAATTATACTCTTCTGTTCTCAGTCAGGGAAATCTCTGCTTCTAAATGCGAGAATTTAGATGCTCACATCCACATAAGTTTGTTGTATGTAGGCAAATGGATTCCTGAGTACTGGCTTCAACTGGTTTCTCCAATTAGAATTTCAGATCCTGCAGATGGTGTTAAAGGTCAACCACCACAGTGTTTTTCAATTAGATAAATTCAAGTAAAGGGGCCAGAAGGACATTGCACAGGGACATCTCATTTTCCTCTTCCCCATATTCTTTCTCTTCCATGATAGCCCATATAGCTCCTTTTCCTGCTTCCTTCTTTCCTCACCCACACCAGCCAAGTTATCTTTATATGCAACCTTGTATTCACTTTACCCTCCCTATGGCAGCCTCTACATGGTGGGAAAACTATGGCCCAGTTGCATGGTGCTGGTCACTGGGTCCAGGTGCATGGTAGGAAATCCACAAGGACTTGTGGGTCCTCTAGATGCTGGTCACTGGGTCCAGGTGTGTGGTAGGAAATTCACAAGGACTTGTGGCTCCTCTACATCCCTTTCCCTATACTATTTCCTCTTTCCTCATGGGTACCTCTACATCCTCATCATTCCCAGCTTCTGTTTTTCCTTTGCACACATCAACCAAATGTATCTGTTCTCCATCTTCATCTGTATTTATTGTTTACTTCATTTTAACCTGTCTTTATCCACAGTGGGGACTGAAAAGCTTACTTAATTCTCCTTGCCTATTGTCACAACAACACAGTGAAGTAGGTTAACTGGAGAATGCATAACTGGCCCAGTTACCCAATGAACTTCCCTAGCAGGGTAGGGATTCAAATTTAGGTCTTTTAGATTCTAGTCTGAAACTTCAACCATGACACCACACTGGCTTTTGTGGGGCAGCTGCTGTTAAACAGTAGCAGGAAGCCAGGCCTGGATAAGTCATGCAAGTCACATGGAATCAAGTTGTTCCTAAGGCTGCAGCCAGGCCTGGCCCAATATGCCCTCCCTCAGAGGTCCAAGCAGCTCTTGAAAGGGCCCTGCCCCACTTTTACTGACAGAAACCAAGGCTTGAAGGCTGGCAGGGTATTTGTTTCTGAATGCTACAAGTGCTGCTTCTGTTATTTGGGGGGTATTTTAACCCTCAATGCATTTTTTTTAAATTCAGATTTTTCTGGAAATGTGGGTCTTTCTAAATTGGATTATAGACAAAACTGTCCTGTCTGTCCATGTCTTCAGTCTCTGGGTATTTAAGTATACAGATTGGCCATGTTCAGAATTATATATACTTACTGTGGCATTTGGTGCCCTCTCTTGAAAGTGCCAGCACACTCAGCAAGGTTTGAGACCGCTGGCCTAGAGGCCTGATTAGTGCTGCCTGATAGCTGAGACGATCCTTTGTGCAGAATCTGGCTTATTTTTCACTAGATGCATGGGTTTTTAAAAGAAGAGAGGCAGCTTGAAAACCACTAGCAATAAAGAATCCACTTTGAGATGTTCATGGGCAAAGATATTGAAGTGAACTTTAAACACAGGAATTCCTTGTGAGCATTCAACCGTGTGTAGAAGTTTTAGCAGAGTCACTAGCAAATGACAAAGATTGTCTTTTGGGGATGGAAAATATAGAAATTGTAAAGCATCTGTGCCAAAATAACATAAGAAAGGTAGTGCTGTTTGGCAGATTTTTAGAATACATGCTAACACAACTCTCTGATCTCCAACTTATCCAGACCTTCAGTTTCTCATAATCATGAGGCAGGATTATAGTGGTAATGCTCTTTGGTCATATTAAGGTTACCTGAACTGTGCATTTTAGTGCTTTGAATACTGATAAAGTGCTGCTTAGTAATATACCTTTACCGACAGACCTAATTTGTCATACCTGTGGACAAATGTTTTAACCCGGTGAGAACAAAATAACATGATCAAGTCAACAGGGAGCCTGACAAGCAGGTGGTACATTCAAACTCATGGTGGTCATGGTATTGACAGATTTGTAAAGAAACACACATTGTAAACATACTTTCCCAGTGTCTTTACCCCCATTAATAATATATTCTTTAAGCTGAAGGTCAGACTCTAAAAATGTTATTGAAATGGCCAGGGATTTCCAAAAGTGGTGTAAAGAGCAGGGGAGTACTCAAATTAATAGATGCAACACTACTGTATTACCAATACACTCAAGACTCTTATGCTTGAGAAACACAACATAGCTTTTTAGTTGCCCTCCTTTAATACAATATCCAGAGCTATTTAAAATATTGGAGGCCGGATGTCTTTTTGCTGGATGTCTCTTTGTACTCCAGCTTACCTTTATTGACTAAAAATTCTGCATTCTTCTGAAGTACTGCCTCAGGACAGTACTTGTCTGGTTGACTATGAAAAATGTGTAAATTATGGCATTCTTGAATCAACACTAGAGTGATCTAAACAGTAAAATAGCACATATTACCCTAAGTGGTTATGAGGGTCTCCTGAATTTGTTGGGGGAATTAGCACGGAGACCTAGGCTATGCAAGAGGCCAGGTAAGCAGGATCCCTACCTATATATACTGGGATTTCCTCTGCAGTAGAACTCTCAAATGAACCTGGCTGTAATTAATGAAATTGTTTTTATTACAGAAAATCAAACTTTTTAATTGAAGAGTGCTCAATAAACACACATGCAAGTTCAGAAAATAAAAGATGGTAGCTTTATAGAGACAAAGAAGGGAACTTATTCTATGGGAGTAATAGAGATCTATGCAAGTAATAGAGATCTAAGAAGAATGAGCAAAACTATACACCAGCAGGACACCAGGAAGGACCTTCTACTTGCTGCCACCACTTGGGTATGGTGGAAACAGTCACTTATGTATGGCAGGAGTGGCCGAACTGTGGCTTAGGAGCCTCATGAAACTCTCACATATTGTGTGGCTCCCTGAGGTCAAGGAGGAACTTAATGCAGGCTTACTCTCAAATAAGCATGCTTAGCATCAGGATCTCAGTCAGCCTCTGAGTGCTGACCCATAGGTATTTCTGCTGTATGTGAAGCATGGCAGGTGAAGGAGATAAGGCTTGCAGATGCTTCTCTATCACAGAGGTTGCCCAGAGATTTAGATTGGGGGAAGAGAGTGCAAGAGCTGAGGAAGCCATTTGGAAGGAGGGGCAGAAGTGGATGGCAGTGATAGGGTTCCTTAGTTTCATACCTCTTGTAGGAATTATATTTAGTAACTTTGGTGTCAAGGCAAATAGAGATGCAGAATGATGCAACTGGTGGTCAGTGATTTATATGGTGTGTGCGTGTTTCCTTCTCCCACTGGTGCCAAAAATAATTTACTAACCTTTCCCTATGCTCATTTTATAGGGACTGTTATTCCCAGCATGTTTTTTTTTAAAAATTCCTTCTAGCATGTCGTGTTGTAAAGTTCATAATTAGGCTTCCCAACCCTCCCGCTTTGGCGGGAGACCCCAGGATTTACAGCCTCTTCCCCCGCTCTCCAAAAAAATGGAAGCGGGGGGAAGGAAATGGCACCAAGGAGCGTGGCGAGCTGCCCCATCTCGGAGGAGCAGCTAAGGTGAAGCAGAGAAGAGGCGGCAGCAGCGCAGCGATGTCGCCCGCTCCACTTCACCTCTGAGGTAAAATCAGAGAAGGGGAGGGTGGAGGCAGGCCAGGACCGTGGCGAGCCGCAAATCTGGCTCACCACGGCCCGGCGAATCTGGCTCACCACGGCCAGGACTGTGGCGAGCCGCAAATCTTGAGCCCATCTTGGAGGAGCAGTTACGGTGAAGCGGAGAAGAGGCGGCAGCCGCGCAGCGGTGTCGCCCACTCTGCTCCGCCTCTGAGGTGAAATCAGAGAAGGAGGGTGGAAGGAAGGAAGACATTTAAAAAGGTGTGCCGTCCCTTGAAATGCGATGGCCAAAACACCCGTTGGGGTTCAGTGATGCTTGTCACACCCTTGCTCCTAGCTCCACCCCAGTGTCTCCTGGCTCCACCCCCAAAGTCCCCAGAGATTTCTTGAATTGGACTTGGCAACCCTATTCATAATACATATTTTATCTTTCTGTGCAAAGAAAATATTGAGTTTTAGTAAAGATGTGTGTGTAATACGTGTTTGTGTCTTGTGGCTCTCAAACATCTGATGTTTATTCTATGTAGCTTTTACATTAAACCAGGTTGGCCACTTGTACTATAGGTTGTTGCCTAAAAATATCTAAAATTTAGAGGGAGTAAACTATCTTTAAAAGCATTTTACTCACTCCCAAAAATAATATAGTGTTGGGTTTTTTTAGTTAAGATTCCCAATTTTTCCATTGAAAAAACTCTTGGGGGTGGGAGAGTGCAAAAAAAAATCTTGTGCAGGGAAAAAAAAACCTTTTGCTTTTCTCCTGAATATTTATGGAGATTTTGGGGGGCCTTTACACATCTAGTCAGAATGTATTTCAGGGGTGGCCAAATTTGCTTAATGTAAGAGCCACACAGAAGAATGTTAGATGTTTGAGAACCGGAAAGAAGGAAGGCAAATAGATGGGGGGAGGGAGAGTTGGAAAGAAAGCAACTTTGACTTTAAATGCATTCTCCAACCCGCTGGCTGGTTTGGAGGAGTGATTTAAAGAGACAAATGCCTTCTCCAGGCTGGCTGATGGGGTGGTGGGGGCTTTGAGAGTCACACAATGTGTGTAAATGAGCTACATGTGGCTCCTGATCCACCGTTTGGCCACCTCTGATGTGTGAATCATTGTTAGACTGTGGCTATAATGTCTTACAACCACAAACTTATATAAAGTTTTGCATTTCTGTTGCTCAGCTTTGGCTGTGGAAACCTAACTTGGCTGTCTCTCTGCTTAATCAGCAGTAGGGATGGGCATGAACTGGGCATGAAATTCATCATGAATTTTGTCAAGTTTGTGGTTTGTGAACTCATGGTAGACTCATTACAAACTTCAATGAACTTTTGCCTTGACTTGGATTGCTCAGGCAAGCCTGATCTAATCAGATCTGGGAAACTAAGCACGGTTGACTCTACTTGGATGGGAGACCTGCTTGAAATACCAGTAGTTGGGAGGACAGGGGCAGACTCTGTTCAGCCACCACTCTGAATATCCTCCAGGTCCTCAGTAGGGGTCATTCACCAGAAACTGTAATGACTTCCAGGTATGTGTGCACACAAATACAACCCCCTGAACTTTTAAAGCACTTCATGTGATTCACGCCAGTTTGTGGATAGAGCAGAAAGCAGAGGCTTAAAAAGACTTGGAGTCCCTTTAAACCCCTGCTTTCTGTTCCCAGAAATGCCTAAAAAGCAGCTGCATAGAGGGAAGCAACCTGCTCCCCTCCTGAGCTGTTTCAGGCTGTCTTGTGCAATCCCTTTAAACTTCAAAAGGTCTGCACAAGACAGCCTGAAAAACAACTGAGCAGGTGAACTGTTTTTCAGGCTTTCTGCAGACCCCTTTCAAATGGAGTTTGCGGAGTCACAAACCGGTTTGGTGTGCAAACAAGCCTCCCAGTTCAGTTCGTGGTTTGGACATGAACCACATTTTTCCAATTTGTGCACATCCCTAGTCAGCAGTTAAGATCTTCTATGCATTACATTTGCAAGCATTGACCTTATTTTTGATGGAAACAATGCATTTTTCCTTCATATCAATCCATATTGTGTGCCAAATTAATCTACTTTATAAGATAATTTCAGTTGCTTACACCGTAAATAGTGGAATCCTAAGCACCTATTTTCAGTGAGAAGGGTGGGCTATATACAAAGAAGGTAAATAAATCCATGGACCCGAACTTAGTTATATATACCTTTTACTTCCAAGCTAGACTGAAGTAATGTGCACTGTCTTTGAACATGGAGTATTTAGTAACTTTGGTGTCAAGGCAACCTTGTTAACAGAGGAAGGACTTAATACTCGTATGTAGTTATTTCTTCAGCTAAGAACATCTAGAAAAGCCCAAGGGAAATTATTTTAGAAAATGTTATTTTAGAAACCTATTCTACCATGAAAACTTACTCTTTACATTATATCTTAGTGTTATTCCTTATTCATCATGTAACCATCTTAATGTTAAACATTTATTTTATTTCTTTACAAAATTTATATCCTACCCTATTGCCCTTATAAAGGCTGCCAAGGCAGCTAACAATTTAAAATGGACATGATAGAATACATTATAAAACAGCCATTCCCAAACATACTTTGTTGTAACAATTTTAAAAAGTTTTTAAAAATGTTTAAACACACGCAGTTAAAATACATGCAAAACATAAAACATTGGTTAGGAAGATTGTGTTCACCTCTAGAGTGTAAGCTTGTGACTGACTCCTCCCCCCCTCCCCCCTTCGTTCTTCGGGTTTCCGTGCCCAATTTTGTCACATTCTTAATACATATTAGGGAGACAGTCCCTGTTTCTGTGTGGGGAGGAATGGAGAGCCAGCTTGGTGTAGTTTATCTTGGCTGTTTCCCTTGAGTCTTAAATCTCAGGTATCAGTCAGAGCAAACTCATTAAAATGAAAATTGAGAATATGACAACCTTAGAGTGATATGTTCTAGGGTTCAGAATAACTGTGAGAACAAGCATCTGTGCTGAGAACAGTGTTGCTATTTATTTTGCCTGTAATAATCCCTCCCACTTATGCTACATTTGCTGAGAACAAATAAGTGGTGGTATTGTAAACCCAACAGCTAAAACTGCTAGCAGTTTGCACTGGTTCCCTGTATTTAATGCTCGTGAGCATATAAGTGGATCCCTCATAGGCATGTACATGATAGAATAAATGTAAACTGTACATGATAGAATACATTATAAAATTATCATTTCCAAACATACTTTGTTGAAACAGTTTTAAAATAGCTTTTAAAATGTTTACACACAGACACGTTTGGATATGTGAATGTTTCTGGGCTTGCCCAGATTTACATCTAAGAAATCCTGAAGAGAAACAATAGAGAGAAAATATGAAAAGGAAACTATAGTGACTGGGGTTGTTTTGCCGCATATGTGATTGGTGTATGATCTCAGCACTCATCTAGCGACAAAAATCTGCACAGAGGCATTAAATTAAGTAAAGTGCATTAGACCCACAGCTCATGTCTCATATTTTATTCTCCCAAGACAGTTGCTTCAAGTACAACTACTTACCAGTTGTCTTTCTCTCCCACGCCTTCAGTTGCCTCTGCTAGCGATCTCCCAAGTGACATTGAGCCATTTCCTTCATCTTCTCTCTGTAAATAGCGGAATTCATCTTCATTTAATTGTGAGCATGTATGTGTGCACTCACCTGGAAATCATGGTGACCTCTGATGACTGACTCTTACTGGGGCCTGGAAGATATTCAGAGAGGTGGCTGAATATAGCTTACTCTGCCTCCCTGGCATTTCAAGGAGGTCTCCCATCCAGTACTTGCCAGAGTCAACCCTGCTCAGCTTTCAAGATCTGATGAAATCAGGCTTGCCTGAGCTATCCTGGTCATGGCTTCACTTAGCTTTTTCTGTTGTGATTAAACATTTTGGGTGGGGAGTAGGAAATCTGAGTTGGTGAGCCCCATTTTCTTGTGAAATAGATGCAAATTCTTTGCATAAAGCATTGCAATAAATATATTCTAAATTGCAACATACCATCAAGTGAACTATCAGTGCACCAGAGAAGTTGCATTTATGTATCTGGTGTGTGTTGTCAGACGAAGTTCTCATAAAGCTTTGGACAAATGTTTTTAAACGGAGATTGTAATAACGTCTCCCACAGGTTGTGAAGATGAGCAGGATTTTGCAGCACTTAGTCCATTAAACTAGTTTGCAGTTTCAACAGAAATTATTGTACTGTGGCAGGGCAACCTCTGATGCTTATTTCCTGGCTTTATTCTGAGAGGAAAGGCTAAAATCACTTTGGGCAGTTAGCCAGGCTTGTCAGCTGCAGCTTTTATAGTGCTTCGGTAATACTGGAGCAAAATGAGCTGCAGCCAGACTGCAGAGCAAGTAATAATAGCACTTGGATTAGAACTGTGTGTTGCTCATAAATGAAATATTAAAGATGCTTGGACAAGCATAGTTTTTAAGCTGGAACGTATTTGCATTTTTATTCCATACATGATTTTATTGGAGCACTCTTAATATCTGGGAGAGTAAGGGGAATAGTTAGTTAAATAGCTTGGATTACAAGCATTATCTATAGCTCTAATCGTACAGATGCTTTTATTTATTTAATTTTGGGAGCAGTGAAATTTTGTGTGATGTGGCACTAGAGAGCTGTGTAAGGATCATGTATATGATTTTAATTCATCCCTGTGACCTTTTAGCCATCTGTCAAAACCACACCTTTTGTGTGTTTTCCTCTTTGAAAGTATACTGTGGTCTATGAACCTAGTAAATGAAGCGGATTACTTAACAGTAACTGTGAGTGATCGCATAGGGTCCCAAATCCCTTTTCAGCTTTTCCATTGGCTTTTAAAAATCCTATTACACGATTGCTTTTGCAGGTGAAGAATACAGGAGGATAAAAAGCTATACATGTTTATTAGTTTCTGTGTCCTCCACTGTGAATTCCAAACTTCTGTCTTTTTCCGTGGCTGCTTCCTTTGGTACACATGTTGTGAGTCTTTAAAAAAATCAGGTGGTCTCAGAGAATATTTTACTGTACAGCAGCATGGGCTGAACCTGATAAATAAGGCAGGAGATTTCTTTGAAAGTGTCCCAGAAGCTTATACATATCATGGGATGTGGAAGTCAGTGTGTTTCTTTGAGAGCATGAGATAAGACAATTGAGTAATCTCAAATGATTTAGGTTCAAGTTGTGTCACCCAAGTGATGATATCATTGGGGCATGAATAGGAGGCTGGAACTAAGCCAGGTAACAAAACTTCTGGCCCAGGCTACCCCGATCTTGTCAGATCTCAGAAGCTAAGCAGGGTTTGCCCTGCTTAGTATGTGGATGGGAGAGACCAAGGAATGTATTTGGATGGGAGGCCAGGGTTGCAGCGTGGAGGCAGGCAATGGCAAACCACCTCTGAATGTCTCTTTATCTTGAAAACCCCACAGAATTGCTATACTTCAGAAGTGACTTGAGAGCAAATAATAATAACAATTCTCTTGAGCTTTTAGAGCCAGTGACCAAAGAAAGAGACCCTTATACTACTTCCTACTATATAGTTTTGTGAGCTGCTATGGTAGTCCTTCAGTTTGGGCATTTTATTACAGAAGGAGGCCACTAGACTGCCTGCTGCACTTTTTGCGACTGGCCTTATGTCTGCTTTTTGCCTCCTGTTCTGTCCACTCTAGCTTATATCCTGCTTTGGCCCAAGTCATACAACCATAGGTTTAGTTCCTCACCTGTGCTAGAAACAGTATACATGCCTGACTCCTCTGCTCAGGCCATCTAAAGCCTTGATAGAATGTCTCTACTTCTAGGCATACACAGCAGCTCTTATATAGCCCAAGGCAGCTAAAAGTATTATTTCATTTGGCGCCTCACATCTATAATGCACAATATCAAGTGAGATGAATAAGGGATCCCAAAGCCTACCTCTCAGACTGAAATGATGGAACTGGTAATTAGGGGGGGAAATGACGTGCCAAGTGAAACCCCTGTGTCCAGAAATAAGAGAAACAGGAAAAAATAAAATGCCATTTTCTTTTTCACAACTTCGGGAAGATAGCAAATTGCTTGGAAAATGCTGTGACATTGCCAGGTTGCAGTCAGAAGAACAAACTAACATTCAATTGATATAAATATATTTTCCAATGAACATTTTATTTAAACGACTGTCACTAGAGTTCAGGGTGGTTTTTTCTGAGGATGTGGCATGGAGTACAGGGGTAAAAATTCACCAAGCTTTAGTTGGAGTAGAAATTGCTTATAATGTGATTCTTGAAGACTTGCTGGATAATGTCTTTGCTCTCGGGAGAAATTAATCCATCTGTATCTGATGAAGGGAGCTTCGAGTCTCCAAAGCTTATACTAAAAAAATCTTGTTGGTCTCTTAGGTGCTACTGGACTTGAATCTAGCAAATCCATCTTTGTCAACCTGTGTTGTTGGCTACCTGTGTGACTGCAGAAGAAAGTTGCTTTCTGCCTTTCCTGCACATCCTTGGTGGAAAGGTCTTGCATAAGTAAACCTTGCTGATATAGAAAGCTTTGGAACATATACTGGGGAAGGACCATCCTTTAAATTTTCAGAATCTTATAACTTGACCCTGCATGCATAATTTTCATGTATGGACTTTCTTCATTTATGGTCCACCTTTCTTGGGGAGACTCAAGGCAATTTACAGAATAAGAAATGTAGCTTGTTTCTAATGTGACTGATTGTCTGGTAAAGGGTTTTAGTGCATGTGTGTGTGAGTGGTGGGGAGAAGGTGGTTATGAAAATGAAGAACTCTGAATGTATTTTAAAAACAGCAATTATTTGAGCAGGAGGGCAAAGCAGTTAGATTTGACTGGGAGAGACCCGAATTCAAATGCCAGCTGAGCTGTCTATTTGCTGGACGGTTTTGATAGTAGTTGGTTAAAATGAGTCCCTTCCTGTGTTTCCCCCAAAGTGCATTTTAAAAAGCAGCTTGAATATTAGTTGTGTGGGCTCTTGCATCTAGATTGTGGTTCCTGTTGGCTTTAGTTCTACTATACATACACAGCAGCAGTATTACTTGTTGCCTCTTGTGGTTCTTGAGAATGATTGGTAGGAGAAAGTGGTATGGTATGTCTGGAGTCATAAGAATACGGTGGACTACCAATTCTAATGATTAAATCGGAACTATCAGAAAATGTTAGAACTAAAAAGTGTGGTGTGCCTGTCTTATCGGAACTCTGTAATCAAGCAGTTAAGTTTTTTTTTAAAGGTTTAGCTTCCAAAGTTTCAAATTAAAAGTTTCACTCAGTTCTTTGTTCTTTAGTGCAATGGAAACCTTCTGTTTGTCCAGAATGGAATCTGTGGCTAGCAGTTCTGGGAATGCACTCTTTCCTCAGAGGTGCTTCCCAGAAACATAGACAGGTGTTCATATTGCCTGGTGTACATTCTGACAATTCATTCAGAATGCATCTGTCGTGGATTCTTTCCTGATCTTTCTTGTGAGTAGGTGGAGATGAACAAGCTTATCCCTGTAAATAAGGTATTTATTAAAGCTCAACATTTTGATTACAAGGATAATAAAATTCATTTTATTGTCCACCTTTTTCCAGGTCCATCGTGCTATTGAGGAAAGGTAGTTTAAAATCATTGTGTGCTTGAATCTAAATTGTGATTAATTAATCTTATTTCTAATAGCCATTAGGGTTTGCTCACACGGATAGACAGTACTGATTAAAATTTTGTACAACAGATCCAAGTTTGCAGAAAAATGTAAAACATTTTTAAAATAAAGAAGAGGATTTAAAATACCCTAAAACAGTAGCAGCACTTCTTGCATATATGCAGGTATTCTGTGCATATAGTGGGGGGAACTCAGGAGGTTTTAAATTGCTGTAGCAATCAAGAATGGCAGCTTAGTGCATAAAGGAGGGAAGTGGTGGGATTGGGGGGAAAGCAAGAGTGGGGAGTAGAAAAGGGATTAAAGAGATTCCCCCTCCCTTGGGCAGCAATGAGGGGAATAGAACAGAAGAAGATGATGATACTGGATTTATATCCCGCCCTCCACTCCGAAGAGTCTCAGAGCGGCAGAACAAGGGTGGTGGTAGGGAAAGTGTTTGCTGGAAAGCATAGTGAAGAAAAGTTGGACAAGGAGACAGTGGATGTGAAGAAGTATAAGTGGATGGAAAGGCAGACAGGAAGATTGTGTTTGGGAGAAAGTAGACTAGGAGCAGCATGCATGAGGCAGGGTAAGCAGAGATGGTACAAGAAGGAGCAGTTGGAGGCTGAGGGAAGGAAAATCTCTGTATTCATGAATCCTCAGTGGTCTTGTACTAGATGTTTTTAAGTACTAGCTATTTTTAAGTGCACAAATAGCAAAAACTGTGTTTAAATGTTTTTTCTTATAAAAGTTGCCTCACCAACTGCATGCAAGTTGTCTTTTCATAAAAGTCAGCCCTAAATTTAAACAGTACTGATATGATTCATCTTATCAGTGGAGCAACCTCACCTTCAAGAATGAAGTATGATTGCCTTTATTAACATTATATCTTTCCCCTGTATTGTAGGCTGATCCTGCCTGTGGTGTTTGAAAGGAGTAGTTTGTGAAAAGCTTATGCATTTATCCTTTTTGTAAAGAAGATTACTGTGTATGTAGAAGCTATGGAGTGACTCTCAAATACAAATGTGTGGACTGTCCAGGCTACTATCCCATTTTCCTACTGCATTCAAGAATCTAAACACATTGTTGTTTCATTGCTATCTTGGTTTCCTTTTCTCTTTGGTATGTTCTTGCTTTAGTGTCTTGACCCGGTGAATAAATTCCCATTAGCCCATTGTTTTGGGCTACTTGGAAAAGCATACAGATGCTATATAGGAAATTTTGTCTAAGGATGTGTGGGAATTAGAAATCAACCAAAACACTGTGATGATGATAACAATAATAAATTTTTATTTATACCCCGCCCTCCCCGCTGAAGAAGGTTCAGGGAGAAAAGCCCCATCAGTGGTTGTCACTGTCTTGGACAGACAGGTTACGTAGGGGTACAGTTTCAACATTTATTCTGAAGATGCATGAGAACTGCGTGTGATGCTTACAAATGAACATGTGTTTTGACAATTGACTTCATGGTTCAGTTTGCAGATAATGCTTCATACTGGAGTATTTCTGTGTACAAAATTCATTAATCCCAAAACTTGATAGCCATGCACATTCTTCACTTGATTATTATGCTCATTAGGTGATGACTGTCATGTACAAAAGTAGAAACCAGGACCGGATCTACATGTTTTTTGAGGGGGGAGCAAAATTAAAAACGACTCCCCCTTATGGGCCATTCTGTCTTATGGTCCCATAGAACAGGGGTGGCCAATGGTAGCTCTCCAGATGTTTTTTGCCTACAACTCCCATCAGCCCCAGCCAGCATGGCCAATGGCTGGGGCTGATGAGAGTTGTAGGCAAAAACATCTGGAGAACTACCATTGGCCACCCCTGCCATAGAATACAATGGACTCTATACCCAATTTGGCACCCACCTTCCGTCAGCACTCAGGGCAAACACCCCCCTCTGCCCGCCCCTAGATCCGGCCCTGGTAGAAATCTTCATTATTTGATCACCACAAACTATATTTTATCAATGGAGGCAATTTATTCTTTCACTTGTGAGGGAAGAAATCCAATGAGACACGTGCATCTGTGAGTTGGCCTCCAGTTTTTTGTACTGGTGAATTTCTCTCTGATTCTTCTCTGATGAGAACAAGGATAGAAATCAATTCCCAGATGCTTATAAGCATTCAACTCTAAAATTGTTGGAGTCTACCTCACAGTGAGTAGGCAGCAGCATAACCTGTGGTATTCTCACTATCCTCAGATGGAACTTGAGTTTTACTTTTTATTATATACAGGAGTGAGATGTGAACAGTCTCACATAACCATATTCTCTCTTTCCCCCTCCCATATTTCTTTGTCCATTCTCCTTCCTCCCCCATAACACAATACTAGAGCTCCAAGCGGGAGTGGAAGCCTCTCGAGGATCGCAGCTGCACCGATATCCCATGGCTGCTGCTGTTCATTGTGTTTTGCATTGGAATGGTAAGTAACAAAGGAACCACATTCAAAGGGCATCTGCTCATGTATTGCACGCCCCCCCCCTCCGCCCCAGGCAGGATCAGTTTACTCTTTCCTTGTCAAAAGATTAGTTTTAAGACTTTGGTCATGCTTAAGAGCCCCATGGCGCAGAGTGTTAAAACTGCAGTACTGCAGTCCTAAGCTCTGCTCACGACCTGAGTTTGATCCCCGGTGGAACCTGGGTTTTCAGTTAGCCGGCTCTAGGTTGACTCAGCCTTCCATCCTTCCGAGGTCGGTAAAATGAGTACCCAGCTTGCTTTGGGGGAAGTGTAGATGACTGGGGAAGGCAATGGCAAACCACCCCATAAAAAGTCTGCCGTGAAAATGTTGTGAAAGCAACGTCACCCCAGATTCGGAAATGACTGGTGCTTGCACAGGGGACCTTTCCTTTTTCCTTGGTCATTCTAAAGAGCAGTGACAGAATACTAGCAATACTCATTGGAGCATGTTTGTGTAATATTCAGTTTATCTTTTGTGTCAAGAATTGCTATGAGGTCCCCCTTCTGTCAACACACCTTAATGCAGAATGTGAACCACTCTGTTTAAACGCTGCTTTAAAACATGCTTGCATTGAGGGTTTCTTCTCTTTCCTCTCAACCTTTCATGTTTTTTTTCCTGAAGTGTTGTTCCGTAAGAGCTTCAAGCAGAATACATGTTTAATCTTAAGATTAAACATAAAAACTAGCGCACCAGCCAATACTGTTGGAAGTAAAACAGCCTTCTGTCATACCAGAGTTAGCATTTGGATATTAAAAGCCTGAGGTGGGGTGGTAGTGGTGAGATACATTACTGTCTTAAACTGTGACAAAAAGCTGTACAAGGATGTTTTAAGGGTGAACCTTCTCCATTCTTGTGGTGTTACCACTGGGAGGGCTGTACCCTGAGCACTAAGACATTTTAATCTCCTTGGCATCTGGAGAAGATTCTCTCCTGCTGCTCTTGGGGGTGTATGTGGAAGGAAGCAATCCCAATGGACTTATGTATCCTGTGCTGGCTAGGTGCCTGTAAAGCAGAGTCAGGTTTATAAATAAACAGCCTGCATAGAATGGCATCCCTACTAGCATAGCTGATCTGTCTGCACAGTTGGCTTTGCTGGAGGGACCTTGCGTGGTCTGGAGGCTGAAGACTTGTAGTGACAGCTACTGGTGCCAGACTTATCTCTCAAATACTGGAGCAGGCTCAGATAGATCCATTCTGTCCCTATGCTCCTCATTGGTGTCATGGTCACTGGGTGGTAGCAGCATGACACCATGCCGTGAGGTAGGGCTTTAAAATGATCAGCAACGCTTTGAATTGGACTTGGAAATTTAGCAAGAACCCTTGTGCTTTGTCCCCAGTGAAGGGCTAACAGCTGTATTCTGCATTAGCTGTGCTTTGCTGAACCACTTTTTCAGTGGCTGATTCATATCTTAAGAAACTACTGCAGCCAGCATATAGAACTGGATTGATTAAATGCATGTTTGGCCATTGCTGCCACCTGTTTATGGCAACTCAGGTCAAAGCACCCATCTTATATCTGGGTCTATTTTATATAAAGCTCTTTTTCGGTATGCTGCAGAGGCAGAGTTTTAATATTCCATCTTTTATGTAACAAATGTATATATTCACATAATATGTAATGTTACAGATTCCATTTTTAGGTATACTGTCTCCTTTATCAGAACAAACATCAAATGCATTTCAAAGAGCGAGTGAAATTGGAACAGAGGCATTTCTGCTTTGTACACCTGACAGACATACTGGGAGGCTGTTGTTAAAAAGAACTGAATGCAGTTTGCCATTGAAAGCTTTCGTTCTCCTCTCCTTTCTTCCCAGGGTCTTATTTGTGGCTTTTCAATAGCTACTGGAGCAGCTGCAAGATTGACTTCAGGATATGACAGTTACGGAAATATCTGTGGACACAAGAATGTAAAAATAGAGGGAATAGACAACAGTGGTTTAGACCTCACAGAAAAGAAGTGAGTATCTGATCCCAGTGCTGTTGTTTTTGTTTCAATAGCTAGGGAAATACAGTCTGCTCCCATTTGGCTGTGGATTACAATTACTTGGATAAGAATAA
Organism: Heteronotia binoei; assembly: GCF_032191835.1. NCBI lineage: Eukaryota > Metazoa > Chordata > Lepidosauria > Squamata > Gekkonidae > Heteronotia > Heteronotia binoei. Next base: position 34,213,810 of record NC_083226.1, read on the forward strand.
TAATAATGGATTTCTTTGTGTAAGTTCAAGTTGTACTTTTTTGTCGGGCGGGGGCATTCTCTCATTAATGGCTTCTCTGTCAGAATACCTGTAAGAACGTAATGTTTAACCAATTTGCATCTCTATGAACAAAGTACTCCAAGGTATCAGGTAAAAATTTCTTAATTGCTCTTTTTAAAAGTTTTTTGTCCTACCTTTTCTTCATAAAATTAGTGCAAGTTACCCAGATGTGTGCTTGCATGAACATCTACAGGCATGGTTGACAGCTGCTATTGTAATGTCTAGCCTCCTGCTGCTTTTGCTCTGGGTGTTTGTTTGTGCTTTGAACTGCAATGGCCACAGGGCAGCCCCAGCCCTGCCCAGAATGGCTGCTGAGCTTACATTCACCAGCTTCTGCCCCCTGTACTTTGGTCACAGAACCCAACTGCTCCCTTCTTGGTGATTAGCAGTAACTGAGATTAATGAGAGGCAGATGTTGTTTCAGTGTTGTCTTCACAGTCCTCAGAAGTCTTGTTGCTACTCCTGGATGCTGTTGTTCAGGCTAGGGCAGCCATGGGGGTAAAAACTTACCCAAAATGGCCATGCCATTAGTCTCTGTAGAGATTTTGGGTCTTTCCCTGAGCTTGAGTAGAAGTTGATTTTCTTCAGAAGTATGCTGAGTGCTTGCCTTTCCAGGGATGCTGCTTCTTGAACAGTCATGCCATTTCCATTTAGTAAAATGCCTTAGAGCAAATTTACACTGCAAAATAGAGGTTACTATTATGTATCATGGCCCCGTCCCACCAACCCCCAGCAGTCCTGGGAATTGTCTGTGAAGGTACTGAGAGTTTGCAGAGTCTCATACAACTGCAGTTCCCTGAGAAGAAGGAAGGACTACTAAACCAGCAGCTGTGCCCTGACTTTGCTATTCCAGTGGCTGGTAGGGCAGGGCTGGCCGTCCCATTAGGCAAGTTAGGCATTTGTCTAGGGCAGAGCCATAGCCAGGGCACTCCCACATTTGGGCCCTCCCACCTACCCTCACTCCTGGGCAATGTAAAGCACCCAGGAGCGGAAGCAGTGCGATGCACAAGTGCAGGGGAGCTGGCCAGCTCCTTTGCTTGTGTGTGGAGGACTCCCACCCGTCGCCACCGCCCTTGCTGCAGTGCTTGCTCGTGTGGCCCTGGAGTTGCTGCTGCAGCACAGCGGCAAGAAACAGGCGGCCAACATGGGAGATGGGGCAGGCGGCAGAGGGCAGCGCACGGCAGCCTTTCTTTGGCAGCAGTGCACCCTCAAACTGCCCCTGCCTGCCAAGAAGGGTGGTGGTGGGGTGTGGGGGGGGCACGGGGCAGCAAGCCTGCCTGGGGCCCCCCGCCCCCTAGGGCCGATCCTGTGGTAGGGCAATATGATTGCAGGCTGGAGCTTGTGCATCTCCAATATGTGTGAAGGTGTCTTGAATGTTTTAAGAGTAAGTGGGGGGTAATAAGTATTACTAAGCTATTTCCTTTGCAAATATGAAAAAAAATATTGAAAATGAAGCCCTGGAGGAACAGTGACGAACGCTGTTGGCAGCATGGAGTTCATGAACAGCCTTATACTGAATCAAAGCATTGGTTTATCAAGGTCATTATTTTCTCCAAGGTCTTGGGCAGGGGTCTTTCACATCACCTGCTACCTGGTCATTTTAGCTGGTGATGCCAGGGACTGAACCCCTGACCTTCCATGTGCCACTGAGCCACAGCGATTTCCCATGTTGATTGAAAGTCAAAGGGGAACCATGCTACTGAGATTTTACATTTAACAGTCTGACTCTGCAGATTCTGCTTTGCCAAAATGAAAAGGACAAGAGGTCAAAACCAAACATTAAGGAGCAGAGGCCAAAAAATGTTCAAAATGCTAGAATAAATCAAAATTAAAATCAAATTGTTGAATAGTAATGTGCATTTGAATTTTGCCCATTTTTATCTATTGTATTTACACCTATGTTTGCTTTTTTTCTTCAAAATTCAGTGAGCAGTAAGGCAAAAGGGAAACCTGTTGAAAGAAAGTTAATCGATCATTTGTTGCTGATAAAAGGGCACTTGAGGGAAAGGGGGGCAGTTTTTGCTGGCTTTTTCTGCCCTCCCTACCTCTGATTGCAACCCCTCACATTATAGTCCCCTAATCCCAGGTGCAGTGGGAAGGTTTTCTTCCACAAGCAGAACGTTGTTAGTGGTTCTTTAGGTTCAAACAATCACTTGTGCTATGGAAGGTTTGACAAAGGAAGAAGTGGGACTTTAGAGGGGGGAAAGTGGATCTATGTAATGGGGACATTTATCCTTGTAATATGTTTTGCTGTACTGTAAATAATAATATTCATATTGCAGAAAGCTGCAAAAACAGCTGAGCGGCTGGGAGCACTCCCCGCTGCTCAGCTTTTTGGGCTTTATTGTACAGTGCCTTTAAATGGACTGCATTAAAAAGCCAGAAGACAGGGAGCAGCCTGTCCAGGACTGGGGTTGGGTGCCACTTCAACAGGGGAAGACCCTGTCTGTCGCTCGGTGATCCAGGAGAGCCTTGGGGGGTTCACCCATCCTCCCTCCTTGCCTGAGGATGCCCCTGACACCCAGACTTCCGAGTGGGAACTCACCGAGGAGGCCGGTGGAGCAGGAGAAGCCAGCAGCGGAGAAGGGGCGGCCAGCAGCAAGACAGAAGAAATGGCTGCCCAGGAACCCAGGGTGGGGGTAGGGGAGGTGGCACCAGCAGGGAAGGAAGCCTCTCCAACCTGGAGAACTATGTGGGTTGGGCATTCCCTGGGTCTGACCTGCTTTCTCCTGGGCCCGGCTTTACTGCCACTGCTGGAAGACACCAAACCCCGTGTGGTTCCTGGGCTAGTGTGACCTCCTTCCTTCCAGCACCCCAGGCTGCTGTGCTGGGCTTCGCTGCTGTATTTGCTGCCCTACTGCAGTACTTTTAAACAAGGCCATGAACCACAAACTGAACCGCTTTGTGGTTCGGTTCATGGTTTGGCCATGAACTGAACCACATTTTTGTGGTTCATGCCTATCCTTCTCCAGGAACCCCCCTGCTATAGTACAGTATTAAGTAGAATTAACACACCATATATCTTTTTCATTTCTTTTGAGTGTTCTGCAAAAGGTTCTCCATCTGCTCAGCAGCTTGACTTAACAGATGGTTTTAGTGTAAGATAAGATATTGTGTGCAATTTTCCTATCCTTTTTTTTTATCCAAATGTTTGTTAAAATATATTTTTTAAAGAATGTCATCTTTTGAAACCCCATTAGGGGAAAATGAGAAATCCTTAGTTGTTTTTTTTGTTGTTTCTAATTTTTTTTTTAAAGTAATGGAACTTGCAGATGAAGAAAGGCAGAAAAAGGCTATAGCTTTCTTTTAAATTTCTTGTAAATCTTCGCACTTCTGTAGAAAACACTTCAACGTCAAAAATGTCCATTTCAGAAAACAGAAATATTCAGAAAAAACCTGATTTATTAAAATAATAAATATTCAAATTGAACTTACCAAGTAGATTCTCTTGAAGATAGTTTTTAACTTTGTACAAAAAATTAAGTGGAAACTTCAGCTAGTTCACAACTCATTTCTATCATACAGCATCAGTTTCAGGATGATGGAATTTGCTGCCAGCTTTCCACCCAGTAAACATAGACAGTGCTCCATTTTAAATGTTTGAAATGTGTCATGTACATTCTTAGTAATCCTTACGACAGTCCCATAGGTCAGCCTTTATTGTCCTCATATTGGGGTGGGGTGCATGAGGCTGAGAGAATAGTTGTTGCCTAAGGCCATCTAATGAGAATAACCGGGTAGGAGGGAATGAATGGAAAAGGCTACTTGATTGAAGGAGTAGGGTTTACTTGTAGTGCTGGAAATAATCCCTTGGTTGTTTGTGGGGGGGGGGGGGGGACTTTACAAAAGGATCAATTTAAGGAAGGGGTTTGGAGTGCAAATTTAGTAATAGCATTTATTTAGCCCTTTTTCCTGAGTTTCATCTTGTATGCATGATCCCTGTAAAAAGCATACCTTATTTTTATTTTAAAAATTAGCATGACAGAAGATATTGCAGAAATTGATAGGGGCAGGCATATTGATGTGGCTTGGAGAAAAAAAGTAAATAGCACGTGATCCTAACGATAAGCCTCTGTTCTCTGTTTAAGCAGTTGGAAACATTGGAAAAGACAAAAGCTGTTTCCTCACTATGAGTATTTAATGCATTAAGAAACAGCATGAGAGGTGCAGGTGTCTTTAGAGCATTTAAGAGAATGTATGAGCTAACATGGTAAGCCCAGAAGACAATTGGTGTAGATAGGGTAATGATCAAGCTTGCCTTTTGAATTGTTGTAATGAAGCTCTAACCGAGTGTGCTGCTTGCTGTTTCTTTATCATGGTGGTTCAGCAATATAGAGATGTCTAGAGGAATGACAGGAAATCAATGGAATTGGAAAACCTAGGCAGCACATACATACACCTCTGATTCAGGACTGTTTTAGTTACTATGACAGCTTGCTGTACTTTTAAAGGTGAATGCTTAGATCTATGTTGTTAAGGGTTTTTGATCCTTAATTTATGTCTGCAGAATTCAGAAAATTTCTCAGGACAATTAGTAAGGGAAACTTTTACCGTAGTGCTGGATAGCAGCCCTGCAGTTTTTGATAGGAATATTTCACAGCAACAAGACCGTAGATTTATATCCCACACTTCTCTCTGAATTAGAGTCTCAGAGCAACTTACAATCTCCTTTATCTTCTTCCCCCACAACAGACACCCTGTGAGGTGGGTGGGGCTGAGAGAGCTCTCACAGCAGCTGTCCTTTCAAGGACAACTCTGCAAGAGCAATGGTTGGCCCAAGGCCATTCCAGCAGCTGCAAGTGGAGGAGTGAGAAATCAAACCTGTTTCTCCCAGATAAGAGTCTGCACACTTAACCACTACACCAAACTGGCTCTCAACCCAAGCAAACCATGCCCTAGGCTCTTACATAAAGTGTAAGGTAATGCAATATCAATTGGGGTGAGGAAGAACATATTGGGAAAGTTGATATATTAGCGGAAATGTTCTCTGATTTTGAATAGTTGACTGCCTTTAATCCTCAGTTTTCTTATCAGCTCAAACTCTTCTGTGGTGGGCTGTAGACTTTTCAGCACAGATGGGGCATGATTTTTCTTAATAAGATTAGCAGGGGCTAAAAGTTCTTGAATGTAATGCCACCCACATCAACAAAGACCTTTTACTCTACTTCATTTTGGAACGAAGTGAGAGTTATAAATGCTGTTTTGCTCCAACTTTTTGTTGTTGTATACAGGGCTGCCAGCAGAGGGGGACTGGGGAGGACAGAATTCAAGGTGCCCAAGTCAGTTGGAAGGCCGCTGAAGCCAGTGACATGTTGTATTTATACATTTCAAAAATAAATTTTCCTAGTGCAGGGGAAGGCAGGGCCCAGCAAAGAGCTCCTCAGCCTTTCTGCAAAGTTCACTGGGAAGCAGAGGGAATGTTTGCTGATCAGATCTTGCTAACCCATCATCAGCTTACACTGGAGCAAGGGAAGACCAGCCAGCAGGGCCTAGCCACAGAGGGGCTTTTAGGGGGTGCCAGCCCTCCCTGGGAAGATCCCAGACCCTCCCTCCCCTCAGCAAAGATACACACCTGCCTGCCTCCTTTGCTCTCCCTCGGCAGTAGCATGGTGGCTGGACTGGCTGATGCAGGCACAGTGAGCTGCCAGGGCGAGCCATTGACTAGCCCAGCAACCATGTTACTGCTGAGGGGAGAGCCAAGGATGCAGACAGGCAGAGCAGTGGGTGACTGCCTGCTGCCCTGCCTGCCTACCTGCCTCATTGGCTCTCCTTCCTCTCTGTTTCTGATGTGCAGGAGATTCCTAAACCTCCATGAATGGAGAGCCCACTTGCCAGCCAATCACTTCTTGGTGACATCACATGTGACATCACCATGTCAGGGACACTTTCCCCCTCCCCTGCTGAATAATTTCTGGCTATGGGGTTGCCAGCCAGCACAGGGTGCAGCCTCCTAACAAAGCCTGTGCTTTCATTTTGCCTTTAGTTCCACCCAGCTGTTGCCCTGCCAGATCTTACCAAGGAAGCCTTGTAAGTGTGGGGTAGCAAAAAATAAAATCCCAACTTCTACTCTCTCCCTCCCCCCTTCATTTTTCAGTATTAAGGCCACCTCTCTCATCCTGGTTGGCAATCTAGAATGTATTTAATAATAGTAGTATAGAAGCAAACCTCTGTTAAGATTATGGACAGAAGTGGGGGGTGAATATTTCCCCATAATTTATTAAAGTAGTAAAAAGATGCTTCCCCTTCCCCCTTAGCATGCATGATAACTAATGTTAATCTACCTCAGTGGTAACAAATGAGGAACAGAGGTTAGAATTTATTTAGTTATTTAATACCCCCAAAGGGAACCCAAAACAACTTTCACTGTTCTCTCTTCTGTTTGATTCTCACAACAACCCTTTGAGGTAAATTAGGCCAAGGGGGAGTGATGGGCCCAAGATCACCCAGCAAGCTTCCATGGCATGAGTGGGGATTTGAATTTGCGTTTTCTGTATTCTAGTGCAATACTTCAACCACTGCAGAACCTTAGTTTCTACCGCAAAAAAGTGTGAGGGTCTGGAGATAACCTGGGCCAAGATATTCCACTTCGTTTCATTTTTGGCCCTGGAATTCTCAGCATCACCCTGAAGTTGGTGGGCCAGTTTGAACTTTCCTAGTTTTATTTTCTGATTAGTTATGCCTGCTACAATAGGGCCAACAGATGGACATGTGGATCCTTTTATTATCATAAATGCATGCTAGCAGTCAGCCAAATAATTTGTTTTGTTATGATGGAATCTTCATCTGGAGGACATAGTGGCTCTTAGCAGCCCTGTTTACAGACTTTGCAATAGTGAGTTAAAGTGGCTAAGTCAGGGTATTTAATACAGGAACTGAAAAAACCCCCCCAAATGTTAGAAGTCAGATAGTATATATGGTAATTATTGACCATCTTCACATGTATGGTATGCACACAGTAGTCTTAGAGGAAGTTGATTTTAAAAAGTAAAACTGAAGCTTTTCTGTTATTAAAATTCAGAATGAACAAGTCCTCACTTTGGAGGATAATTTGGAAGCTGGTAAGCTCTAAATGTGCAAAGTTTTTGAATGAAATGTACCTAGTTTACAAAAAAAATAAGGACAATAACAAGAAGTACCAGTACATATTTTATGTGCATAAGCTTTCATGTTTCAGTATTAAGAAACCTTATACATAAGCAATATGGTGGTACCTGAGAACCCCAACTCTTTTGCAAGCCTTCTGTTTAGGCTATATGACATGCTAATCAAAGCATCAGGAAGAGTCTTTCTCTGCTGTGGGCTCTAGCATATAAGGTTTGATTAAGAAACTTATACTTGATGGGAAATCAAGAGACTTGGATTTCAGTAAAAAAAAATTTTCAAAGTTGCAGCATTATACTTTTGCCTGTGTGTTTTTCCTGTGCTAGCACAGCAAGAGCCATAGTAATTGCTTCTTAAAGCTGATGCAGCATTGGAAAAAAAGGAAACCTGGGCTGAGAACAGACGGGCATTCTGGGGTGGCTTGGAGGCGTCCTGGATCAGGACAGCTCAAAAAGAGCTGTCCCAGAGCCTTCACACACTTACCCGCATGCTGCCCGCATCCTATCGGGAAGGCGACCCAGAAGCCAGATTCCTTTTTTTCTCCCTCGGGGGGCAAGCGCTGCTGTGCACGAGCACTCCAGCGCTCTGAATGCTTTATTGAAGAAAAAACCTGGGAACAGCTTGTGGGGTGGCTTGACAGTTCCACACTGCCAAGTCGCCTCACTTGTGCCCTTTCCCATCCAGATAGTGGGGAGGCGACTGACGGCCGGCTCAAAGATTTGCTACCACTTTGGAAGTGGTAGCTTTTTGAGCCGGTTTCAGGAGCCTGGAGGATGGGATGAGGACGGGAGGAGGACAGCCAGCATATGTTGCTGCCAGTACAGATTTTTTGGGTCAACTTCAGAGGCGTCTCTGAGTCGACCCAAAGTGCTGGTTTGTAATCAGCCCTGATTTACCTATCTTGGGTTATTTTGCAGGAAGAATAAAAATTAATCTCAGTTTTTAAAATGAATTTGACATGCGATTATAACTCCATTTAAGTGATGACACCCTTGGGTTCCTTGTACCTCTCTTTCCCTCAATTTCTTAAAAATATTCACAAGAAAGTAAAGTCAGTATTAACTTGTATAAAACACTTATAAAATGGGTCTGTTGCTACTGTATTAGGCCAGTGGTTCCAAATCTTTTTGGTATGGTGACTTGCAGTCCAAGTTTGTTTGATATGGTGATCCACTTGAAAGGGGAAAAAAAACAGAACATGCACAGATCAATAGCTGCAAAAGCCTGGGATCCACTCCACAGGCTTCACAATCCGCTTTTCAGTTAGATCCCACAGATTGAAAGGTGTAATACTATAAGACAAATATTCTGAGTGGTGTTCAACCCACTTTCAACACTATATTTGTATCCAAATTGTGTTACGTTTTGCATTTTAATCTGAATAGTTTTGCTCTGGTAGGATAATTTTCTGTTTTTTGATGTAAGTTTTCTAGCTGTACATTTGTATTCTGTAGCAAAATTGCTGGTGACATTTTTCTGGTTCAAACAAGATTAGATGTAGGGATCCAATTCATACTGGATGGTGGTATACACTGCTAGTTTTTCAAAATATGCCTGTAAAATGGAAGACAATTCTATAAGATAATTTTAAGTTTTTCAAGTAACCAATTTGATTCAGTTTTACCCTTTTTGAAAAATATGCTGGAACTATCAATAGAATTATGAACCATTGGTGTGGAAAGTCTTATATAAGAGGTTTGCAATAATGTTCATCTGTCAAAGTGCACTGAAACTTCTGGTTTTGTCTGTGAACTACAAGTAAATTTTATCAAGAATTTTTCTCCTTATGTCTTGGTTGGAAGGGGATGATTGTTTTGATGGCTTCACTGTGAAATAATAAAGGCTCACTGCTTGCTCTAACTATAAAATGCACTGTGCAATGCAGGGGCTGAAACTGAATGAACAGTGGCACTTTAGCATGCTGGAGATCAGTTTGTGATTGTGATTGAGATTGGTCATTTGCTCTCTTTCATTCTGTATCTCATCACATGTCTCCCCTGTGCTATTTGATAAATTGTTCTCTAAACCTGCACACATTAAAATGGATTGTGCTTAGCTTTGGGTACAGATGAAAATGTTTACAATTTAATATTTGCCTGGTTGCCATTGAATATGATGGGTTTAGAAATATGCAGATCTATTCAGGATTTCATTGTAATGCTATTTAGGACTTTTTTGAAAATCTAAAAGTCTGTGCTTTTTTTTCCCCCAAGGTATGTGTTCTTTTTGGAGCCATGCAATGTAGACCTGGTACGTCGAAAGATCAAATCTATTGCTCTGTGTGTGTCAGCGTGTCCACAAAATGAGTTGAAAACTCTGGCTGATGTTCAGAAATTTGCAGAGACTAATGGTAAGACAATGCACAGTGTTGTTTTCCTTTCTACCCTATATTCTAAAAGGCTGCAATATTTACTTGATTGACAAGATTAATTTCTTAGAAGTTTAATCAGCTGTGTGCTCCCAATTAATCAGACAGCATTAAAAAAAACTCTTTTTATTACAAGTGGTTACATGCAACCATCTTTAAAAAAACATTCCTACTTGTTGACCAAGATGGCACTTGCTGCAGTCTCTATCATCTAATGATAGAATGCTTTTTCTTTTAGAACTCTTTTATTTTATATGCAAATGGATTAAAACTAATCAGTGGATTTAAAATAGGTGTAGTCAGTCAGCAAAGACTTCCTCTGTTGACTGCCCCAATATAATATTAACAGGTGCTGGAGTAAAATTGTCTTAGGCTTTATTAGGTCTTCCAGCACTTTTTTCTTGTTTGTCTTTTTAAAAATGTGCCTGCTGTACTCATAAATGAGGCTTCACCAGTTTCCACTAATTCTTCCCCTCAGACTTGGGACAGCCCCCCCTCCCCGTGGTAGTGGTACTCATTACCAGTGATCACTGCCATTAAAAAATGTCCTGAGGTCTTCATATATATGACTAAACAGACTTTTCATGTGAATTTGTTTGATCTGTGTGCTTGAGTTTCCTTTCAGGTATATTATTGGTAGATTTTGTTTTGTTTTTATGTGTGACTTTTTGAAGAATAAAAGCTTTTCCAAAAGTTTCAATGGCATGTTTCTTTGTTGTCTTTGGAGACAATTTGAATTTTATACTTGCCTGTCATTGCGTCATATTATTGAGGGTGATCACAAACTACCAAGAAACATGGAATTTCTGATTTTTTTCCTCCTCCCACTGTCAACAAAGGGCTGATGGGCATTTACCTAGAGGAGAACTAAAAGTCTGCAGGGGAAAAGATCATGCTTAAATCACATGCTTTTTTTACTCTGTTTGCCCATGATATATCTTTCTGCACGCACACAACATAGCTAGAAGTAATTCATAACCCAACTACTTCCATGCCCTCTTCCACGTAAAGAGAGCTCCTACTTCAACCCCTTCTTCCCATATTTCTGAATGAATGACCTGACCATGATGATGTTTCTTCCCAAGCGCCTGTTTTTGGTTTGGGGAGATAAAAACTTAGAAGAAGTGGCAAGAGTGCAAAAAGGAAGGGAGGCAAGGACTAAAAGATTTATTTTCTTTAGGAATTCAATGGCTAGATGGAAAAGAAGAAGCAGACTGACAGTCTCTCTGAGCCCAGAGAAGGAAAGAAGAGTGTTTGGCTTGCCTCCTCCCATTCTTCTCACATGTATTGCAGCCAGTCAATAGCAGGTGGCTGCATACCTTGTGAGTCTTTGCCAGCCGCCAGGTAATGTGAGGGACCTTCTGAATAGGTTATGGAGATTCTATTTGATGGTGGAGAAGGAGGCAAGCAGCAGACTGACGGGTACTTATGAACAAACTGTGATCTGTTACATACAGTTTCCTATGATGTCAGAATGCTGACATGGTGTTAGAATTCCTTGCAGTGGTTTAAATCAGTTCACAACACAGGACATCTGTAGAACTTCGAGTTCTAAATGCTGTACTGGTTACAAAGAATTGTGCTGCAGCTGAGGCATGGACTGTGTGACTTAAGAATGCAGGTGAGTGGTGGTCATGTGCTCTTCCCCCATTAAAGGAATACACTCCCTGTACATAGAAAGCTGGAATGTAGAAGAAAGGCTTCAGAGCTAATCTTCCTGACACACTAGTTTACTGTTTATTCTGCATGATCTGTTTGGGATCCAAGCATAGCATTATGCACAAGCAGGTGATAGTTTCACTTATGTAAGGGGAGGTGTCTGCAATCATTGCCGTCTCTAGCAGTAGCATCCAAAGTGCATCCAGTACCATTCAGGAGAGTTCCTTGGCCTCAGGAAAATCTTATTTATTTTTATTTATTTTTGTGAATTTATAGTCCACCTTTTCCCGTAGTGGGCTCAGGGTGAATTACAACATAGTGAAACAATTAAAATTGAACAGTAAAACAATTAAAATAATTAAAACAATTAGATAAAACAGTGTAGATGGTTTAAGCACATTATACAAATTAGGACACAGATGTCATAGGCGTCCTAAATATCAGAAATGTCAAAAATATCGGCCCGATCTCTGACAATCAGGATGGTAAATCAGTGTAGGGAGGCCAATTAGATGGTATAAACAGTAAAGTAAGGACGTCCACTTGCCTCAGCTAAAGGCCTGTTGGAACAGCTCCGCTTTACAGGCCCTACGGAATGGTAAGTAAATCCGGTAGGGCCCGAATCTTCACAGGGAGCTGATTCCATAAAGTCGGGGCCAGGACCGAAAAGACCTTGACCCTAGCCAAGGCAAGCCAAATGTCCTTTGGGCCAGGGATAGTCAGAAGATGTTGATTGGCCGATCGTAGTACTCTCCGGGGCTCATATGGGGAGAGACGGCCCCCCAGCTATGTCGGTCCCAGGTACAGGGAGCCTCAGCAGTAAGAGGAAGGTAGGAAAGCCCCATTGGCTTTTACTAAAGCAAACTAAAAATGTGCACGGGGCCTTTTCTGTAACGGCTCCTTGCTGGTGGAACCAGCTGCCGGAAGAGGTGAGGGCCCTGCGGGACCTTGGCCAGTTCCGCAGGGCCTGTAAGACAGCCCTCTTCCGGCTGCCCTATAATTAACTGGCATTAGAAATTCTATAGAAGGTTCAGTGTAGTATTTTGATAGATGGCTGTTTAAATGTGTTATTATTTTACTGTTTTAACTGTTGTAATTGATGTATTTTAAATTTAAAATTCTATGTTAGATTTTATGTGTTATGAGCCACCCTGAACCACTTTGGTGGGAAGGGCGGGATATAAATTGAAATAAACTTAAGCAGTATATGTAAAAATCTCTTCCTTTAATAGTAAAGGAATCTCTGTTTTAAATGCTAAGGAATCTCTGTTTTTCCCTGAAGTTTTGTCCTGCTGCAAGGATCCTCTCAGGTTGCACTCAGGTTTTTAAATTGACTTTTAACACATTAATCCTAAACAAAGGCATCAGATTTTATCAGAAAAGATGCTGTAATCTGTCTTCACTTTGTGTGACCTTGAGGGCAGTTGCTTGTGCTTTAAGTAAGCATATAGAAGGTATAAATGCTAAGCTTCAGGACACACTGTCTATAATTTCAGGACACACTGTTCAAGTAATTTCATTGAAGGGCTACAGTCTTAGTCTAATTTCTTAATTAAATGTTTTGTGATTTGATTCTTTTAACTGGAAACATTTTGCCTGCCTTCTGTATATTAGAAGAATACTGGTGTGTGTTCTAAGTTTGATTAAATTTTGCAGGCTTTCACCTTTAGATGTAAGTACTACAATACTGTCTTCATTCCTCAATTAGACCTGCAGTTGCCCTTCAGGTGGTGGCTGTAGATCTCCTGGATTACAACTGATCTCCTGGTGAGAGATCAGTTCACCTGGAAAAAATGGCTTCTTTGGAAGGTGAACTCTATGGCATTATGTCCTACTGAAGTTCCTCCCGACCCTAACTCCTATCTTCCTCAGGCCCTACCCCCCAAAAAAAAATCTCCAGGTATTTTCCACCCTAGAGCTGGCAACCCTAATTTGAACACATATTTCTTGAGCACTGGTTGATAAAGATTATCTGAATTTGATTAATTGCATCTGAAGAAGAGTGCTCTAATCCACAAAAGCTTATGTTGTAATAAAGTTTAAGCTTCTAAAGTACCAACATCCCTGATTTTTTTTTGCTGCAAAAGACAAACAGTGACTCCTGTGAATTTGTGAGGTAGTTTGTAACAAAAGAAAGTTGAAGTTAAAACATGCTGTTTTTGACTATATATTGTCTTTAAAATAATCCATTCTTCGCTTGGTTTAAAAGAGCACAGTAGCCCAGACTCTTGTTTTCCACCTGGCGAGATATTTAAAGAGTCTTGGGATTTTATGTTTCATTTTTCATTTCATTTTTTCATTTTATTTGATTTATATCCCGCCCTACCCCACCAAAGCGGGCTCAGGGCGACTCACAACATAAAAATTCTAACAATAAAATTCAAGAATTAAAATACAATAATAAATTACATAATTAAAACAACTAATATATCAATACATCAATCAGTCTCAGTGTGCTATCTTATAGTCTTCTGTCAGAATATTTCAGTATTTCAATGTTTCAATGCCGGTCAGTTATAAGCCAACCGGAAGAGGACGGTCTTACAGGCCCTGCGGAACTGTTCAATATCCCGCAGGGCCCTGACCTCTTTTGGTAATTGGTTCCACCAGCAAGGGGATGTGATCGAGAAGGCCCTGTCCCTAGTTGACTTCAGCTGGGCCTCCTTTGGCCCGGGGATTACAAGCAGATTTCTGAAGCCGGATCGCAGCACTCTCTGGGGGGCATATGGGAAGAGACGGTCCCTAAGGTAGGCAGGTCCTAGGCCATATAGGGCTTTAAAGGTAATAACCAGCACCTTGTACCGGACTCGGTATATTATTGGCAGCCAGTGCAGTCCTCGGAGGCCCAGCTGAATGTGCTCCCGTCTAGGGAGCCCTAATAACAGCCGAGCGGCAGCATTTTACACTAGCTGCAACTTCCGGGTTCGGCACAGGGGCAGCCCCATGTAGAGGGCATTACAGTAATCCAACCTTGAGGTGACGGTTGCATGGATCACTGTTGCCAGATCGTCCTGCTCCAGGAAAGGAGCCAACTGCCTCGCCCGCCTATGTGTTCCCGACCTTCTTAACACAGAGAGAAAGTAATGAATGAGGGAAACCAGGATTCAGTTAGTGTGTCTTTTTATTTATACCTTGCCTTTCCCCGTGGCTCAAGGTGCCTTACAATCCAGTAATATCAGTCCAGACAATCTGATAGCTTTTTAAAAATTTATACACCACCTTTCTCTCCAGTGGAGTCCCAGAGTGACTTACTATGTTATTCTCCTTTCTATTGTACCCTCAGACCAGTCCTGGGAGGTAAGTTAGGCTGAGTGTGTGTGATTGGCCCAAGGTCACACAGCAAGCTTGCTTGAGTCCACCTGAATTTTACTCGAGGCATAAATGCCTAATCTTAGGAGTCTTTGTAAATGTTAATGCACCTGTCTGAAGTTCCATGCTCAGAGTTTTGAAGTCTAGGCGGCACTCAAGCAGGGCAAAGTATGTGGCCCAAAGCTGCGTTAGGGAGCATACTTGGCTGACCATGAGAAAACTAATAGAAGAAGCCATTTGGTTTAACTCTCAGGCAGATCCAAGTTGGTGATTATGAGGTAACAAGAAATGAAGCTCCCAGCTCCTGATAACTGCCAATCTATGCTTCACTCTTGCTGGCATATGGTAATGAATGTATAAACTTATGCGCTTGGGCTTGGATAATTATAAAGCCTGGAAGTAGTGGTGACTGGCTGCAGCATCAGGAGGAGAGTGGGAGTTCTTAGCTGAGAAGCTTGAAATACAGAAGGAAAAGAGGAGAAGCAGAAAATATCAGGTGTAAAGATACTGGCAAAGCGTGCCTTCTGATCCTATGGATTGTGCATTAAACACAGGAATCAATTAATTGTGTATTGTTGAAACCACTAATCAGCAGATAAGTTACACCAAAAGATAAAATGCACAAATACTACATTTAAATCACATAATTCCTACACCAGATTGTATTGCTGTTAGCATTTGCCTTAACTATGGTGGCAGCTCTCCCTGGGCCTAAATAGTGCAATTTAAATAGGGGGCAAATGACATCTTTCATCTAAATTTTACAAAGCAGGTATCTTAACTTTTATTACAACTGGGCCCATTTAATACTGTTCTGGTATTGTACAAGGTAATCAAAAACAGCAACTCAAATAACCAGAGGGTTGGGCCACTTCCCTAAAAAGAAAAACTAAACATTTGGGGATTTTTAGTGCTGGAAAAGAGGGGGGAGGGGAAAGGACTACCAAAGAAAGCATGATAGAGGTTTATACCATTTCAGATGTTATCGAGTAGATAGACAGAGATGGTTTGAAGCCAGTAGGTCATCTGAATCACTCAATGATATTGGATCAGCAGCAGCAGTCAACAAGAGATGCAGAGTCCCAGGCAAGGAACCTTTAAACAAAATAAAGCTTTGTTGAAATCACTTAGGCACAGAGCAGAGTTCTACTTTCCATCATCAATGGAACTCTTGTGCTCAAGCAGCCTGTGCACACAGCTAGATCTGGCCAATCTTGGAATGAGTGTGAAGTGCAAATGAGGTTAGCCTGGGATATGTAAGTAATTTCAATAAAGCTCTTTATTTTTGTTTAAAGGATCCTTGCATCGGTCTCTCCATCTCTTCACTGCTGGATATGAGGTTCACTGGCTCTAGGGTCTGATCAACCATGCTGCTTGAGGTCAACAGGTCACAAAAGGCCACCTTCCTGCAAGGAGGGTGTTTCCTCGATGCTTGTCACAACTAAGAACAATGCTAAGAGAATGGCAGCAGAATTAACTGGGAGATAATCTAGATATCTACTGCTAAGCAGTAGCCACTTTCTGAAGCATATTGTCAGTAATGAGGTCACTGCTGGCATGGGCTAACCCAGTGGCATTCCACCATTTCGGGGTAGTACTGTGAGTCTCAAGGATACTGACTTGTACTTTTATTTCTGAAGGCAGGGTTAGAAGAGAGTTGCAGGAGGGTGGTAAATTGTTTGGTTTTGAGACAGTGTTTTTTCTTTCTCTTACTATGGGCTTGGGAAACACAGCAGGGAGAGAGAGAAGGTTGACATTACTTGTGGTTTTTGGATAGGAAGAGATGGTAATTAGAAAAGGATAGGACAGGTAAGGGTAAGGTAAAATTGGACAAGTAACATTTCCAATCCCTCTCTTAGCTGAAGGCACTCTGGAAACTGTCAGTAGATGATTAGGTCAAAATGTGGTGTTGGGTGCCAGGTATGTCTAGAGGAAAGGATCTGAGGAGACACACTTGGCTGAGACTTGGCTGAATAATGCAGAACTAGCTGATTTGTTCTAGGTCTGTTCAGTTGCTTTGTTGTCACAGCATCAATGACTGTATCACCCAGGCCTGGAGGTTGTGGGAAAAGAATTGGTATGGTGTCTCTGTCAAAGTGTTCTGTCATGGTGTCAGTTTCAAGTGTATTTACCTAGTGCTGGGCAACCAAGATGCATTAGCTACTCCATTGGTATACTGCCCATGCTGCTGCCCAGTTGTTTCCTTGCTTGAGCCATTTGAAGTCTCAGACTTGCTACTGAATTTAAGCTTTTGGATATTGAAATTTTCGTGCTGAGACCTCATCAGCTGTAGCCGTTCAAGATTTTATGGCTGCCCTGGCACCATGGGACAGTCCCCAAACATAATGATGTTCATGTATGTGGTGGATCACACATGGTAGTACTCTGATCTTATAGTTTGTTGGTGGGGATAGTCAAATGACTCTTATCACAGGCAAGACCATTACCTGGTGATGTTTAAAGTCATAGCAACTTGTAAGGGTGAAGGAGAGGTGAGACAATCTGTTCCTGGAGGATCTGGATGATTTTTGAAAGCCTTTGAGCAGTTTCCTATGGACATGTCTGGCAGTTTTGTCAAGATCCTGGTTGGTGTTTAATACTCAGCTGTGATTCAAGTTTACTGAAACAGTTACTTCTAAGCACTGGCTTTCATCTGACAGAACTTGCTAGGTTCCTTGGTTTACTGAGTATCTAGGTAAAATGTACCAGGAGCTGAGTTGGTAAAAAGGAGATGAAGAAATACGGGGGCTGAGCACAACCCAACTTTAGTTAGAACAGAGTTCTGTGGCTATTCCATAGGACTTGTAATCATAATGTATAATACCTTTCCCTTTACTATTTTGACAGTCCTTTGAAAGAGCAGTTTTTCAGCTCAGATCTTTTATGCATTTGACAGAACTGTTAACGTTGGAAATAGTTTGCCTGCTGCACCCCTTCTCAGAAAAGGAAGTTATGCCTGTAGTTATCCATTCTGTGATCACATCCAAGTTCGTTCTCTGTGGGGACTGTCATTGAAGACTGTATGGAAATTTGGATGCAGTGGTGAGATTGTTGACTCAACTGCTAGAAACACATCTAGCAGTTTTGAAAGAATTTCACCGGCTTCCAGTTCATTTTTGGGCAAAACCCAAAGTGCTGGTTCTCGCATTGATATTAAATATTCTGTGGCCAGGGTGCTTCAAAGACTGCCTATTCCCATAAGAATCTGCCCATCTAATAAGATCTACAGAAGCCTTGCTCTGTTGTTCTTTCCTTCTGAATTAAGATAGGTGGCTATGTGAGGTGGGCCTTTTTCTGTCCTGAAGCCTCATAGGATTGCCCCCTGTGTATCTGTTTGCCTGATGTCTACTCTGTTAAATGTTAGGCACCAAGGAAGGATGTTCTTGTATTACTGGGTATTTGTAGAGATGTACTTAGTAGTTGTTGTTCCCCCCCCCCCCCGACTGTTTTTGTATTGTTGCTGTTATTTTTTTCATTTTATACTGTAAATATTATGTATTTATTTTGTGATTTGTAAATGTTATTATATGCCACCTAGTAAACTTCTTACAGAGGCATAAAAACTCATTAATAAATACATGATGCATAGAAACCTATTATACGGATTGCACTATGCCTATACAATTCACTGCTGCAACATATGGCAGCTAGCTTTGGTGGCTTTAGCAAAGGATTAGACAGATTCATTAAGGGTAGGCCTATTAGGAGCTGTTAGCTAATGATAGCTAAATAGAATTTGCATTTTCAGAGACTGTGCACCTTGGAATATCAAATGCTAGGGGAGAAACAGCACCAGAAAGCTACTGCCGATCATGAACTGCTTATAAACTTCCCAGAAGCATCTAACAAACAGTGGAAACAGGATGGACTTTTGGTCTGATTCTGCAGGGTCATTTGCAGCATGGAACATAACTGAAGGCTTGCCTTAGTTTTCTAAAAATCATTTCTGTTAACTATCTTTCAAGGCAGTGGTTGTCTCTTAAATACCTGTTTTGCCGGGCTGTGTGAATGTGTCTCTACGGCAGTTTCTTCTAACTACAGCTGAGAACCAGGAGTATTTATTTATTTATTTATTGGTCTAACAAATCTCTGCATTCAGAGGCACTAATCCTCTGAATCCTACTGCCAAGAGGTAGTATCAGGTAGTACTGCCCTGTTGTTGGACTTGGTTGGCCAGAGGAACTGGTTGGCCAGTATGTGAGACAGGATGCTGGACTAGGTGGACCACTGGTCTGATCTAGCAGGCCTCTTCTTATGTTCTCTCATCCTCAGTAAACATAGCCTGTAACTTAAGGCATAATTTCTTGCCTTACTAGCATTATTTCTATCCCAAGATAATACAGTACAAAAATAAAAAGACCCTTTTGCTCCTTAAAAATTGATTTTGGTTCCCAGCAACTTAAAATACTGTTTGCCCTGATACAAACAATCACCATGATAAATTGAGTTGTGGCCTGACATTCTAAGGGTACATTTCCAAGGGACTATTCCCATTTAAATATCTTGGGTTCAGCAGTTTTCCTTTTTAGATGAGGTTTTGAAAGTAAGGAAATGAAATCTTTGTTTTCTAGATTTGATAAGAGAGAGGCCTTTAGCAATTGGTTGTAAATGGTGAGTCTTTTTTCTCTTTTTTTTAAAAAAAGGGAAGTAGAGTTGAGAGCATGATGTCTCAAGCAAGATGCCTGCATATCCTGTGCCTTTGTTTAATCTGTGAACTTTACAGCAGATGTTTTATAGCTATTTCAGGGCAACGTAGTATGCAGAAAAGTGAGCAGTTGGTATTTATGTGTAGGGAAAATTGCTGCAGTGGCTTCTGGTTTATGAAGAGAGACTTAAATTTGTTAAGATTCAGTATGGCATCACCTGGACATGAATGTTGAAAAGGAAGCAATAATTCCATTTTCACCACAATGTAAAATATGACTATCATAGTTTAAGAAGTTGTGATTTGAGGCATGAGTTTTTTCACTTTGATCCCTTACATTTTTATGCTTAAGTCCTGCTGATCTCAGTGGTACTGAAGTATGAATAGGATTGCTGCCTAGGATGTATAGCCGAAGGTGCTAGGAAGAAATGGACTCTTATAATCCTTGCATTTCTGCCAGATGATGTGTAGCCCAAAGCCATTATTTCAACAGAAATGCAATTCTGAAGAGGTGTAATGGATACATAAAATGTTTTGACTTGGTATTTCATGGTTCAGTGGTATTGTGTGTGGGGTCCTTGGCAGTGTCCTTCGTAATAGCCTAGAACTGTCTGTATCTGTCAGTATTGTCATGTTCATTTATACAGACAATATAAAAAGACTTGGGGAGGGAGGGGGAGGTAGAAGAATTTGGAGCAAATATGTTTTATGCCTGGCTTCTTGGAGTGGGAGACTCTTCATTCCCTGACTGTGCTTGCCTCAGTGGCTATTTAACAAAGCAAATAAACAAAAATTCCCAATTTTGGGGTAGTTTTCAGATCCTTCCCAAATGTATGGATTGATAGAGCAGGGAGGAAATGGGACTGCTTATCCTGAGAAGCACAAATGTCTTACATGATCATATGCCTTGCAAAGACCTTACCCACCATCTTGAAGTCACTTTTGATCCTCTCTTGTTTGTCTTTTTCTTGATACCTATGATTTAATTGCTTTGGCTGTTCAAAAAGGATTTCTTTGCAATATTCTGGGTATAGCTTTGGGGTCTTGTTGAATTTTTCCCCACCAGAACAGTATTAAAGATCTGCATTATGAAACTAATTTTTGAAGCAAAAATGTGTGTGAAAATTTATGACAAGAAGAATGCCATCATGTGGTGACCATTCCCTGTCATTTTTCTTATGGAGAAGCTTTGCTATGAATGCACACAAAAAATGGTTTTATAATTAATCACCGTCTGAAGACGAATTTAAATGACTAAGGTTGCAATCCAAAGGATGCTTTCCTTGGGAGTAAGCTCCATTGTATAACTGCAACCTACTTCTGTTCACCTGCCTAGCTGGGTTCTCTGAATTTCTGAAGACTGCATTTGATGAGCTACTGTTCACATTACATCAGAACAACTCTCATGCAGAATATAGTCTCTGCTTAGCATTTGTCGACTTTTACCTTTAAATAATTTGTTTCTGAAGTCCAGAATGAATTATGTTCTTTTACATAAGCTGAACACTGGACTCCAAGCATCTAGTAATGTTGTGGAATTCTGCCGCCAAAATTTGCTTTTAATGGCACTGATATGCTACTCGCTGAACTAATGTCTTTGGATTTGTTTTTTGTTCATTTAAACAGGTTCCACTCTTTGTAGCTATGAACTAAAGCCATCTGAATACACTACAGACTCAAGGGCTGCTCAGCTTTGCCCCAAGCTCCCTGTTCCAGAGAGGTAATCTAACAGCTATTTTAGATCTTAATTATGTGTCAAAGCTTAAGTGGTAATGCCAGGATAATGTCACTTAAGGACCTCAGTTTGGTGTGATGGGATATTTTTATAGGAGCTCCCCTCTTAACTTTCACATTTTCTATAAAGTTGCTATCCTGCATTTACTTAACTGGAAAATATGTTATAATATGTTAAGTATTCTCCTGCTCCTAGAGCTCAAGGGAGTTTGATGCTGTTTGGTTGTGTGGCTGTATAGCAACTTGGATTTATTTGTGGTGTATGTGCATGCAAGATGCTTTTGTTAGTTGTGATGTCTTCCTGTATGCATTTCACTGTGTGGCACCTGATCAGTTGGTTGTTTTTTTGTCTGTACCTTCTAGCTCCTGAGTCTCCCACTCTAGAATATGTGTGCTGTACTCTAGTTTTCATTGCTTAACAATGTGAGCTACAAGTAACTCATCCTTTCCTGGCTGGTTCTCTGTGTTTTCTCAAACATACATTAAATGATTCATTGACTTTTTAAAAGCTTGACTAATGACATATATGCTTGTAATTAAAGGAAGCAATAGTATCAAAACAACTTAATGGTTGGTTCAGTATCATTGTGCCAATAGTTAATTTTTGATAGTCTCCATGTTACTGTTCTAAACAGCCCAGATTCTTTTTTTCAAAAAAATTAACCATTTAATTTGTATCTTTGGTTCCGTCCTTCATCAGGACAGAAACCTGCTAGAGGTCAAATGAACTATTTTTTACACATCATGAAACATGCCAACCTTAAGACTCATTTCAATGCTGACTTACAAACTTATTTTTAAGTTGTCCTTCCAGTATACATAATTTGGAATTTGGGCTTCAAATTTAAGGAGGAGGTAGGACAACTGATGTGAACTCAGCATTTATTCAACTGTATTTCCACCACACCTCCCTCCATCCTCAGTCAAGCTTTTATCATCAGTGGGGTGGGGGTAGACCATACTATATTTTTCTGCAGAAAAACTTCCATTTCTAAAAATGCATTAACTTTTTTCAGGAGAATGGAAGTTTACTTATGAAAACATGCACATCACAAACAAAACAATTCTAAGCAAAATTACACCCTTTTAAGTCCATTATAGTCAGTAGGTGTAGAGGGGTATAATTCTGTGTTGGATTGCACAGATAGTTGCATATGCAATACACATCCTATTTAAAGGACACCATACTTTTTATTTTTTTTCTGATAAGTGTTCGTTCTACTGCCCTTGTTTTTTGGAAGGACTTTGGGAATCTTTATATCATTTATTGCTTCAGTAAATGTCATAACCAGCACCTTGAGTTGGACACAAACTGGCAACCAGTGTAGCTGCTTTCAGATGGGTGAATTATATGTTTCCATTGATTAGCCACTGACAGTAATCAGGCTGCTTCATTCGGAACCAGCTGCAGCATGTGAGTTTTCTTGAGGAGCAGCCAAATGTAGATAGAGCACATTATAATAATCAAACTCCAGCGTTACAAAAGTATGGATCAATGTAGTGAAACTGTCTTGAATCTAAGAGAGGAGCAAGATGGCAAACCAGGTATAGATGATAGAAAACACTCTTGACTGCTACACCAACCTGCTTTTCAAATAGCAAGGCTAAGTTCATGAGTATCCCCAAGCACATAATCTACTTGCAAAAGTCAAGTCCCCTCCATCCAAGACGAATGAACCCAATCCCTCTAAAATATCAGCCTTCTCACCCAGCATCACTCCTGCCTTGTCTGGATTCAAATTCAGCTTGTTCTTCTCTGGCATGCTACGCCAAGGGTGTCATTCTGCTTAGGGGGCACTGGAGATGTCTAAGCAAATTGACATGTGGTAATTTTATTAATTAATATCTATGCTCTGCTTTTCTTCTAAATGGGTCCAGAGTGGTTTGTGTTCATATACAGTGCCAACAATTCACAGCCTGACGTATGGCGACCCCAGCAAAGGACTTTTAACTGAAATGAGAAGTGGAGATGGGTTGCTATTGCCTTCCTCTGTGGTTTCCTTTAGTGGTCTCCCATCCAAATACTGACCCTGCTTAGCTTTGGAAATATTATGAGATTGAGTATACATTGCCACCTTCCTTTCCCCTAGTGGCTTATAACAGGAGAAACAGTACATAAATAAACTAGAGAACAGCAAACAAAGCAAAACAAACAAATGCATATCAGTCTCATTGGCTGGGTGGATTAAAGATGCAGGCTGCAAACCACAGATTAAGAGCTAAAGGACCAAGATATTTTTGGGTTTTGTCCTTCAGCTCAAAGCTTTGGTTTGCTCAGGCTTTATAAGTCACCTTTATAAGGGGCAAAGCAGTGCTCATCAAAGTTGCTACACAACTGTTAAAAATGTTCCTCCTCTTACTCCTTCCCTCTCTACCCGTTTTTCCCTTTTGAGGAAGTAATATTTAAGCCTCCTGTGTCTATTTCTACACAATAAGTTGCTGTTCTTCTTCATGGGGTTTCTCTCTAATTTCCTGTGCGATATGACATGTTAAAAAAAAAAGGTAAAGGTAGTCCCCTGTGCAAGCACTGAGTCATTACCAACCCATGGGGTGACGTCACATCAGGATGTTTTCTTGGTGAACTTTTACGGGGTGGTTTGCCATTGCCTTCCCTGATATGAGATGTTAGGCACTACAAAAGAGCCAAACATACTTGGGCCTCCTAGTAGTTCAGCTACACTTACACACACAGGTCTCCTTGTCTCCCAGTATTTCTTGTCTCCCAGTATTTCTTGCGAGAAAGAAGGTCTCCTTGTCTCCCAGTATTTCTTGCCATAAAACTTTGCCAAGGGTCAATGAGATATATGATCCTTACATAGCACTTTTAAACAATGGACCTCCCAGGAATCCAGGAAAGGGAAAGTGCAGAGTTTTCATCATTCCTCAGGCTTCTATCTGAGGAAATAGGGTTTTTTTTCCTGAGTAAATAGGGTTTTTTTAAATGTCCTTTTTGTGGCCACTGCTAAGATACAACTGCTGTCCTCTTTAACCTTTATGTATGCTGAAAATAAAGAATTTATCTAGTATGCAAGAAGGAACAATACCCCTGCTTTTGTTTACTGTGAAGTCACTCATTCATTACTGAGTTCTGATAATTATTAAACGTGGCATTATAGCTGAGAGAACTTTCTGTTCTGCTCAGACATGTAATATCCCTACATCTCATCAGCAACCATTAATAGAAATGCAGAGGATAGCTGTAATAAATTTATTATATTGCTTTTTATTAAAGAGATGCACTGCATCTCATAGCTCCCTGAGTCAGAGCTACTGAAATAGAAATCGGGCTCATGTACTGGATTCTCGAGAGTCCCATTTATTCTGAGACATCATGTAGTAACCGCTGACCTCATTTTTAATTCATTATAGCAAAGTTAAATTTTTGTCTCCTACATATAAAACAAGGTAGTTTCAGATGTGCTTGATAATCATTGTCTTCAGCAGAAGGTAGTTTAATACAATAATAACTAACTGCATTAAAACTGGGAGGAAAAGAAAGAACAAGGAAAAATCTTCTTCTCTAGCATCCCCTCTCCCAGTTGCATTGAGGATTTTGCCCTGTCTGAGAGGAAGATGACCAAGATTTTAGGACCAATGAAATGTCTTCCAGCAACTCAAAGTGACTTTGGATTGGGTGTTCCACTACCCGTGGAATCCTCTCCGCTCCCCCCCCCCACCAAATTACATTGCAAACTACATTTGAAATAGAAGGGATTAGGCATGAGAGGGGTGGGGTCATGTGTTTGAAGAAAACAAGTCCAAAGTTCCACTGGGCTAGCACAAGCCCTTTGCACGGTCCTAGGATGCTAGTTGGATCCTGGCTTTTATTTGATATAAACTTGCATTAAAATGCAGGTAGCTGAGAAGCAGAATAGTTTTTAGGGC
Source organism: Heteronotia binoei (assembly GCF_032191835.1). Lineage (NCBI taxonomy): Eukaryota > Metazoa > Chordata > Lepidosauria > Squamata > Gekkonidae > Heteronotia > Heteronotia binoei. Next base: position 34,238,571 of record NC_083226.1, read on the forward strand.
TTGCTAGTAAATCACTTCTTGTCACTTGTACAATTCCCTTTATAAGAATGGAATATTAGGTGGTTTAGGTTAGGTGGGGGTATGAAAAGATGCTTGTTTTATGTCTTGATCCTAAACATGTCTTGAGGTAATAACTCATATTTTGGTATCAACCGTAATGAATGTAATTTGTGTTGGTTTGTGATAGAGAAGCCTTTTTCCAAGACAGGGGCAAAGATTTCAGCAATAAAAATAGTTAACATATGCTGGAAAGGCAGAACAATTAACTCCAACTTTAATTCAGTCTCCACAGTTAACACAGAAAAATAAATGTATGTTTGAAAGACTTCCTTCTCACTCTTTGACTTCAGTGGTTTTTACATGAGCTTTGTGTCAGAAGTCTTGCGTGTTATATATTCATATGTTGCTTTCTACAGACAATACCTTGTATTTGGGAAAGACATAATGCCTTTCCCCTCAATATTGGAGTATTTCCCTTTAGCATGCTCTCTCAACTGGATTCCAGGCATGAGGATACCCTGTACCCAGATTTTGTGGAATTAAGTATCCTTACTGAGTACTCAGGTGCCTTGAAAAGCTACATATTGATTTATTGAATGTATACCATTTCATACAAAAAACTCAAGTGTTTTTTAATGCTCCAAGGCACCTTTTCAGCCTGCATTTGTCCAGAAGCTCAGTTCACTTCCCGAGCTAGAAAAGAATGGAATGGTGGGCACTTGGTTTATAATGCAACTGAGCATTACAAGCTGGAAAATTCATGATTACAGACTTTAGCAATATCACAACTCCCAGCTGCAAGGTAAACATTTCCCTTAAATATGGTTGCTACCTTGCAGGTCAGGCCTGGAGATCCCCAGGAATCACAGCTGATCTCCAGAGTACAAGATGTCAGTTCTCCTGGAGAAAAATGGTTATATCCCCCTGAGGTCCCCCCCCCCGGCTCCATCCCCCAAATCTTCAGGAATTTCTCAACCCAAAGTTTATTTTATTTTAGCTGGTCACCCCTTCAAAAGGTGACCGGATCTTAGACATATTATGTGGAATCAAGTATCCACACTGAATACACAGGTGAGCTGGCAACCCTCCCCTGAAACTACACTATTGAGGTGAAGGCCATTTGTGGAAGAACATTTGATCAGGCTCTTTTGACACTTTTAACCTGAAATTTTGCAGTCCAGGAATAGTTTTATTATGTCACTCCTTAGCTTTGTTTTCCAAGGTGTCTGAGTATTCAAGGACACTGCCTTGGAAGTAAGCCTTAAAACCTAAAAGAGCTTGTCAAGTATGCAGAAGTGTAGATTAAAAATAAAAAAGCACTTTCTAGATATAGTAAGTTATGATTTCCTCCCAATTTGGGGCTACTAATTATTCAATAACTCTCTGTAGATAATTCTCTTTAAAGTACTGGGTCTTTGCAAGTGATAAATAATACATGGAAAAGGGAGGTTGAAGTCAGCAGCTTCTATCCTGCATCCTTGAAATGAAGGTTTAGCATTTTAGAAAGTATTCTAATTAGAACGAGTGCAAACTTCACATATCTGACTAAAAATTGATGACCCCACAGGCATTATATACCCTGTTTGTCTTAGCCTTAGTGAGCCTGACAAGTACATCTGTAGGAACTGATTTTGAGAGGGTATAACCTACAGGTTAAAGAAAATGCTTTCCGAATAGAAAAGAGTGATTTTATTCATTGACTCCAGTTAGAAAGATGAGTGTCTTGTGAATCAAAATGTAAAAAGGTTCTCTGTGTGCAAAGGAGAATTAAAAATAGACAGGCTTGACAGTCTACTATAAGAGCTGGCGGCAGCAGTGCTGCCTATTGAGCAGGAGAGGGGGGAAATAATGAACATGACAGACAGTTGTGGTTAAATCTGTGAAGCATAATTCCTAGGTCTAGAATTTGGGTATGGAATAGTATTTTCTTTTTGAGGAAGCTCAAAATAGAGACAATAGGAGGTACCACTCTGGCCATTTCATTGCTAGTACCTTGAACTGGCATAGTCTCAGCCTTGGATTATGCCTGGTGAAGGTTCAGGATAGAGAAGATTATGGGCTTGGGAAGGCAGCCCCTGTGCTGTTCACTCTCTTGGAAGTATTGAATGGTTGTTCAAATAGAGCAGTACCTTAAATGGGCAATAAATTCTGTAATTAGCCAAGGTAGGTCGGAATATGTTCACAGCTGATGTGATGTTGTGGTTACTGTGCTGAACTGGGACTGGGAAGACGTGCTCTTAAATCGTCACCTAAGCCATGAATCTTACCTGCTGACCTTGAGCCAATTTTTTTCTCAGCCTAACCTACTTCTTAGTGTAGCTAGGACAAAATAGAGGAGGGGAGAACCATGTACTCTGACCCGACCTCCTGGGAGGAGGGGCTAGGTACAAATGTAATAAAAAAAGATAAGAGTCTACAACCAAAATGGAACATAAAAATAAGAAAGCATAGGTTGTGACTAATGTTGAGAAGGTCTGCTCTTGGGATTCTTATTTGACTCTAAACTATATTTTTTAAGTTTTACCACAATTTTTTTGGATAACATTTCAGTGTAAAAGTTGTCTGCCCTGTTTTAAAATCAGGGAAAAGTATTTCTGAAATCAGTCTGCAACTGGCTTGTCTTGTGTGACTCGGATTTTAAGACTGTGCAAAGTATTTGATATATGCATTGAGACTCTTTTTTTGGGGGGGGGGCTCCTCTTTCCACCTCAGCTTGTTACTTCCCCCCTCTCTGAAAGCCGCACATAGATTGGGAGACCCATGGCAATAGCATGAATTAGCTTGTGAGGAGCAGTAACTGGAAATCATCTATTCAGTGTCACACAGAGGGATCTTTTGGGAGCCTAGCATGGACATGCACAGTACCACCATCTCTGTTGTATCCTATTGTCATCTCTGAGGTGAGCTAAGCAAGCAGCAGCCTCATGATACTTACATCCATGAGTTTCAAAGGGCTGCTTGCTAGAGGCTCACCATTGCTACAAGTCTGAATACTTTTTGAAAATACTGCAAGATCTCTCTTGATATACCTGACTCTTTATAACACTGAATTAGCCAAGAATTTTCAAATTGTGTGTTGGGATGAATGTGGGCTGTTCTGCTTTGTTTTTGAGGTGGTGGGGGTGGGAAACATCAGACTGTGCACTCCACCCTCTTTTCTCAGAATATCTTGATTTTTTTAAGAAACTGCATCACGACCCATTACAGCCATCCTCATTTATAGCAGCACGTTTATGTTAATCTTGCGACTCCCAATTAGAGTGTTTACGAGGGTGGAGTGTACTGCATCAATTCACCTTCCATTTGTGTGTTGATGTGGCATTTATATTACATAGGAGTAATTTTTTTTCTGATTTTTTTTTCTTGTATCACCAGTGCACCTATTCCATTCTTCCATCGCTGTGCTCCTGTGAACATTTCCTGCTATGCCAAGTTTGCAGAGGCCCTGATCACCCTTGTCAGTGACAGTAGTGTCTTGCACAGGCTGATTAGTGGAGTAATGACCTGCAGAGAGATTATATTGGGACTTTGCTTGTTATCACTAGGTAATTGTTTTTCTCGTTATTAGCTATTTATATAGTACTGCAACAGGAGTATGTGAACACATTCTGTCCCCACAATATGAAAACGTAGTATGTTCAGTATTAAGTTTGTTAGGAAACTATAATTTTATATGTCCTATCCAGAAGCTGCATTAAATGTGCTTTTTAAAAATGTGTGTGCATTGACTTTTTCTCCTTTTGCTTAACTGGATGTGGGGAATCTGAATGCCATTCAGTGTCACTGCCAAATTAAATCTCTGAGCCTTCTGCTTCCTTTTAAAACCAAATCAACGTACGGTATTTGTAAGCCTTCTATATAAGCTTCTCAGTGTGCTTTCTCAGTTAATTTGGGTTGACATTGCTAAGTGGACATAAATAGTTAAATCTTCAGGGATTTGCATCAAAAGTAGGCCTGCCTACCAATTCAAAGAATTTTAGTTAATTAATCATCTGCTTTTAACTGATTAAAACAAAATGGTCTGAAGACATAGGATGCCATCAGCTAAATAGGTTTTGGCCTGTAAGCTGCCTGGATGGGAGAGATCACATAAGCCTCCCCAGGCTTCTCAGAGGAAGAGCAAGGTGTGTCATAAAATAAATAGATAGATTAAGTAAAATTTGCACATTATCATAACATTATATATTTTATTATTATTATTATTATTATTATTATTGAAGGATATGTCAAGGACAACACAAAGCTGTCATTTGTTGTTAGAAGAAAAGACCCATCTTTAATATGTGTTCATTTCATTTCTATTACAGAAATGTACCCAAACCTAAATTTCAAATAATAAACGAGTGCATCTTTTAATTTTTCAACCCCACAAACTGAAATTTGCTCAGACAAATTCAAATTTGAACTGAGCAGCCCTGGGGGAGCAAAATATCATTACTATGTTTGCAGCTTTTCAAGGAATGTTTGAAAGAATGCTTGTGTGGAGGAAAAAGGAATGCACCCCCATTCTCTTGGCATCCAGGCCACTGCTCCCAGATTTACCATATTGCCACAGTGAAGCAGCCATAGAGCAGTAAAATAAATCCAAATGTACAAGAGAATGTGAATCCAAGAGTGCATGTTGTCTGTCTACATATAGAGGTCCCAGTGGGAGGTAGTGCCAAATAAGGACTTCAGAGTGAGGGCAGTTGTAACTTCATGTCTCTGAGGTCAGCATCTAGTCAGTTTGGATTCGTTCTGTGACTCCATGGCATCATTATATTTACTGTGTGGTCCTTGGTTGGCTGAGTTCATGTAGTGAAGTGGAAATGAGCAGCCCTGTTAAAAAGCAAATGGTGCCAGGGTTGTTACAGATTGGGAAAACTGCAGCAGACAGGGAAAATAGTGAGAAAAGTTTAAAGTAAGACTTTTTCAAGATGCTTTTTGTATCCTCCAAAAGCATGCTTTTTGTGTCAAAAGTGTAAAAATTCAGTAATTTTTTTATTTAATCTTTACAGCTACTTAAATGGATTAAAAAGTTTCAGATGTAGTTCAAACCTTGTTAGTTTTGTGGGAGAAGTTTATCATTAATTTAAATGGCATAGCAGGTTAAATAAGAGCTGTCTCTTTAATAAATTCTTTGTCATATCTCACAGGTAGAGAATTATGGCAAAATATTTTAAATATATTTTATGAATTTATTTCTATCAAAGCAACCTCCATTTGATTTACTAGGTAATAGGAGTTTGGCATAAATTAATCCGAGTGTTGGATCTCTATCAATACTTAGGAGTATCATGTCCTAAATAATAAAAACTAAGTAAAAGGGTTCCTTCAACATTTCTACAAATTTTGATAGTGTATTAGCCACTCTTTTTTATGTAGAACAAGAGAAAGGACAATTAAAGGTTTTGTTAGTTTGGTTTTTCACTTGTTGCCTGTTCCAGCACCCATTTTACCATAGTCAAATTATTTTTTTGTTCATTGGTAATGTCAGAACTTGTACCGATAGGATTCATAGATAGCTTTATGAAGCACCATTACTGGAGTAGCAGTAGAAAAGCAGAACTGTACATACAAGTCACCTTGCTTATTACGCTGATATTGCATAAACACTTTATCCTTTATGATACTAAAACTGTGACTCCTTGGTCAACGTAAGGGAATAATGATGCCATGAATTTGTGGTGCGTGTATCTCAACAGTTCACCATACTTTGCTTGCCCAACCTGTTCATCTCCCAATGAATAATGTGAATGGTTGCTGAGCAGGAAGTTCCTTCAAACAGTTTGCTGTGTCCTCTGCCTGACAGGGACCTAGTGAGAAATTTGGTAAAGCTCCAAAATCAGTTCTCAGCTAATATCAGCTGAGCTTCTCTATTTGAGCAAGTCTGAACAGGAGCAATCAGCTTGTTTTCCTCTCCACCCCAATCTGTCAGGCTGGGTTGCTGAGAAGAGGGCTGATTGCTCTTGTTCTCTACAGCTCGAGGAGGTAAGTACAGGTGTGAGAGAGAAACAAATTGCTTCTCACCACCGGCAACACCTCAGCTGTCCACTTGGGCTGTAGAGAACAGGAACAGACTGTCCTATTCTCTGTAGACCATTCTGTCAGTTTGGGTGGAGAGAAGCTGACTCCCACCTCCCATCAGCTGGCAGTTGAGTTATAATGGCTGCATATAGCCTGTTTCTGCAAATAGATGTGAACAGGTTGCAAACAGCTGAACTGCCTGTTGATTAATCAGTTGCCTGATCGCTGCTGTCACATAGGATGTTAGCTGAACAAGAAGGTATTTGAGCATCCTTAAACATCCTGTCCTTCCCTAAAGACTCCTACTCCTAATTTTCACATCTTTATATACTTTAAAGTGAACAAAAAAATCAGTTCTAGAATGAGGGTGAAAGTTAACATTCACATGTGAAAACTGACATCCAAAACAAATGGAATGATGTCCAAAAATAGCTATTTCCCCAGTTTTTGTTATGTATATTTATTTATTTATTGGATTTTTATTCCACCGTGCCCCACAAGCAGGCTCAGGGTGAATTACAAGAGAGATGTGATACAATAGTTAAAACCAACAAATCAATAATTTAAACAATTAAAACCATCTAGTCTCAGTACAGGAGACATAAATTAACTGCATTACTACAGATCACGCCATTTTCAGAATTTACATTCATGTTACTGTTGATATTCACCTGTTATCTCTGAGTTTTCAGACCTTTTATCACCCGCCCGCCCCCCCCCCCCCAAATAACTTTCAGTAAAATGTCAAGGAACATTTCTGTCTAATGTGAAAAATCTGTGAGGTTTGTTCAGAAAGTTATAACTTCTCTTCCTTACTTGCACACTCCTGTAACAATTTGAAGCTCTTCATGCTTTTCCAAGCCAGCCAAGTTTGTAGCGGACATTTTGTCTATGATGCAATGTGAGTGCCGAACAGTTGAGATTATAGAGTTCTAAATAATAGAATGATATAAAAGACTGTTAAAATCCCTTATTAAATGGTTTCTGATGAATAAAGATTAAGTAGTACACATTTCTTGTCACAATCTTAACATCTTAATTCATTCTCATCATGATAATTATGCTTGCCAACAGCATTTATTGTCTGCATGCAACTTTTGGGTTGTGCTGAACATGAGTTGTGCAGCGTGTTATCAACTCATGAAAAGAAACTCACCATTTTGACATGTTGCATTCATCCTTTCATTGTACCATATTTACAGCTGAGTGTTCATATCTTAGTGTATAAATGTTCACATAGGGTTATTTTATTTAACTAGCAGCAAGTCACAGCTTTGAATATAGTAAAACTTAGCCTGTACATCTTTGAGTAAAGTAGTGAATGTAAAAACATCAATAATGTTATTAGTGCAGTTGTTCTAGGGGAAGTGCTCAATATTACCTTCCTTTGTATATTTTTGTAACAATTTCTGCTTTAAAGAAATTATTCTCTTTATTCTCATTTGCTTCTTTTCAGTGCTTTCCATGATCATGATGGTGATAATCAGATACATTTCAAGAGTAGTTGTTTGGATCTTAACTATTCTTGTTGTTCTGGGATCACTTGGTAAGTTGTTAAAGTTAACCTTATTCTTCTAGGAGTGTGGGCAGGGGTTTAAATTATCTGACCTACCAGTTTAATATCATATCCTAAATACTGGGAACCATTTTTGCTGTAGGAGTTTGTTATTATTGTTTCACCCTATATTACTTTCAAAGCTATCTTCCATGGTAGCTGATTTTTCTGTGGCTGATGAAAACTGAAAATAGATCAGCTAAAGTCTTCAGTTTGTGATTCTAGACCCATGGGCTGTTCTGATCATTTGCTCAGCATCCAGCATCTTTCATCCTTAGAGGATAGTCTTACTATCAGGGGATTTTTGTAGAAAAAGCCCAGCAGAAACTTATTTGCATATTAGACCACACCCCCTGACATCACCATTGTTTCACACTGGGTTTTTTGTAGGAAAAGCCCAGCAGGAATTCATTTGCATATTAGACCACACCCCCTAATGCCAAACCAGCTGGAACTGCATTCCTTTGTGTTCCTGCTTAAAAAATAAAGCCTTGCTTATGATCATTGATGGCATACGAGGAGTGCTTGAATCCCTAACGAAGTTGATACAGAAGATTACTTTATATTGGCCCAGAAGCTAAACAAGGAGCAAGGCAAGGCATTACTCACCATAAGGATTACCTCTGGAAGTCTAATTGAAAAGAACTTACTGTACATATTAGGACTGTCATGTCATGAGTGTCCCGTCCACTGTTCACATGATGACCTGGCATCCATAAATGTAGTCAACAAAAGCAAAAGTCTCTGAATGCCCAGTATCAACCAGATTTGTTCCCTGTGTCCCTCATTTACATTGAGGTATAGAGAAGGTTAACAATAATAGGAGTTTCTTCTGAGCTGCAGAGGAGATTCCTGCTCTTTTACTTATACCAGTCTGTGTGGTGCAAATGTCTGAAGACTGTGCCTTTCTCCTAAGTTCTCTACGTGTGTCTGAGAGCTGGGGAGAAGGGAATGTGGTCACAGAATGTGAGCTAGCTTTTCAGAACTTCTTCTGTTTTCCAGCTGAGAACTGTTTCCTCTCTTCATTTCTTTCCAGTTGTTTGTAGGCTGTTTGTAATTCAGAAAGTCTTACTTAGCAATATCAGACAAGTCCATCACCTCCAAGCCACAGTTCAGCTCCCAGCAATCCAGTGTCAAGAGCTTCCAAGTTCTGCCTTTGACCCTGATCCTCCTTTACTGTCATGGCTGACCCTGCCTTGGTGTAGTATTTATCTAGGTTTGGTCTCAGTAACTCCCTAAGTAACACACACCACAAAGTAAAAGATGGCTTATGAAGAAATTCAAACGAGGCATATAGTTCAAAGGCAGTGAAATGTGTAAAAATAACAAAACTAGTTACACTTACTTAACTTAACACAGCGCTGTTGATTCTTAAAGCAAAGAGTTCCAGAGCATTATTAATACGTATATCTTCTTGGCAACAAGGATGTGTAAGAAAGTGGGGGAGGGAGTAATAATTCTTCTCTCTAACCATACTTATAGAAAAATGCTGTCCATTGCCTCCTGACCATTTCAGCCAATCACTAGGCAGTATCCATGGAACTTTCCAGGGTGAGAATGAGTTCCCCCTCTAATATCAGATGCACAGCTGAGCTGTGTGAGTTAATTTAAGAGACCTGAGTAGATGACCTTGATGAGTAACCGCCAGTATGTGTGGGGGTGGCTAACACCTGCAGAGAATGAGAGAACAGCAAACTTAGCTGGAAATTACTGTTGCAATTACAGTTCATTGCAAGACTCCCAAGATATATTCCTACCCATAGCACCCATTTGTGGGAGTCTAGAAGGACATCCCTTCGTCATCTCCACTTGGGAGCTCTCTTTGTCCCTATCCCCCAAAGGTGACCTTGCAGCAGAACACCACATGGGGTGTGGTATCTGTTGTGTTCAACATAACATTGGTCAGCCTTAGTTGAAAGAAAAGACTGTCCCAAATCAGCTGTCCAGAGCTTGTTGAGGTGTACATGCCTTTCTCCCAAATCTGCAGGACATTATAGTGGAGGGAGCTACTGACAACACGGGCCCCAACTAGTATATAAACAAACAAGGGGGCATAGCCTCTATAATTTTGTCCCCTCTCTCCTGGAGCTTCTTCAGGTATCATATCACACTTCTGTCTGTAAACATTGCCAGCAGACAGCATCTTTCCTGACTCCCTCAGTCACAGAAAAATAGTTACACTTGAATTGCCTCCAGCCAATTTTCCTCAGATGGGTCTGGTCAGACATTGATGTTTGTCTCATCAAACAAGACATGCTGCAGCTATTGCAGTGGAACCAGAACAAGACATCACTCAATGAGCAATGTCTTCCAAGTCAGGTAGACACCAACTTTTTTCATTATTCCTGTTGTTTGATTCATCACTAAGGTGGTCAACAAAATTGCCTGGGAGGGCACTAACTACATTATGATCACTCCCTCCTGGTCAATAAAATCTTGGTTTACCAATGTTCTTCTGCTTGTACAGGGTTTCTCCAAGACAATGACTTACTGTTGCAGACTTGCAGCAGGATTCTGGACCTAGATATGACCAAACTGAACTGGTGGCATGGAGAATAGTTTTGGATTATCCTGCTCATTAGCTCTGATGGCAATAGTGTGAATGCAAGAGAGTCTTCTGCCAGGTGCCCTTTTGACAGGAAGTACTTCTGTCCATGTTCCTCTGCTCCCTGACAGTTTCACTCTCTCTGTACTTGGGTATCTACTTCATGAGTGCTCTTAAGGGGTGGAATACTCTTTTCTGAGAGTAATAATTACACTGTTCAAAAATTTCACTAGACTTTACCAAACTGACTCCTACTCTGTTTGTTGGACCTCCAGGTTACAATTTCTCAACCAATTAAAAGCTTTTTAAGCTTCTGGCCACCTGTGACCTTTCTCTATTTTCCATGAAAGCAAACTTCTTGTTGGCCATATGCCCTGCTAGAAGGTCCAGAATGATATATACTGTATGTTGTTTCCCTCATTAACTCCATCTTCACCTAAACAAAGCAGTGCTGCAGCCAAATTTCTTTTCTGCTGAAGACTTCCATCTGAACCAGTTGAATAAATTCAACTTTATCTCTTTTTCTAATCTGTCACTGGAGGAGAGAGAGCCCTCAATTCACTGATGTTCCAAGGACACTGTCATTATGTCCAGACAGACCAGTGCCTTCAGGAAATGTCCTGTGCTATTTTGGCCACAGCAGGGGACAAACTGTCTCTTCAAAATACTTCAGCCACAGGGTGTTAACCACCATCAAAATGTGCTCACCTGCTCACAAGCTGCTTCTGGGGGCTTAGTGGCCATTTCAACCAGAGCCATAACATCTCCAGAGTAGTACCCAAACCATGTCTCTGCAGGATGGTTACCTGCTATCAGCCTTCTACCTTTGTGATACGTCAGAAGTCAAAAGGATGCTTTCTTTGGCATCTTATACCTTTGTCCACCACCAGATATGTCAGTTTGCTAATCTGTTGCCATCTGTGTTACGCACAGAAATCATGAAAAAGAACAGATTGGTTACCTGTAGCTTCATGATCTTTTGGTATTTATCTGTAGAGGCACACAACCCAATTCAACGCAACATTTCTAATAGCCACCGATGGATTTATTCTCCATTAATTTGTCTAATCCCCTTTTAAAGCATCCTGAGCCAGTAAGCAATAGTATGTGGCAATGAATTCTGTAAGCGAATTATGTAGGCCATGAATGACACCTTCCATCCTTTGCAGTACTTTATAAACTTTAAAAAGATACTTTAAAAAAGCAAACAACTTCATATTCTGCTTTTCTTCTTGTGCCATTACTACACTGGATTTCACAAACTTCTTCAAAGAGAATAGGAAAATGTGGTGAATAACCTGTTTCCACAACAATTCCCTGTTACTGTATAAACACTGCCTCCTTCCCATTATTTATTTGTAAGCTGTGTGTTTCCTCTCTCCAGTAGTGGTGTGTATTTTCCTTGTTTTAAATGAAAAGCTCCAGGCAAGTAAGCTATTAATTCAAACCTGTATTTCCTCCCCACTCCCCTTGTATGGATATTTATGCTAGTGCTGCATCAGAACTCTTCCTAGTATTACACTAAAAGAAATCCAGAAATATTTTTAAAATACGGAAATGTTCTTTCCCCCAACCTCAAAACCCAAATAATATTTGTTCAGTTATGATCAGGGAAGGAGAAACATAACTGTTTTCTCCCATGCCATCCAGTAGCAGAGTAACCATTAAACAGAGCTATTCTACTGCTGGGTAATAGCACAGCAAGGGAATGCCAGAAGTGCACAGGTGTTTCCAAGGTTCTTGAATAAGGTATGATGTTTACCTTGGAGATCTCAAAAGCCCAGTGCAGTCTGGTCAGTTGTAAATGTGGAATTTTCTGGCAAAGACTGTAAAATTCAGCAAGAAGTACTGATGGACAGACAAAAGGTGTGAGGATTGTTGTCAAGGGGGGGGGGAATGAATTTGCTGAGCAAATTTTAATCACAGGCAAGAATATTAAAATGGATCACACCAGGAGAGCAGATAATTGGAAGCTTGTTTTTTTTAAAAAAATGTACTGTTTCCAGAAGAAATACTGATATAAACTTCAGTAGATGAAGTAGATCACAAAATTATGGACTTTCCTTTCAATGTCCACCAGCTTTAAATATTACATTGGCACTATTGTTACTTACTGTGAAGGGTAACCAGGGCTCCTGCTTAACCTGGTTTTAAAATAAGGAGTTTAGCCTAGTTTTTGCTGGGAATCTGGGACTGCCAGCAAAAACTAGGTTAAACTCCTTGTTAGCCTTGACTTGGTTAGTGCTGGGGCCAATGATTTAATGCTTATGTGGGGATCACCATGCTGCAGAAGAGGAAGCATGATCATGCAGGCTGCTCCTGATTGCATAATCATGATAAATAATCAGGAGTGTTTGTGTGTTCCTCATACCTTACTCCCTTTTGCCTCAAACTGAATGGTAGGTAGGCCAAAAAGATTCACAAGTGTTGTCTTGGCAAAGCAGTTTCCAAATGTTCCTTAGCTGCATCTACATGCCAATAGTGTTCCCTGCATCTCTCATTTCTGCTGTGAATTTGCAGCAGCAACAAGAGCCATCTGTACAATAATTTTCCTAGGCGTTTCCTTGCCTTAGGCCCTGTAGCCACCATTTTCCCCTGCCACCACCATCAGAGAGTTTTTGGGGGCATTCTTTTTTTAATTAGCGATTTATAGATCACTACAGGGCAACAACATTATAATGATTTGTTGATGCAATATGCCAATTCTGCTCAATTCCCAGCCTGGTTTTTTTTTTTTTTTTTTAAAATCTAAATCCCTAGCTTTTTTCTTTGGGGAGATAATAAGAGGACCTTTTTTCTTCTGTCCACCACAAAAGCTGGGAATTCAGCGGGGCTAGTAGTCATTCTATTGTTACAATGTTATTACACTATAGTGGTCTAGCAATTGCTGACTCCAAGAAACCTGGAAGACCTACCACCCCTCCTCCCCCCAGTGACCTGGTGGAAAGTGGTGGCCATAGGAGGCCGGGACAATTCTCCCCCCCCCCCCGCCAAGTTCAGAACAATTTTATTTCAAAAATCATATACAAAATAACAAATATACAAAGCCAAAATTGACAGTTTACAAATAGATTGTTACATGTTAATTTAAGATACAAAAATAATTGGTACTTATTAATGCCAAACCAGTAAACTAGAATTAGATACCACAAGCAAAATAATCTAGAAAAGGGAACCATTTAAGAAGAAGGGTAGACCTGCGACCTGGTCTCATCCTACCAACCAGGTTGTGAGCAATTTTATCCAAGATAAAATATTCCCAGCACTTACTCAGACAGACAACCAACGAGGGAGGTGAATTTAACTTCCAATTTGTTGCTATTGCAAACTTTGCCACAGTTAGCAGCAAGGATATCAACTCCTTCTTTTGCTCAGATATTCTGAAGTCCTCCCAGAGATTGAGAAGGCAAATTTTAGGGGATTGTGGAATCCAGACACCTGTAATAAAATAAATTTCAGTGATGACTTGAGACAAGAAAAGGGAGATTTTCAGGCACGTCCGCCACATATGAAAATAAACCACAATTAAAGTGTTATCATTTTGACACAACCTCCAGAGATGTATGCTTTACTGTGCATTTAGTGTGGTCTTTCAGAAATGACTGGATCATGTGGGTAGATGTGTTAGAAAGGTAAAGGTAGTCCCCTGTGCAAGCACCATTCGTTTTCAACTCTGGAGTGACGTTGCTTTCACAACGTTTTCACGGCAGACTTTTTACAGGGTGGTTTGCCATTGCCTTCCCCAGTCATCTACACTTTCCCCCCAGCAAGCTGGGTACTCATTTTACTGACCTCGGAAGGATGGAAGGCTGAGTCAACCTTGAGCCAGCTACCTGAACAAGCTTTCACTGGGATCAAACTCAGGTCATGAGCAGAGGGCCCCAACTGCAGTACTGCAGCTTTACCACTCTGCGCCATATAGTCCATAGTAATAGAGCAAAATTTGAGTATCGTAGCACCTTAAAGATCTCAGAAACTACACAGAGTCAGCCCTAGTTGATATTTGGATGGGAGACCACCTAGCAAGTCCAGGGTCACTACACAGAGGCAGGCAATGGCAAACTACTTCTGCATATCTCTTGCCTTGATTACCCCATGGGTTTGCCGTAAGTTAGCTGTGACTTGACTAAAAACCGCTTATAATTCAGAAGTCATTTTATTGGACACGACGTAAGCCTTGGCTCACAAAAGGTTATATCTTGGGAAGTTAGATATTTAAGGTACTAGTGGACTCTGAATTTTGTTCCAAAATGCTTGTAATCTTTCCAAAAAGCTCGCATGAAACCAGATTTGGGAAGGATGGCAGCAAACTGGGAAAATATGGAAAGTTAGTGATAGGAGACAAGGCTCTGTGGATACTTTAGAAAAACTGTATTATTTGCCTGAGCCAGCAACTATAGCATATTAAAGGAAGAGAGAGTAAATAGGAGTTGATAGATAGACTCATTTAAAGGAATGAACTTGAAAGAGCTTTCACAGATAAGACAAAGAACGGTAGAAAATATAAACTGGGAAGGGGGTGCTGGCACTTTTCTCAGCTTTTGTTGTTTCCTTAAAAACACTCAACACCTAGGGATCAATTGATTTTATTTATTTAACTTTTGTTATACTGAGAGATGCTAACGATATGCCCTTGGGAACAATATCAATTTGGCCATTATTAAGCATTATTATTATTTATTGAGCTATAGCAGAATGCATCCAATTACATTAAAGCAAAATAATGTATGGTTCAGAACCATGTTAGCATTGAATACTCTATGAGGTTCAAAAGTGCAAAAAAAATCAGAGAAGAGAAACACAGTAATTACAAAAGTGATATTGATTTGAGTTTGTCCTGATGGCATGGATGCATTAGTAGCAAGTGTACTGAAATCTTGTATGTGCTGTGCATTGTAGCATGAGGCCTTTGGTTAAAGCTTTAAAACAAAAGAAACTGAGTACTCACACAGCAGAAATTTTGAGGAGCAGATGGTGACTGCTATTCAGAGTTGGCAGTTTTGTCTTAGACACCAGTAGCAGAACTAATTTTCCAAGCCCAGCTTGGTAACCCTGTCATTGATGGGAACGCAAGATGGCTTCCAGTTTCTTTTCCACAAACTCTATATTCCTTGGAAAAATACATTTCCCAGATCCCCAGAATTTTGCAGTAGTTGCGTTTAAGACACAAGGAATGGGGAGAGACAATTCATGCCACCTCTGTCGCTACCACAGCAGCAGTCAGGAGAGTGGAAGAAGAGAACAGCTAGAAAAGGGCTGTGGCATTCACCCTGGGTTTAGAGGCAATGCATTGCAAGCTGCTAGAGTTTGTGATGAAACAGTGAATCAGTGTTAGAAACAGTCCACTGAAGTCAACGGGCTTAGAAAGGCATGACGTGGCTTAGGAGGGCCAGTGTTGGTAGTATTGTTAGATTCACTTGGGTATGGGAGAAGAAGGTATTTTCAGAATTTTTCAGTTGCAGTTTCTGCCATAGCAGCATACTTAAAAAAAAAGTTGTATAATTAAAATATATGTATATCGAGAACTAAAATCTGCTGTCTGTTGCTTGAAATGGCTCCTTACCTCCAACTAGGTTATCATTTAACAAAAAGAAAATATTCAGGTGGGGATTAAATAATAATCTTCCCTTGGCAGAGTTCCAGAGAGCAGCCTCAGCTGAAAAGGCCTTGCTGCATCCTCTCTTATTTTCCTTCTGGGTAAAACTCAAAGCTGGGCCTCTTTGGCCAGTGTCAACGAACAGAGAGAATTATAAGAAAAAGACACTCCTGGTTACCATTTAGGAGACAGAATGACTTTTCCCCTCCATTTGATTTCTTAGGCAGCTACTTCTGCTTTTCCTTTGTTCTTTCTGATTATTGAGAACTGACGTTTCTTTTAAGAAACAAAAGCCTTCTTCGATCAGCTGCCTGCTAGGGAGTCAGAGCACTGTCCCAACGTTAGGTTTTATGTTAGAGCAAACATCCAGAACTAACCTGGTAAAGGAAGAAATTTTAGATTTTCCTAAAATAATGTAATGCATCTGTTGCGAAATCAGAAGTAAGGTATATTTTTCTATATGAAAAACAGGTGGCACAGGAGTACTGTGGTGGTTGTATGCGAAACAGCGAATGTCTCCCAGTGACACTCTTACTGTTGATCAGCTTCAAATAGCCAAAGACAATAGTCAGGCCCTCCTGATCTATGCCATTGCAGCTACAGTCTTCACAGTAAGTATTCAGTGGCTGTTGAATTAAAGGCTCCTTTACACATAAAGCTGAAAGGGAAGGGGGAGCATACTTCTTTGTGTTGATTTTACTGTGCATGCCAGTGCTTTGGGAGCTGCTGCCTTAAAGCACAACTTGCTAACACATGGACATGCACATATGTGATCTGTACATACAGTGATGTGCACAGATAAAGTCTGTGTAGAAGACATGACATGTGAAGTTGCTCTTTGGAAACTGAACTTTGTGTTTAGCATGTAAGTTTTGTTCTGTTAGCATAATACTGGCGAGTATGCAGGCTACAGAACTATGATGTTGCCTAATAAAATGAGTGAACCAGAGAAAGATTGCTAACCTAACTTGGAACTTACAGTACCTGAACTTCTGATTTTCCGTCTCCGTTGGAAGATTCAGACATTGTATGCATAAGGATGATGCAGTCTTTTGCGTGGTCACACTTCTTCCATGGTCACACTTCCTCCACAGTCACACATACCCAGAAAGAATAGCTGCTTTTCAGTTCTCCATCCCACATTTGTAAAAAGATTTTAGCTAATCTGGGTCTTGGGTTCTGACAGTCTGGGTCAGCTGGAGTTCATTCAGCCAATAGACTTGTGCTGGTAGATCTAAAAGACCCATGCTTTCACTCCTGTCTGTGAAAACCATGCCTATCTGGCAGGATGCGATTTCCCTCACCTGGTATCACCACAAACACAGTCATTATCAATACATGTAAGCTCCTTCCTAACATGAAACAATTCCCCTCCTGACCTTATCCATGACAATAACTTCCCTTAAGATACCCCTGTCACAACCACATAACATTGTCACAGGTCTCTAAAAAAGTGGCATATGTTTTAAATACATAAATAAAACAGCTGTGTTTTTAATCACTTTTTTGTTTAAGTGTTCTTAACTAACAAACTCTTGGGCATTTGTTAGAAAGATTATTCTCACATCCATACAAATTCTCTTGCACTGATTCTGCACTAGCCTTTAACCTGCTTTTGGTCTTGGCAATCAAGTTTGTGTGGGGCAGGGAGCAAGCAGTGAACACATGGTCCCGATCCAGAGATGACAATGCAGGATCCAAAAAAAAAGAGTCATCTTGAGGAACCCTGAACAGAAGGGAGGGAAGTGCTAAGTGCATTATTTGAGTTGTAGTCAATAAGATAAAGCAAGATTTTAGCCAGCAGTCTGAAAACCATTTCAGTTCCCACATTCTCTAATTCAGACATTACAATTTTGGGTGTACATTTGAAGAAGACAAATACTTTGTATCATATAAATTCAGTCACTGGAATTGGGATTGGCTGTGTTTTCATCTGAAGTGTACAGCTGGTTGCATTCCTCTGATACATGACTCCTGTACATGTATGGAAAGGCCCTAAGTATCCCCTTCCAGTGTATAGAAAGGTTGCATGTTAATAGGTGACTAGAAGAGTCATAAGGACTTGTACATTTTGTACTGAATTCCAGTACCAGGTAGTTTAAGTTTTGAAGTTGTAGATGAGAGGCATATTTTCTGTGTTTACCCTGCAATGGACTTTCCCCTGTTGATAAATTTGTTTAAAATTTGAACATGCATTTTCTTCATTTTGCAGGTTATTCTACTATTGATAATGTTAGTTATGCGCAAACGAGTAGCTCTCACCATTGCCTTGTTCCATGTGGCTGGCAAGGTCTTCATTCACCTGCCACTTCTCATCTTCCAGCCATTTTGGACTTTCTTTGTCCTCATACTCTTTTGGATCTACTGGATCATGGTTTTGCTCTTCCTAGGTACCACTGGTATGTCGTTCCTATGCAATTCTGGATTTCTTTTTCTGTAATGTAAGAAAAATATCAGTGTTCCCTACATCTCTGTTTGTTGAATTAAATGAAATATGACAATTTGAAAACCTGCTTTACATTAATCATTTAAGACTATGCAGAAAACCATTGCATAGAGCTTTCTTGTAAATTTACGACAGCTGATTTTGATTGGTGGTCTGACTGAGAACTGTATCTGGGTGTTTGTGGAAAGTATTAGAGCGGCAGCAGTGTAACTGCAGCAAAAAGAACTGCCTTGTAAAAAACAATAAGCCATTCCTAAATTGCGACTGTTATTTCTGTGCCAGCATTACAGAATGAATATTTCAAACGCCTTCTTGTTTCTGATTCAAGGTAGCCCCATAGGAAACGAACAAGGTTTTGTCGAGTATCGGGTTGCAGGCCTCCAGAGATACATGTGGTGGTACCACATTGTAGGGCTAGTTTGGATCAGTGAATTTATTCTCGCCTGTCAGCAGATGACTGTAGCAGGAGCTGTTGTGACATATTATTTTACAAGGTGAGAGCTCTGGGGCAGCTGAACAGTGGGAGGCTGGGCTGCTAAACTCTCAAAAGGACTGGGAATAGGAACTGTGTGTATAATGAGATGAGAAGACGAAACTGAAAAGCAGAACAGTGAAATGTGCAGATTACAAAAAAATCTGTAATACTTTGTTTCAGACTATTCCTGAACTCTTTATAAAGTTGCTTCTGAAACAATGGATCAGCCAATATTTACCTTGATCTGTAACAGTTACTGTCTTTTTTAAAAGTACAGTATTTAAAACCCAATTGCAGGCCTTTTAAGGAACTTGCAGTTTTGAATTATAATAGATTAATTTTTAATTTTTTTTTAGATTTCTACTGATTTGTATTAGCTGCTTTGTTTTGCTGCCAAACATACAAACACATCCCAAAGAGTAGACTGTGTGAAATGAAAATACTTTTCTGCTAATGAATTGGGGCTTTGGAGCCCTTGCGAAGCCAACAGGGGATTACCGTGATGTGATCTATAAAGACAAACTGAACAAGGAAACGCACAAAAGTAGCTAACACTGTGGTAGATAAAACATTTCATGACAGTAATACTGTTCTTCATAGAGAAAAGACAATTCTGTGTGGGTCTTAGCTGAGCCAAAAAATAAATAAAAATACAACCAAACTCCATTCTCTTGAGTACGATAGTTACCCTGGACTCTAGAATACTAGAGATTGTAACACTCTAGCATGTTACAATGACCTCTCACCTCCCTTTCATACAGCCCATGAGCTTTGTATCCAGACCCAAAAAATTCTGGATACAAAATTTACACCTGGCCCTGTGGAATAACTCATTGGACACATTTCTAGGGGTAGACATTTACAAACAGAATGGAGGAGCCCATTGTCATCTGTCCCCTTGTTAGGTCCATCCTTCAGCAGCTAGCTGTCAGACTCTAAACACAGGGATGAACTCTTTCCTGCCCCTTAGTGTATCTACAAGCTAGATACCGTAAATGTTTAGCTAGCAAGAAGGCTTACTTCTTTGTTCTGTGTTTTCCCAAACTTTAATTCCCCCTTTGTATGTATGTGTGTGTGTGTGAGAGATTAGTAAAACTTTTAATATTTGATCTATAATGGAGAGACTGAGCTAGGTTACATATTCCCCCCTCAACCAGCTAACCATTCTAGAGATAGCTGCTAGACAGAGGAGAGGAAGCTTGCCTTATAGAAATGTGGAAGCCCTTAAATATCCACACAAGTTACATAAAACACATGCTGAAGTCAACCCAGGGTGACTTCAAAGGTCCCGTGTATTTAAGATCGCTCAGTGGTGGCAGCACTGCCATAGAGCATCCGGCTATTGGGGATGAGCAGTAAGGTCCTTTAAGCACTCGTGTACAGTTGGATCCAGGCCTTTCCCCCATGATTCCTTTTTCATCCCCACACCTCTTCTGACAACATTACTAGGTCATTTTTACATATTATGAATTCCTTTATTTTCTGTTTCTTGGTGCTTTAGAAGGTATTCTTGGTTGCTGGGGTTTGCTACATAGCAATCTTTGTCGGGGGGCTGAACAGTTGCAGAACTGACTGCCACAGAAAGTCTGCTTGTAGGGCCATTCTCAGTTAATGAATGATGTCACTGCTACCTGTTTTTGTCTTCTGATGTTCACAGTTCTCGCTGTTTGTTTTAAAAATTTCTCTGCAGAGAAAAAAGGAATCTGCCATTCACACCTATTCTGGCATCTGTCAATCGCCTGATTTGTTACCACCTGGGAACTGTGGCTAAAGGGTCTTTTATTATTACTTTGGTGAAGATTCCAAGAATGATACTCATGTATATTCATACCCAAGTCAAAGGAAAAGTAAGAGGAAACACTTTACTGTATAAGCAAGGTTGTTCAGCAAAACAGCACAGTGAAAGAATTTAGATAGGAATTGGTTTTGAAAGATGTGGCCAGAATGCTGGAAAAAGTAGGAAAGGTAAACTTAAAAACGGAAGGTGAAGAATTGTCTTTTCCTTCCTTTTAATTTAAGTAAAATAAGACTTCTTAGACATTAGGTGGGTTGGATTCCATGGAAAAATCCATGTGCGCAAGTGGGGAAGTGCTTTTGGCTGATTGTTACCTTGCTGCAGCAGCCCTTCAGCACCCAGCTCCACCATGTTGCTCCTGGAGGGCAGTTCTTCTTGGGTGCTGGCTGGGTTGCGACTGTTTTATTCGGGAAACCAAATGGTGAAATGACATCCGAGGACAGCCTCTAGACTAGATGACTCACAGATCTATACCATTGTGATATGTGGGCCAGTTCACACATGAAAACCATCCACTTTTGTTTTTGGCCTTCGTGAAGTTTTTCACAGGTTTGAGATTTTGCAATGACACCTTACTGTAATACAGGCAAGACAGCCAGCAGCCAGGTCTGTAATTGCAGCAGTCATTTTGCGGCCACTGCTGCCATAGAAGAGCTGCCAGCTGTCTCTGTGTGTAGCCTGGTTTTGTGTTGATGTTTTTTCTGCATGGTTCTCTCCACAGGGGGGATTACCTGGAGAGAAAAGGCAGCTGGTCTGCATGTGTGGCTTGGCCCTGTGTAGCTGTTGAACTGCAGGGAGCATAAAAGTGAAAATCGGTTCTGAACTCTCTGTACAAGGAACTGCATGTGTAAAGGGGAGAGTTGCACTTCAAACATCTTGCTATTTAAGTGTCCCGTGTCCTAGTGCTCGGGCCCTTTATTGTTTGCTTGATCCTTGACTCCTTTTTCTCTGACTTTCCTCCGCCTAGGAAAATGCCTGTGCTCGATGTATTCTGAAAGCCTGCATTTGCTACCTTTGGTGTCTAGAAAAGTGCCTGACTTACTTAAATCAGGTAAGACTTCAAATAATGTGATGTTTTTTTCAAAAGTTGCCAGCTTTAACTTCAGCCTCTTTTGGAAATCATCTTTCAAACAGAGAATTAAATATTTCCCCTTGCGGTGCCAGTTTGTTTGCTAATGTTCAGATGCATGTATTGCTGCAAATATAGCCCTTTGGAGAAATTAAGGTGTTTTATAATCTCTCAGAGTTTCCTTGGCTGTAACTGAGAACAAATCTAATGTTTTGGATGAGAAGTCACAAGTGATGCAATCATGCTTCAGCATGGAATCATATTCGTGCAGAGGTTGAGCATAGGCCCATTGTGATTGAGCAGAGGCCTATCACAGTTTGTGCTTACTGCATGCAACCAGAGTGCAATTTGTAGCTTTTTTTCATATTTAAGCATCACACATTTTAGAAAATGAGCATCTGTAATTGTCTGTCACTGATTTCCATGAGAGCAGCCTGCTGTGAATTGCTGTGGGTTGACAGTAGCTGTGCTTGTTTGTAAAAGATTTCTTCTGAGTGTTGTATCGTCTTTATTGGTTTTTCCCTTTTGCTACAACTCATTCTAATTCTTATATATTTAGAATGGCTTTCTGTAAGGTGTTCCTCTGTGTTCTGTTTCTCAGGTCTGTGTTCTGTTTCTCTATTTCTTCTTGACTCTATTTCAGTAAAATGCTCATTCATTCCGTCTTGGATTAAAAGGAAAAGATCAGGACCCAACATGTAGGGGCCTACTGTACCATCAGAAATGCAAGATGGTTAAAATACCTTAATGCCAATGCTTTCTGTTTTATCCACTTGATGTTAATTCAGTCTTATGCTATAGTGCCCTTTTCTTAACTGGGGAAATCTTGTTACCATTGACTTCTTGAATCAGCTTGCATGGAGTTAACAAATAATGCGCCCTTGGTGTTAACTAAAGCTGACATATGCAAGCGGTAGATAGATACTCATTACAGTTAATGCAGAACATTATTAGTTACTTTCAATAAGTGCCTCTGTTAACTATAGCAAGATCAAAGTGTTAGGATTTGGAAGGGGGGACAAACTTGCCAGCATGGAGTAATGGCTTCTTGGTTGCACATTCCATTGCACAGATGAAGTTTCAAATATTTGGACAGACTTTTATCCTGGAACACTGCCAGCAGCAGTGAACAATACTATGCCAGATAAAACCCACGAGAGCTAATGGGATAATCTAATTCAGCCAGCCTTACAATGTTGCATAGCAAAGTCTCAAGCCAACCGTTTGAAGGGTTTTGAAACATGAGGAGGTAGCAAAAATATTGGATCATTTTCAGTAGAGTCAGGAAAAATTCCTGAGGCTCCTCATCAAGTTAAATGCAGCCTGCCCACCCAGTCTGCTAGCATGCTTACTCTCTTACTCTCCAGGCAGTTACCAGTTACCAGTTTGGTTTGGTGGATTACAAATTCTGATCTGAGGACTCCTTGTGAATACATTTACACCTGAGCTGAGAGAAAGCGTTCTGTTTTTCCCCCCATCTGAAGTCTTTTTTTTTTTGTCTTTCTAGATTCAGATTCTTTATGTAATTTATTTGTTTATACTTAACATACTTAAAGGGAGGTATGCATTAGGCACCCTTCAGCTAACATCATTGGGGCAACTCCTTCCTAGCTGAATTGGTTCAAATTCTGTCAAATGGAAATCCTCAGATTTTCAGAGTTGTGCTAGTCATTAAAGGAGGGGGAGCTTTTGTTAGAATATTTAAGAAAACCTGAGTTTCTGTTAAATACATCAAAATATGACTCTACTGTGTTCTGCACTAGGAGATGAGTTGCTAGATACCAAGCTGGAAGGTAATTTGAGATCTGAGTATCTAGCAAGTTTTGTCCTTTTCTGTGTATGCTAAAGTATTCTGAGTAGAGATGATTACCTTATACGTTGTATATATGTATGTATGTAGATATGTCTTGCATTGTATATATGTAAGAGGGAGCTCTTACACCAGGCTTTTAATTAATCCAGTGGGCATCCTTTGAAAGTCATCACTTCTCCCAGCATTTCACCATTATGGTGTTCATGCCATACGGTTAGCCATCAGCCACATGCTGTTGGGTAGTTTTGCTGCCTAGGTCTGCAAGATTGTTTATTGTGCTGCTCCTGTTTTTGTAATGCTTGTTTTTATGATATTATTTTAACTCTGTTTGATTTTACTGTTGTAAGCTGCCCTGAGCCTGCTTGTGGGATACAGTGGGATATAAATCCAAAAATTAAATTAAATATACTGCAAGGAAGGTGTTTCCTGCACTAATGGTCTAGGCAGTGTCCCCTCCAGCAATAGACAGCCAGCACAGAAATGTGCAGACAAAAGTAGAGGTCTGCTTGGGGACAGTCAGATGCTGCATCATGTTCTATCTACAAAAGGGCCAGGCATGAAATTCTGTTCCCTGTTTTGTGTAGAAATACCTGTTTGGTCTGTTGATCCAACTTGCACAGAACTATGCTGTTTGTGCTGTGGAAAAGTAGAGGAAAATGTTTTTCATTTTGTCCATGCTGGAAGGTTGGATTTGAACAAAAGAGAATGAAAGTGTTTTGTTCTTCTCTTCCAGAATGCATACACAGCCACAGCTATCAACAGCACCAACTTCTGCACCTCAGCAAAGGATGCCTTTGTGATACTAGTGGAGAATGCGTTGCGTGTGGCTTCCATAAACACAGTGGGAGACTTCATGCTATTTCTAGGAAAGGTAGGTTTGAGTCTTAAAGCATTGGGAGCTTGCTTCAAATATTCTTCTTTGCTTTACATGCATCCAGGGTGTTGTGCACTTAGTTCTTCAAAAAATAAAAAATCCCAAACCTGCATTGAGTGAATTTGCATAATCTCTTCAGATTTTTAAAACATGTTTGGTTCTGTCCCAGACAGGGCACTTGGATATCATTCACTGACTGCTGACTTATTCAGCCACTGTTCTGGCTGCTGAGATTTCAGAGGCATTGTTCATATTCTCTCAAGTGCATCATTACAGCCATAAGGGCTAAAAACATGCTCCCCCTCCTTTAATTGAAAGCTGGGATTCTCAGGAAACTGAATCGTCAACCTGGACTGAATCATGGCATGCATACAAACCTTCTCCATATGCTCCACTTTAAACTGCAAGCAGGAGTCAGGGATGAGTGAACCCAGCTATCTCAGTTAACATAGCTTGGAAGGTGGAGTGGAAGAATGTAGAAGGGAATCATGTTAGCGAGTGAAAGGAAACTGTAATTTATATACACAGTTAAATGCTTATGATATTGGGCCTCATCTCTCATTACCTCTCCCCAAACACGTCTTCTGTTTCTGAAATGTCCAATAGTTTTGTGTTCATCTTGCTAAAAATCCACTGAGTGAAGCATGAGTTCATGCACACATTTTATCACCCTATGTGTGCACATGTATTTGTATATGTGTATCTACATACAAAATTTAAAAATCTGTTGCTTTTAGCTGCTTATTTATTCACTTTCTCCCCGATGGAAATCCAGAGTGTCTTAAATTGTTCTCCTATCCTCCATGTTATCCTCACAATAGCCTTGTGAGGTAGGTTAGGGTGAAAGTGTGTGTGACTGGCCCAAAGTCACCCAGCAAGCTTCCCCGGCAGAGTGGGGGTTCAGACTTGAGCCTCCCATATGCTAGTCCTACACTCTAACGACTGTGCCACACTGGCTATGTATATCTGTCATTAGACAAATATATCCAAAGCTGCTTCATGGCTTTGTGGGCCCAGTCACATTTCCCCCCCTTGTTCTGCTTGGTGCGCATTAATTCACATTTCATCTCGTTAAACTTCCAAGTGGAGACTTTGTAAGCCCGCAAATAAACAAATCAATGAGTTGCAGCAGGAGTGAGCAAATAATTAGATCTAACGGCCTTAGGGGGAATTGGAGTGCAGACTGAGGTTTGCTTTGAATGGATTTGACATGTACCATGAAGGGCTAGGGAGGGGGTGGCATGTTTTTCAAATGGCCAAAAACAACACAATAATATGTATCAAAACTAGCTGCAGAAAGCTTTCTTTTAATGTCAGTTACATACAGCTGCTCTGTTAACCCAGCTCTTCTTTGTAACTTAGGGTCAGCAGCATATAGATTGAAGCAGGATAAAAGGATCTATTTTTACTTGTGATGCTTATGAAAAACCACACACTGGAAATGTTTTTATAAAACTATTTCTAAAAGAACTTATCTGCAGAAAATGGTGCAGTAGCTTATAACTGTTCTAAAACATGAACCTGTGCAAAAGCAGAATTACAGATGAACTTACCTTTTACAAATGGGAGGGAACTACCTGACTGCAATACCTCTAGATGACACATTACTGTGCAGTCCTAAGCAGATTTAATGTCGTTCTGAGCTCACTGACTTCAGTGAATTTAGAGAGTTGTAACTTTGTTTAGGATTGCACTGTTAGAAAATAGAACAGCATTGGTATTTATTAATTGTTCAACAGATGGAAAACTACAAGAGGCTGCTATATATTAATGATGATTTCTGTACAGTTTGCATGGCACATTGAAAGTCTTGAGCTTGTTTTTCTCTGATTAAGATCCATTAAAAAAGAAGAAAATACATCATAACTACATGCATCCAGATTACTTATACTGCACTCCCCCCTCCCCAGCTGCTATACTCTAGGATAGGAACACCTGGCACCAGTGTTCCTTCTAAGCTGAGTTAATGTGAGCTAGCTCAGTTTTTTAGCTTCTTTTGGCCCTCACAACAATTTTAGCTGGCTTTCAGTGGCCTTACCACTGTAATGTATTGAAATGTTGGTGGCTTGATTAGAAAAATGGTCCTAATTTTTACTTGTATATAATAATAATATAATAATAATAATAATAATTTTTTATTTCTATCCCGCCCTCCCCGCCGGAGCAGGCTCAGGGCGGCTCACAACAGAAAACACACATTACATCAATTATACTTATAAAACATGGTTAAAACAATTACAAATTATTAAAATTAACTTAACAATATGGCGTTATAAACAGGTTTCAGTAAATTTCCGAGAGACTGAGTCTTTCTGTCTGCATTAAGATGTTTCAAACAAATTGTAGCTTGTTTATGGTAAGCCCAGGAAGTCTTTGTGTTCCTCCTCCCTTCTCATTGCATGCCATGCCTGAGATCTAACAAACTGCAGTTGATTGTTCACATAAGAACATAAGAAGAGCCTTGCGGGATCAGAACAGTGGTTCATCTAGTCCAGCATTCTGTTTTACATACAGTGGCCAATCAGTTACTATGGAGGGCCAACAACAGGGCATAGGGGCTTCTCTAATAGTTGCTTCATTGCAATGGTATTTAGAGGTTTACGTCCTTTGAATGTAGAACAAAGTTTGAGGGCAGTGGCACCTTTAAGACCAACAAGGTTGTCTGGGTCTGTGCAGCAGCAAAGATGGCATCTGGATTTGTTACAAGCTTTGGTACCAGTGTTCCATATTCAGGTGAGGAGTTGTTTGAGATTGGGGGGTGCTGTCTGTGCGCAAGAAAAGGTTTGCCCACCAGTACTTGTGAAAGAGAACTGTCATTATCCGGTCTGAGTGTATTGCAAGCTCTGGTACCAGTGTCCATGTTCAAATTACACCTGCCTACCTACCTATATATAATGGTTGACAAAATTCTGTTTCACTGTATCTGAAGAAGTGTGCTTGCACATGAAAGTTTATAACCTTGAATAAAACTTTGTTGGTCTTAAAGATGTCACTGGACTCAAACTTTGTTCTGCTGCTTCAGACCAACACGAATCTTTCCTCTGAATGTGTGGAGGTTCCTTTTAGTCACCGTGGCTAGTAGCCACAGATAGATTTATCTTCCATGAATCTGTCTAATCCCCTTCTAAAGCTGTCTGTGCTTGTAGCTATCACTACATTCTCTGGTAGTAAATTTCACATTTTAATCACTTTCTGTGTAAAGAAGTATTTGTAAACCAGGTTTTTTAAGCCAGTGGTAAATCTTTTCCTGAGCCAAATCTACAGCTGTAAGCACTAAAAAGTGCATAAATCAGTTTGGTTGAAATTGTAGTCTTATTAAATACCTGATGGAGAGAGTTGTCAGTCTGAGCGGTTTATGCTGGTATCTGATCAGCTGAATCCTGGAACTGAGGAGGCATTTGGCAGTCACTGCTGTGTCTGCTCTCTTTGCTTGTTAGGTCCTAATAGTATGCAGCACAGGCCTGGCAGGGATCATGCTGCTGAACTACCAGCAGGACTACACCGTGTGGGTGCTGCCCCTCGTCATCGTCTGCCTGTTTGCATTCCTGGTTGCTCACTGCTTCCTGTCCATTTACGAAATGGTCGTGGACGTCCTCTTTTTATGTTTTGCCATTGACATGAAATATAATGATGGCAGTCCTGGGAAGGAGTTCTACATGGATAAGGTGCTCATGGTAAGTCCTTAAAAAAAAAAAAGTCTGTGCCTGTACAGTGTCTGGATCTGAGGAATCGTGAAGTATCAAAAATTTAGACCAGCAGTACTTGTTTACAGTGAAGACTGCTGTTCCTGTTTGTTTCTGAGTGTTTTGGAGGCCATTTTCTTGTGTAGACCGCATATGGGGAAGTGCTTGAAAGCTTCCTAATTGTATTTGATTTTATGTATTTTATCTACTCTTGTAAGTTACCTTGAATTCCAGAAGGAAGGAAGGCGACTAACAGATGTTTTAAATAAATAAGATAAAACTGTTGGCTTCTGTGGCTGAGAAACATGAACATGTTGTTGGGAGAGGGGGACTGTGCACTCAGCCATGGGGTGGGGGGCAAGGGTTGTAGTTTTTGCTGTGGCTTTTTGCATTGCTGAAGAGGCAAGTCACTCTTTGGGTCCAGTTTTGCTCTTTAAAAGAAGCAGGGGCAGCCTTTTCATCATGTCATGGAAACTCTGGGGAGTCTTTAGCGTTAGAGTATCACTTTCTGCTATTTGACCTCAGAAACTGCTCACTTTGGGATGTCACAGTGAGCAAGCTGGAGGAGTTTTAATAGGGAACATTTAAACAGAAAAGGTGGTTTCTTAGCATACATTTGGCAATAGCACCAATAGTGATAATAACACTGAAAATGCCATTGAAATGTTAAGGGATTCAGACCCTACAAAATAGGTCACTACCCTCCTATTGCAGGCGGGAGCATGAGGCCAAGCGGAGGTTGCTGTCCAAGGACCAAGGGCAAAATGCAAACCAAGTTATTTGTGATTTGTAGTTCATGCCGCTGTCCTCGGCATGTTTTCCTTGAAGTTCAGTCCCATTGGAGTCACTGCTCCCTAGAAAGAGCCTTTGAGCAGCGTGTCCCAGAGATTGCCTGTGATGGAGGACCCTTTCCCACTTGTCTTGCAGGAATTTGTGGAGAACAGCAGAAGAGCAATGAAAGAAGGCAGGGGAGGCGGGGCTGACGGCAGAGAGCTTAAACCAATGGTAGGTCCAAGGGAAGAGGTGGTGGCTGTCTTCCAAGAGTTTCACCTGTATTTCCTCTCTCTCTCTCTCTTCACTGACTGTGCTTCTTCAGGAGAAGTCTTTGTTGTTTGTGTCACTCAGGATATTCTGCTTTTTCTGTTTGTGAGCTTGCCTATCACCTGGATGGCAGCGTTTTTGTCACACCTGAGACCTTCTCTCATAAAAGTAAGCTGAAAGGAACTGTATCTTCCTTCTTCTACTATGTTTTTATAACCTCTGAGAACCTCAGTAGTGTTGTTACTTAATACTCACAATCTCTAGCAACTATAGACATAAAGGAAAAAATAGTGACCATCTGGAAGGACTTAAAATGTCAGACATGAGTAACCAAGTGCTCAGAAGTATTTTTCTATGTATCTTTTCACTGTGGTGTTGTAGCAGATGCGCCCCAGCGCATGACACATTTCTCAGAAAAAGAACAGTAAATGTGGACTAATGCTAGGTTATTAGCTGATGACATAGTTACTCCATGTCAAAGTTATAATCCACCACACTAAAAGTGTAAATATGAGTCTTTGCCAGCATGTTAATAACTTCCTCTGTCCACTGCTCTGTCTGGTTGGGAGAATTCATAAGTGCTTGGGAGTGGACCTAGCCCACATTGCTTTCCTGTTTAATTTTATTTATATATTTAATTGTAAAGACAGGGAAGTGTACAACAGTAGAATATAATAAATACATAATTAAAACACAACGATCAGGCTAAACAGATGATGCTCAGAACTTTCCGTTGTGCCACTGCCTCACAGGGGGAAGGCAGGGAGTGGTATTGCCTGATGGATGGAACCATCACTGTCCTCAACCCAAATCTGGTGGAACATCTTTGCCTTACAGGCCATGCAGAACTGCAAAATGTCCCACAGGGCACAGATGTTGTTCAGCAGAGTGTTCCACCAGGTTGGAAAATACCCTGGTTCTGGTCAAGGACAGCCAGATATTTCTCGGGCTGGGGGACCACCAATAAGTTCTTATCTGCTGAGCACAATGGTTTTCTGAGGGTATACTAGGAGAGGAACTGGAGAGACCTTGAACCTGATCTGGGACTCAAGCCAGTGCAGCTCACACACCAAAGGTTGAATATGCACTGTTTGTGGGGTCCCTGTAAGGTTGATTTAGCCTGTTTTTGAAACTCAATAGATAATTCCTAAGTCCCCCTTCCACAGAACCCTAAGGAAGTGGATACAGTTGCTCCTTTCAACCTGCTAAAGTTATTCAGTTGTATTTGTTGTTCTCGCTCTCTCTCGGCAATTATTCTTTTTGTGTCTTAACATTGCATTTACCAGACAAGTATGTAATTTGGGCTCCCTCAGTTTCAGGCACCTCTGTGCTTTATTTTTAATATGCATTTTAATAACTCTTCAAATTCCTGGGGACAAGAGAAGGCCAGGAATCTATATAAGAAAATGAGATCTTATTATTATTTCATGGTATTACTAAAGCTGCAACTTGTAGATGTTTTCCTGTTCTTCCTCCATCCTTCACAATTTTAACACATGGAGCTCATTCATATAATACATGAGGCAAATATCCACAGTCGCAGAAATTAATCTGGCATGAGCATCCTGTACAAGAGCACTCATGCATATCGGATGCTACAGCTCTGCTGGTCTCCTTTGTGCGGGCGGCAAACTATACTAAGGACCAGAAGAAGCTGGGATGAGCAGATCATACACCAGAAATTTCCTGACAGAACTTTGGCTCCTCTCCTATTGATTTAGGGGAAGGCCACCCTGTAAAAAATCTGCCATGACAACGTTGTGAAAGCAACGTCACCCCAGAGTCGAAAATGACTGGTGCTTGCACAGGGGACATTTCCTTTCCATGCATGCTGGTTCATCACTTGATGGCAGCATCAAGTAGTGACTTCCATGTGCAAATGAACCATCATAAATGGGATTTTTTTGCATTGCCAACATCAGTCCTTAACAGATTAATCTCAGAGTCAGAAAGGGATGAGAGATGGGAAAAGCCAACAAAGTAAAATACCTGCATTTGTTCATTAGTTCTTAAAATACAGACACGTATATGCATGTATACAGACATATAATGTTCAGTTTAAAACAACAGCCATTACAAATAGCAGGAAAGCTGATCTTGTCCTGACTCCCAATATTAATGAGAATATGCTTCCCTTGGATCTTTAAAATGATTTTAACATGGTAGCACCCGAAGGCTCATATTTGAGGAGCTGGAGAAGGAAAGCTGGCTAAATAAGCATAGAAATGCTAACAATGTAAATGATAAGTGCTTGTATGTGATTGACATGTCTCAGGAAATGAACTAATCAGATAGCAATGCTAGGGCAACTACTAATTAATACTCAAGAGAGGGTAACATCGGCCCCAATGATTGTAAACCTAGCAATAATATGGACAGAGTGGACAGAGCGATTCTATCGCCAAACATTAGGAGCTGATTATCCAATGAAGTCATTTGGCAGTAGGTTCCAGGAAAAGCAGTGCTGCTTTGTTTAATGTTTCATTTGCATTGCTATAGAATGGTATAACAACCATTAGAAGAAGTGCTTTAGGATTAAATAATTTTGTGTATATGTCTGTCAAAGGCTACTACTAGTAATTAATGGGTTGTCTTTGAACAGAGGCTGTAACCTTCTTGAAGTTGGAGGATAAACAATAGGGAATGGCTATCATTGTTCTGCCCCTGTGAATTTTGGAAAGAAATATCTGGCGTTGGAAACAATGCTTAACTAGATGGATCTTTGGCCTGATGTAGAAGACTACTTACATTCCTGCCTTATGCTGAATATCTCTAGGCAGACCTGATAATTGTAGTTTGAAGTCACAACTCAACTTTATGTGATCTCATGCAGTCTTCATGGTAAATTAGGACTGATTATCTTTCCCCAGCATGGTAAGGGTTGGATCCTATCAGCTGCAGCCACAATCCTTCTTGGCCTTTATCCACAAGGATTCCCAGCACAGTCTTTTCAGATATCAAAGGTGACCCTACTCTCTCCTTCTGTCTTAGTTTTTATCCCGGCTTTAAACCATCCCGGCCTCCCCTCTTTCACTTCCCCACATTCCCCCTCTACCCCAAGGGGAATTTTTATCGCCATCTTGAATTGTGTATTGTTTTATTACTGATGCTTAGTATTTTAATGTTGTTTGCATTTACTATGTATTGTATTTTTTTTCTTGATGTAAACCACCGTGAGCCCTGCTTGCAGGGAAGGGCAACCAACAAATAGAACTTAATAAATAATAAAACAACAACAACAAAATAATAATACTGTTGCAACCCTGCCAAGAACATTTTCTGATCAGTTTATTCGTATGATAGTCACAATGCAACAGGGGGGAATCATCTTGGGGGGGTATCTTTGTAATCCAAACCCACCACATAGCAGCTGAAAATACAGGCTTTCTGCAGCTGCCTCTGTACTGCATAAGCAGACTTTGCATGGAACCAGGTTGATTATGGCTTTAGAGCTCTTCAGTTTTATTTGCTTTGTTAGTGTGTGTTGCTGTCTTGACTTTTAGCAGTTTCTCCAGCAGTCTGACTTAGGTGCTAAATAATACCTTGTTCAGGCATGTTACAGTCAAATTGTGATGAACAGATCACAAAAACAGGTGGTCCTTTACCAAGTGATAATTTACCATGGCATATGTGTTACCTGTTCATCGTCTGTGACTCCTGTGAAGTTTTAGGAACATTCTTCCCATGCATTGTAAGCTAATCCGAAAACTGGGTAGGGTAGTGCACTGATGGTTTCTCCCCCCCCCCCCCCCCACCGTGCAATTGAATGTTATGAATGATGCTGAGGAAGTAGACAGTGTGTCATATTTGATCCCAGGATGCATTCCTACATAAAAATAAAGTATGGTTTGTTTAAATCATAATTTGTGCCATCAACACACCAAAGTAACAAACCCCCATTTGTGCACAAATACTGGTTCGTCTGCTTCTTGCTACCTCTCCTCCCAGAGGGAGAACATCCAGTCTCTACTACCATATCTGTGGCCAAGCAGCCAAAAGAGGCAGTACTACTAAACTAGCTGATTTGAAAATTCAGATGTCACAAACCACAGTTAATACAGACTTTGGTTAACAAGACAACTACAAGCCCTAGTTTAAAGTTCCTGTTTGATGCCTGACTGGAGGGGATCTTCCAAAGCAGTTTGATTACAGCACAAGTATCTCTTGTCCTTGGGGTGGGGTGGAGTAAAAAATTTCACTGGCCAGTCCATTGAGAATGTGCAGAGTAGATCTTGGGATCTTGACTTTTCATTTGGCTTCAGAAAAGAAAAGAGCCAGTTTGGTGTAGTGGTTAAGTGTGTGAACTCTTATCTGGGACAACCGGGTTTGATTCCCCACTCCTCCACAAGCACCTGCTGATGTGACCTTGAGTCAGTTACAAGTTCTCGCAGAGCTGTTCCTCTCAAGAGCAGTTTCTGTTTAGAGTTTTTTCAGCTCCACCTACCACACAGGGTGTCTGTTGTGGGGAGGGGAAAGGAAAGGAGAATGTAAGCTGCTTTGAGATTCCTTTGGGTATAAATTCAGTCTCTTCTTCTTCTTCATATATAAACGACCTACCTTTAGAAAAGTGGCTTTCTACAGATGTTAGCTTTTTAAAAAAGATCTTCCAAATTTGTTTTGTGCTGTTTGGTATGATGCACATCGGTATATAAATAATTTTCTTTGTGACTTGTTTCTAATTTTATTTCTGACTTTTGTTTTCTAGGCCTCTGGAACAAGTTCATCTTGAAGCTTGTCAGCCATTATGGAAACCATTGACATTCCAGAACAATATCTATCTTATCTTAACTATCTATATATATCTATATATATATATATATATTATTTTAAAAGCAGCCAAAATCAGAGAAAAGGAACAGGGATTTAATACTTTTTTAATGATTATTTTTGTGAAACATGTACTCTTTTCATACGGGTGGCTTTTACAAGCAACTTTTATCATTGTTCCGTTTTAGAACTAACCATTGTGGTTCGTGGCAATGTTATGATTGTTAATCCAATTGAGGTTTCATAATTTGGAGAAGGATTCCATAATATTTAAAAAGAATCATGTATGGATGAAATCTGAAATGCATAAATGGGTCAAGTATCTTCCCCTCACAGTTATTTTTAATGAGCATAACTCTTTAAAACTTAATGGATAATGACTGTTCTGGGAGGAAAAATCCTTCATAATTTTTTTTAAAGAAGTGGAATGAACAATACGTTAATCATTTTGGATTTTGCTGCCCCCCCCTTTTTTTTGGCTATGGGACACTAATAGAATCCATTAAGTTCTGTGTATCCATTTTTCCCTCATCACATTAGACAATGTATACCTAATGCATTTAAAAAAACACTAACCAACTCCTCAGGTATTTAGATATTGAGCGAGCCCCCAAATCTGTGAAGGATGTGCTGTAGGCACATGAGAGGATGAGTTTTATATGCAATTTTCTCCCTGAGTTACTTTCTTTGTCTCCTCATGTTCAATATTGTCCATTGCGCATTGTTGTTCTTTTTGAACTACGCAAATTCTTTGGGGCGGAGGAACAGCTGAATAGCAGGCTTCTGAAGTTTAGCCTTAGATATATTCCATCACTGTTCATCCATGATTACATGGAAACATGCTGGGTGGGAGTAGAGTGGGAAACTACAACTATACAAAAAAAAATTAAGTACTGTAAGTCATTTGTGTTTTTATTTACTGTTGGAACCATTCCTTGGCTGTGTGTTCATTCTGCATTCAGTAATAAGTGGAGTTCAATGGAAAAGAGCAGGTAAACATCTTTTGGAAATGTCACTGCCTTAGCATCTACAGTAGTTCTTCAGAGTGGCCTCTGTGCATTCATGCTCCATCTGAACATCCCATGACTGTTTCAGAAGCTTCCAGAAAGCAATATTTGTGACCCTTCCTGCTTTCCGGCTGTTCAAGAATTAAGCTGTATTAAGAGAGGGTCACCATACCATCTTGTTATTTTAATAGCATATGATACAATGCAAGGGCAGAGCCCGAACAGAATTCAAGACATGCCAGATTCCTAGAAAGGGAAACTGAGGTGCTTCTGTGACTTCCATGGAATGGAATTAAATTATGTTGGGATAGGTTAGTAGACAGCCCCAGGCATGGTGCATCATATACAGTTCTTAAAGTGAGCTAAAATTAGCGTGTCAATAGTTTATTGTGCCTTTGGGTTTTTTTTCCTTCGTTAAACATGTAAGGGACTATGCTGTTACGGCTCTCAATTTCTAGAGATATTATTATAACAGAAATAATTTTTCACATAAACCTTTGTGTTCGAATATAACATTTAAACCACATTTGGTTGATTTCCTTCCCCCAACCCAATATTTCAGTCCAACTTTTGATTGCTATTGGGACATTAAAAAATTTTATTTAAAAAATGTTTATTAAATACAAGTAAAAAATACACTAGGTCAGACGATGCTGCATTAAGGGCCTTGGAAATATTGCCAACTCAGTTTTTTTCTGGAGAATCCAGATCACTGGTCAGGAAGAAGGCTGAGCTCAAACTGTTCCCTGACATCTGGTTTTCTGTGTACAGGGACTTTTGTTTTTTTTTTTTAATATGTGAGGAGTATTTGATCATGCATTTTCCCACCTAGTCTCTAAAGTGGTACTACCCAGGAGCAAATTTTAACTATTGCATTTGCTATTCATATGGCTTAAGCCATAGAGAGATCAGAATGGCAAAGGCCTGCTTTGGTAGACATTGCTTTCCAGAAGTTTCTAGATGTTTGACAGAGCATAATTGCCACTAAGGTGATTGCTCAAAGGCCTCTTGTAGAACTTCATTATTACATTACTGGTGAGTAATTTTCCTTTATCTAGCAACAAGGACTTGTCCATATTATGTGTTAAATTCCTTTCTCCATTTTTGAAATTTACTACATGATGAATGCTAATATTCCCATTGTTTGGCTTATTGTAATGGTAAATGCTTCTAGTGTAATTGCAGAGAATAATTTCATGATCTGTTTATGCGATATATTCCTTTTTGTTACAATTTTTTTAAAGAAACTATTTTTGTTAATGTAAAGTTAAATATTTCAGAGCAGAGTTTTTAAACTTTATTGCACTAAATGCAAATGTGGAGAGAGAGAAAGAAGTAATGCCTCAGTGGTTGGATCACTCCTTAAGAGAATCTTTTTTGGGAAAAAAGAGCTGCTGTTCTAGATAAGCTTAGCTAAATGGTTGCAAAAATGGGTGTCAAGATGTGCAGTAGAGCCGAATGGCCACCAGTTTGTTTTTTTTAATGGCTGTTTTGATTATGTGCTTCCTTGGAAAGGATCAGACCTTTAAAATTGCTGCTGAAGGAAACCTAGCATTCTGTAATCATTAATTGGTGGTCTTTGCTGTGTAACTAAATGCTTTGAGGTTCATTTTTATAAATCATCTGACATCCTGATAGTTTCAGACTACTTGCAATAAAATTCAGGACAAGTAATACAAAATATGGAAGAAGAATCCATTATCAGTTGCAGAAAACCAGTCATGGAAGTACATTTTAAGACTAGCAAACTAGATTAGTCTGTGTTCCTGCTAACACTTGAACCACTACCCACTTCACTTAACCAAAACAAATCGATGCCATGACAATTCATTGGGTCTGTTGATGTGAATCCCAGTTCGAGTGCATGTGTGTTAGCAGGAACAAGGCAGAATCTAGGCTTAAACTAGAGCACTGCTTTAAAGTCTCTTTTAATGTATATATTACATGTTACTGTAAGAATATTTAGAAGGAGAATTTAAGAGGAGCCTTAATACGTGGGAAGAGGGAAAGTGCAGTGGCTCGGCTGCAGCACTGGGCTTTGGGTGCAGTTTGCTTAAATCACTGCAATTTGACAACAGCAATGAAATAAAGCCTGGCCTCGGCAGGTTGAAAAACCACAAACGCAGGATCCAAAGTAAGGGAAATGGCAGGTCACTGAAGTGGCTGCTCCACAGAAACCGGAGCTAACTTCCATTTCAGGAGTCAGGACGGGATGCTTAGATTCAGTTCACCTCTGATGACATCAAAACCAACTGCTTTGCCAGATTCTTCAAACTTGTGTTCCCTGCTTTCTAAAAGCCCTGGACAGAGAGAGATGCTTTGAATTTGCAATGGGAAATTGTAATCAGAAACAAAAATTTTGTATTTTTGTATAACTTGATTGTGCAGCATTTTTATATACAGGTCCTGTTTTACAAATAAATTTGGTTTCTTAACTTGGTGTTTAAAAAGTTTTATGACTATTGCTTCCTCTAGGCTGCAAACGTGAAGATGGCGGAGTTGGGGGTGAGGATTTGTTACAACAAGCTACCTGATTGTTCAAGT
This sequence comes from Heteronotia binoei, assembly GCF_032191835.1. Lineage (NCBI taxonomy): Eukaryota > Metazoa > Chordata > Lepidosauria > Squamata > Gekkonidae > Heteronotia > Heteronotia binoei. The sequence goes on from NC_083226.1 coordinate 34,275,787, forward strand.
CCTGGATGCCCCAAGCACAACAGTGGATGTCAAACTGGTAGAGATAGTGGTCAGGCCCTATATACAGCAGTACTTGAGGAAAGAGTATAAATGTGCTTCCTGCTGTCTGGAACAACTGGCGACTGGGAACCTGGATCTTTGCATGTTTTTACTGTGAAGGTACACTAGCTCATGCAAAGTTTTTCAGAATCAGTGGGACACAGCCTTTAGTATTTCAATCATCTGACAATTTGAGAGATTTTCTTTTTTGGTCATTTGTACACTGCCTCTGGGGCCACCAAAGCAGGTAATAGCAAAACCTGATCAAACATTAAATCATCAAAATTATCGACAGCATGCAACAAAAGGGGGAAGGGCATTATCCAATAGTCAGAGCAAAGACCTGGAACAGAATGTCTTTTTCCAGGAGGCCAAGTATCAGATTTCCTGTATTTTTTGTTTTTTAATTGTTAAAAGCAGAGAATTGGGTCAGGTCTACAGTGCTGCAGAGAGAGTTTTTTCATAACCCTTTCCCTCATGCCATGTTCCTGATTGTTGTCTCTGATCGATTCCTCACTAGCAGCTGCTCTGCCCTGAGGCTTTGGCTTTCCCCAGCTCAAACATTCAGTTCCCCACCAGTTGCTGTGTGGGCACAATTTGATTCGCAGCTCCCTCCAGTTTGACCCACAGGTTCCTGGTCTTGTTTTTTAGAGATCTGGAAGCCTCGAGGGAAATTGAAGGGAGTCATGGGTCAAAATGCTCCCATGCAGCAAGAGGTGGGGAATCAATTGCTTGAGCCAGGGAAAACAGAAGCCTGGGGGTGGAGCAACTGGTCTGTCTCTCTCTTTTTCCTCCATTCCCAGCTGTCAGTTGCCCTGCAGGAAGATGTCATCCTCACCTGCTGACTGAAATAGTGGCAGTTTTCCCACATGTACAAAATGCTTGTCAAAACTGGATTGAGGAGTCTGACCCCATCTCAATGAGATGGCCTGTTCATCTGTTTCATTTTGTGCTTTGCTTTCAATATCAGGAGCCCCTTGAGGCTTGGGGTGGGGGGAAACTACCAGACACAGAGTTGGCAATATTCTGAAAAATCAGACTTGAACTTTACAGTGCGATGCTACCACTCAGCAGGGTAACTCCCGTCATCTCATCCATTGTGTGTTTACTCCTTTTGATACCCCCCAATTGTCTAATTAACTGAAGCAAGTCAAGCAGAGCAATTTCCTGCCCCTTTGTTTATTGCAAACCCACTTAAGCAATGCTTTTATACATAAAGGGAGTTTAATTTATCTGGGAGCGTTGCATGTGGCCTGGGCCGTTGTGAGAATCCGCTGAATTATGGATACTTTTCATCAATCAGTCAAGCAACCAGGCCACCTCCTGCATACAGATGGGGCTGCATGCTGTGGAACGAATTACTCCTAAATACATTCATTTTGATTGTCAAATGTCATTTTGTAGGTGACGTTGATGCACAAAGTATTCCGGAAGGCAAATATGCAATTGCCATTTGGTAAATGTATCAAGCCATGGTGATCTTTTGCCGTAAGCAGTCCTATAGGAATGTTAATGGTAGCAGAAAGTGCCGTCACATTGCTTCACATTTCAGTGTTCACAGGAGGTTTACCACTGCCTGCCTCTGTTTAGCAATCCGGAACTTCCTTGGTGGTCTCCTATCCAAGTACTAACCAGGGCTGGTGTTGCTGAGCTTCTGAGATCTGGTAAGATAGGGTTAGTAATAATCGTTGGGGAAGGGCAAAGTTTGCAAAATGTCCATCATGACAGGTAGCGGGATAGTAAGGGCTCCTATAATGCAGGAATTCTCCATAGTCTGATATATACTTGTGTGCTGTGACTTTGTGGTTCCAGCTGGACCACCCAGTGCTGGTGGGGAGGAGTATAGACATTGTATATCCGTGAGTAGATTTTATAGATGACCAGGTTGAAATGCTTTATGCTTTGGGGAAACTTCAACTTCAAAATCTTTCAGGACTAATGAACATACATCAGTGCCGTCAAGTCACAACTGGCTTGCCATTGCCTTCCTCTGCAGAGACTTCCTTGGTGATCCCCCATCCAAGTATCAGCCTTGGTTAGCTTCCCAGGTCTGACAGTAGTGGGCTATGCTGCGCTCCCTACTCTTCCTCAGGACTAACGGTCTCTTTCTGATCAGCATTTTTTTCCTTGATAAATTGAAGAGGAAATCTTTGGGGCAACAGAAGATGACGGAGAGTTCACCCCTCCCCCTACAAAACCCCAGCCCCATTTGAATAGGAAGCAAAAGAGCTTCCTGGTGGGGCCTGACTTTGTTCAGGCTGTGGGGCGGAGGGACACATCTTCATTCAAACTTTGCTGTGATCTGCACAAAGCCCTTATATGTGTTTAGTTTGCAAACCGCGGATCTGTGGGCCTGGTGGATATTGTGTTAGTGTGCTTATTAAGCACACCTGGATACTTTATGCAGGTGGAAAGCGCTGTTCAAGCAGGATGCTTGAGCCAGGGGGAAAGGGCTTTAATGGTCTTTAACAAGCGCCCTTGAGACTCATGTCTGCTCCTGTTAGCCTAGCCCTGTGCCTTTCTCTTTACAGCTCCAGCATGGATTTCATTTCTTGGTCATGCTACTCTGTAACAGAGCCCAGGAACCACCTTGAGTATGCCTATGAACATTCTGGCTAATTGACGTTTTAACATTCAAATTGTGGACAGGGGAAATGCAAAAATAGTCTGAAATGGCCTGGCAACATTATGCACAGTGGCGGATTTTACCTCCAGACTTGGACGCTGTTGAGTCCCCACAGCCCAGGCAATGCCATTTATATTACCTTCAAGTCTCAACACTTTCTAATTTGTACAATGGTACCCTGAGGACGGTTCTGAAGTTCGAAAGTCTCTTGTTTACAATTTGTCAAGGTTGAAATCACTCAGCTCTTTCCTTACAACTTCCTAGAAACAGAATGGTATATCAGGTGCTTCTGCAGGTGACAGATTCAAGTCAGGAAACTATGGCCTAGTTCTTACAAAGAACTAAGGGGCTGTAAAGCTCTCTCAACTGTATCATTTTAAACAGGGGACACTTCCATGATGATAGGTTCATCCTTTCTACAAAAAAACCCTCTACAACTAGGATAGTTGCATATCCAAGAGGCATTTAGGTTCAAATGCTTCTCCCTCATAACTGATTTTCTGTACTGAAAAACAAGTTTGTTTTAGAGGAATATTCTATCATGTGAACTCTCACATGCAGTCTGAACTGGTACAGTCCAAACACAGTTTTCCCTTTCCTTCTGTTTACATATGAACAAATAGGTTGGCAGCTGTCAGGAGACTGTAACATTTGGCCCAAGCGCTATGGTTTAAACCAGGGCTGTCAAATTCCTGGCCTGCGAGCCACACCTGACCTTCCCAAGGCTTCAATTAGTCCTGCAACAATTTTATTCCCCCTCTTCCCCTCCTGTCATCACCCTTTGAAGCTCCAAGACTTGCCTTTGCCTGCTTCAGCTGGAAGACTGGTCTATCTGGGCTCAGAGAACTTAATGGAAGATCCATTCCATGTTTTCCTTGCAACTTTGTGCTGCTATGTATTTCAATGGAGCGGAGATCAAACAGTTTCACTTTATGGCCATTTGAAGCTCCTTGTAAATAAAGAGTTGATGCTTTGAGCCAGTTTGTCTCTGCTGAATGGACCTGAGACCTGGTCCTAGTGAGTTCTCTGAGAACCCCCAGTCAAAGGGGGATATTACACTGGAGAGCCATTGCCAATCTGAGTAGACGCGGGGTGGGGAGAGAAGCTTGCAATGCCCAGCCATTTTCATGCTGTTCTAGGCTCAGAGCAATTTATATTTTTAGTTTATATTCTTAGTTTCTGCTGTGATCCCTGTGCTTTTTCTTGATGTTTTATTTTAAAAACTGCATTGCCAAATCCCACTATCCCCCACCTTTCCTTTTTAAACAAAATATCGTGAGTTTAAAACATGTTTTTTAAAATAAAAAATAATATATTTGTGTTTATCTGTATTCTTATATAAAGTTTATATTTCCACTACCTGGCATTACATTTTATGACATGCATGGCTCAGCCCCACAGAAGTCCCATTTGTGTCAAATCCGGCCCTCATAACAAATGAGTTCGATAACCCTGGTTTAAACCATAGAGTTTGGACCAAGTGTGAGAGTGTTGCCAGCAACATGTCTCCTCTGTTGCATTGAAAGTGATATTGTAGTGTTGCTGGCAAGACCTATCAACCCCCGTGCCCCCCAGCAGTCTCCTGTCTGCAGTGGAAACTTGCAGTCCTATCATAAGAACAATGCTGCTGGATCAGAACAATATCTATCTAGTCCAGCATCCTGTTGCATGCATGGACCAACCAGATGCTATCAGAGGTCTGTGAGAAGTGGGGATGTTGGAGCCTCTCTATTTATTGCCCCCAAAATTAGTATTCTGAGTGCTATGGCTTCTGAACATGTAGACACTTTAGGTGATAGTTAATACTGCTTTGAAATAATCTAATCTAGCAGCTGTTACTATGTTTTGGGGCAAGTGAGTTCCACATTCTAATTACATGCAGTATAAAAAAAAAATCTGTCTGCTCTGAATTTATGGCCCATTAACACAGGTGGGTGTTCTCCAGTTATATTTCTCTACTCCATAATTTCTATACATCTTGAACATGTCTTCCCTTCATCTTTTGCCCTCTAAACAAGAAAGCCACAGCTTTTGTTTTCGTTTCCTTGTAATAAAGCCTGTCATTATCAATTCCTCTACTACTGAGATATAATGGAAATACTTCTTCCACCTATTTTCTCTGTTTTTACGGTAAATAAGAATATGTTAATAAACTCCAATGTCTATTAAAAGGTTACCTGTTGATAATTAACAATAATGTAATTCTCATGTTTCTTTTCTAGACTAATTCAGTGTTAAATATCCAAAATATCTCAGAATTGGAAGTCTTCCATATAAACAATTATAATAGGATTAGAGCAAGCATGCGACCCTCACAGACTTAAAGAGATCTCATTTTTTCCTCCCCGACTATTTCCTCTTTTCTTTTCCTGAAAGTTCCCAAATCCTCTGTTCTTTTCCTGCTATGTTTTCTCCTTCCACCTACCAGCCAACCTACACATGAACCTGCCTCACACTGAATCAGACCACTGGCATTGATACATGCATGCATACATGGACCAGCAGAAACAGAAAGTCTCAGAGTGGCTGACAATCTCCTTACCTTTCCCTTCCCCACAACAGACAGCTTGTGAGGTAGGTGAGGCTGAGAGAGCTCTGAGAGAATTTGTCTTGAGAGAACAGCTCTTTCAAGAACTGTGACTGACCCAAGGTCACTCCAGCAGCTGCATGTGGAGGAGTGGAGCAAACCCAGTCTTCCAGATAAGAGCCCATGCACTTAACTACTACATCAAACTGGCTTGTTAGACAAGTGGAAGTCTTTCACATCACCTTCTACCTGGTCCTTTTAACTGGAGATGCCAGGGATGGAACTGGGACACTCCATGCCAAGCAGATGCTCTATCATTGAACCATGGCTCCTACCTTTGTCTGGCCGCTGTCATCAACTTTCCATCCTCTACTCAGGAAAACTATAGCTGAGTTGTATGGTGCTGGCTGCTAGGCCAGATCCTAATGTGTGGTGCCAGCCTGGTCAGCACCAGTTGCACAGTGGGATTTGCAGGGTGCAAAGCACTTTTCCCCATATCCCCCTTGCCACTGTTTCTTCTTTTCTTCCTCCTAGCAGTCCTCCATCTTTACCTTTCTTGCTTCCTTCTCTTCTTCTCACCAACTAACCTACCTTTTCTCTCCCCACACACATTTCCAGCTGTATTTCTTATTTATTTGCTGCTTTTATATGCAACCAGGGCTCCTTTGCATATTAGGCCACACACCCCTGATGTAGCCAATCCTCCAAGAGCTTACAGTAGGCCCTGTGTTAAGAGCCATGTAAGCCCTTGGAAGATTGGCTACATCAGGGGTGTGTGGCCTAATATGCAAAGGAGTTCCTGTTACAAAAACCCTGTAAATGCAACCATTCCCACCTGTGGGGACTCCAGGTGGCTTACATCATTGCTCTCTCCCATTTAGTCTTACAACAATCCCTGTGAGGTAGGATAGGTTGAGGATGTGTGACTCTGAAGGTCACCCAGGGAGTTTCCATGGCAGAGAGGGGATTTGAACCTGGTCTCCCAGATCCTAGTCTGAAAGCATGATGCTACACTAGCATTTGTGGGGCTGTGGAACAGTAGCAGGCAGCCAGTTATTCAATTAGATAGCAAGATGTTGCCCAGTGGTTGCTGATGAGCCTGGCCCTGAGGAGTCTTCCCTCAAAGGCCAATGCAGCCCCCCCCCCCCCACTGCTTTTACTAACCGAAAGCAAGGCCTGAGGCTGGGAATACATGCTGTGGTTGCTTAGCAATGGCCACTGAGAATGTATTCATAAAGCTTACAGGTGCATCTTCTATTATTTGGGGGAGATTGCAGATGTTTCTGCAAACCTGGGACTTTTTCTTCAGGTGTGTAGAAAGATCTGTATTGTCCTGAAATGACCCTAGTCTCCTGATTTAAATATCCACCTTGATTTAAATATACTGGTAACTTCTCAGCACTATAGAATTCAAAGGATCACAAAATCCCAAATCTTACTCTTTTCTCCCCTACCTAAGTTTTCTAAATCTGACTGACGTCTGTTCCTCTTTCCAAGAGAGACCTGGACATGATTTATTGCATGTGGAAAAGGCCACCAAAATGTTGCCAAAGGTCAGGTCTGTTCAATGAATAACTGATGAGAGGCACAGGAAAGAGTGGGACTTGTGTCTGGAGATTAGTGCTAACCACAGCTTGCCAATTCAGACCTGGTGTCAAATGATGGTAGAAATTTGCTCAGGGATGATAAAAACAAAAGCTTGAAAAAAAATTAGCTTGCCCACAACACACTCTAAACCTTAACATTGGTAAAGGGCCTACCATGAATACCAACTTCACAGTCTGTCATTAACCCACAGACTAAAGACTCTTGTGAGTATTTTCTTCATGTCATATATTTGTTTTATTTATATGGCACCAAGCCAACCATAAGAGCCTAATAATTAAGACAAATTTAAACATTAAATAGCAAAATTATTCATGGATAAAAGAGGGTAAATAAAAGTAATAAAAGTATCAATAAAATCAAGAGAGAGGTGCATTTCTAACACAAAGACATGCATTACAGTACTACCTATTTTGTAATATTCTGATTGGCATCTGAGAGGAGATAGACTCCCTGAGCAGACTCAGTTATCCCTGGCTTAGCCTTAACCCAAGGAGAAATATATTTGACGTGAACTGAACTATACCAAGGACATTTTAGGGGCGTGTGTTCAACTTGCACTGGCAGAGTCTCTGAGCAAATGGAATTTTCTTATACCTTCCTTCAAGGACAGCAGAAGGAAGGGTTTAACATCTTGCCAGGGAGAAAGCTTTCCTTCATGTTATGGAAACCTTCACCTGCCCATGTTAAGCTTCTGTTAAGATGATGTGACATTTTTCTCCAGGCCAGCTTGAAATCCTCCCTAACAGCGTACCACTGTATACTCAGAAGTAAATTCCATTGAGTTCAATTGGATTTACTCTATAGTAAGTGTGTTTAGGATTGCAGCCCAAGTTGCTCAGCAAACCAGCTATCCCCTTGAAAACTTCCTTAATTACTTCCAACTGAAAAGAAAGCATTGCATAATTGCTATAGAACAAAGTTTGAATCCAGTAGCACCTTTAAGACCAACAAAGTTTAATTTGGGGTATAAGCTTTTGTGTGCATGTTCATCACATACATGAAGTGTGCATGCACACGAACGTTTATACCCAGAACTACACTTTTTTGGTCTGGAAGGTGCCACTGTATTCAAACTGAGTTCTATTGCTTCAGATGAGCATGGCCACGCACCTGAATCATAACTGCTATCGTTATTTTATTGTGGAATATAGGTGAGACTTTTCCTCTAATTCTCCTGGTTCAGGATGGAAACTATGAGAATCTTCAAAAACACTTCAGGGGGAAAATAAATGGGCAAAAGGATATTTGACATGCTCGAACGCACAAGGAGAAAGAAAAGGTTAGACTCGAAGCCAGTGAAGTCCCTGGATGAATGATCAAATGATTTTCTGTTTCAATTACATTTCTGACAGAATTGTTTCCATTTTTCAAGCATGGCTCTTGAACCAACAAAACCACAAGAGTCAGGGCCCAAATAAAACATGCTGAGGTCCTAAACTATTTCAATTTCAAGGGGCCTCATACCCCCAAATTGATTATTCAGTAATTTAAAGTGTGTTTTTTTAAATGATCTGTCCCTTGTAGTAATGGTCACACGACTCAGAGATGAGGTTCACGCGCCAGTCTGTCCATGCTGCTTGCGTCTCTGTCTCTCCCTCTCCTTCCGACAGTGGTTGCGTTGCTTTATTTTATACATTCTTTCTTACACAATCATTTACCAGCAACGCGCAGAATGAAACGACCATTGTTTACTGTAGCTGTCTACCCCCCCCCCCCCCCCGGATGTGGATTCCAGGAAGGAGGTGCAAGGGCAGCACATTTTGAGACCCTCAGCATGTTTGCATAGGCCAAAGTACATGAAGGCTCTAATGCTGCCTTCTGAGTCTTAAGATGGAGGCAGAACAAGGTTGGCCAGGCCATTGTCCTTCCTTCAGTCCCTCATAATCTGAGGCCCTAAACTTTCGATGATTACTTGGCTTGAGCATAACTCCAGCTTTGTACAGTGTGAAATTAGGCCATAGAGTTATCATTCTGGCCCTGGCTTCCCACAGTCCTGTGGAATACTGGGAGAAAGGGGGAGGAATGTTGTTGCAGCAACACATCATCGCTTCTGGTCGTGGAAGCAGAAGTGACATAGCATGCAGCAATGCTATGCTCTAGCAGCCCCCCAGATGTCTATGGTAAAATCATATAGATTTAGGAGATGCATGACATTACTTCCAGTTACATGACTAGAAGTGGCACTGTATGACGCCTGCTCCCACCCCTGAAGCACTACTAGATCACTACCTCAGGTGCAAGATTTCCAGGGACTTCTGCTCTGCAATGTAAACAACCAGTATGGGGGAGAACTGAACTCTGCATTCCCCCCCCCCCCGGTGCACGCAAAGACATCTGACCATCAGTTTGTCTTCAGCTGGGTTAATTTCCCTTCACTGTCCAGGGTAGACACAGTGGTAATGCAACAGATTTTAAAACCAGTCCCTTGAGAATTCTGCTGGTATTTTTCTGGGGGAGGGGAAGGAAGGAAGGAAGGAAGGAAGGAAGGAAGGAAGGAAGGAAGGAAGGAAGGAAGGAAGGAAGGAAGGAAGGAAGGAAGGAAATCTTTAGCTTTCAGAAATGAGCACTGCAGGCAGGTAAAATGCTTAAGTTTCTGGGTATTGGAGAAAAGGAATTTAATTTGCTTTCAGGTACTGTTTCCAAGTGCTTGTAGACAGACCTTCCCATTAATAGTGTAGGCTTCAGCCTTGTTCCAATAGATTGTTTACATAACTTTCACATAATGACCTGCTTAGCTCAAGCATTCAAATAAGGTTCTAGGATTCACTCTCTGGCCAAAGTAGGACCTAGAATTACAGTAAAATAGGCAGGGCCTGTAAAACAGAACTGTTCCGCTAGGCCTTTGGCAGAGGCGGTGGGTATTCGGTCCATCTCTGCCTCCCCTGCCTCACAAAACTATTTTCAGAAACAACATGACTGGTTATCCCACAGGAGTCATTCAGGACTGCCCAGAATCTTTTTCGGGTTTATTGCCGCCCTGCTTATTGTACATGTGTTTATTATAGATTGTTGAGTCCTTTAACATGATTTTAACATGGCTTCGTTACTGTTTATTGCCAATTGTTGTAAGCTGCTCTGAGCCCATTTTGTGATAGGGTGGCCACAGGGTATAGATGGAATTCTCCGACTGGAGCAGTGATGCTCCATATTCTTGCTTCTTGGAGGGGCAACAGTGGGAGGGCTTCTAGTGTCATGGCCCCACTAGTGAACCTCCTGATGGCACCTGGGTTTTTTGGCCACAGTGTCACACAGAGTGTTGGGCCGGATGGGCCATTGGCCTGATCCAACATGGCTTGTCTTATGTTTTTAGGATGTCTGATAGATAAGAAGTCTTTTTATAGCCTGTGGTTATATCCAGACGGTGCTGCATGACCAAGCCTTCTTCGCAATACGGGAACATCTGCTTGCATGCTACCTGTCAAAATATGTTAACGTACATCAACAGAGACAATCCCTTTGGAATCAATGTGATTCTTCCACTTGCCTCACACCCTTTTATGCTTCTGCCACACATTAATACTCTGGGGTAGGAGTAGGAGAGTGTGAACAAGTCTGCTATGCACTTTGTGTGAGCAGAGAGTGTGACTTAAAATCAACAGTCTCTTGTGGCTCCGCACTGCAAGAGTTGACCTATAATAGAGGACTGCCCAGTTTTCAAGTAAGCTTGTCCGCCATTACTAATAGTCCTTCTCTATTCACCACCATTCATTCATTCATTCATTCATTCATTCATTCATTCATTCATTATTTTCTATTTATAGCCCACCCTTTCCCAGATGGGCTCTCAGTGGGTAACAACAATCAATAATACAAGGTTAAAATCATATACATATAATAAAAAAATATGCAATCTAAAAACAATATAACAGTCTAAAAACAAACTCCAATTCTGCAGTTGGTGGTATCAATTGCCTCCACTTCTTCCATACATTCTTCCATACGGCTAGTATAAGACAAATGGGTTGACAGAGTTATTTCATCGGGGCCCCTTATCTGGAAGACGCCCATGAAGCTGCATTATACTGATTCAGTCCCTTGGTGTAACAAGGTAAGTATTGTCTGCTCAGGTTGGCAGTGGGTCTCAGGCAGAAGTCTTCCACATCACCTCCTACTTGATCCTTAACCAGAGATTGAATCTGGGACCTTCTGCATGCAAAACAGAGGCTCTTTCAGTGAGTCACAGCCTCCCCACCTTCTGGAATTCACACTTTAAGAAAAATGCAACAAAACTGGAATAGGTTTAGAGAATAGCAACAGAGATGGTCAAACGTCTGGGAAACTTCCTATAAGGAAAGGTTGAAACTGGGAATGTTTAGTCTGAGAAGACTGAAGGGGCACTTGTATTGGGATCCTCAGTCAATTTAACAGAATTTGCCCAGTCATAGAAGTGAGATATTGCACGCAGTAAAATAAATCTCCCAAGAAGTATATCACAAAAGGAAAACTGCCATTTATACAAGCAGATTCAGGTTGCAGTCAAAAGGAGAGAGAAGCCTAATCTAAAAAGCGCTTTCCCCATCACAAGCGGCCAGCTAAATCCAGCATCGCATATATGGAAATATGAGGGCATTGTTTCTACAGGAGAGACGTGTTACTCCATGAAGAGCCACACAGAGAATGGAGAACAAAAAGAAGAGAGCAAGAAGGTGTCAGAGGGCAGCTCCCAGATTAAGACAAAGAGAGAGACATCCCATTCAAGGAGTTAAAACTTGTACACACTTAAGAGTGATGCAGCACCCCTCACAATGTCCAGGCATGGTGAGTCACTTGCTTACTCCAACAAACTGATTGGTGTCTGCCAATACTTCAAGCATTCTCATGTGGAAGGGAAAGATCTGTCTCTGCTGCTCCAGAAGGCAAGGCTACTGTGATAAATGTGCTTTGCTGCACAGTTTTGTATAAGAGGTTTTAATTATGAGTGTGTGTGTGATGTTCTGTTACTTGAAATTGTAAAACAGAACGCAGTGGGAGATGAAATGGGTGGCCCTGTAACCAGTTTATGGAGACCCCTTTTTTAAGATCTTGGGAAAGGAGAAGCAGGAAAAACAGTTAAGAAATGGCAGTTGAGGGAATGAAAGTTAGAAAGCAGGGTACTACCTGGGCCAACGTCAACATACCCACTGCTGCCGTCAACATGCCATATCCCTGCCAGCTCCCTTGTGTGCTTTGCCACCCACGCGTCAGGCTGCATCCACTGCCCAGTGCCATCAGGTGCTGGTCAGCGCAGATGGCTGTAAGCATAGGCAGCAGGGATGCTTCTGAGCAAGGCAGGGGGAAGGTGCACAGGCAAGCAGTGAGACGCATGGGTGAGAAGAAGAATTGCAGATTTATACCCTGCCCTCCTCTCTGAATCAGAGACTCAGAGTGGCTTATAGGAGATTGTATCTTCTTCCCCCACAAGAGACACCCTGTGAGGTGGGTGGGGCTGAGGACTCTCACAGCAGCTGACTTTTCAAGGGCAACCTCTGCCAGAGCTACTGACCAAAGGCCATTCCAGCAGGTGCAAGTGGAGGAGTGGGGAATCAAACCCAGATTCTCCCAGATAAGAGTCCACGCACTTAACCACTACACCAAACTGGCTCTCTGAGTGGGAAGGAAGGGGGGCCCCTAGAAACCCTGGGCCCCAAAAAAATCTGAAACCAGACGTGGATGCTAGTTAAGGATGAAGAGGACAGAGTGATAAATTCTAGGGACAGATAAAACCATATTTCAAAGATCATAGAATAATAGAGTTGGAAGGCTCATCTAGTCCAACCCCCTGCACAATTCAGGAAATTCCCAAATACCTCCTCCCCCATGCCCCCAGTGACCCCTGCTCCATCCTCCTTAATCCCATCCTCCTTTCAAGGAGCTCAGAGCAGCTGACTTTCTATATATCTTCCCAACAGCCCTGTGAAATAGATGAGGTTAAGAAAGAAAAACTGGTCCAAGGTCACCCCAGCCAGCTCGATGGCCAGGTGGGGACTTCAGCTCAGGTCTCCCAGATCCATCCACCGCTAGACCACACAGGGCCTCCTTTCTGTTTCTGTGTTAGAGCGACAATGCCCACCTGTAACAAAAAACTATATATTGCATGCCCGCCTGCAAGATAGTGATTAGTTAGTTAAAAACTATCCTGCATCTGAATTAGATGCTTTTTGTCCAAGTGAGAGAGGATCAATAGCCCCAGCTCCACCAGCTGACGGCTGCCAACTTGGGCCAGCCACAGGGAAGATCTGACAAAGCACCATGCACTGTTGTGCTTTCAAATCGACACAGCTTAATCTCTTATCATTTCCTTGGTCCGGTAATCGCAGTGTCTGGTGATGATAAAAAAAAACCCAGGAGAATTACAGAGACTCTAACTAAATTGCCCGATTAACCAATTGCTGCCTTGCAAGTGGGCGTGAAATAAATAGCTTTTAGCTAGAGATGGCAATTATTGCCATAACACTGAAGCAGAAAAAAGGAAATATTTGGCCTGCCTGCATGGAAGATGTTGTGCTTGGTGGCTTATTTCTGGGGGACTTTTTTTTTTTTTTTAATGGCTGTTCGCAAACCTCAGTTTCAAAAGCAGCTGTAACTGACACATTTGCTTCAAGATAACGGGCAGTGATAGCCATTAGCTTAAGATCTTTTTTACATTATTAATGGAAGACAGAGCTATCCGTGGATATTGTTTAGGAGCCTCCATTATGAGTAGCAGAATATCTCTGATAGCTGAATCCTAAGGACAAAGTATAATACATGGGTATTCTGTTTGAACTTTGCCTATGAACTCAGGGTATCGGGTTACTGTCAGAGAAAGAAAGTTGGACAGGACTAGATCAGGGGTTCCCACCAGTGCCTTTCCTGGCATCCACCATGCATTCTTAGAAAGTGGGTGGAGCTAGATGGGAGATTTGTCTGGCAGGGCTCCTCTGACTGGCCACTAGAAATATGACTGGCTGTACAGCCCAAGGCTCTCAACTGTGTTATTGGAGATAAGCTGTGTGTAGGCCAGAAAATGTTCTGAAACAGTATGTTGAATTAAAAAGGCAGCTCAGTGCTGAAGTGTTAATATTAGAGGTGTGCCTAACCTCACTCCCTGACCTTTTTGCAATTCACTCTACCTCCTGCGGCAGCCATTTTGTGGTTGTGCTCGCCACCATATATCAGCTTTCCAAAGGCACAAAAGGGCTGAGGATCCCTGTAGATGAATCCTTGACCAAGTTAGGCAATTTTCAAGCTTGACAGTTGGCTCCTAGAAGTGCAGTTTCCAGTTTCACAATTCTGCCAGCAGGGGCAGTCAGAGGATGTGGGTGCCCTAGGCAAGGATGTTGCAGCCTGCCATCCTCTCACAGAAACACACACTTGTGCCATGGGAAACCAGAAGACAATGCCCATCCTCCTTGTCTTATCAGTGAGGCGAGGCCTTGTGGTGGGGCTGGATCTTTGCCTCCTCCCATGCCAAGGGGAAGTAGGGGAAGATGCTGCCCATTCTCCACCCCTGGCAGCTGGTGCATGCCCTCTTAATCCTTTGCATCCATTCATGTCAAAAAGGTTATGTCAGAGAGGTGAGATAGTGAAGCATCAGACACTAACCTACGAACTCGTCACCTCTATCATGAACTCACTAGGTAGCCTTAGGCAAACCACTCTTGACTTCAGGCGTTTCATCTGCAGTAATAATCTTATAGTCTGCCTTGCAGGGTCATTATAAGGATTTTAAGATATGGGCAGTGCTCTGAATGTTCTATACACTACATATGCTCCCCATATGAGCCCCAGAGGGCACTGAGGTCATCTGGGAAAAACCAGCTGAATATCCCTGGGCCAAGGGAGGCCAGACTGAAAGCCACCTGGGACCGGGCCTTCTCTATTACTGCTCCACTACTGTGGAACCAACTCCCTGAGGAGGTGAGGGCCCTACGATGTTTAGAGGGTTTCCGTAGGGCCTGTAAGACCCACCTTTTCAAAATGGCCTTCAACTAGCGAAAAAACTGTGACAAATCTAGATATGCTGCTAGAAATGCTTTTATTCTTGAAACGTTTTTACTTCTGAAATTTATTGAAACCTGTTTATAACGCCATACTGTTATGTTAATTTTAATACTCTGTAATTGTTTTAACCATGTTTTATAAGCATAATTGATGTAATGTGTGTTTTATGATGTGAGCCGCCCTGAGCCTGCTCCGGCGGGGAGGGCGGGATAGAAATAAAAAATTATTATTATTATTATTATTATACCACTATTTAAAAGACCTGGAGGCTCAGGCTAGCCTAATCTCATCAGATCTCAGAAGCTAAGCAGGGTTGACACTGTTTAGTACTTGGATGGGAGGCCACCAAGGAACACAGAGGCAGATAATGGCAAACCATGTCTGGACACCTCTTGCCTTGAAAGCCCCATAGGCTTGCCGTAGGTTAGCTGCAACTTGATGGCACTTTTCGCCACCCCTACTACCATTATTGCCCAGTCCCTGCTGAGGGCTGGGGATTTCCCATGCCCGGCTCCTGTTCTCTACCAGTGCTCAGCAGGGTGACAGGAGGAAATGCCCAGGCAAAATGTGTGCATGTGTGTGTGAGGCTGGTATTCCCAGCATTATGATGGTGCACCCTGGAAGTGATGCCATCACGCTGGCTGATGTGCTATCATTCGCCCCAAACTCTGTGGTTAAACCATGGACTTTTGGACAAATGCCAGAGGTGCCCCCTCAGCACAATGATGTTACTTCCAGGTTGTGCCAGAAGTGACATTATTGCTCCAGGGATGCCAATTGTGTTCCCTCACAATTCAGCAATCCCCACCTCCCACATATCCTGCCGTTCCTGGAAACCCAAGGCTAGCATTCTTCTTGCACTTGGACAACCACAAGCCAACACAGCCAAGCATGCTATCGCAGGAGCTGACCTTAACAGGGTCAGCTGCTGTGAGAGCCCTCTCAGCCCTACCCTCTTCACAGGGTGTCTGTTGTGGGGGGAGAAGATATAGGAGTTTGTAAGCCGCTCTGAGTCTCTAATTCAGAGAGAAGGGCAGGGTATAAATCTGCAGTCTTCTTCTAAATAAAAAAATGTGCTTAATTCTGTTCTGCATTGCAGTCAAACACAGACCTGGGGTCATTTCTAACACTGACTCCCATACTTGGCTTGGTGCCTTTCACTTTTCTGCCAACCTAGCCTGACTCACAGGATTGTTGTGAGGACAGAAAGGGACACACTGCTGTAGAGAAGACAGACTAGAGAAGACACTGTTGTAGAGAAGACAGGCCTGATAAATAATAAAACAGAACATATAATACTTTATGGTATCGAGGAGATTTTTAACACTTCCTACTCTAATAGAAGGAAAGTTATTTCAGGCCAATTAATTTTAAAGAGAGGGACTGCATGTGCCCCCGTGGTTGAAGTGTCAATTGCTCTGAAAGAGGCTATCTTCACACTCCAGCTAAGACTGAATGGCAGAGCTGTGGGGATAAGCCACGAGTGTGAATGAGGCAATGAGCCTTTATGCATTAAGTTGTAAAACAGCAGGTGAGCAACATACTGGGCAGGAAGCATTAAAGCATTCTGCACATAACTCCCCCAGCAGCAAATGAATGGCTAGGGCTGCTCAGAAAGTGCCAACAAAGTTACCAGCCTAAAGCATGACTTAGGCTTCATTATTCTTCCTGCATTCGATTGGATTGCCAGACTTGACCTGGTAACCAGCAGGAGACCAAGTGGCATGAGGGAGGGTGGATGGATGTCAGTGACAGCCAAAGAAACCTGGAAGTGATGTCACACCTCTCTAGGAATCAGCAGAAACTCTCTTAAATATATATAAGCCTCTCCAGCATGGGTAAGGGCTTTCCTCAGCTCCCACTTCCCACTGGTGGAAGAAAAATAAACTGGCAACCCCATGAAGCTGAACAAAATGTGCCCACTGAGTCTGGCGATCGCCTTGGTTCCCTGTTTTCACTGCATCTCTTTGTGGGAAGTGGGAAGCTGAACCAAGACCATTGCTCCAGCTAACACCTTACTGCCTCGGGCATCATAAAGGAACGTGCACGCTTTTGAGTTCTGTAGAACTCTGTCAATCTGAGTGTTCAGTACCAAATGCAAAAAGAAAAAAAAAGCTGGAGAGAAGAGAAGCTGTCTATGGCAAAGAGGCAGAAAGGGCATTAAAAATGTATAACAAAAGCTGTAGTCCTTAAAAATGTCCCCTCTAAGCTGTGGAGTCTTGTGAGCAAAAATTCTACTTTGTAAGCTACTGGCATTAAAGTTGTGAGCTACTGCATGAATTAGGGTCCATCATTCCTGAGCAAGCTGAGCTAAGACAAAAATGTGTGAGCCAGAGGCTAAAAAACTGTGAGTTAGCTCACATGAACAGCTTAGAGGGAACATTGGAGAACTCTTTCCTCCTGGCAGTGAGCCTCATTGAATAAAATGGGCCTTACTTGCACACAGACCTCCTTATTATGGTTGCTACCCAAATGTGCAGTTCCGAGACACAAAATTGTGCATTTCCAAAACAAAAGTTGTGGAGAAGATCTATTATGTCAGCTTGCATATAACACTCCTCCGCTTTGGTGCTGTCAAATTCCCAGTGCTGAGGATTTTCTCCCTCCTGATATAGGCTTTGAAATGTCATGGCAGTGTGCCTCTAAGCACCAAAGGAATAAACAGAAAAGGAAGCGGTTAGTGTTACTGAGGGATGGAGAGACTGTGTTAGGACATTTTAGGACACGTACGTGTAGAATGGAATCACATAGCACAGCGACAGCTGATACAGGAAGAGAACAACAGAAGGGATTCACGGGTATATTTTGAGCACTGTGTGTGAAAATATCCTGAGTCATCCATGCAGCATTGAATGATGCCTCATCCAAGCTTAAATACGCTATCCACACTAGCTCTTTCAGGCTTTTGAGCAAAGCAAGAGAGACACACACTGAGTATTTGTGCTGTGGCATCTTGGACAGAATCTGGTTAAGTGTACAACCAGCTTGTCCAAAGACAGCATAGATTACAAGTGGCTAGCGTATAGGGATTGTGCTAGCCTGGTGTGCCCCCTGCTGTCCTGGCACTGCCTTCTGCACTACATTCCGGGAGAGTCGTTAAGTAAGCCCTTCTTTAGCCTCCACCTCCCATTTTAGAAGAGGGTAGATCCCTGTCAATATTTGTTTCCCACTGGCTGTTGTCCAAGCGCATGACCTGATCGAGGAGAGTTCACAGCACCCAGGATAGATAAGATACTGTTCGTTGACTGGCCCAACCCGAAATCAGGAGAGTTTGTTACTCTCCATGCAATATGGGGAGATGACCTGCCCCTCGCTGTCCTTGACTAGGTCTGTGAAGGTATTTCTCTTGCATACCTCAGTCCATATAGCCAAGGTTATGCTGCTTTGAGATGTGGCATGGAAATCATAGCTTGCTCCCTGTAGCTATGGCTGATATTCTCCAAAATTCACCAGGTCTCCTTCCTTCTTTCTTCTGATCATTCCGTTCTTCTTTTCTTGGCATACTTTGAGCTGAATCCTGGCACACCATGATTCCTTGCTTACATCCCTGCCAAAAGGGGAGGGGGAAAGATTCAATCACCTGCTATGTAAAGCATTACCCAGAAAATAATTCTGCTCCCTGCCAAAAGAGTTTGGCCTTTATATGACACATAGATCTTCTTAAGTATATCTGCATTGCAAACATGCATTATTTTCTACCACTGTAATAGTTTTTGGGCTTCCCACAAAGGATTCAGAGGGCTGTAGTCTGTGAAGTGCTGAGAGCTGTTCCCTGCCCCCAGAACTCCAATTCCCAGAGTCCTGTAGGAAGAGGATATAACTGTTGAGACCAGTTTTCCCTCTAAGCTCCCTAGTGCAGTGAGCAAAAACTGCCTCGCAAGCAAAAAAAAAGCCAGTAGCTTTAAAGTTATGAGTGAGTCTACATTTCACTATCACATAAATTCGTTCTTTTAGAAGATTGTTTACATAACCTTGTAAAAATCTCAGAATGAATTCTTTTAAACTATATTTTAAGAATAATTTAAACATAAGAGAAAACAGAATGACATCAAATTTCATTACAGAAAATATTCTCTAAGGGGGCGGGGTGGTAGTAGTGGTTACACCAGACCTCCAGAGAACAGGTCTACCCTCCCCTTTCCACTATACTGGTAGACCTGGTCTTTTCCATTATATTGGTAGACCTGGCCTCCAAAGAACAGGTCTACCCATCCCAGTCCACTATTTTGATAGTCCTGGTTTCAGACTGTCACCCTGTGCTGAGCCTTAGAAAACATACCAGCACTTAGGTGGGGAAAAACTCTTACAATCTACTTTGGGGTGGTATATAGGTCAAGTATAATAAAGGTGGGAAGATCACTGTCAGAACCCTGCCTAGCTTAACAAACAGGAAGTTGCTTAAATATTATCAACCCGCCCAAACTACTTATTTATTCAAATATTTATATCCCACTTTTACTGTGACTCAAGACAGCTTACAAATCATACTGGCATAACAGGGGTGTGCAAAAAAAGTTGGGTTTTCTCTCTCTCGTTCCATTACAGCCTATGGGAACCATTATAGTCAGTGAGTCTCATAGGCTATAATGGAGAATCAATCCAGGCATATTGGGCTGGGGAAACCCCTGTTTTTTGAGGTAGAGGCACCAAATTTGAAGCACAGCTGCTGGTGCCTCTCCTCAAAAACATTCCCAAATTTCAAAAAGATTGGACCCATAGTGCCCTCTGCTGGACATCTATGAGCCCCAGAAGGAGATACCCCATCCTCCATTGTTTCCAATGGAGGAAAAAATGCTTATGTGCTGGAAACTAAAATCCCTGAGCAGCCAGCTAAAATGTTGTATGCCAGGCATACAATACCATTTTGCTTCCTGTCTAAACCAGGCCTTGCTTCTAATTTCATGACTCTTGGATAACAAATCAATAAGGTCTTGCTCAGTGCAGGAAGCAAATGTACCATGAGTCCCATGATTGCCATGCCAGACAAGAGGGGGTGGTTGCCACAAATGTTGAAGTCCAGAGCATTGCGCTACAGATCATTTCTAGTAGGAAGTGTGCTTGAATAAGTATTTGGACAGTATACCAGCATAATCCCCACCCTGTTGCTGGAACTCTATGCAAAGTACAAGGAATCTACTGGTTACTGTACTAATAAATCTACAAATAAGGGTTGTGCTATGATTGCTGCAGTAATCCCATAGTGCCCTCTGCTGGACATCTTCTGTAGAGTCAATAACTATTTAGAAAGGATACCAGTCACTCAATAATATCAAGCTGTATAATATTGTCCCTAATATGCTCCTAAATTTATGTAGGCCATTATATAGGCATTACTGATGCTCCTGTTATTCTTCACTGAATGACTCTTGTAAAATGGCATCGATGAGTGATGGAAAAGCACAAGTGAAGTGCACTTGAGGACAGTAAGCAAGCACTAGAAGTTTCTAGAATGAGCAGCTTCTCTCCTCACAGATGTTGGTGAGGGCCAGGGCACCTCTAAGATGGGGAGGGGGGGGGAGAGATCAAGAACTGCTATGAATCCCCAATAATTTCATGAAATTTCTGGTAGGGCAGTGGCCCCTTCCATTCTGAGTCACCCAGAAAATGTGTTGTCAGGAAGGATGTTTCTCAGCAGAAACAGAGGTGAGTCCTCTGGCTCGCAGATATGATCACCTGCCATTCCCTCTCAGAACTAACTCTGTCTTGATTCAATACAGTATAGCAATGTGACAAGGGGAGTTTAAAAACTAAATAAATGTTTATTTTTTTTGGCACTTGATGGAGCCACAATTTTCTTTACAAGCTAGCTTATCATCTGAGAAAACCAGGTTTCCTCCCTTTGTGAACAAATATGACTTCTTGAAGGCACCATCTAGTTAAAGTTCTTTCAAATTTCCCAAAAATATAAATGTCCCACCTAAGTAAATGGGACAGATTTGAATGCATATTCACTTACTTTCTCATTGAATAGAATGAGACTACTGAATTTTAGTATGTCATATCCTAACTGATTGAAAACTGTAACCTGAGAGGGAGGGGAATAATA
The DNA here is from genome assembly GCF_032191835.1 of Heteronotia binoei. Lineage (NCBI taxonomy): Eukaryota > Metazoa > Chordata > Lepidosauria > Squamata > Gekkonidae > Heteronotia > Heteronotia binoei. Next base: position 34,296,595 of record NC_083226.1, read on the forward strand.
CTCTGAGCTTTGTGCTCAGCTAAGCTAGTGTCAGGGCAATTTAGTGTTTGCTGACAGGAACTCAAACTCCTGTGCAGAAAAAAGAAAGGTCATCCCAGTTGATCACTTATCACCTGAGCACTGCTTATAGAAAGACAAAAGCAGTCACAGGCGTTAACGTGTTGGACATTCACAAAGGCTGGGAGGCATTTTACAAGAGTTTGAGCAGTCCAAGGAGAAGTAACTTCTTATGTGACAAATGCACAGGGACAGGCTGAATTTTCCCTAAGGGTTTCACTGCAATACAAGTGTAAAGTAGGAGCTCAAGTCTTAGAAATTACCAGGAACCTAACAAGCAAATCTGATCCAGAATTATTTAGTATTATTTACTGAATTGTTTAGCTCAGTGGCCTTCAACCTTTCCAGACCAAGGCCCCACTAAGCAGGAAGCATTTGAGAGGTAGTCAAGAGACATCAGATTCTTGTGACAGAAAGCGATGGGAAGAGCCAGTGTTATGACCTCACTGGTGTCAAGGCAGATCAGAAAAAGGGCAAGAAACACAAGACACCAGGAGGTATACTATAATAAGGACCAAGCCAAGGACTAGGACTTAGAGAAGTAAGGCTAGAACTTAGAGAGCCAGTTTGGTGTAGTGGTTAAGTGTGCGGACTCTTATCTGGGAGAACCGGGTTTGATTCCCCACTCCTCCATTTGCAGCTGCTGGAATGGCCTTGGGTCAACCATAGCTTTCCCAGAGTTGTCCTTGAAAGGGCAGCTTCTGTGACATTTCTCTTAGCCCCACCTATCTCACAGGGTGTTTGTTGTGGGGAAGGAGGGTAAAGGAGATTGTGAGCTGCTCTGAGATTCAGAATGAAGGGCAGGATACAAATCCAATTTCTTCTTCTTCTACTACTACTACCACCACCACTACTACCACTACTGATGGAACTTTTCTGATGCTGAGGAACCTCACCTCCTTGTCCTGCTGCTCTTCACAGCACGCACTCACAGAGAGTCAGGAAGCAGGGCACCTTTGACCTCGTTGTAAGTGTGTCTTCCAAATTTTGCCCCCCTCCCCCCCCCAAAAAAAAGCCTCTGTGGGAGCTTGTGACCCAGCAGGAGCAAGTCCACAACCCATCGAAGGTTTCAATAATTTTGGGCACACCAAGTTTACATTATGTGGTGTTTCTCATTCAGTTGTCAAGGTATCCTGAATAAGATTTACTAAAAGATAGCTTAACTACTGCTACTGGTGCACAGCTGCCCACAACAAGAAGGGTTGGTTTTTATACTCCACATTTCTCTACTTTAAGGAATCTCTTATAATTACCTTCCCTTCCTCTCCCCACAACAGACACCCTGTGAGGCAAGTAGGGCTGAGAGAGTTCTGAGAGAACTGTGATTGGCCCAAGGTCACCTAGCAGGCTTCATGTGGACTTTCTACAGATCAGAGTCTGCCACTCTTAACACCGTGCTGAGCGTTTGCTAGGAGAAACACACTGTGGATTTACCCAAGACTATGGTGGCCAGTTAGCCTGCCATCGTGCTGTGTTAACAACTGACAGGTCGCCTTAAAACACTCCCTAGAGCCACACTTAGAACTTCAATGGCAGATGTACAAGGTTCATTGGCAGATAAATCAATCAGGAAATGGTTCCCTAGAGAAATGGTTATTATTATTATTTTAGTGAAGACAATATTGTACCAAATGTTGTTGGTGTGAATTGAACATTTCAGAGCTTTTATTTCATTATCACTTGAGGAATTTTGGGAAGCTTGCACACAAGTAGTTATGGATCCAATAAAAGGCATCATCTCCCCTGGTTTGGGAGTGATCCTAACAGGTTCAGTGCAAGAGCTGCTTATGTGCACAGCACAAATATATATATATATATATATATATATATATATATATATATATATATATATATATTTAGCTTTTCATTTTACAAGAGGCTGAGGAATGGGCCCGCATCACAAGAATAGGATTTAGAGTGGTTTGAGCTTGTTAACTGGACAGTAGATAATCCTGGTTGCATAACAGCTTTAAGAAATCCTGTATTCTAATTGGTCAAAAACGTTTGATTCTAAAGCTTAGTCCCAAAGCATCAGCTGCAGCCTGTTAGTTTATTGGGGCAAGCCATCAAGAACAGAAGCAACCCTCTGGGAATATTAGCATGGGAACATCTATGATCTCTGTGAATAGCTTTGATATTTTCCCTTAGGGTGTAAGGTAATATGCAGGCAGAAATTGTTTTACTGATTTAACAAGTCTAAGGTGGAGTACACAAAAAAGTACACTGTTCTTTTATGAGCCAGCGTGAGGTAATAAAGTATCAGACTGTGACTGCAGAGACCCCAGCTCAAATCCCCATTCTGCCATGTAGCTTATGGAGGTGACTGTCACTGTGGACCAGACGTGCTATCTCAGCCTAACCTCTTTCACAACATTGTTGTAAAAATAAAATGGAGAAGGGATCTTTGTATGCTCTGAGCAGCGTGGAGGATGGTGGAATAAAGATGTCATAAATTCTGTTCTATCGCCCCCTATGGGCTGTTTTGGATAATAGTTTTCTGTGTGACAGTAAGCAACCATGCCTCCCTGGCTTTTGACACTAGCCTAGTTCAAGGGTGGTCAAACTGTGGCTCTTTCACACATATTGTGTAGCTCTCAACGCCCCCAGCCCCCCACCAGTTGGTTTGAAGAAGTCATTTGTCTCTTTAAATCATTTCTCCAAGCCAAGCCAATTAGCAGCTTGAAGAATGCATTTAAATTTAAAGTTGCTTTCTTTCCTCCTCTTCTTCCTTCCTTCTTTCCCTCCTTCCTTCCTTCCTTCCCTCCCTCCTTCAAACATCCAATGTTCATGTCTGTGGCTCTCAAACTTCTGACATGTATTCTGGGTGGCTCTTACGTTAAGCAAGTTTGGCTACCAATAGATCTGCTTGAAGAAAAAGACTTTCGTACCTTCTACTACTAGCCAGTAACAAATTATACACATAAGGGTTGTAGTAATGGGCCTCTAGATGTGACACACAGTGTGGGGAGGATCTGTAGTAACAAAACTGAATAAACACAAACTGGGGACTCCTCCTTTGTGTGAGAAGAAGCCTGTTCACCTGCACAATGACACGTTTTGATCTAAGAACTTGATCCAGACTAAACTTTTCATCAGCTGAACAGAGCAATCCTGTCTCCCTCCAACACAATGGAATCCGCCTCCGGTGATTTATAGGCAATGCTACTCCAGAGGGATAGGAGACTCTATGGAATGAAGTGAGGGGATCTGCAGCAGGAAGGGGGAAATCAGTGGAAATTGCGAAGTTAGTCTGGAGCCAGTATGTGCGTGAAACACTTGAGGAAAAACACTATATATACGTATATAAGCTTCAAGTGTTCACAGCACTTCACATCTATTAGTAGTCATAGTAGCTACGAATGGCACACTCCAGTTAGGTAAGTCCACTGTATTTCCCACCATGTAGCAGTTTGGGAGCTAAGGCTGAGAGATCTGCCTTGAGGTACTGCACAATCCTATAATGTTTTTTTTTTTTTAAATGTGCATCCCAAGGCAGCTTGCCAAGTCTTCTAAAACAAAAGAAAAATAACACTCTGAACAAATACAAGGTAATTTTTTAAAAGAAAGAAAACCAGAGGGAGACAACTAGTCACAGGCCCTCCCAAAGTAAACGTCTCAACCACCTGTCAAGGATACTGGGCCTTGTCAAGTTGACCCACACAAATTCTCTGCCATCTGGCTCTGCGTATGTCTAGCTGAAGGCTTATCTACCAATCAACCAACCTGCTCTTCTTTACAGATAATTCTCCTCACCCTGCTCTCACTAGAGGGCAACCAAATCCACAAACCAGGCATTGTACCTAAACAAAAGGGAAACAGGCTGACAGGAGGTAATTCCAGATGGGTAGCAGACTTTCCTACCCCTTCCAGAAATTAATTACTTTGGTATATCTCTCAAACTTCCTACTGTATCTGCTTATCTTATTCCATGCTGTAATTAGGTTTTACTAGGCCTATCGAACAACAGTTGGGAGTGTCTCACACTCACACTGAGAAATCTTATCATTCTTTGGACTGAATCTTGTTTTCAACCAACTTTTCTTGGTAACATTTCCTCCCTTTTGTGTTGTGTATATAAATCAGCTTAATGAGTTTACACTCCAGTGCACCTGATGTACAGAGCTTGGACTTACAAGCACTTATGCTGAAATAAATGTTGTTAGTTTGTAGGATAATGGAAGGTAAAGACATTGCATCCGTTCCATCCCAAAGAGATCGCCGGCCCTCTCGTGTGGATGCCAGCCTCCAGGTGTTACCTGGGGACCCAACAGAATAACAGCTCCTTTCCAGACTATAGAGATCACTTCCCCTGAGGAAAATGGATGCTTTGGAGGGTGGACTCTATGGTGTTCTCCCCAGACTCCATTCCCAAATCTCCAGGAGTTCCCAACCTGGAACTTCTGTGTGACAGTAAGCAACCATACCTCCCTGGCTTTTGACACTACTGTGTAGCTGTTGGTGGACAGGCAGGACTTGGCAACCGTAGGCAGCAGGAGGCTTTCTGCTGGCAACCCACTTTGCCCACCCCCTCTCCAAATGGCAGCAAGGATTTTTTTCTAAAGAATTGGCAGCACATGTATCATGACGTCTCTCCTAGGGAAAACCTGGAAATGATGGTGGGACGATTCCCACTGTCACTACTAGGATTTTCCTGGGAGTGATGTCACAGTACATATGACACCATGTGCTCCCTGCCCCCTCCTCTCCCCATCTCTCACCAGTTGCCAGGCATGGACAGGTAACCTTATGATAAACCCTTTTGTGTTTCCCCTTTGAGGTTATCTACTTATGGCAACCGACCACCTACTTCAAGCACATAAGACTACAGGCCTCTCCCTCATAAAGCGTTTGCCAGGCAACCACAGCAACAGTAGTTATTAGAAGCAGGATTTCTTTTTTCTGCAGTGCACAGCTCTTAAAATGGACCCACCAAATGCTCTTCTTTCTCTCCATTGTGCTGCCAGTGAATGTCAAGGGGTCTTTGTCCACTTGTCACTTCCCCTCTTAGTAAAGTGACCGTGCCACACGCGGAGGGAACTCTTCTGCAGGAGTCTACAGTTGGGCAATCTTGGGACAGAAAGGCTTCAGCAACTGTCTAAAGAGGCAGCTCCAGAGAACCTCTTTTTTTGACCTCTTCTCCCCTCCCACACAAGATTTTCATACATGGATCTTTATTTACACAGGTCTTGCAGAAATGCTATAAATCGAAGAAGAAGAAGAAGAAGAAGAAGAAGAAGAAGAAGAAGAAGAAGAAGAAGAAGAAGAAGAAGAAGAAGAAGAAGAAGAAGAAGAAGAAGAAGAAGAAGAAGAAGAAGAAGAAGAAGAAGAAGAAGAAGAAGAAGAAGAAGAAGAAGAAGAAGAAGAAGAAGAAGAAGAAGAAGAAGAAGAAGAAGAAGAAGAAGAAGAAGAAGAAGAAGAAGAAGAAGAAGAAGAAGAAGAAGAAGAAGAAGATGATGATGATGATGATGATGATGATGATGATGATGATGATGATGATGATGATGATGATGATGATGATGATGATGATGATGATGATGATGATATTGGATTTATATCCCGCCCTCCACTCCGAAGAGTCTCAGAGCGGCTCACAATCTCCTTTATCTTCCTCCCCCACAACAGACACCCTGTGAGGTGGGTGGGGCTGGAGAGGGCTCTCACAGCAGCTGCTCTTTCAAGGACAACCTCTGCCAGAGCTATGGCTGACCCAAGGCCATTTCAGCAGGTGCAAGTGGAAGAGTGGGGAATCAAACCCGGTTCTCCCAGATAAGAGTCCGCACACTTAACCACTACACCAAACTGGCTCTCCCTGCTATTTTCTTCAGCAGAAACTATCCCTGAGACAGCTATCTCTGGAACTTCCTACAACTCCTTGAAGAGTACAAAACTCCTAATGATTAATATTGCCAATCAACAATTCTAAATCAAAAGAGCCTGAATGCTAGGGCTGCTGTGCCTCTTGGTAATTTACGAATGCAATTGCATGCTGGTGACAGGACAGCCAGCATGGGTTTGTCTCTCTTAGCCTTATCTCACAGGGTTGTTGTTGCTTTAAGGATAAAATGGAAGAAGGGAAATTATGTTGTAAGTCGCTTTGGGTCTGCATTGGGGAGAAAAGTAGGCTATGAATAAATAAATAAAATCAATATTCTTGTGCCGTATGAGAACAGCAGGTATGGGATAACTTTCTCATTCTTGTGTGAAGCAAAAGAATCCCCCCTCAGTCATTACAGAGATGGGGAAAATTGATTGAGGTTGACAGCAGTTGAGCATGCCCATTTATTCTTTTTCAGATTGGGAATTTAGACACTGAGATCAACAGGAATTAATTTTAGATCTATATTCCCATGTTGAAATTTTTATATAATGCCAGCTTTATTTTTTGCATTTGCTTTCAGAGTTATAAATACATGCCACTAAAACTGTCTGCATGCTCTGCTAGTACATATTTCTGGCACTGAATATTAGCATAACCCACATCTAAAGAGCGTCATATGAAGAAGACTGCAGATTTATACTCCGCCCTTCTCTCTAAATCAGAGTCTCAGGGCGGCTTACAATCTCCTTTATTTTCTCCCCCCACAACAGACACCCTGTGAGGTGGGTAGGGACTGAGAGAGACAACTCTTGCGAGAGCCATGGCTGACCCAAGGCCATTCCAGCAGCTGCAAGTGGAGGAGTGGGGAATCAAACCCAGTTCCCCCAGATAAGAGTCCCCACACTTAACCACTACACCAAACTGGCTTTCACATACGCACATAACCTTGAGAGGGATGTAAAGATGTGATAGTTTTGGTACAAGTGATTGACATTTGGCCATTTTGGAGAAGAGGACTATAGGGCCTTGGCCAGCCATGCCCCACTCTTTTCTGAAAGTGTCCACTGGCAAAGCTACCTATACAGTAGTGACAGGCACCTAAATAGCTCCTTTGCTATCATGCATACGTGACTCATGAGGGCTGTAGCATCTAATTCTAACCATGTTTACTCAGAAACAATTCAAGTTGCTTTTGTATTTCCTGTTCTCAGGGCTGCTTTCTCCCAAGTAAACTTGTGTAGAACTGCAATCCCAATTCAGTAAATACTTAGTCAGAAGCACATGGAATTCAACAAGGCTTGCTCTCTGCTAAGAATGCTTCTGTCTCCAACCTTAACTGCATCCCTCACTTTCACACATGATGGCTGTTAACAGCACACTTGGAGCCCAGTCCTGGACATAATTGCTCTATTCAGAATAGAAATGTCAGCCTCCAGGTGGGATCTGAGGATCCCCCAGAATTACAGCTCCTCTCCAGACTACAGAAATCAGTTCTCTTGAAGCAAATGGATGCTCTGGAGGGTGGACTCCATGGCATTTTACCTCACTGAAGTCCCTCTCATCCCCAGGCTCCATCCCCAAATCTCCAGTTTACCAACCTGGAACTGGCAACCCTACTACTCATCCCCCATAGGTGGCCGGGGGGGGGGGGGGCGTCTGGCAACTCTAACTTAGAAGCCCCACCAGCAGGGTTGCCAGCTCTGGGTTTAGAAACACCTGAAGAATTTGGGAGTGGTCTGAGGGGGGCATATTTTGGAGAGGGAAGAGACTTCAATGTGGTACAATGCCATAAAGTCCACCTTCCAAAGTGGCTGTTTTCTCCAAAGGAACTGATCTGTCACCTGGAGATCAATTGTAATCCCAGGAGATCTCCAGTCACCACCTGGGGGTTGGCACCTCTAGGACAGATGGATTTTTCATCTTTCAGAAGACTTCTGCATCTGTTTAGAGAAGAGGTTAAGGCCTGGCTTGCTCCCAGTATCAACACTGAATTGTAAGGAGAGGCTGATAACAAAGATTTCAGGTTTTCACGGCTGGTAACATCATTGGCCCACTCAATGCACAGCAGCCAAGAAGGTCAGAGCGCCTGCTCCGGCTGCAACGCCACTGAGGATGTTCTCCGCAGCTGAGAACGAAACGTCTGGAAGGAAAACTTTCTCCAGTAGAACACGGCACTTGAGCCCGAAAGATTCTACAAACCCTAAAGAGGCTGATAACGTTGAAGAAAATAGGAATACTCCTGAGGAAGACTTTTGACTAAATGAACCTATGTCCGGGAGCTTATTGGATGGATTTTTCTTTGCAATATTGTGAAGTTGTACTTCTTTATAATGTGTACCAAAGGTTTATATGGCTCTTTTAAAAGTTTTACTAATTGTTGTTAGCCAGTATATCAGATGGTTTGGTTTTTTCATAAGCAGGTCTGGGTCTGACTCTTGTAACTGTTCATAAGATTGTTGCCTTTATTGGGTGCAGATGGGATCCAGTGGGATTTTTTTCAATTTTTTCAAACACTGTTGTGATACTTACACAGGATTGCTATCTCCAGATTGGAAAATTCTCAGAGATTTGGCGAGAGAGCCTCAATAGGCAATAATGCCATAGAGTCCACCTTCCAAAGCAGCTATTTTCTCCAGGGGAACTGTTGTCTCTAGATGAGGTGTAATTCTAGAAGAACGCCAGATCCCAACTGGAGACGGGAAACTCCCAGTTTTAAGTAAAAAAAACCCCTACCATCCCCACCCCATATACATTCTTCCTCCAGGACTATGTTTAACCAGAAGCAAAGAGAAATTCATGCTGCTTCCTCTTTAACCAAGGAGGCTGGATCGAGACCAGATAATTGGCCAGGTGGGAGGGGCACAGGGTAGAAGTGTCACAGTAAACGAAACAGCTGCGGGTACTCTACAGGCCACCTCATTTGTCTTGATCACTCTGTGTGATAACTATTGACAGGGCTTTTTTAAAAGCAGGAATACACAGGAACACAGTTCCGGCTGGCTTGGCGTCAGGGGCTGTGGTCTAATATGCGAATGAATTCCTGCTGGCTTTTTCTACAAAAAAAAAGCCCTTTGTGAAACAATGGCGATGTCAGGGGCTGTAGTTTAATATGCAAATGAGTTCCTGCTGGCTTTTTCTACAAAAAAGTCGATTATTAATACATTTTACATTCTATCTGAAACCTGTTTATTAACACCCTGCAATAAAATTCCAATAGGATAGCCATGTTGCAAGAAAAAAATAATAAAAATAAAACCTGAACAAAGAAACCTCACAACAACTTAAAAGTTTTAATTGGGGGGGGGGGTTAAGATATTTATATCCCACTCTTAAATATTACTTTTTTATTCCCAAGAATAGGGGAGGGGGGTTGAATTGGTGTTTATGCCACAGTTCCAAATGAATAGCCGCGTTAGCCTGCAGCAGCAAAATAAAACAACCGTGCAAGGGCCCTTAGGAGACGAACCACATTTTCTGGAGCATTCACGGTCCCATCGGCTTCTGCCCACGAGACAGCTGGCTGAGTCCCGCTGCAACATCATCGCCAGCCGCAGGGCGGCCGTAGCCAGCCTGGATCACCGCGAGGGGAGGGGGCGCGCGCACACACACGAGGAAGGTGGTGTTCTAGGGCGGTAGGCGTGGCTTCCTGACGTATACTTACGGTCTCCTCGGGCCGCCGCCGCGGCTTAGTGGCTAGTGCGGCGTCTCCCAAGCGTTAACCGTTAGGCGGACGGAGTAGGCGCGGTGCTCCGTCCTGCCCGTTGTTGCCTCCTCCGGGGGCGCGCGCGCACGCTCGTTGTCTCGCCCTCTTTCTCTCTTTTTGTCCTTACCTGTCTCGGGCCGGTCTCGTCATGGAAGCGCAGAAAGTAAGTCAGGTGGGGGGGGGGCGGTGAAGGGAACGGAGGGGCTGGCGTGTGCCCCTTTGTGGGACCTCTTTTCTCTCGGGCGGAGGAATAAAAGAGGGGAAAGGTGAGCGTCTGAGAGAGGAGCCGGGCCTTTCCCTTGCAGGAGGAGAAAGCGAAAGGCGTCTCCGAGTGCATGGCTGAAGAAGACGGTCGCTGTGTGAAGCAGTGTCTCCTATTTGCGGCCCTCTTTTTTGGGGATGTGTGTGCCTGTTACTCATTCCAGAATTGTTGTTTTAGCTGGGAACCTCCCTGTGGAGCACCGAGAGAGCCCTACAAAGCTTCTGGGGGGGGGTGCATCTTCCGCAGCTTCATTGTGGCCTTTAAGCTGCTGGTGTGGTGTTTGAGGGGCGGGGCTGCTGTATAACACAGGAATCTGTTTTATACTAAGTCAGACCTGTGGCCATTGTTCAATACCCAGTCAGACCACTGGTTTCCTTGCAGGCAGATGTGGCCGGCCAGCATCCCAAGGAGAGCTCTTTTTAATTAATATCACCTGCTCCCAGTGTTCCTCTAGGCTGAGTTAGTGAGCTAGCTCACAAATTTTTAACCTCTAGCTCACACATTTTTGTCTTGGGTCTGGAAGGATGACCCCAAAGCACAATAATTTATGCAGTAGCTCACAACTTTAATGCCAGTAGCTCACAAAATAGATTTTTTGCTCACAAGACTCTGCAGCTTAGAGGGAACATTGCCTGCTACCAATCCTCCTAAGTTGTGGAGTCTTGTGAACAAAAATTGTACTTCGTGAACCACTGGCATTAAAATTATGAGCTATTGCATAAATTAGTCCGTTCTGGGACCATTTTTCCTGAGCCAGATTGTGTCAGCTAAAGGCTAAAAAAGGTGTGAGCTAGCTCACAATAACTCACCGTAGAGAGAGCACTGCCTGCTACCTGGCCTTTTTCAACCTGAGACCTGCTACCTACAAAGCAAATGTTTAGCTACGGCCCCTCCCTTTGGGAGCACATGAAGTTGCCTTGTGCCAAGTCAGGCTATTGGTTTCTCAGGACAGTTTTGTGTGCTCTCGCTATCAGTTGCTTTCTAGGGCTTTAGAGAGAGGTCTTTCACATCACCTGCTCCCTGGTCCCTTTTATGGGACATGCCAGGAGCAGAACTTGGGACCTTCTGTGGACAAGCAGATGTTGTGCTGTTGAGCTACAGCCTCCAGTCTTCTCTGACTGGCAACTGGGTTGCCAGACCTCTGGTAGAGTTTTTTCTCATCTCTGAGTGGCTGAACCATGGGATCTTTTGCGTGCAAAGCAGATGGTCTGCTGTTGAGCCATTGTCTCTTATTGTATTATGTCCTAAGCAAATTGTGACTAGTGTGCTGCCCCAAACCATGATTTGAAACCAAGGTTTGAAAGGTGTTTGCAAACCATGGTTTTGAGGCAATGCTAACTATAGTTTACATAGTTGGATGTCACAGAAAACAAAGGAAAGGAAAATGAGCACATGAATTTATACTTAGTCATGCCCTTGTCTCCTCTGGTGATGGCTTTCTAGTGTCTCAGCAAGATATATTTCACATTACCTGTTATCTGATCTTTTCACTGAAGATAGTAGGTGATTGAACCTAGGGCTTTCTGCATGCACAGCAGATGCTCTGCCACTGAACCCTCCCCCCCCCCCCCCCCAGGAATCTGCTCTTTTCTGGTGTTTCCTTCTTTGGTTTGTTGGCTCTATAGTTTGTGCCTCCTTTTCCTTGACTCACAACAGTAGTTGTGTTGTCACTTTCAGACCTAGGACTAGGGTTGCCATCTCCAGTTTGGAAAATTCTTGGAGATTTGTGGGCAGACCCTGGGGAGTTGGGAGAGGAGAGAGAACTCAATGGGGCTGTGATGTTATACAGTTCACCCTCTGAAATTGCCAGTTTCTCCAGGGGAACTGATCTTTTTAGAAGAAGAGGAGGAGATTAGTTATATAGCCTGCCCTTCACTACCCAAAAGAGTCTCAGAGCAGCTTACAATCTTTCCTTTCTCCTTCCCACAAGAGACACCCTGTGAGGTAGAGAGCAGGCCTGTAGCCACGGGGGTTGGGGGGCATGGCCCCTTCACCCCCCCCCCCCCTTGGACCTTTATGGCCCCTCCTTTCCCCGGCCCCTGCACTCTCCGCAACCACTTTTCTGTCTGTGGCTCTGGTGGCCCCGCCCCCTCCCTCCTTTCCACTCAGCCACTGGGTGAAACTGTAAAGACCAGGCTCCTGGGGCTCTTGCAAGGTGGCCCCCGCTGATCACGTGATCAGCTGGAAAAGCCGTGCTGAAGCTGCCAGTTCCTACGACCACTTTCCGGTGTGATCAGCAAGTTCAGTGCTGGCTGCCCCAGCGCTGAACTTGCTGATCAGGCCAGGAAGCCAGTGTAGATACCATCGGCTTCAAAGCGACTTTTCCAGCTGATCATGTGATCGGTGGGGGGGGTGCCTTGCAAGAGCCCCAGGAGCCTGCTCTTTACAGTTTCGTCTAGTGGCTGAGTAGGAGGGGGCGGGGCCACCAGAGCTGCGGGGAGAAAAGTGGCGGCGGAGAAATTTTTTCCTGCAGGCCCGCCTAACTGGAATTTTCTGGCTACGGCCTGGTAGAGAAAGAGCTCTAACAGAAACTGCTCTGAGAACTTGTGACTGACTCAAGGTCACATCAGCCAGTGCATGTAGAGGAGTGAGGAATCAAACCCGGTTCACCCAAATAAGAGTCCATGCACTTAACCACTCCATCATACTGGCTTTTAGTTTGCAGAACAGCTGTAATTCTGGGAGAACTTCAGCCCCCACCCCAGGATGTTGGCAACCCTACCTGGGACTTGCCTTGACTCCAGTGAAAAGGGATAGGAAGTTTAAATGTATATTAAATCTCACTTTCACATACTCAGCATAGCTGTTTTTGAATAAAGGCCTTTAGTAGTTGGAGAGATGGAGTGGGGACTTCTGGAGTGAAGGGAAAGGCTTGAGCTGGTGATAATATCTATTATCTTTCCTTGGTGATAATAGTTTGCGTAGAGTTGAATTATTTTTGTTATGTTTTTAGCTAATCTGAGCATTCATCAAAGGGTGGGATGCAAAAAATTCCTTATAATTTGAAATGTCTTTTCTATTGTATGGTTTTAAAGTATTGCGTTGTGAAAGACCTTGTTTGGATTTCATTGCTTGCATGGTTTGAGGTTTTATTGTGGTATGAGAACCATTGCTCCTGTGTACACCAGCAAGTTCATGTTTTGCAGTAATAAGCAAAACAAGCTATGATATTTTTAACCTGTAAAACGAAAACAAAATTGATTCAGGTTCTGAGAGTCTAAATTTTAGCTGTCTCCAAGTGAAGTGAAAAGATATGTGTGGTGAGGGAGAGAATAGGAATCATTACACACATTGGCAACTTCTTAAGGACATTTATTAGTTGATACTGCCTCCTGCCATACTGCTATTCAACCAGCTAAGATCTTTCTCCCTGCTGTCTGTGTGCTCACCTTCAAAGGTTAGGCAGGTGACAATCAGGACTAATATCTCGTATCTCGCCTCCCCTACTCTCTTAGACTTTGGGCCAAAACATGTTTCTACTCAGAGTTTTAATTAAAGGGTTGACGTTTCACCATGATTTCTATATTCTGCTCATAGCCTGAACTGTTTTGAGACTTCTTTTAAGCTGCTCTGTGTTTTATTTTTTTATGTCCTTGCTGGATTTTTAATGTTGGGTTTTCTTAAATTGTTGAGTTCTATAGCATTTTATGGTTGTTGGGGTTTTTTTAGTTTTAGTTTGAAAGCATGCACCCTCAAGCAAATTCTCTGGAGAGGCAGCATAGAATTTTTCTGAATAAATCTCTCCAGAATAGCTCCTGCAGTGGACTGTTCACTTGAAGCATTTAATAATGCACATACACACAACTATGTAACTTTGGTTTATTTCTTAATCAAGTGTGTGCTTTCAGAAGAGTAAATGAGAAGTTAATTCTGCCTGCTGCACATCAGTAACTACTACAGTTTATTAGTGGCTACCAGAAGCATTAATTGTAAACATTCTCTTGCAGGAACTACTATTAAAGGCTATTGCACAAGTGGTGTTTGTCTGTGTAAATGGTGATATTTCCTTTCTATCAATAGTACATCACATTTCCATACAAAAAATGATAAGAAAACATACTTCACCTCTTAAATAAAATGTGCTTTGTAGTGTTATCTTGTTAGAAGGAGAGAGCGTTGCTTGGTTATACAGAAAGATCAAACTTGTAATTTTGTGTTGATTCAAGAAAATAACAGCTGAAACTTCAGGATGAATACTGGTAATCTACTAATCCATTTGTATTTGTCAAAGTGTAATTTACAAATGAATAGATTACCTTACTATTCTGTCTCATACTGCAGCTTTTGCTGATGTTTCACTTTCTAGTAAGGCTTAAATGGCATCTCAGAGACTGTGTAGAAAGATAACTAATACACATGGCACTGTTATGTAGACGCTGTGAGTTGAATTGTACAGTGAGAGACTTAGAGGCCTGCTTCTGCAAAATGCTGTTAGTTGGTGCTTGCATATGAAAATAGTAGCTAGATAAAGTAGGACAGCACGTTAGGCTGTAGAAGAGACGTATCAATAATTAAGTGCATGGTGAATTGAGCGGGTTTAAGTGTCTGCATCTAAAAGGGGAAATATGTTACCATCAGTCAATGGAAGAGATATTGTTCAGGAATTGTACAGAGAAAAGTGTAATCTCTTACTCAATTCAGATAGCAATTTAAAAAGGTAAAGGTAGTTCCCCTGTGCAAGCACCGAGTCCTCACCAACCTATGGTGTGATGTCACATCACAACATTTTTTGGCAGACTTTTGACAGGGTGGTCTTCTCTATTTCTAATCTCCATTATACATCTGAAGTTCTTAGTGGCACCTAAACATCTGAATTGTGTACAAGGTGTCTGATCACAGGGCTACAGGTTGTAATCAACCTTGAGGCCCAGTGAAAAAGATGGACCATAAATGAAGTAAATAAAATAAATGCATTTAGGCTGTGTTCAGAACATCAGATAAACACATGGAGGTTAGAAGTGGAGAAACAGGCATTCAATCCTCCCACCATTCATTTGCTGGGCTTTTGAGAGGTGTTATTAAATGCTGGTATTATGTAAGAAATCAAATATATAAGAAAGTGTTTCTGAAAACAAAATAGCCAGCTTTTAATAAACATTGCATATAATCATGGATTTCATCAGATTAAGACTACAGTTTTAAAAGCACATGTAGGAACTGATTATCCCAAGGTATCAAGGATCTAGGTAGATTCTGGTAATTTTTACAGCAGTTACAAAAGACCATTATTGGCACACCATTCTCCTTCCCTTCCCTCAAACAATGTCTTTTATAGGTTCCAGCTTGTGCATCCCAAAGTAGGTGAGGATACACTGTTTTAATGTTAATTAAGTTGAGCAAGGAGGTTTGTGTTTATTAAGAAGTCATATGTAGCCGGAACTGGCTTAAGAAAACTCAGATGTACGTAATCCATTTTCATACCTTTATATTTTCTACACATATTTGAGACAAGTTATGACATTCAAGTTCAGTGTGGCATAAAATTTGCATTTGTAGTCTGATAAATCTACATTTGAATATGTGATGCATTTTGACTTGTATGTGAAGTTCAGCTCTATTCTAATACTTTTGTTTATGGTGAGATAGTTGGTAAGGAAAATAACATAGGGTAGTTTGTTTATTTTGGGAGTGGCTGTAATAAGGAACTGTCTTGGCACTTTTCTAATAGAAACCTTTGCTCTCAAATTAGTATGTGTTCTCTATAAATGGATATAAAATAATTTTTATGTGGTAAGAATAAATGAAAACTAGTAAATTCAAGAAAGAAGAGATTTGAGAGTTATACTGACAGTTATACCTGTAGGCTTTTCTCTAGTCTAGGCTATCAGATGCGCACTGCTCATCTGTAGTCTGGTGGTAAAAAACAGCTTGTCAACTCAGCTCTGGACTTTTTAAAAAAGCTATAACGCTGGTCATATAGAATATAGAGCCTGAAAGTGTGAAGTGGTTTTGATCACAGTGAATTTAGCATGAACATTCTCCATGAAGTTTAAGAATGCAATATTGGGCGGCGGGGGGTGGGTGGGGACTTCAGAGGTGATACATTTTACTTACACATACATGGATGGTTGCTATAAAATGTAACTGGTCACTGACACAATCTTAGCCTGAGTTTTTGATCAGTGAAATTTGGTAAGAGTATAGAAACCTAGAGTTCAGGAATCTGGCATTGCTGGGTTTACAAATAATCAGCACAATTCTAATTTGTGGGATTCTTAGGATATGCATACCTGTAAAATGGGACTAATGGCAGACCAGTGTAGGGTTATGCCAGTAGCTCAGAAACTGGATACATGCAGGGAAACTCCAAATACTTGTCTCAGTTCAGAATTATGAGGGCATAGGAAGGTGGTCTAGAGATAAGCAGTATGCTTAGCCCTTGAAGCCTATAATAGGTTGGTTTCCCAAATCTAATAAATACTTGTTTTTGTCTAGGTTTCCCCCTGACGCCCATGTCCTTTTCAGGGCTGATACCTGCGAATATTGTTCCTCATTAAGCATGACCCAGCCAGCTAGATTGGGAATGGAAGGTAGCGGTGATACAGTATGTGTAAACCTACAGGATTTCTTGTCTTCAGCTTTTTTACTTTCATGTAAAAGCCACAGCATTGATATTTGTTTTAAAATATTTGCTTGACACACAAAGGCAATTGAAAATTTAGGTAGATGCATATCTTCCAGTTGTGATACTACTGCACATTTTCCATGAAGATGGATTCAGGCAGGTAGTCACGTTGATCTGAAACAATAGAACAATGTTTGAGTCCTGTGGCACCTTTAAGACAAACAAAGTTTAATGCTGGTTATAAGTTTTTAAACTGTGCTTTAATCCATACTTGTTTAACTTACAAGAGAAAATCTTGCTGTCTCCCATACTCCCTCCAATTCTGGTTGTAAAGGTCAGTCAAATCTCAGACAGCTTTTGGATTTGCTCAAGGGAAGAAGGAAAAGGAAAAGATGCATTTGTGAACTTGTTTAGAATTGGAGCCAGTGAATAGAATATTTTCCTAAAATATTGCCATTGTCTCTATAATAGATTTTCTTACATATCATAGGTATTTTATTTGTGACACCAGTCCTCCTGTGTTTTCACTCCAGACTCTTTTGTCAGTTCACACTTTATCAAGTCAAGTCAAGTTAGCCTTTATTGGCATAAAAGTTCACACTTTATGATATTGCTCAGAATCTAGAAAGCCCTTCTTGCACATCCAGGGAGAGGTTCCTCTTATTTCTACCAGTTTCTCATAACAGCTGCTGTTCCCTGGGCAATATTCCATACTATCTGGGAGGGTGTTCTGACCTGTAGAAGCAGTTTTCATAGAGGCATAGAAGGCTACTGTAAAAGTGGGGAGATCGTATTTTGAGTGCAAATCTTTCTGCAGCATTCTGAATCACTTCTGGACAACAAAAGAAAGTCCATCTTGATTTTGATATAAATCCCCATTTCACCTAAGCTTGGTCATTAAGCCACAAAATGACATTCAGTATATTGCAGTCCTGTAGCTGATAAAATACAAACTCTTACCAGCTTGATTATCTGCATGCATCTATGTAGCTATGTAGGAAGGGAATTGAAAACAAATCAGCCAGTATCATAATGCCCCTGTATAAATCGATGGTGCGGTCTCATTTGGAGTACTGTGTGCAGTTCTGGTCGCCACACCTCAAAAAGGATATTATTGGAGAAAGTCCAGAAAAGGGCAACTAGAATGATTAAAGGGCTGGAACACTTTCCCTATGAAGAAAGGTTGAAAACGCTTGGGGCTCTTTAGCTTGGAGAAACGTCGACTGCGGGGTGGCATGATAGAGGTTTACAAGATAATGCATGGGATGGAGAAAGTAGAGAAAGAAGTACTTTTCTCCCTTTCTCACAATACAAGAACTCGTGGGCATTCGATGAAATTGCTGAGCAGACAGGTTAAAACAGATAAAAGGAAGTACTTCTTCACCCAAAGGGTGATTAACATGTGGAATTCACTGCCACAGGAGGTGGTGGCGGCCACAAGCATAGCCACCTTCAAGAGGGGGTTAGATAAAAATATGGAGCAGAGGTCCATCAGTGGCTATTAGCCACAGTGTGTGTGTGTGTGTGTGTGTGTATATATATATATATAATTTTTTTTGGCCACTGTGTGACACAGAGTGTTGGACTGGATGGGCCATTGGCCTGATCTAACATGGCTTCTCTTATGTTCTTGTGTTCTTAATAGTTGATCAGTCAAGTGGTTTGTAATAAAGGAATTGATTGTCTAAGAATTACTGACTGAAATCCACATGTTGTATTTAAATAACCAAAAACTTCATTAATTTTCCTGATTCTAGGAAGCTCTGCAGAGGATTATTTCCACCCTGGCACACAAAAATGATGAAATCCAAAATTTCATTGAAACACTAAATCACACATTGAAAGGTGTCCAGGTACGTAGTAAAGCTTGCCAAAATTGATGTGTACATTGCAAGGAGCTTGTCTAAACTTGTTCCACTTCCTTTATTTTTTAAGTAATAAGGTTTGCATATAAAAGGTGTGAGTTTTGTTTAACATTAAGAAGGGCAGGTGGGTGAAAAGATGAGCGCTCCCCCAGCAGTTGATCTTTTCGAGTACTTCAGAAGTCGGGTATGTCAGTTGAGTAGTGAGTGGCTCAATTCCCATCATTCATGAATACCTTCCGTTCTAAATACAGACTCCATACTCTGTTTCATTCATATATCAGCCCTACTCATGCATAATGTGCCTTAAATTGTTATGAAGTGTCGTTATGACTTTGAACCATGTTATCGTTCCTCTAGAATAACTGATTTGCCATTGGTGAGACAGGATGCTGGGTTAGATGGACCACTTCTCTGATCCAGCAAGACTCTTTCCACATTCTTAACATTCATGCAATCATAGAAACCAGAGCTGTAGCCAGGATTTCAGAGGAATAGCTTCAGTTTTCTGTGCAGTATTGCCTAGCTACTGTTTCACCCTAAAGCTCCTAATCTGGCTATAAAACTTTTCAGTTGCCCAGGCTTTTGGTGACACTGTCTGTAAACTGGCAGTTTCTGTCATGAGATACAGGGAGTACAGCAGAGAATTCTTCTGTTTTGAATGAAGTTTCTCATTTGGAGAGAGCGGGCTGCTAATCCCAAATTGGTGTTCTCATGCTTTTAGGGAAGTGACTATGCTAGACTCGAATTTGGCAGCTTGGATCCAGGTATCTGCTCAATGGTTCTTTGTATCAAAACCTGTCTCACAGAATGGTTGTGAGAAAGAAGTACAATGTCTAGAGGTTCTTGGAGGAATGCTAGGGTAGAAATCCAAATGTGAGACAAATTAAAATGTGTTTTGTCTTTTAGGCATTCTCTGTGTGCTAACTTCGTATGTCTATATTATCTTGTTATAACTAATTTCTGCAATTATGTGGGAGAGTGATGTCAAAACCAGTAATCTTGTTATCCTGCTTCGCTGACAATTACTGTTTTATGAACTTTTTTTGGTAATTTTTTTTCTTGTGCATGTCTGCACCTGGAAGTCATGTTGACCTCTGGTGACTGACTGCTACTGGGGGCCTGGAGGATATTCAGGAAGGTGGTTGAATAAGCTTCCCCCTGCCTCCTGCCTGGATATTTCAAGGACAGTCTCCCATCCAGTACTAACCACAGTCAACACTGCTTAGCTTCTGAGATCTGACGAGATCATGGTTGCCTGGGCTATCCAGGTCAGAGTGTTTTGATGGCCTTTATATTTGACTAGTTCTAACTGAAGCAGCAAAGTATTTTATTTCTATCTGAAGAAGTTCTAACTGAAGCAGCAAAGTATTATATTTGACTAGTTCTAACTGAAGCAGCAAAGTAAATCATATTTATAATTTCTTAATCTGTGGTGACCTATGATAAATGTCTTATAATATTCCAATTATGTTTAGTGAACTCAGTGTGATACAGAGTTGAAATCATGCCCGTTTGATGGTTATAGTTAAGTTGGGATTGTTGGTGAGCAAATCAATACATAAAATTAACTCACGCAACTAAAATTCTGTTCACAGGCTAATGCTTCTAGTGTAATCTGTGAACTGGATGAGGAGTTTGATGGATTGTATTCAATACTAGATGAGATGAAGGAGAGCATGACTACCAGTATCAAACAAGCGGAAGCTCATAAAACTCAAGAACTTCAGGTGATTAGGCATATGGCAATTCAGTAATAATACACTAGAGTTCTTGTAGAATAAGAAAATCTGGAATGGATTAAATAACTATGAATTCCTATGCAGTGTAAAATTGTTAAAATATCTGGATTTCTGCAAGTTTAAACAAGTATGGCATTTTTTTTGCCTATGCATTATTTGTTGTATTTCTGGAACTTTTATGTTTGGAATGGCAGTGATCTAGCATCCACTGCGTAAATAGCAAAAGTAAAATATTTCTGAACTGTACAATAGTGTATGTGTATCAGATCTCTGGAAGAAACCTATCTAAAATATTCATTCAAAATACCTCCAGTGACTCTACAATATAGTGTATCAAAATTTAAGAAATGAAAACTTTAAATGTTATAGCACGGTATCTGCTAAATGTTTTCATTTTAAAATGCATGTCTGGCTGTCTTGAATTTATCCAGTTTAACAGTGACAATTGTGCTACCTCTGAAAAGAAGCAGTTTTATACACTTGAAAAGTTCTCAGAGTATCTGATTACTTCTGAAAGGACCTTCTTATCCAGATTGCCTGATGCATTCCTGAGAATGATTTGAATATTGACATGCTAATTAGTATAAGACCTTCAGTTTTGTTCTGGAATTCCTATAGCACTCAGAGTAAATGAAAAATACTTGAAGGGTCTTCTGATATGCCTTTCCTGGTAAGCTCTTGGGGCTGCTGTTTCTTCAGTACTAATGTTAAGTGCTTGGAGTACAAACTGAAAACATTGACATTTGGATTTAACCAGAAGCACTTTACAGAGGCGAGGTTTGTGAGCTTCCTGTGGGCTACAGTAATTTGTAACTCTTTAGTGACTAGGCTACAGTGATCAAGACTCTAAGCATTTCTTCCTTTGTAAATGGATGGGATGCTTTGTTGCAAATTAAAGATAAATGTCAGTACACTGAGATTATTTGTTAGTTTTTGATACTTTAATACATAAAATAATGTATTAAAGTATCAAAAACTAACTGAACTATTTATACCTATATAGTAATTAAAAGCACTTACTCTGCAGCCTTGTTGTCTATCAAGCATTAGCTTGGTAGTTAGGTAATAAGTTTCTAAGGCTTGGACAATTCATATTCCATGTATGGAAGGGAATAACACTACCCTGACTTCAGCGCACTGCATTTTCGATTGAGGAAACACCTGTACTCAAATCTGATGTGTTATGTTTAAATGCCTTGATTTCAACCATAGGCATGATTGCTTTGAACACAAGCTGCATGTATGTAACTGTGCATAGGTTGGTAGTTATCTTACATGTAATGAAGGGGCAGAGATACTGAGACTGACAAATATTTGTGGCCAGGAACTTTCAACTGGCACAGATGAGCATGGTTTTTGCTGCCTGGAATGAAAACATGGGATCTCTTTGATATACTAGAACTTCTCTGAGTAGGTTGCCAGAACCCAAGACCTAGATTAGCTAAGACTTTTACACACCTGAGAGGTAGCCCTGAAAATGAACCATTCCTTCTTTTGTGTGTGTGAGAGAGACTGTGGGGGAGTGGGAGTCGGACCATGCAAAGTTCAGCATCTTCTCTATGCAAACACCCATCTGAATCACCCAAAAGGGAGTGAAAATCAGATGTTCAGGTATTGTAAGTTCCAGGTTAGGTTATAATTTTTTTGGTTTTATTTTTATATTAATCAGAACCGTTGTCCTCTAGCCTGTGTTTTTCCTCTAGATTATGCCAGTAGATTAAAACCTGCTTTTAAGGAAGCAGCTGCCTTATTTCCTACCTGTGTTCCTCTATGTGGCTAGTATTACCAAAGCAGTCCTGGTTTGATTTTTCTTCCTGGCACCAAACAAGTGGAGGAGTCAAAACATCAGGAAGGAGGTGGTGGTAGCCTACCATGAGGAAAGCTCTAATTCCACATAAGAGGGTGTTGGGAAACAGCAAGGGATCCCTACTAGGGAGAGTGGGTTTCCCTCAACCAAAACAGCTCCCCCCATTGCTTGCCAGAGGGTCATTTGCCTGAGCCAGGAGTGTGGGTGGCCTTTCAGGACTGGCGCAGAAGAATTAATATTCCATATCTCCTCTTTCACAGATAATTTAATTTATTGTGGTGAATTCAGACTGGTTTTGCCTATTTGTTAGCTAGCTTTGGCTTGAGTTCCCTAGACCAAAAACACCTAGCATTTTGTAAAGAAAAAAAAGCTGTGCAGTCTCCTAATAGAGGCCATAAAACTACATGAATGATGTATAGAAGAGAGACTTCAGCTTCTTATTTAAAACAATGCGGCTCTAATGCAAGAGCTAGTTAGAAGTTCAAGGAGGCATCCTCTTTCCTAATGCTGCCATCTTGTTCTTAAATGACCATGGACATAGGGTTGCCAAGCACCAGCTGCCGGTGGGGGACTTTTTTTCATGTGTGATGTCCATATAGGGCTACCAAGTTCCTGCCAGGGGTGGGAGATCACCTGGTTTGGCTGGGCACAGCACACAGGGACACTAGTAAATCACGGAAAACTCTATGGTTTCATGCGGGGACTCTAGCAGTTTGGGGGGAAATATGGTACCATAGAGTTTCCCCCAAAATTAGTAGAGCATCCCAGCACAAAACCATAGATCCCCCCCCCCCCCCAAAAAATTGCTAGAGCGTCCCGGCGCGATTTGTTGCTTCTTTGGGGCCCGCCAAACCGGGAGATTTCCTGCCCCCAGCAGGAACTTGGCAGTCCTATGTGGACATGGTGCCCTTTCGAACTGAAAATTCTGTAACCAGTAGTGGGAATATGAAGCTAACAGTAATGCAAGTAGTTTAATTAGGGCTAGGTGTGTGTTTGCCATGCTCATAGTTCTTCTCTGAGCATGTGGAACTGGGAGTGAGACATGAAATTTGACATTGCCAACAATTTGAAGCCTTGCATTCGCCTTCAGGCTTGTCAGCTTCTAATTCTTTGTAGTTTGGAGGACTAGAGAAGGATTGTTGATCAGGCTTACTGCTTTGCTATCTTCGTTTGCAGCTGGAAAAAAAAGGTAAATACATGCTAAAATATGTTCTCTAGTAGGTAACAAATTATATGGGCTGGTGTGTTGAATGTTGTTCTTTTCTTCTAGAATCAACTTAGTCAATGTAGTAAAGCCCTTGAGAACTCTGAAGAATTGCTAGAATTTGCTACACGGTCACTGGACATAAAGGAGACCGAAGACTTTTCAAAGGTATAAAACACTATCTAATGTGAACTGAGTATTGCCCAGATATTTAGTAACAGCATGTTGCATCTGTGTGAAAATGTATGGTAAGGCATTGTAGGAGGACAACTTGTAGAATCTATTAATCTCAGTATTTGCAGACACTACATTCTCAGGGTTTCAAACATTTGAACTGACAGTGCTTCTAAGAGAGTAGAACCATTTAAATGACTAGTAAATACTGTAAGAAATTTTGGATTTAATAAATTTCAGAAACAAAACAAGATAGGATGAGTCTGGGCCTTGATTGTGCATAGTGCAGGCTAGGTTTAAGAAGGCATAAATAAAGTTAAGACCATCTGTAATTGCTCAGTTACAACACTGAGTTAGTTTCAGTAGGTAGCCATTAAGACCTATCTCGGAGCTAGATTTGAATCCAGTAGCACCAGCAAGGTTTTCAAGGTATGAGCTTTTGGGAGGCAAAGTTGCCTTCATCAAATACCTTTCAAGTTAGTATTTGCCAGTGCTTATACCTCCAGTGCTGTATGGAAACCTGGAAGTGTTCCTACAGGAGGCATGTGAATATCTTGTACTTGGAGCAATAAAATCATTAGTATTATTTCAGGGCCCATAATATGTAGGATAATTAATCTACTGCTGAATGGGGAAGTCTGAGATTACTGTCATAACTTATTCTGAATCGATTTTAAATTGGCAATGCACAGTTCTGTTACATGAATTTCTCATGATTTGTTTTGGCAGCACTTTGTTTCCCCAAGTTGTTTGTTATTATTATAATTTTTTTTATTTTCTCCAAAAACCAAATACACAAAGGAAATATCAACAAAACAAAACCCCAAACCAAACAACATAACAACACAAATTAGGATGGAGAATGCAGCTTCCAAACATAACTATTCAATAATGTGCAACCGTATATCTTTTTCATAATTATTTTTAACCCCTCTTCATTCAACATACTAACCTTTTAACTGGCTTCATTCTCTAAAGAAATGTACATACCATTATTTACATTTATGTATCCAATCATAGGGTGGTGACCCATTCCACAGTTTATATTAATTCTATTCTGTTCACAGTATATTTGGCTCGCCCTTCCTTCCTTCCTTCCTTCCTTCCTTCCTTCCTTCCTTCCTTCCTTCCTTCCTTCCTTCCTTCCTTCCTTCCTTCCTTCCTTCCTTCCTTCCTTCCTTCCTTCCTTCCTTCCTGCTAAAATTAATTTTGACCTTCTCTTCCTCACCAGCCATGGAGTTTCTCTTAAGACCTTAATCTTTTGTTCAGTAATTTTTAATGATTGATCTGCTAAGACTTTCCAACTTGCCTCCTTACCCATTTTTCAGTTAGAGGTGCTATGAACTTCCCTCTGAGAAGAATACTTTCTATTGTGGGCTGAATTACCCTCATATGAATCCTCTGTTTCTTCCACTATATCCAAGGGCTCCATTTCCATTACTACTGCCAATGCATCACTTGGTTTCCCCAAGTTGTTTGTACCACCAGAGCTAAACCAGTTCAAAACTCTGTTTCTTGTACTTGTTTGCTAAGCTTAACTTACTTTGTTGGAAAGGAAGCTGAGTGTTTCAATCAGTGATGGAGGTGGCTTTAAAACGAATGGAGGTATGCTCCAAGATAGGTCTTAATGCTTGCTTGTGGTTGTGGAATTTGTTTTGATCTATGTGCTATGAGTACTCTGAAGTTAAACTAAGGTTTGTTATTCTGGAGTTTAATTGAGCTTCCATTGGGGGTCATTCCTGTGAAGTTTATCCAGAAGCAAACCTTGCTGAGATGCCTGTACCTAGTTCTTTGACTCCAGCAGATTGCTGCCAGATTATTCTCTTGCCATCCAGTCTCCCAGTTAGATTGTTACTATTTTACTACTCCCTGAACCTACCAATGAATCTTGACACACATTCTATTTATTGCCCTATTCTAATATGCTTGCCAAATGGTCACAGATCAAAATAGTTTGGCTCTGCAAAACGTAGTGACTTGTGCATCAGTTTGAAAACTTGCTGTCTCATCAGTCTCTATTTTGATGGGTGTTCTGCTGTGCACAACCCAAATTACACTTGCTAGCTAATGAGGCTTATTTGGCTTTTATAATGAGGACTCTTTCTAGTGATGACCATGTGCTTCCTTCTTTAGAAAAATATCTGAAAATGGCTCTGTTCAAACCGAGGCGCAGAGCAGTATCTTGATGACTGCTGTTTTCACGTTCAGAATAAATATCTACCAAAAATGTGGATTATGTTCTCTTTTAACTGAGTGCTGCCCTATAGCCCAGAATTGTTTCTCTTAAAATGTTTGGTTAGTAAATTTACCAAGAGAAGTGTAGTGCTACAATTAATAGCTGCTGAGTGAACAGAATTCACATATTAACGTGGGAGATTACTTTTGCTTTGAGCTGAATTCATTATTTATTCAGTATTCTTTGATCTCTTCCCTATTAATATGCAGTGGACAGCATTAAATCTAGGGGACGGGGGTAGAATCCAGAAATGATTTGTCATTGTCTGGTAAACTGTTCTTTTTTTTGTAAAGGCATGGACAGTTTTGTTGGGAAGATAAGGAAAGTGACCTGAGTTTATCCTTGGGAGACCAGAAATCAAGTTGCTTTTCTTCTGTGGAGTTTGTGGGTGACTTTGGGACAAGCTACTGTTGGCAACCTCAAGCAAACAGAATTAGAACATGTTGCTTACATTGAAGCTGCTTTCTTTCTAGTCTTTGTTGTGTGTATTGTGGGGCCAAACTAAATGCATTGGTGGAATTCTGTATGTGGAACACACAAACCTGTTTGTCTTCTAAATGGTCAGTGTACAGGACCATAGGGAAGGTGGTTTAAGTGTCTCCCGTATTGTTTGCCTGATTTGAATAGGCCTGCAGAACTGCTGTTTGGAAGTAAACATATAGAACCTAAATCAGGACCTTTGTGCATGTCCTGTTATGGCAAATAGCAGCCCTTCAGCACTTTTCAGGTCAGGAAAATGGTGCTAGTGGAGGCTTAGCAAACCTCTTTCTCTCTGCTCTGCTGTCCTGAGCACAGCGTATTTAAAAGAAAGATGCCTGGGAGCTCACAACGCAACTCATTGCCTTTTCTGGCTTTAAATTAAATGCTGGTTGAATTGCTCCATGCTAAAAATTTTCCCATTAGTAGGAATGCTGTTTGCATTCAAAATGCAGTTAGAAGAGCTCACACATAAGCAGGTTTTTTTTCAGCAGATACTTATTTTATCTACAGGCTTCCCCCCCCCCCCCCCTTTTACCTGGGTAAGGAATTTACCTAGAAAGCCAAGTCCCAGTTACCAGACCTTGATAAGATTTTCCCTTCCCACCCTTACTGTGCCTCCCAAAGGGTATCAAAACATTTAATTGCTGTCACCAGCAATGTTCCCTCTAAGCTGAGGAGTCTTGTGAGCAACAATTCTACTTTGTGAGCTACTGGCATTAAAGGTGTGAGCTATTGCATAAATTAGTTTGCTCTGAGGCCATTGTTCCTGAGCTAAGACAAAAATGTGTGAGCTGGAGGCTAAAAAAACTTGTGAGTTACCTCACACTAACTCAGCTAAGAGGGAACACTGGCCACCAGCAAGAGTGGACAAAAATAATAGGTTGCAGTCCCAGCAATTAAAACTTATATTTAATTTGCTTTAAAATATTGTTGTTTTAAAATTTCTCAGTCCTTCTGTCTTGCTTTGGTGGTAGCTCAGAGTAATCCCTGGCAGGTAAGATTATATTGATAAAGGGGATTTTGGAACCTTCCCTTAGTTTCTTGGTTAGCATAGGTCATGTTAGACATGTATAGATGCCCAGGCAACCACAAAACCACGTTCATAGAACAATAAAACACTAACTTCTACTCAATGTCTAACATCTCTGATTACAAAAGAGAATTTTGAACAAGCAAAGGTATATTCATAGCATTTTGAGTAAAGTGGGGGTAGAAAGGAGTAAATGCATTCATGTTACCCTTAAGGCTAATTTGCCTTTAATATGGGGGGGAAAGGTAGGCAAATATTTACTGGTGATCCTACAGTTTTCATCTACTCTTCTTTTCCATCTGGCTTCTTCTCCCCATCCTGTTAATGCCAACAAAAAGATTTCATTTTCTGTTTAGATACCATTCATCTGCTTAATATTGCACTCCAAGTTGGGGAGACCTTTTTGTGTCACTCTCCTAGCCATAAAGACCAAGGTTCTGTAGCTGCTTTCTCTTACTTGAGGCAGTTTTAAGCTAACTTCCATAGTGTGCAAATCATACACTTTCCCCCTAAACTGAACTTTATCTAGATTATCTGTGGGATGAGGTAATTTCACCACTGCTGTTATAGAAAAATCAACGCACTTAGGAATATTGCAGTTTTGGTGATGGGATTTTGTGAAACTTTTGGTCAAGTTAAAAAAAATCATATTCATGTTGAACATATTGTATACTGCAATTTTTGTTCATCTTTTGTGTTTTAAACATTCATTATGACCTGTGGTCTGGGCAGATTCTGTCTGTCCTACTTCTGGATTGTGAGTATGCTCAGCAAAGTATAAGGTAATTCTGGGTTGTTCATTATCTTGTAGCTTAACAAGCATTCTATTCTATCTAGATCTAAGTGAAAGATGTCTTTTTTGCATCTGTAAGTGGTACTTTAATTAGGGACTTTTGAGAGGGAAATGCTCTAAAAATTGAGCAAAAATGTTATTAAGCCAATGGCAAACCCTGTCACAAATATGTTCACTAATTAAATTGTCATAAGGGTTTGTAGAATCTTTCGGGATCAAGTGCCGTGTTCTACTGGAGAAAGTTTTCCTTCCAGACGTTTCGTTCTCAGCTGCGGAGAACATCCTCAGTGGCATTGCAGCCGGAGCAGGCGCTCAGACCTTCTTGGCTGCTGTGCATTGTGCTCAATGCACAGCAGCCAAGAAGGTCTGAGCGCCTGCTCCAGCTGCAACGCCACTGAGGATGTTCTCCGCAGCTGAGAACGAAACGTCTGGAAGGAAAACTTTCTCCAGTAGAACACGGCACTTGATCCCGAAAGATTCTACAAACCCTAATGATGTTACCAGCCGTGAAAACCTGAAATCTTTGATAAATTGTCATATTTAGTACAAGAATAAACTAGGATATTCCTGAGTTGGGCTGATTTCCCTTTACATTAGAAGTGTAGATTTTCAGTGCAGAGGTTTGAGGAGAAGCCATGTGGAACTGATTGGGGTGGGCTTGCAGAAATATAATGCTTTATTGCTTACGTCTGCATTTCTGTCACTTTGTATTAACACAGGCTTGTGGGCCAAATCTTCAATGACAAAACTCTGGTTTGGTTTTGAATAGAGTTGGATGTCTGTGAGATTCATACTCTTAACTTTCTTGCATGTTACTGCAGATGAAACTTGCATGAAACCATTAACTACCTTCTTTTTCTTCTCCCTGAATGTTTCAAGGCTGCCAGACAGATCAAAGATAGGTACAGTACAACTTCTTGCTTCTAACTATTCCTATTTTTTTTCTTAAAATAAGTTGAGGATTGTTAGTTTTAAGGAGTCACTGCTCAGATTGTTCCTACTCAGAATTCATGCAATTGACAGAAGACTGAGTTTTGCATGGTGACCAGGCACAACACTCTCTTTGGCTTTACCCTTCTTCCTTCCTAGTTCATTGGCTTTCATTTTTACGCAGTAACAAAGAAGGGTGGTTGTAGCTTAAATAGTAGTGGGATTAGAAAGATGTCCAACAATAGGGCTAGGAATAATTCTTATCGAAGTAGAAGAAGAGATTGGATTTATACCCCACCCTTCACTACATGAAGGGAGTCTCAGAGCAATTTACAATCTCATTTCCCTTCCTCTCAACGGACACCCTGGAAGGTGAGTGGAGCTGAGAGAGCTCTGACAAAAAGTGCTCTTGAGCGGAACAGCTCTGTGAGAACTTGAGACTGACTCAAGGTCACATCAGCAGGTGCTTGTAGAGGAGTGGGAAATCAAACCTGGTTCTCCCAGGTAAGAGTTCTTTCACTTAACCACTATGCCAAACTGGTACAGATGCTAAAATTTTAGGGGAAGTATATACAATGCACATAAAACACTTTGCTTGTTAGAAAAATCTGAAAATGGTACATTGTAAGTCTCTTCCTGTGAAAGGTATCCCAGAATATTAGAGGTGCTTAAGCTTTGTTATTGTTTATACAGGCCAAGACATTCCTGTTAGTAGGAAGGACTGAAAATGGAATATTTTGGCATCTTATACTCAGCATGCCCCTCAGAGTCAGTACAAAGTGAGCCAAACTGCACATGAGCAAAAACCTAGTATTCTGAACATTCCCCAAAGTGAAATTATTTGGTGGGGGTTTCATTATTAGTTGGGAACATGTCTCAATACTTAGAGAATGTAGTCTTTTCTGGTTTATATAAAGCAGTACTACCCTGCCCAGCTTGCAGACTTTTGTGCCCACTTGTATATTCAGAAGGACGCAGCCATAAATGGCTGGAATTTTATAAGTAAGATCAGGTACTGGTTAACAGGGTGATGCTGGTAGACCATCTATAGTGGCAAGTGATCTCCACTGGTCTGTAGTGTTTAGAATAAGACATACAATTCTACCATTCTGTTCTGATTTCAATGACTCCATTTAGAGACTTGCAGTGTGACTGCTGAGCTATGCACAGATGCCTTTACAAGGTACAAACCCAGCAGAGATCACATTCTACTAGAAAGCTGGTTAGTCTCTGCAGGAATGTCTCTGACTGTGCTCCAGCCTTAAGATGCTGGCTGGAGAGAACTAGGAAAAGAACTGTAGCGAACAGCCTCAGCACAGGATGGCTGAGAAGCCTTTGAGGAGAAGCTTTCAGCCTGAGCCCTGGAAAGGTTAGTGCTAGCATTGGACTTCTCAGCAGCAGTTGTTTTGAAGTATGGCTTGTATGAGAAGGTGGAGTCTACAAGTTCCCATCTAGCTTATTCTGAAGTTGCTTGCTTTCCTCCATCCTTCTTTCTCTGCAACTTTAAATTTGGTACAGAATGAGTGTTGACTTGGGGCCAGTGAGGCTCAACCAACACTCATCTTTTGTAGCAAAGCAAAAACAACAACAAAAAAGAAACAATTTATTTGGTATTGTAAAGCTTAGCAGCTACTTCTCCTGACTTCTTCTTGCTTCAATTAAAAAAAAAGTTTCGATTGATTTATGACCAACAAAAGGAAGTACAAATATTGCCAGCACCTGAATCATCTTGGCTTTAATGAGCCTGAATATGAAGCAAGTGAAGGATGGAAGTTCAGGTGTATAACTTGTACTCCAAGTGCTATGGTTAAATTATTTACCCAAGACTAAGGGTATGTATCTTCTACTACAGTGCAGTAGGAAACTGTACTTACTTGGAATAATGCAGTAGCAATTTTAAATAATTATTTTAAATCTTTGAGAGATCATCTTGTGTACCCAGAAAAGGTACCTGTTCTGCTACTACTACTTCATTCCTTAATGACGATGTAAAAATGTTTGTACTACAATGCTTGGTTTCTCATGTTCTCTGAAATGGATCTATTATAAAACAGGAGCTTATTAATAACTTCTGCACATTGTCCTTGTTGGCTAGCACATTAGGAAGAAAGATCACTGTTGTCTTTCCTATCCAGTTAAATCCCCTTCATGTCTGTATCATGGATGGAAACACTGAAGGCTGTGATAAGCTGCAAGAATTTTTCAACAGCTTTACTACATTTGCTTTCGATTGACTTCTACTACACAGTGACTACTGGTGCATTACCGGTAGAAATGTCCACCTTAGCATCTGGGTCCTGAGGTGATGATTAATGAAACTAATTTGAGCATGAGTACCTTTTCTGGGTACCCAAGATGGTCTCTCAGAGATTGAAAATGATGATTTAAAATTGCTACTGCATTATTCCATGTTACAGATCATTGAGTATTAGATGAATGTTACGTGTTTACAGGTAGGCCAGTGGCTTCTTTTTGGTAAATTACGTGTTTTGCCTTCTGCTCTTTAGAGTTACAATGGCTCCAGCATTCCGTCTCTCTTTGAAACCCAAAGTGAGTGACAACATGACACACTTGATGGTGGACTTCTCTCAGGAAAGGCAAATGCTCCAGGCTCTAAAGTTCTTGCCAGGTAAACTTATTCTGTGGAGCAGTTCAACAGTATTATGTATAGAGCTAGCAATTTAGCCGAAGCACACAATAATGAGGGTGGAGTGATGCCAAATGTTTTTATTCAGAGGCTTTTATTACCAAGTCTCAAGTCCCCCTGTTAAATTGCATGGGCCCATTTTAGTTAGTGTATCAGGTCTTTGAAGAACCTTCATGCTGCTGCCTTCCACAGTCAGTTTCCAAATGACACTTTGGTGGCCTGTGTTTGCTCCTGCATGGATGAATCTAAGAATTTGTATTTGAGAAGCAAATCCGAAGTGTCAGGAGATCAGATTTGATTCACATCTCATGGATGACAAATGCTTGGAATATCTTGGTATGGAGTTATTTTGAAAGCTGCTAAAATTTTAGATCAGTTCTGACTGATCACTGGAAATAAGTTTGGCTTTTAACAACCCTGATAAAAGTCAAATGAGTTGTCTCTAGATTTTTCTCTACTTCTGGTTATTCCAGCTAGATTTGACCCTTGTAAACAAATGATTTGTGACATCCTCAAACAGACATCCCATGTAGAGTTACTGGCTTGTACTTGACATCCCTTCATTGTTGTTGCTTTTCCCTATTCCAGTAATGCTGGGATTAGTCATTTGCTCTCCGCTTGTGACACCAAGTCTGAATTTGATTGTGGCTGCTTCTTTCTGAGACTTCCTAATTAAAAATAAAAAGCCATTGTGATGTCCTTTGAAGTGATATATAACTAATCAGATTCTCCTAGGACTTAATTTTACGAGGAATGAAAATGGGAAATCCTGTTACAATGTTAGAGGTAGTCATTATAAGTATTGTGTTTCTGTATATGTAAGAATGAAAGTGTGCTGTACTTAGGGGCAGAGATGTCTTGGAAAAACCTGTGCCATTTTTTGAGACTACTTCAGAGTCACTTCCCTGCTTAGACTCCTTCCCTAGGAGGATAGGACTTTACTAAGAATAGAATGTTTCTTCTAGCCCTGGTGCCAGTTCTCCAGCAGACCTATATTGTCCAGCCTCCCTCCGAGCCTTGGGACTGGACATGGGAAAATGGAGGGAGAGGTAGGAACCATTCACTGTCAAGGAGGCAGAGCCTTGAGTGAGCATGTATAAGATCCTACACAGAGAGGGAAGGTGTTCAGTCCCTGAAGCTGGGTGGCAGTGAGGCTGTTTTTGGAGGGAGCTCATCCCAAAGTGTGGTGAGCTAAACCTGAAGGGCATCAGGTAGTAATGAAGTAGTAGGTATCTCATTATGTTTTCCAGCCAGCTTCTTCTCCATGTGACTTTTGTCCTATATGGTTATAGTATAACCTGTATAAATTCTGTTTCATTTTTATAAACATACTCTTTCTTAACTGTTAAGTTATTTGTCTTTTTAAAAAAAATTAGGCTTTTTTGTTATTTTTGCCTGGTTCCTTTGTGCCTCATACTTGGTTATAGAGCTGGACATGCCCTAACTGAAAAAGGAGTGGCCTGGAGGAGGTTGGGGAGAGTAGTTTGGGCTCTCCCCAGTGCCAGAGTCTTGGCAGCCACTTAAGGCTCTTGCCTGCTGCAGGGCTGAGGAGCAAAGGAGCATATGAAGATAGACACCTCTTTAGAAAGGATTCCCTATCCAGTGCAATGCCCTGTCCCTTCATGAGACATGTAGTTTGCCCAGAAAAGACTCATTGGGTAAAGGACTTGTTTTAGAACAACATAACATGCACACATATGAAGTATCCAAACAAGGCAGAGTGACTGATATTTAACATTTACTTTGGCTTTAATCCAGGAAGGCCTGATACATAAGAACCAACACAAAATAATTTTCTTCTGGTAATCCCTAGATGGATATACATTAGCTGTTCTAACAATTCCCTAGCAGTCTAAAGCTATCTGTTAAACCCTCAGCGTTTGACTTGGTTAACTGTCCTCCTAGCCCAACTGAAATTCTCTACTTGCCCCCTTCCCCGCCCCAGTAGAACTGCATTCTTACTGGGTCATGCAACTATGAATAAATTAACACTTCTGGCACCAAGGTGATGCTTCTGGCTTCCTGCATTCTGTGGTCCAGATAGATATAGTCTTTGTCTTGCTGTGTATCACCATGACTAACCTCAGAGAGGTGTACTTGGTGAAGAGACTTTCAGGGGCTGCCTGCCAGAAGCTTCTCCTGCCACCTCCCCCCCCCCTCCAAAATGCATGTTTATGCAGCCTGAGGAAGAATTCTGAAAAACTCAAAAAGTCTGTTTTGCAGATGGAGGTACCTGGTCCTACTGAAATGCATTGCATAGCTTTTGGTTATTGAATTTCTCTGTTACTGCTCTTATGCATGCTGAGGATATTGCATCTTGAATTGATTTTAGCATTAAAATGTGTTGAATCTGAATGGAAATAAGATGGAAGTGGATTGCCTAGTGTGGAGGTTTCCTGGTGTGCATCAACTTTGTTAGAATACAAATAAAGCCTGTTAGTAGATGCAGGCTAATTGGTTTTGTTTGAAGTTCAACATACATTGTTGCAAATACAGTTCTGGATAGTGCTAATGTCAAAATATAGTATATTGGTTGGATCTGGAGTGCCAGGACCAAATTCCCCCTCATCCTGGAAACTCGCTGAGATCTGGTCCTTTGGAAACCTCTGTCTCTCACCCTATCCTCCTGTCTAACAACAGTGATAAGGAGAAATTCAAACTCCATAAAAACTACACAGAGGAACAGTTATTTACCAAAAGTCTCTTTTAATTAATCCCTGATTTTGATTGTTGTATGGATAAGAGCAACCTTAAAATGCTTAGGAAGGAACTAAATTTAGCTTTCAAAAGTGAATGGTGCTAACTATATTAATGATTTTATCTGTCTTGTATATTGTATATCAGTTTGCTGTTATTCAAGTGTCTATAGAACACTCAGGCCTCTATCTGCTCTTTATGACCAAGAACTTGATGTTGACAGTCTTTACTTCCTATTTCCTAGTTAGGAGAGGGGAGGATTTCCCATATTACTCTGCTGACCTTTGGTACCAACAGAGATTGGAGCAATTTATGTCAGGCTTTGGAACTGGCAGAAGTAGCATATGACACATCAAGCTGCCTTTCTTAAATTATCTACAACTTGCAGAAGACTTGGTGACAGCGGTCACAGTTGACTGCTATTATGCTGGGGTAGTAAGATTTCCCCCCCCCCCTGCAAAGTTCCATCACCTTACCCCACCAAGTCCATAACTGCCAGTTTGCTTGCTGCTAATTAAAAGAGGTCAGTCTGGGTATTTTCAGAACAGAAGCAAATTGTAAGCACTCCACAGTTGAAAGCTGATGATAAAATTTCATAGGTCAGAACTGGTGTGTTCGTTAGCATTGTGAATCTGCTGTCCTGTACCCATTAAAAAGCAAGTATTGCTAAAACTAGTGCAATTTCATTCTGAGATAATTTGTTGAACAGAGTATAAAAAACCTGATGGTTAGCAGTATACCTTAAATTTTTTTCTAAAACTCAGTTTGTAAAAAAGCCTGGCTTTTGTATTCAAGTCTGCATTTATCTTAGGTAAGATTAAAATAATCGAAACTAATGTCTGAGTGATTGTCTGAGTTATCAGTGCCCTTAAGTTGCTGTTTTTTGGGTCATTCTCTCAACAGTTCCTAGAGCTCCAGAAATAGTTCTAGCAGACTGTCTTGTAGCTGACAACTCTGTAACAATATCATGGCAAATGCTGGAAGAAGACAACAAAATAGATCACTATGTACTAGAATACAGAAAAACCAATTTTGATGGACTTCCTAGAGTAAAAGATGAGAGGTGCTGGGAATCTATAGACTACATTAAGGGCACAGAATACACATTATCAGGTATGTTTGAGGATTGGGGGTTCCTCTTCAGAATGACTTGAGCTATGAAATGCCATTGCAAAATCATATATAATATTTAAATGCCCTATTGACTTGTATGACTTTTCAAAAATGCTTTTAATGAGCAGCTAAGACAACCAAGAATAAACATTTTCTTTTTGAAGTCAAAGTTGCTATAACAAAGGAAATAAAGAGGGCTGCAGACTAGTGAGTATGTAGAAAAATATTAATGGTAAATTCTTTTTTAAGAAAGTCTTCCCTCTAGCCCAGTGGTCTGGTCTGATGAGAACTCTGAGCATGGTTATTGTTCTAGGTATGTTAAGAGCAGTTGAGTTCTTTAAAATGAAGGGAAGGTAAATATGGAAATGTATGTGTTCAAGCCTCAAAAAGTTTATGGCATCCTGGAAAAGATGAACAATTCCTTTTCTTCCTCCCCCTTCAAATAGTTTATCCTCCTCCTCCAGTTCCTCATGTTGTCACCACTTGGTCTGCATAACTCTAGACAATCTGTTTTGTGTATCTGATGAAGGGATCTTTGGCTTTTGAAAAACATATATCCCCCAAAAATCTTGCTTGTTTCTGAAGTGCTACTGGAACCTAGCTTATGTTAGCCTTATCTGTCTGATGGCTTCTCCCTCTTCCAGGTCTGAGGTTTGATTCAAAGTACATGAATTTCCGTGTCAGAGCTTGCAACAAGGCTGTGGCAGGAGACTATTCTGATCCAGTGACTTTAGAGACCAAAGGTAAAACTGCATTATAGATAACCCCTATGTTATAGTGGCTAAAGTGCTGGTGGCAGGAAAAGTATCTTTTGAATATTGTTCCTCCATTTTGCAGGACCTAACAGTCAACTTTTCTCAAGAAGACAATGTATTTAATAAGTGACAGTGGAATTCCTAAGGAGGGGTTCATTCTTGTGACCATCTTGTGTTAAAACCCCCAGATTTTTGCCATATTGCATCAGATGTGAGAATACTAAAGAATAATAATTTAATCTGGCAGGTCCATGCACAGATTAAGTCTAGAATCATTTGTGAAGCTTTTGGGTTATGTGTGAGGGGATCTAAAAATGAAGCACTAGGAAGCTATCCCAGTGGCAGCTTCTATTTTAATAAGCTTGGCTTGATGGCAGTTGATCTTGCTGCCGATGTACATTTGTAGCTACGTGTATCACAACATGATACTCATCCAAGATTAGAACTTCTGCAGTGCATTTTTAGGGGGCTGCTGTGCTCTGTTTTGCATCTGATGTCTTTTGCTTTGCTGTGGAAAATGTGTTGGTCTAGCATTAGCTGAGTATTGTTAAAAGGGTGCTGCGTATCTTGGATATAACTCGTAGGCTGTTCATCCAAAGGCAATCTTGTCTCAGTATCTTATTTAAGTAATACCTAATCACATTTGAATCACATTATTTTGTGTCCAGTAACTAAGGATTCCTGTGGGGCTGGATGTTTGCTTTTACAGTTTCCCAGGGCACCTTTACTCAAACATCTTGTTGACCTTTCCTAGAGAAATTCCAAAACTTGTACACTGAAATGCTTTAAAAACCTCAGTATGTGAATAGTCTGTTTAATGTGACAGCTATTGTTTAGCTTCCAAAGCTATTCTGCCTAGTTGGCAGTGGATGGATTAAATTTAGACAAAAACACATTCCACTGAGCATCAGTGACTCAGTTCTGATTGGCTGTATGGAACACTTCTGACCTCTGAAAGTGTGGGTGCTTACATCAGCCTCTGTGGCAATGGAAATTAGAAAATGTATTGAACACATCTCTTTTATTAAATTTAATATTGAGAAAGTTCGATAGGCAAAACAGAGTTCTTCCTTTTTAATGTTTGGCTTTCCCGATAAACAGTTGCATGCTAGAATGTTATTTCTTGTAATCTGGATCGTCTTCTGCTCTGATTACTGAACACATTGGCATGCTTATTTTGCTCAGTTTTGAGAGGAAACATGTATGCCATAGGTCTCTAATTCATAGCTTGAGAAACCTGTGATTACCAGGATACTTTAGAGCTCTGAGGGCAGATCGGTAGGTCTAATTTTTAAAAATGCACACACAAACTCAGATTTTATAAAATGTTTGAGTTAAAATAAAAAAAACGTATCATAGCAGGTTCTATATTAGAGTTATGCCTAAAGTAGCCATTGTGTTAAAGGAAAGGGCATGGATAAGCATTTGATCCACATGTTGTCTTTGATCAGCACTTGTTTTCAATCTGGACGGTTCATCATCTCATATAAACTTAAAAGTTGAAGATTCCTACGTTGAATGGGATTCTACTGGAGGTAAAGGCCAAGAAAACAAAATAAAAGGAAAAGAGAACAAAGGCAGGTAGGAAAAACTGATGTTTTACTTAGTACTGGCTTGTACTTCTGCCTTTTTTATGCCTGAGAAGCAAATAATGGATTTTATGGGAAGTTAACAAATTTTTTAAAATGTACTGCCTTAAACTTGATAAATCCATCAGCTTCTTGGTAATAAATGCTGCTACTAGCATTTTGTGGCAGCCTTTGAAGTAAATAAGTGGGGACTATTAGGAAATATTACATAACCTAGTCATAGAATTCTAGTTTACCTAGTTGGTGATGTTAAAAATTGGCCCTGGTTTACTGAATAGTAGTATTGGTAACTTTTCATAGGATTACAAAAGCTTACCCCTTATGTGCTTCAGTCACATTCCTTGTGCATAAGAGACACTCCTTGAAAGCATTTCCTATAAACTACTGGAGGAAGGATGTACCTGAATGGAGATCTTTTTCAAGGATTCATTGAACATGTCTTTGTAAGATTAATTCTTGATTGTGAGGAATAATTCCCTTAAGTTTCTACCTCTGAAAAGTTGGATTTTTCTGAGTGTGTTAAAAAAACATGAAATTGGTAGCAGTCAGGTACTTTAAATATGCTTTTGAACCCATAACGCTTCTGAATTGTAGTGTCTGGGTTTCAAAGAAAAAGCCAAAGGACTTAAATGTTAGAATTCAGGCTGTGAGCTTCCGCAAGGGCAGATTACAAAATTAGGTCAAAAGGGTACAAAACTCACGGAGATATAATTGTTCTGGGTTCTCATTTCCACTCCGCCATTCCACAATGGTGGCTGTGCGCCAGTAACTCTTTGTCTCAGGTTAACCTACCTGCAGGATGGTGTTTGGGCAGAAACGGTGGACTTGAGAGACTCACTATGCCAAGGTTCTTTGGAAGAAGGACAGGATAAAAATGAAGTATTGGGCACCCTTGTCATCCTATACCCTAGGGATCTCATGGTCTGGTGTAAGGGGGAGGGAGGACAGGTGTATTTCCTTCCTCCATTGTATTGCCTTCCCTTCATTCAAGTCAATAAAGGAAATAAAACTGTGCTGATGTGGAGGAGGGTTTACAGTCCTGTTCATATTTTACACAGCAAGTATGTTCTTCATAGACTTCTTTTTAAAGAGCTCTGGGAAGCTCCAGATGAATTTTCCACCAGTTGAGGTTGGTCCTCTAAAAGGTACTTGATCTCTAAGCAAAGCAAATGGTGCACCTGCCTGCGGTGCGCTGTCTTGCATTCCTGGCACTACATATTTTTCCTAAGAGAAACTAAACTCTTCCTGGTTTTCATTGTTGAAGTATCTTGATAGTGTTAATTTTTTGAAAGTCCTTTGCAGGGCAAGGCTCCAAGCCTGGCAGCAGTGTAGAGTCCTGATCTATGAAGTAGTGGGGCATGGATAATCCACACATCCCAAGTGTACAAAAGAAATTGGTCACAACTTGAATGAAAAGCATCTTTTAAAATCAAGATTTGTTTGATAAATGCTACAAGCGCCAGAGATTGCTTACTGTGTGCAGCACTTTCCAATTTGATTTTATTTGTGAGCAAGTGTTTTTTGAGACCGTATATGACATGCAGCAGCTAAGTATCAGCAAGGAAATAGTTTTCAAGTGGCTTACAAAATTGGTGCTTTTTAGATAAATGTTTCTCAGTCACTTTTAACTGCTTATTTTTGTCTGACAGTGGCCAGATTACCCTCCTGAAGAACAATACAAGGTGATCATATGCCTCTTCCTAGCCCTAGGGTTTAGCCTTCACCTTTACTACTCTTCAATAGTTTTCTTGCAGTTCTCTCTAGACTTAGCACATGCCAATTCTACTGCCTTTACCAGTGAAACAGTGTTCCAGATGTTCTGCTCTGTGTACATTCTTCTGTTTGCCATCATGTACATGAATGAGCTGCCTTTCTGCAAATGTTTGCAAGGCAGTATAAAGCTTTAAACAGATGCCAAACTTAAAGTCCTTAACATTAAAATATCATACTATATAGATAGTTGTCACTAAACTTACGACAACAAAACGTCTAGCACTTTAAAGGCACATATCTGTTGAAGCATTTTAGTTTTTGTATGCTAAATCCCAATTTTTCAGATGCACAGGACATTATGATGGGATTATGTGCCCAATTTGTTGATATCTGGTTTGTATTAGAAAGCTTTTAAGTTTCCTTAAAAC
Source organism: Heteronotia binoei (assembly GCF_032191835.1). Classification (NCBI taxonomy): domain Eukaryota; kingdom Metazoa; phylum Chordata; class Lepidosauria; order Squamata; family Gekkonidae; genus Heteronotia; species Heteronotia binoei. The sequence goes on from NC_083226.1 coordinate 34,336,200, forward strand.
TTTCTTACTGAGAGTTTTTCCTCACCAAGTTGATTTCTTGGCCATTCACATGAATCAGGCACACTTTCAAAATGAATATGTATTATCTAAAGAATTTAGTCTTGTGTGATGTTTCAATATGCAAACACCCCACAAAGAGGCTTAACAAATGAAATGAGAAGTGTATATGATAATGCTAACAGTGTAATACAATACAAAGAACATGTAGTTGATCAAATAGCTTTGAGAGTGCATTATCGTGCATGCTGGTAAAGGTTGTTGAATACAAAAGCCTGTCTTGGTGGAGGGACCTTGGCACACTTACTTGGAAACTAGCATGTTGGCATTTTGGTTAATAACATCTGAATCTTGAAAGTTTTGTATTATGTGCTTTTTTTGTTAATCAGATGCAGTGTGTTTTTAATACCCATGCTACTTGTCTGTAAAGTAGCAGCAAACCTTCTTAAATCTTTGTTCGCGAAGCCAAGCCGAGAGAGAGAGAGAGCAGCAAACCTACTATAGCTTTTAGGGCAAAAGGCAGTTGGTTTCAGAACAATGGCACTTGGAGCAGGATCAAATGCCATTGTGTATGCATTTCTTTCCCCCTGAATTAATGCTTTAATTTCTTGGCTTTGCTGTCTTTTTTTTCATGCTTTCACTTATTTCTTTTTTTCTTTTGGTAAGTAACTAAAGTTACATTTTACTTGAACAAAACACCTTCCAAAGCTGTGTAGTCAAATATTTTCAAGATCTATAACAGGATTTCACAAGGGAGACTATTTCATTTCCTCTTGCATTCCCCCCTGCACCTTTTCTTCTCCTTCCCACTAACCAACCTATTTTTATCAAGTGCCACCTCCAGTTCTTTAGCTTTTCCTCCATCCCTCTATTGGCAGCCGCTCCCTTTTTCTCCTACACATCTGTGTCTGTTCTCCCCTACTTTTCAGCTTCTCCTTTTCTCTTTGTTGTTTCCTTGCTTCCTTCCTACCCTCTTTTCCATCTTTTACCTTTTTCGCACTCTCCATCCAACTTTGATTGATGGAAATCAAGATTTAGAAGGCTCTGCAGTATTGTTACGGTTGCCCAGCAACCTCTAAAATGGCCACTGAGATTGTTGAATGTAGTCTCATGTGATCTTGGTAGGCATTCATATATTAAAGCCCCAGACATTGTTTACATTTTGTTTTGTTTTTTTAAACCATCCTGTGTATTTTTCCTGAGAGCTTCTTTTAAGGTTTGTTGGGAAATTCCCCTTGTCTGGCCCCAGTGTGTAGACTTTTGTGCCATAGTTAGGGCCTGGTTCAGAATTATGTATGGTTCTGAAAACAGCAGTAAAACTATGACTTAAAACTGCTGTATGTAAATAAGTCAGATACCCTTTTTCCTGCCAGAGGTACTAAATCACTTACTGCAATCTAATCCACAGTACTCAGATTTTCCACCAGAAAACTCTTTTTGAGTGTCCTTACTATGGTTATTATAATGCCAAAAGCTGTAATATTACACTAGAAAGGTAGGGAGGGTTGCTGATGCATTGTTGGGATTGGGGAGATGCCTTACTGATGGGGCCAGATCATATTTCATGTTTTCTTTTGAATGTTTATTAAATGTTTGTAAAAGTACACAGTTTTTCAGAATTACACTCCATTCCTGCCCTGCCATATTCTTCACAGTATTCAGTAATTATCTAGTTTGTTTGTTTAAATGCCTCTTCTGTTCTTGTCTCCATGTAGTTTATCTGTTATCTTGGTACCTTCCTTTGTGTGTGTGGAATGTTTAGAAACTTTAGTATAGCAAAATAAGCAAAGCCCCCTTAACAGCATGTGAACCATGCATGATCATAATTGCTTGTGTGCAACTTAATTTTTTATTTTTAAATCAGTGCCCTGACTAACTTTTTCTCAGTAATACTGTGCTGTTGTGGTTACCACTTGAAATATTGTACAGCAGTGCAAATATTTTAATTTCTTGTCATTTTACAGAAGTGGAACACCATCTCCAAAACGGTCATCTGTTAGTTCACGCTCTCCATTGATAAGAGGCAGCAGAGATCGGTTTACTGGGGAATCATATACAGTCCTGGGTAAGATTTCCTAGGTATGGCTTTTGTAATCCGGCAGCTGTAAGCAGTGAGATAGGGATTTTCAGTCGTGCACACAATCTGTCATTTGTGCTCAACCATGTATCTCTTTGCCGTGATCTGCAAGCTAGCCTGAACTCATCAGATCTCAGAAAGTGAGTTGGCCCTGGTTAGTACTTGGATGGGAGACAACCAAGGAAGTCAAGGAAAGCTAAGTCAAAGCAGGCACTGGCAAAACCAGCTCTGAACATCTCTTGCCTTGAAAACCCTACAGGATCATCATAGGTCTGTTGCAACTTGACAGCACTTTCTTCCACCACCACATGTTTCTCTTCTTGTTTAGCCTTCATCTCAAAGCAACCAAACTTATTTGGGGTTAAGAAAAACTTCTGTGTTTTGTTACAGGAGACACTGCTATTGAAAGTGGACAGCACTACTGGGAAGTGAAAGCCCAAAAAGACTGTAAATCCTATAGCGTGGGAGTGTCATATAAAAATTTGGGGAAATTTGACCAGCTGGGCAAAACTAATACAAGCTGGTGTGTGCACATCAATAACTGGCTTCAGACTACCTTTGCAGCCAAACACAATAATAAAGCAAAGGTACTAGATGTTGTGGTTCCAGACAGGATAGGAGTCTACTGTGACTTTGATGGAGGTAACTTTTAGTCTATAAAAACATTTATTGAGAGAATGGATATAATGTACTGCAGTGAACATATTTCGGAAATGTTGCAATGGATTAACAGAGAAAGGGGAGAACATTGTACAAAGGGAAAATGGATTTGGGTACTTGTTTCTTGTAGTGCTGCAGTGTCTTTAAGTTTTGATCAGAGTTAAACCTGAATGTCTGAGAGAGCTGTCTCCCCCACCCCTGAAATATTAATCCTTTGAGTAGCTGTTCTTGGTGCTCTTAACATCAGCTATACATTCCATAATTCCTCCAATAGGATTTGCTGGAAAATAGCTGCCAAGAAGTATACAAGGATAATAGTCCCAGCATGATAACAGAAACAAAGTAAAGCTATTAGATGTACTAAGCTGTAACTTGGGATAGATTAGCGTACTGCTGTGAAGTTTTTAAAGCTTGATGTCCTAACACTTTTAATCATTTCAAATATAGATCCTAGAGATTAGGGAAACCTGGTTTGATTGAATTAGACTGCCAGAACAATGGCTAGTGATGCAGACCTGCCTGGTGCTAAGTAGGTTGTACTCCACTGTCCTTGTATCTGGCCATTGAGAACAGTATAGAGAGTGACTAGAAATGTGCCTTTTGTATTTGAAACTGGGACCTTTCAGTGAAATTGACTGAAAGTTTTAGGGTATTACTATATGTATTCATAATACCTATTCAGGTTATGGAATTAATTGGTGCAAGGTGGATAGGTCATCACTGTTGATCAGTCATGATCAACATTAATCTCCATATTCAGTGGAAGCATAGCTCTGTTTACCAGATGCTGAGGTCATATCAGGATGTCTGTCTCAATTGTCTTGTTTGTAAGCTCTGGCCATATGGTCGGCTATTGTTGGAGGTAGGGGGGAGGACTCAGCTGACCTGTTGTCTATTCCAACAAAATCTTCAAAGCTAATTTAGGAATTAGTCCCATATATTTCAGGCAGTGTTTTTGCTTTTCTGTTATTGGACTGCAGTGTTTCATATTGTTCTTGCTGCCTGCTTACAGCTACAGAAGTGGCTGTCATTAAATATTCCATTGCAGGGCTTGAATTTCTGAGTTCATAATAAATACAAACAGTACAGAATGTGTAATCTTAAAAATGCAAAAATCTGTAAAGAAATTTTAAGTGTTAACTTTCCTTTCTCTCTCTAGGTCAGCTTTCATTCTATAATGCAAGCTCAAAGCAACTGTTATATACCTTCAAAACAAAATTTACCCAACCGCTATTACCAGGCTTCATGGTCAGTACCTACTTTTTACCTTTTCCCACTTCTAGCTTCACAGGCTATTTCTGTATTGTTGAATTATGCAATTAATTAAAATCATTATCAGAATATAGAAATGATTACCAACCTCATGTCATAGTTATTTTGGGATACAGTTCACTCGGGCTTTGTCAGTGGAGCAGTTTTATAAGAGGGCAGGGAAACCACTGAGGTTGGGAATGGGCAAAGACCCACTTTCGTTTTTAAAAACCGTTGTTAAGTAACTTAGATTGTACAACTTCAATTGCCTGAGGTGCAGGACTTGAGGATGTACACGTCAACTTGGTTACTTTCAGCCATACGAACTCTGGTTTGTGAAACCCTGGCTTTGACTGCTGCTTGCCCAGTAGGCAGAGCATCCTTTGTGGTCAGGTGACTCAAGTGACTATTGAAGCTGACTTTTTGAAGGAGCTCAAAGCAAGTCCTTTGTATCGCTCCTGGATATTTTTTGTGAAGTTTAATTTTTTGTCGTAATCTTGATGAAGTTAATATTTTAAGAAGGCTTGGTGTATGCCATTTTATATTAATAGTGCTTAAAAGTTAACTTGAAACTGATGAGGCCAAATGCTTGCACATTTTATCCATCACTTTCCCAGTGAAAATAACAGTAAAAAACTGGTTCAGTTCTTACCTTTCAAAGTGATGGAGCACGTTTCTTTTGTTTCATACTCTGAAGGCACACACTGACTCAAAACAAGTATTCAGGGATGCAGAATTTAGACGCTGATTCTCCGGTATGCTAGCATTATCTGTCCCATTAGTGTACACAGGAAGAGAGAAATTTCTCTAACATTTCAGACATAGCATTTTTTTAAATAGGCAGAAAGTTCAAGCTAAATTGCTTGTTTGCACTCCAATCAAATATTTACTAGTTTGAAGTTTCTTTTTACGTCTGGCCACCTTCACTGCAAACTAAAATCAGTTTTGTTATTTTATTTCTACCCCTAAGAATCAGTATTCTGTGAAAAGAGTTGCGGAAGTTCAGCAATTCTCAGCATCCCTATGAAATTAACATTTTTCAAGTTTCCCTAAAAGAGGTGTATAATAATTGAATTCAGTCACAGTCCTAAGTTGCTCGCTGCATACAGCAAATATACAGAATCATCAGACGTAATGCACGTTGCATTTGCTTTTGAATAGTGATCTCTGATCTGGCACCCACAGGGCTGACTGACTTTGTAGTAGGACAATGCTTGACCTGCAGCTTGCCAACATTTTCTGCTTGGCCCCAGCTCTCCATGGTAGCCATCTTTGTGATTGCACCCATTCCCTATTCTTAAAATTCTAGAAGTGCCCACAGGCTCAACAAGTTTGGGGACTCCTGCTTATATCTGGATTTCTTCCATTGTTTTTGTTCCATTACATTGTTTTGTGGAAATGCATGCCCCCTTAGGATTTAAGCAAAAAAAAAAAATGGCATGTATGAATAGACATCTTTCAAATGTTGGCCTTAATTTTCTAGGTCTGGTGTGGTGGTCTCACAGTGACAACAGGACAGCAGGTGCCGACGGCTGTGAAAACGCTACAGAAGAGTGAGAATGGATTGAGTGGTTCATCTAGTAGCCTAACCAATGTTGCCCAATGATGTTCCTGCTATAGGTTAACTAATGTTCTGCTGCAAGTGATATTAAGAAGAGCTTGCAAGCAATGGTTTCATGTGTTCCTGTTGCTTCTAAAGCCTGAGCACTAATTCTTGCAGAATACTTGGGACTAAATGGAATATTGGCAGGAGCATACTGTGAATCTGCAGTGTGATAGGAAATAGACTGATCTTTTTTCTTTTTTTTAAAGAGGGGTATTGAGGTTGTGGCTACAAGTATGTGACTATTTCTATTAGACTGAACTTGATTACTTGTCTTGTGGCTGCTTCATCCTTTCAGTATGATAAGGATTAAGTATGATCTTAATCTAAAATCTCATTGCTTTCCTTCTCTCATGAATTTCTAGCGCTTGACAAAAAGTAGATGAACTGGGGATTCTACAGAGAAGCTTTAAAATGAGAACCTTTTGGAGCCAATTTGAATCTACAAATCTTGACACAATGGGAAAAGATACATATACTTAGATTTGATCACTGTTCTTTCACTCAAAGTAGAGAATATACCATCAGGTATCATGGCTCACTTTAACAAGGTTTACCTAGTCTGTGTAGATAATGCATTCTTACACAAGCCATGCAGTATACTCTGTGGAGTGGGTTATCACCTGATTATAAAAGATTATAGTATTGCTGACCAGTTTAGCATAGGAAAGTTTTGAAGTATTGCTGCTTCCCCCAACCCCATCCTCCATAACTTCTAGGGTGTTCTGTAATTAGAGGGTAAAGTAACTTCTGTGCCCTATCTCTCTTGTGTGTGTGTGGGGGGGGGGGGGGAATAAAAGTCCCTGTAGAGTTCATGAATGGACAGAGATCATGATGAATTTAAGATTGTACCCTTATTTGGCATAAACTTATACTTTAAATCCATTGGCATTTCTGTAGGGTATGTCCTGAAAATTGTGCCTAATTGAATTGGAGTCATAATTAGCTCCTAACTGCATGAAATACTTTAATTTGAGAACTTAATGTGTTATGTATTGAATCATATAAGCCCTCTGTGATCTTGGCTAGATAAAAAGTGGATTGTACATTGCCTTCTTAAATGTCTCCATAACTCCTCCTTTCTTCTTATGGTATCAGAAAAGATTATTAAGGCCATGCACTGAAACTTAAGGTAGTTTGTTAATGTGCTTCCAGCCTCCCTATTGTTTTAGTTTGGCTCCTAGTCACTTCTTCAACATGTGGGACTTATTGTTTGATTTTTAACATTTATTTTTTCTGTGGATTTGTTGGCTGACTTGAGAACGTTACAAAAGTGTACAAAGCCGACTGATTTTGTACCTCTCATCTATTTTTGAGAAATTTACATTTTCCCTTCATAGAAAAGTTACACTACAATTTGGATGTCTTATAAAAATATGTACAGTTCAGCAGAATTTCCTGTATGAGTTTTAATTTCAAGATTTTCCTCTTGCAAAAGGTTTCCTCAGCAGTATGTAAGACTAAATTTTCTTACATCAAAAGAATTCAAGCTATTAGCCCCTTTCAAAACCAAGTTTAAATATGGATTCTACCAGGGAACCAAAAATTTCCCATCTCATACTGCAAGGTTCCTACACTTTAGTGATGCCACTCTATTTGTGGCACAACCTCTTTGCACCCTTGTTGGGGAAAATGAGGATGTTCTGAGTGACTGATTGGCTTCATGCCCATTGAATTAAATGCCAACTACCATGTGAGAGGGAAGCAGATTGTAGAACTTATGAAATGTCTTACTGATATGTTGAATATTGTAAACAATTAATCTGTATCCAGATATTCCTAAAACTGGAATGTTTAGGTATAAAGTACTAGCTTTCTTTTGCACATCACCGCTATAGACGGTTAATATGCGCGCTGCTGGCAACAACAACATTGCTGCCTAACGAAAGAGTCTGTAAGCAACTGAATGCTGTTTTCAAAGCTGAATAGACAGCCATACTTCTGAATTGATTACATATGCAAGGTGCTTCCAATTATGCAGACTTTTTTGGTGACTTTTTCTACAACTCATCTGATTTGCAGCTGTTACTCCAGACACAGTTGATCTGGAAGTATAAATTAAGAGAAGTAGAGAGATAGGGTTTTTATCATCATAGGAAGGATCATTACTGTGAAGTTGCCTGAGGTCCAGGTGCTTAGTTCTCTTGCTGCTTAACAGGGTAGTTCCATACCAGAGGAATTGCCTTAAGCACTTTAGCTCTTTTTTCCCTTATACTTTGGAGCTAACAATCCTCCATCTGTTAGATCTGTGGCAAGCATGCAGATAAGATACTTAGTGCAATTGAACAACATGATCACTCAATTGGAATGCTTTTTGGTGGCTCTTCAAGTGGAGACATGTTTATGTAGTCTAACAAACAGGATGTAGTGTTTTCCCAGTGTGTACATAATTTTGTTGGCTTGCCCACTGTAAAATTTAAAGTATTTTTGTATTTGAAGCTAATGAAGACTTCTGTTTGTATATTTGCGGGGGGGGGGGGGGGTTAAATGTTTGTGTTTAGTTCATGGAAATCATGGTTTTCACTCGATGTAACACAATTATGTAGCTAAGAAAACTCAGTTCCCTTTTATGGAATACAGTAGCAAATTGAATATTCAATTGTACTTAAATACAAAACTTTATATGACCTTCCTGAAAGCTGTAAGAAGCCGAAAGAACAGCTGAAAAACCAGACCATACAATGGAAGGGATCTCAAGGCTTGGTTTTTTAATGCTTACAGAGGCTAAAAATCCAGATTATTCCCAAATCAGTATTATCAAGCCATTCTGTTTTCTGATGGTTGCAGAAATGGCCATTAAATATTGGCTTATCTTCTGTATGTGTTCCATTTACTAGGAATGGGTTCTGTTTTGGGGGTATAAACTAGCCATGGCCTGCCTTTGAGTCAAGCCGATAACCTGGTTAACATTTGGGAATAATTATGTTACCTGGTGTGGTATTTCAGCTGGACTTCTTGGTGTGATGGTCACACTTAACTGATGTAGTTTCACACTTTTTCCTTGACATCAAAATGAAATGTTTTGAAAGCTTACTAATTGGAATAGGAAACCTAAACCTCTGTTCCTAAGTACTGTACAATGGGCTTTTTCTACATCTCTTCATCATAAGCCACCTCTTCAATTTTCACCACTAGGGAAGTTCCAGTTTTTTTAATTATCAGCATCAGTAAGGATTTGTGCATGTGCCTTTAAAGCAAACCACTCCATATCATTCCTTTACTCATGGCATAGACGTTGAGAGACTAGAATGCATGGTAATACATTCTCACACCAATCTTAAACAAGGAAATCGCACATTGACAGTACCTCAGGTATTCAGTAACTGGTTGTTCATCCATTATCCTTCTGATTATCCTAAGACAACATTCTTGCCTGCCATAGCAACATTGTACCACTGGGGTGCCTTAGAGCCCATGGAGTGTTTTTATTTGCTGTGTCTCTAATTCAAACATGTCTCTCAGAGGTTTTGTACTAAATAAACATTTGAAAAACTACCCTATTTACTGTCTGACTTATTTGGAATCATATACACTTGGCTGGTGGATAAGCAGAAGTTTTTTTAATGTGTTTAATTTACTTCATTTATGTCCCATCTTTTTGCCTAATGGGGTCCCAAATTACTTTGCAACATTCTCCTCTCCATTTTATCCTCATATAAACCCTGTGAGATAGGTTAGCATGAGAGAGGCTGAGGAGATAGGCCCATGGTAACCTAGCAAACTTTTGTGGCAGAGTAGGGGAATTAAAAACCTGGGTCTCCCGGATCCTGTGCCATTTAACTGACACCTCAAGCAGAAAGAATAATAAAGTTGACCCAGCCCCCTGCTCTAAAACACACTATCCTATGCCGGGGTGGCCAAACTGTGGCTCTGGAGCCACATGCAGCTCTTTTACATATATTATGCTGCTACTGGAGGTCAAGGAGAAACTTAATGCAGGATTACTCTCTCAAGGAAGCATGCTTAGCACTGGGATCTCAGTCAACCTCTGAGCACTGATTCATAGGTAGGTGACTATTTTTGCCATGTGTGAAGTGAAGAAAGAGGGGGAAATAGGCAGGCTTGCAAGCTCTTCTCCACTGCAGAGGTTGCCTGGAGAACTAGAGTGGGGAAAGAGCGCAGGAGCTGAGAGCCACTGGAAGGAGGGACAAAGAGGGCGGCGCAGGGTTCCTCCTCGGTTTCATAACTCTTGTAGGAGCTGTATTTACTAACCTTGGTATCAAGGCAAAGAGAGATGCACAATGATGCAAACGGTGGTCAGTGATTGGTTTTTATGGTACATGTGTGTTTACTTCTCCCACTGATGCCAACAAATAATTCCCTGACCTTTTCCTATGCTGGTTTTATGGGAACTGTTATTCCCATTCCTAGCATGGTTGTGTTGTAAAGTGCATACATATGTATTTTATCTTTCTGTGCAAAGAAAGTATTAAGAGTTTTAATAAAAATGTGTACTCTATTCTGTGTGGCTCTTACATGAAGTTTGGCTGCCCCATCCTACAGCTCTTCAATTTCATTCACTTTTTTTTTGTAGCATCTTTTTTGGCAAGTTAAAGTTGTTACAACGGACCTAGACAATTACCTAAGTGTCCTTACAGAGGCCTAAATCTGGCTACTCATTTCTTTATGTTGTCTCTTGGTCATAATGGTGAGGACAACTGTTTGCCACTATTTTCTGGGTGATGCCACTTTCTATATCAGGGGTCCTCAAACTACGGCCCGCGGGCCAGATGCGGCCCGCTGAGGACGTTTATGTGGCCCGCAGGGTTATGGCAAAATCAGACCGGAAGTGACATTCAACCTAAACTCGCGTTAGCAACGCACACTTCCGGCACTGGGCTGAGGCGGCGGAGACAGAGTGTGAGGTGATACCGAGGTGAGGTGAGTTCCCAGGCCGGGGTGTGTGGTGTGGGGAAGGGAGAGAGATGCAGAAGACAGAGAACTGACGGCCCACGGCCTTGTACAGTAACGGCAGTCCGGCCCTCCAACAGTCTGAGGGACAGTGAACTGGCCCCCTATTTAAAAAGTTTGAGGATCCCTGTTCTATATGAAACAGCCAGTTTCATGTAGTGGTCAAGTGCACAGATTCTTACCTGGGAGAACTGGGTTTGATTCTGCACTCCTCCACATGCACCTGCTGATGTGACCTTGGGTCAGCCACAAGTTCTCTCAAAGGTGTTCTGCTCAAGAGCAGTTCTGGGAGAGCTCACTCAGCTCCACCCACTTCACAGGGTGTTGTGGGGAGGGGGAGGGAAAGGAGATTGTAAGCCGCTCTGAGACTCCTTCTGGTAGTGAAGGGCGGAGTATAAAACCAAATTTTTCTTTATAGTAGTTCCTGGGTTTGATCACTTCTTAAAAGATCATGGATAACCCATGCTAACAAATACCTTTTCTTAAAATATCATGGTTAGCCTATGCTAACAAATACCTTTTCTCTAACCCTGTGAAAGTAGCTTAGGCTATGAGTGACTGGTCTGAGGTAATCCAGCAGGAGTGGCAGAGAGAATTCAAACTTGCATATCCCAGATCCTATGCTGGCACTCTTATCCTTGCACTGGCGATGCATTGTTGTAGTCTGTATTTCTTGATTGCAAGGTGTAAGAGGAAAAAATGTACTCAATGACTGGCTAGTAATGCCAAAGTACAGTGCCTAACAGGAGACTTAAATCCATTGAAGACTCCATCCCCTGTTTAGGAAGGTACTGTAATGTTAAATTGTATTGGGCTAGGTGGGTACACATCAATCAACACACAGCAGTGGTTCTTAGATCCAACTCGTGTACAAAAATTGTTGAATCCTCAGTTACGCAGGTGCCACAGACCAGACTCTCGTCCTTCATCCTTAAAACTACAAGGGAAATGGATGGTTAGGGGGACACTATCAGTAGGCTTTTTTAAAAGAATCATGCTTTTAAATAGTAATTAAAAATCACTAATAGAGGGTGGAGAGATGCCTATACCACAAAGCCAGATTTTGGTGCATTTGTCCAACAAAGTCTGGCTGCACTGTTTTCCTGTTTCCGCATTCTTACTGGAGTTCTCTGGTCCATCAATCTCTTGCTTGTCCATCAAATACGGCCTGAATTTGAACACGTAAAGCTGCTTTTCTATTGAATTTGTCTATCAAATTTGGTACAACCTACTCTGACGGATTTAGGATCTCAGTTGAAATGGAATTAAACTTTTTTTTAAACAAGAAGGAGCAGGAACTGAATCTGAGACTAGATCCAGGTGGGTAGCCGTGTTGAAGCAATAAAATAAAGTTACAGTCCAGTGGCACCTTTAAGACAAAGTTTTATTCAAGGTATGAGTTTTCGTGTGCAGGCACACTTCTTCAGATCTTAAAAAGCTTCAGATCTGAAGAAGTGTGCACGCACACGAAAGATCATATTGAATAAAATGTTGGTATTAAAGGTGCCACTGGCCTCTTTATTCTGTGAACCTGATGCGTTCAAGTCACATGCTCCACCTGCTTCTTACCCCACTCACGCAAGGCTCTTCTTTGCTCAACACCCTCCCCCTATACCAACACTTCCGGCTCCCGGCGCGTCGATACCCAATGCAGAGAAGCCAGCGGAGAAGAGAGAATGCAAAAGCGTCTTTCCTGCTCTGTACGACGTTTGTCGCCCCGCAAGAATTCGGCATTCAAATGGAAACCGGAAGTTTGAATTCTTTGCTCTTCATCCTTTATCTCTATTCCTCTTTTCTGTTCTTGCGCCGTCCCGCAGCCGTTGCTGCAATAAAGGTCTCGCTTTACGGCTCCTACTGCTGGAAAAAAAACCCCTGTCCTCTGGCTTTGTGAGAACCGGCAGGTAAGTGGTTCAAAGGCGTCGTAGAAGGGTGAAAGGGAGGGGAGAAGGTAGTGGTAGAGCGGTTATTGCAGTTACCGTTCTCTCCTTAAAGAATAGACCTTTATAAAGTGCTACCAGACGTGATGTCTTCTTTGCAAAGCAACACTCGGAAAATTTTATTTCACACCCACACCTTTTCTTGTTTAATCTCAAAAGTGCAAAACCTGTATGGTAAAGCGCATAGAGTGGATTGGTGGAAAGGCAGTATTCAAGTATTTTTTTTAATTTATATTCTGCTTTTATTCCTAAAACTCTTATCCACATCGTTCTTCTCTCCCTTATACTACCAACAGCAACCTTCTGAGGTAGGTTAGGCTGAAAGTTTGTGACAAGCCCGAGGGGAGCTTCCATGGCAGACCAGGGATTCATAAGAACATAAGAAGAGTCCTGCTGGATCGGACCAGTGGTACTTGTCCAGCATCCTGTTTCACACAGTGACCAACCCCTTCCTTCCCATTATCAGATCTTCCCCTGATGTTGCCTCCTGGCACTGGAATTCAGTTCCTCTGAACGTGGAGGTTCCTTTTACTCACCATGGCTTGTAGCTACTGATAGATCTATCCTCCATTGTTGTCCCAGTTCTAGTATAGTACTCTGGCCACTACAACACACCGGCTCTCAATGTATAACACAAGGAAAGCAGGCCCAAGCAAGGACTCTGCCCAGAGGAGCTTACATTATACTTTTTTTACCAAGGGAAGGAAAGGAAAAGGTGATGCAAAATACACTTGCTTTTACATTATTCTGTTTGAGGACTAGTAGTGTGTGTGTGGGTGTGTGTGAGGGCTTCATAAAAGAGGAAACATAGCACAGTTATAAAAGTGTTTTGTGTTTAAGGTTGGACAAAAACATTTTTCTGATTGAGGCTTGGTTGATGAGTACCTTGCAGGCAGATGTCAAGAGTTCTGCTTCTTCTCTGTTCTGGACTCTGTTGTGGGAAAATGTTCACCTGTTAGGATAGATGCACATTTTATTCCCCTTGTGTTGATTATTTTCCAGTGTTGATTTTCTCTTGTAAATATCATGCAGTATAAGGCAGCTTCATATATGTTCATATATCAGGCTTACAACATTTTGCAGAGAGCAATGAGAGCGGGGAAATGTTGGTCAGTAAATGTATCCACTGTTAAAGCCAAATTGTTTAAATTGTGATTTTTTCCCCCCTCCTGGCCCAGCTGACAGTCTGGTTACTCATATTGAAATGAATGGGAACTGTTCACAACCACTGCTGTTCGGTGAATTGGCAAGCTTTTGACTTTTTCTTTTAAGATAATTTGAAATTAATCAAAATAAGAGGCAATGCCAAAGATATCATGACAGGAATGTCTCTGCTGATCTCAGTTTGTGTACAGATAAATATTCATCATGTTTGTTTTCATGTGGTACCTTGTACATGTAAATGGGTACATGCAGTTTCTGGCATGCACCCATTAAACATCTATTAATTTCCAATAAAATCAATAGACTTTGAAAATCTTTAGCTTAGACTGGATCTTTCTGCCAGCTGGTAAGTCTTCAGGCATGTACTAAAGTTAGCCCTTTGCAATCAGGTGTAGATAAAACAATGTACATTAGGATTAACCAGACCTGCATTTTTTTTTTAGTTTGTGACGTGAATGCATAACTATTATGCTGTAGCTTCCACAAATGCTAAAAATAGTACTACTTATGAAAAGCTTTAAACCACTGCTGGGACTTATTTTAACTCAACTTGTTACCTTTTCCAGCATTTCTTGCTGAAACAAAGACCTAGCAGGCACGTTGAAAAGATGAAAAGGATACAGCTGCTTTTAAATGACCTTCAAGTGAGCCCTGAAGACTAATGCAGAGAATTAACAAGAACGTAGTTTTGGGTCTTCTGACTTTGACAAGTTCTGTCTTCCTCCTGTTTCAGTTGTACTACTATAAGTACTACTTGTCTCCAAAGGTAAGAGCAGTTGTGTTTAAAAACAAAACCTCCTAAATTTTAGCATAACCAAAGCTTAAAATTATTAAAATGTGTTACTGCTTAAAGTGACTGATGTTATTTATTCATGCAACTCTATGCATATTTACTTGGGAAGTAAATCCCACTGAAACTGATGGGGTTTGTTTTGCGTAAATATCACTGTGGTCAGGTTGTAAGGTTCAAAACATTCCCATTTATAGACTGCTTGTCTGCAAACCTTTCAGTGAATCCTGCAGGGATGCAGCATCTAGTCAATTAATTACTGTTGTTAAAATTGTACTATTTGGCAATTTAAAAGTGTAAATTTATACAATATATAAATGTCTTGGTTTTCTGTAAGAAAAATTGCAAATATATCCATTATTTGAGATAGAGTTGTAAGCTACTGCATCTATGCTACCGTAGTTCAAAAAGAGAGAAAACAGTTTAAGGTAGTGAATAAAATAAAAGTGCATATTTGGACAGAAATGCTGTCATACAAGTCACAATAGGCCGGATTACCTGTGTATTTGCAGGTCAAATTAAACTACAAGATTGAAAACATTCGTCCATCTCATAATATATTATCCTTAAGCACCCTACAGTATATTAGTCATTCATCACATATAAACAAAGAACATTCTTGAAAACTTGTATACATCTGATGTATAGATAGGTAGTATCACTGTATAATGCCGTAGCCTGTAATGTTTCCATGAACTGGGTGACAGGCCTCGTTTTCTTTGGTAAATTTTGGCCGCTGTATACATGGCTGAGCAGTTTCAGAGCAATTCTGCACTTCTGGTGATTATGTAATATTTATATGGCATTGATAAAGCACTTTTTGATGTGAGTTAAAACCTCTTTACGAATTTTGATGTGTTTATATCTTTGTCATTTTACCAGTGGGGAAGGATGGATAGCAGAATATTTTGATCAAATATGACTGATAGAGCAATATTATTAGCAATACTGGCAATGTTTTAGGACATCTGGGTTAATCCTTTTTGGGCTCCTAATACAGTTAATAGGACAGCCCAAACTTTAAGTCTGTAGTTTTGGAATGCTACTGTTTTCTCTCTTGAGTTTCATAAGTTCGGGTTTTCAATTAGACTATTAAAGGTTTTCCTTCAAGAAGGCCAGATCAGTTTAAATTGGAATTCCCCCTCCTTCTTCTCCTCCAGCAGTTTTTCCATCCAGGTGTTGACTTAGGTCTGATCTACACATGCAACAAGATCAGGTGGTAGAGCTCTGACAAAGCATCCTTTCCTTCCCGATATCTGATACTATCCCTTTGAAGAAGAGTGTTATTCTTAGGGACAAGACTCCGCCCCCCCCTCTCTCTCTCTCTCACACACACACACACAGAAGCTGCTGCTGTGTGTAAAACTCATGCACTCTGCTACATAATAGAGATTCCTAGCTATACCAGACCAGTGAATCTGACAGAGTCCACCACTGGCTTTTGAGGTGGTTGCAGTCTGTTCTTAACTCCTCATTCCCTTGCTGTGTGTAAGCCAGGCCTTGGCTGAGACCAGTTCATCTTTAACAGTATAATGTCGCTATCTGCTAGGGCTTGTATTTATAATGTTCATGTTTTATTTTTAAGTAATTTAAACTAACAGGGTGTGCAGCTTCTCAGTAAATAGTGGACACAGAGAGGGACATTTGCTTGCTGATTTTGTGGGAGCGGTTCAATGGAAAAAGGGTATTGGGAGTGGGAGTAAATAGAATGTATTAGAAATTCTGCTGCAAAAATAGACAGCATGTTATATAAAAGGGCAACATCATGAAAAATGTCATTGGAGCATTACTTTTCATAACTCTTACCTTGCTGGTTGTCAAGTTGGAGCTTAATTTACAATGCTGGTCTTCTCTTTTGCTGTTTCCAGAATGGAGCTGTTTTTCCCAAGATTAAAGGAAGTAAGATGGGACAAGATAGCAGCCAATGGGTAAGGTCTTTTCCTCAAATTTTCTTTGAAATTTTTTTTTGGTTGTAAATGTGTCTTAACATCCTGCATGACTCCAGGCTGAAGAGGAGGGTTCCATCCGCAGGCTTGGGGAAGAAGTTTTGCTCATGCAGTGGGATGTTTGGATCCAAGCCAAAAAGTCTATTTGATGGACCATTTGGTGCTGTGAGAGTTCAGGCAACTCAGACAGGTCAGAGGTGTGAGATGTACTTAAAAAGTGAGGGCAGTAGGTGGGATGTCTCTTCCAGTTTGCTCTTCTTTGCCACTCTTTGCTTACTGTGCAGGAGTGTGTGTGCAGTCCAGGTTCCAAAGAAGCTGATACAGCTCTGTTAAACTAACTGTTGAACCTTCCTCTGGAGAAAAATTCCTCGAACTAGAGAAAGGCTCCACGCTTCTCTTAGCACAATTGAAAGACATATTCCTGGTTCCATGCATCTGAGAAAGTTTGAGCTTGGGCTGCTCATATAGATGCTCCCCCTTCCACATGCCAAATGAGTTTTAAAACAGAAGCTAGCACATATTGGGCAGGGTTTCGAAGTCCCTTTTTGGAGCCAAACCATAATCAGTATTACAGCAGTCTGATGATTGTTATGAGCTCAGGCTATGAGACGAGCCTTGTCAGATCTTGGAAGCTAAGCAGGGTCAGCCTTGGCTGGTATTTGGGAGGGTGACCTCCAAGGAATATCAGGGTCATGACACAGAGGCAGGCAATGGCAAGCCACCTCTGAAATGTCTCTTGCCTTAGAAATATTTAGCTCACCATCTAGTGGTGCATAATGCTGAAAGAGCTAAAACCTCTGGTTGCCAGACAATCTTAGAATCTCCTGGCTGTTCTACAGCCAATGCCATATTATAGTTTATTTATTGATGAGGTTTTGATATGACTTTTAATGAAGCCTAAACTTCTGTTTTTCTCTTCTTTCTTTTTTGTGTCTGTCTGCCTGCCTGCCTGTCTTATTTGGTTTGATCAGCACGTGGTCAGGAAATTCCTTGGGCTGGTATCCAGCCACCATATACCTGTGCATCTTATCGATCCATTCCTTCTAAGACTAATTGCTACTGACTTGGAGCAAATCAGGGCTTCCCCCGAGGGCAGCCACTCAGAATGCAGATACTTCTGTGCTCCTCGTGACTTCACTGCATTTGCACTACAGGACAAAACCTGGAAGCTGGAGGTAAAGCTGTCTGACCCCCAATGCAATGCCAGAGTTACTTGAGTCAACCCTCTTGTGACAGCATTAGTCCTCTTGGAAAACCCTGAGTAGCTGGGATTCAGAGATGGCATATCTTCTCTCTGGTCCTTATGTTTCATAGCTGACATGAAAGAAAGAAAGAAACAAAAAAGCCAGAGAGCAGAAAAAGTTATGCATAAATATAAAATTAGATTTGCGAGTGAAATCCTTGTGTTTGTGATGCCACGTTGAGTCTGTAAATGCATTAGGACCAGAAAGAAGATTGTGAGAATTATTGCATACATATGATATGGAAGAATGAGGAATAATTGGAATCTTTTAAATATGATGAGTGCTTTAACAGGGAGTGTGCAAAGAGGGAGGAATCCAAGAAGGAATCACTAGGTAAGGGTCTTTGGAAACTTGCATGACTTGGTTTGTACAGAAGGTTGAAAACCTACATGGAGAAGGCAAAAAGCAGGGTTTTCCCTCTCTGCACTAAGGAGCATAAAGTAGGGGCTTTCCTGGTTTAGTGGGTGGTCCGAACAGGTTTTGGACAGGAACAAAATCACACTGAGCCACTTAGTCTCCTATTTGGTAATGCCAACTTCAGTTCCCCATCACAAGCTTTTTTGCATTTTTTTCCTTTACTTGTATAAATGAAGAACTGGTTTGTAATGGTCTGTTTTAGTTTGGAGTGCTGTTGATGGTGCTGGAAAGAGGTATGATTCCTGCAACAGGTTTTTGTTTTCATTTCTAAGTAGGGTCACGTAGGGGGCTTTTAGTCTTCGCATCAAGCCAGTATTTTGAGAAAGTAATGTATGCATGAAGGGCTCTCATCTGAAAGAGTGAGGGCTGTTCTGTATCCCACTTTTCTCCCTAATGGGGGACCCAAGACAGCTTACCATATCATTCTCTGCTCCATTTTGTCCTCAGCAAGGTAAGTTAGACAGGGAGAGAGTAACAGGCCCATGGTCACCCCAGTAAGCTTCTGTGGCAGAGTGGGGATTAGAACCCAGGTCTCCCAGATTCTAGTCTTTTGGAAGCTTGCTGGGAGGCCTGGGATCAGTTGCACTTTCTCAGCCTGACCTGTGTCCAGGGTGGTAGTGATTAGAATAATGTGGAAGAGAGGAAAACAATGCTTTGAGTCACTTTGTCCCCACTGGGAGAAAAGCACAGTTTCAAAAAACCCCGTAAGCAAACAAGTCGTGAATGGAGGTCTCTCCCTTATGGCCTTCAATTAAAACAATTTTCCAAAGGGCCTTGAGGTGGTGGTGGTAAATGAACCATTTCTGCAAACATGAGTGTAATCTGACATTATATTTTCATTTTTTAAATAAATGATATTTTTCTTATTTTCTGTTTTGCTGCTTTTAATGGTATCATGGTTTTAATGCTAAATTAAAATGGTATGTGGGAGGTATTTTAACACTTGTTCTTTTTGCTATTCTCTCTTTCTAATTTTGTTGTTTTGATATTAATTTGAATTGTTTTCTAAATGTCTTTGGAATCATCCACGGATGTTTTTTAAAAGTAGCATGGTGGGATGTATGTAACCCTTACAAACTGGCACAGAAAGAGTTCCTCCAGGATAGAAAGCTGGAAAGCCACTGTTTTAAGTTGCTCAGTGCCCTGGCCTGGATAGCAGATCTCATCAGCAGGATTGGAGTGCCCACTAGATAAATTAGGTGATTGCCTAGGGTGCTAGTGGTCCAGAGGCACAGAATTGGGTGCCTCTCTGCCCCCCCCACCGGGGTGCAAAAGCAGGGAAAGCATCTCTCTTCCCCCCTCACCTCTCGCCATGGGCCCATGGAATGAAGTCCATTCTATTCTGGGGTCCCATAGGATGCAATGGAGAGATTGGGACGCCACTGCAGCGTGACCCCAGAGAATGGGTTTAAAGTTTAAAATCCCTTCTGTAGCATTGCACCGCAGCGGCAGCCCAGTTTAGCCATTCTATCCTATGGGCCCATAGGAAAGAATGGGGAGACCGGTCCACATCGACCTGAGAGAAGGGGAGAGGCACCAGTAGTTAGTCTTGCCTAGGATGCCAAACAGTCTAAGTCCGGCCTTGCTCATCAGATCAGCTAAGCAGATTTGGGCCTGGCTAGACCACCTAGGAAGTCCAGCGTTGCTGCACAGAGGCAGGCAATGGCAAACCTCTTTTGGAACATCTCTTGCCTTGAAAGCCCTATGGGGTTGCCACAAGCTGGCTGCGACTTGACAGCAAAAAAAAGTTACACAATGTCAGTTCTAGCTGTCAGTGCTTTGTAATGTCCTGCATCTCTGTGTTCATTTCTGCAAGAGTGGCGTTCTCAGGTCCTTCTGTTTTCAGACTGGCTTGTTCCGAGCGGCAGAGAGAGTGGGATTCCAGTGGCTAAAGGTTCAGAGCAAAGACCCACGCCTAGAAGGAATGGAGGATCTCTCAGGGACTGAGATTCCCTTGCACTATATCTTCAGACTGGCCAATCATGTCATCCATGTGGTAGTCTTTTATGAAAGAAATGGCAACTATCTATGGCATGGTCACCTGCGGTTGAAACGACACATGGACCGGAAGTTTGTGCCTTTCCGAAAGTTGCAGTTTGGCCGCTACCCCGGAGCCTATGAGAAGTAAGAAAAATGGCTGAGCGGCATTCTTTGTTTTAAATTAGATTGATTATTGTAGTTTTCGTACAGAGTATGGTTGTCAGGCATTCCTTATTCCTTTACTGTGATATAGCAGAAAATCCAATAATTGTGTTGTTTCCTCAGTGGTGCAAGGGTTTTTTGGGGGGAGTTACATTTATTTCATATGAGAGAAGCCACATTTCTGCTTTCTTTTCCTTGCATGTCATGTGAAGTTATCCAACGAAATCAGTTCAGGAGAGACAAATGGGAAGCATTTGACTCAATCTGCAGTTGGAATTTCCTACCACAAGATCCTAGTGATGGACAATCACTTAGCTGGTTTTGGAAAAATAATTTACCATTAATAATTGCGGGGTGACATGATAGAGGTTTACAAGATTATGCATGGGATGGAGAGGGTAGTGAGAGAAGTACTTTTCTCCCTTTCTCACAATACAAGAACTCGTAGGCATTCAATGAAATTGCTGAGCAGTCAGGTTAAAACAGATAAAAGGAAGTACTACTTCACCCAGAGGGTGATTAACGTGTGGAATTCACTGCCACAGGAGGTGGTGGTGGCTACAAGCATAGCCAGCTTCAAGAGGGGATTGGATAAAAATATGGAGCAGAGGTCCATCAGTGGCTATTGGCCACAGTGTGTGTGTGTGTATTGGCCACTGTGTGACGCAGAGTGTTGGACTGGATGGGCTATTGGCCTGATCCAACATGGCTTCTCTTATGTTCTTAACCAAATTGATTGAGAATAGGTCTTTTAACAGCCCTTAGCCCTGGTAACTAAAAGAAATATCCATGTACAGAAGGAAGTAAACAATTTGTCCCTCGCTCAAGAGACTGTCTCTCATGTATGAGCTTTCGTGCTATTCGCAATCCTCTGGTCAGTTCCTGCTGGCTCTATCCCTTAGCAATGCAGTTTATCTTAGGACTTGCCCAAAAGGAACCCTGTGACGCAGAGTGGTAAGCTGCAGTATAGTAGTGCAAGCTGTGCTCATGACCTGAGTTTGATCCTGGTGAAAGCTGGGTTCAAGTAGCCGGCTCAAGGTTGACTCATCCTTCCATCCTTCCAAGGTCGATAAAATGAGTACCCAGCTTACTGGGGGAAAAGTGTAAATGACTGGGGAGGGCAATAGTAAACCACCCCATTAAAAGCCTGCTATGAAAACATTGTGAAAACAACGTCACTCCATGGGTCGGTAACAACTCGGTGCTTGAATAGGGGACTTCCTTTACTTTTAAGCCTTTTATGTTACTCAGGGCTTTTTTTGTAGCAGGACCTCCTTTGCATATTAGGCCACACACCCCTGATGTAGCCAATCCTCCTGGAGCTTCCAGGGCTCTTAATACAGGGCCTACTGTAAGCTCTTAGAGGATTGGCTACATCAGGGGTGTGTGACCCAATATGCAAAGGAGTTCCTGCTACAAAAAAAGCCCTGATCTGGTTAACAGTCCAGATTCCAAAAGTACTACAACAAAATTCAAGTTCTGTAGCAGCTTGAACACCAACAACATTTCCCAAGGTATAAGTTTTATGACAAAGTGAGCTTTGAGTAACGAAAACTTACATCCTGGAAAATTTGGTTGGTCTCTACGGTACTAATGGACACAAAGTTCTGTTCTGCTTCGGCTTTGTGAATCAGCCCAAGAAGGGGATGAGAGAGCTGACCCCAGCAGTTTTTAGTAAAAGACTTCAGGCAAAGGCAACCTAGAAATATTGCCAATTCATAAATAAGCAGGGTTCTATTTGATGATTAAATGGAACTAGAGAAAAAGTACAATCCCCAAGTGGTGAAGTCTCTTGGGTACATCTTTCAGCTTTGAAGGTGGAATACTGCCCTCTGTTGCCTCTATGCTGAACCTACATCTGATGTGTCCAGGGAAGAGACCTGCTGTATCCAGTCAGGGGAATAGTCACCACCATGCTCAACCAGTTTACAGTTCCCTGTCTTTTTTGTCCTCTTGTGTTCTACTTTTCCTCCCACCAGCTTGCAACTAAAATATTCAAAACAGCAGTGTACAGGGAACAGCTTTAAAACAGTGTGAGAACTGTTAAATGCCTTAAAATTGCTTGCGTGCCATGGCTGATAGAATTGGGGGTTTTCTTTATGGTACGGATTGGTCGAGCAGATGAGTGAAAGCCGGGAGGTTGTGTTAACTGCTTGTGCAGTGCTGCAATGACTTTATTTGTGTTGTTGTTGGGGTGGGGGGGTCACCTTTAAAAGGTAAATAAACTGCTTTTAGTGTTGTTTCCTTAGCTTGGTAATTTCCCCCTCTTTCACAACAGGCTAGAACTACAAAGTCTCTCTCTTGATGGGTTAACAGTCCAGATTCCAAAAGAGCCGTCTCGTTTCCTCAAAGAGTGGTCCCACTCTAGGTTTATTGAATGTAGGTACAGAGAAGCTCGGTCTTTCTTTCAGGTTAGTGGTGACTGAGAAAGATTCCTTCCAAGGTAGTATTTCTTCCTTTTAATGTTCTTTGTAAGCTGCCCTGAGCTATTGGAAGAGCAGGGTAGACATTTTTAAATAAATGAGCATGTAAAACTAATTCCAGGGGTGGTGTCTCTCTCCCTTCCCTTTCCCCTGGTTGTCCACGTTTAACAAACTTCAGGAATGTGTAAGGAAGAATGACTTTAATATATGGAGCTTATTCAAAACTAGGTAATGCAAGCTTTCATAGTCTACCCAGCCCAGTATGGTAGTCTAGCCACTAAGCTCTGATAAAAACTTACATCTTTCCCACCTGCTTTGATTTGCAAGGAGGGCAAGGCTATCAGGGCAGGCAGACTCTAGAAGACAGGGCTGCTTTGAGCTTTGGCTCATCGCCCCGTTGCACAATCCCAACTGAGTGAACTTTTGTTCCACAAGGTGTACTAGCTATCCAAGCCATGAAGAGCCTAGCCTAAGCGGATCTACACTCCTACAAACCCATTGACTTCAAAGTCGACTTAGACAGGGCAACTCTGCTTAGGGCCAGTGTTCCCTCTAAGCTAGTTAGCTAGCTCACAGATTTTTAGTCTCCAGTTCACACATTTTTGTCTTCGCTCAGGACGGATGACCCCCAGACCACAATAATTTATGCATTAGCTCACAACTTTAATGCCAGTGGAATTTTTGTTCACAAGGTTCTGCAGTTTAGAGGGAACATTGCTTAGGACTGCATTTGCTTAAAAGCAGACCTTAATTTAAATATTCACTGGAATGTATCGCCTGTCTCCCCATTCAGATAGCTCTGGGATTCCAGTGGCTGAAGGTTTAGAGCAAAGACTCAACATGCAGTATTTTAAAGCTGCTTAGGGAAGCCAGGCTCCAGAGAGCTACTTGGAAGCTATCAGACCCACTTGCTTTGGGAAGAAGCTGTTCTGTTTGCCATGGGGCATATAAGGTAGTTGTTTAAGAAGTGCACATGCACCCAATTCCCTCAGACTGTCAGAAGGATTTGCGTAGTTCTTTGGAGAGTGACTGTAATGATGGTGAAGTTTAATTCCCATAGGAATAGTTTTGACCCTAATGCATTGCCTTTCCCCTCCTCTCTACCCCTTTTCAGATCACTAGTAGACTTAACCTTGCATTCCTCGAAACCAGCTCTTAAATCATAGTTGCCACTTAGTTTTAACGCTAGGTGGCGCCAGAGGTTGCAAATGCAAGGTGTAATGACTGTAATGTATCTGCTGGTGCACAAATGCAAAAATTATGATCTTGCAAACTCGATTAGGCAGATAGAAAAGGCTAACTTTGTTGATTTTTTAATTGTTCTTGCTTTGAAGGCTAGCAAAAAACTGAGAGAAGTTTTGCAACAGTAAAAGGAAAACAATACTAGGTGGTTCTTGTGGAAATCTTACCTATACCATTTCAAAATGGGATTTGGGACCACAGTTTGTTAGCTGATCTGTATCCTAGCTTATTTCTCTTACGTGTACAAGGGCAGCAGTGGTTTCTATATTCACTCTTTGTTTGGGAATATTGGGAAAACCAGCAATTTAAAAGTCACTTCCTATATAGGTTGTTCAGGTGGAGGGGCAAAGACTGTATGGTTCCACCTCCCTTTCTACCACTTAACCACAATCAAGAGATGGGGCCCATTGGTGTGAACCTACCTATAACAAGTTAAAGCACAGCATCATGGATTAAATCAACCTCTTCAACGACTGCTAAGATTTTCTCTAGCAGCTCGAATTGCCCCATCTCGTCAAAGCTTTGCATTTAAGCAAGGTTGGCTGTAGGTTGGATGGGAGACTTCCAAGGAAGACCTAGGGTTGCTATGTAGACGAAGACAATGGCGAACCACCACTGCATTACCTTTGCCTTGAAAACCCCATGACGTTTGGTTGTGACTTGACAGTATTTAATTAATTTTAAAGTCCCTCTGTGGAACAATGTAACTGGGAAGAAAAAAGAAAAGGAGAATAACCGTAGAAATCCAAGGTGTTGGGGAAGTATGCTTTATTTTTGGGGAAGCCCTTTTGTTTGGGATATGTACATCAGTGGGGTTTTTTCCTCCTTTTTCAGCTGTATCCTGATGACATGTCTCTCGATGCAGTGGAGTTCAGGAAAAAAGCCAAGGCGTTACTGCATCTTGCTGCTGTGACGTTAAACAGCTTGGGAATGAGATTCTGGCTGAGCAGCGGAACATGCCTGGGTCAGGAATTTGCCATTGTGTTTCAAACTGGAAACAGCCTCTTTGGCTCCAATCTTAGCTCCTGAGGTTAACACATGAGGAAACCAAATTAGCAAGCGAGATCTTAATTAGCGTGTCTAGGGAGTACAAAATATATAATCAATAATCTTGATCCAGGACTGAGGATTCATGAAAATGAAAAATGATCCTTACTTAGGGATAAGGTTCTGAGAACTGTGCAACTAATTCTGTGAGCTCAAAGGGGCACAGAGGCTTTAATTTTATGCTGTTTCAAGCAGACGCCCTTTCCCACACCTGGTCTCATGCTATAAAGCAAATGTCTTTTGGAAGAGTGCAGGATTTTCACAAGCACCTTGTAATATGGCACATGCAGATCAACAGTTCAAAGAAATAGAATCAAAAATTCCACGTGGCTCACGCAGGTCACTTGAGTGAATCAGAGTTTTTCCTTGGAAAGAGGGTCACAAACTTTATGTACAGATATGACCGAGAAATTGCTATTAATTGATTGTGCAGAGTTCCCAAGGATAGTATAACAAATAGCTATTCTAGTCCAATCTGCTGGAAAAGTGATTCTCCAGTAGAGTATTCATTCCTCTATGGTAATCCTAGTCATAAAGCACTGGGAAAGCACACTGACTCTGCATAGAATGATGGCGTTATAGATGCTTCGTTGTTATATTGGTGAAATTTAGAATATGAGACTTCAGCCTAAGAAAATTTTTGATGATATGGTGGCTCTGGATTAGAGTACTTTTATTTATAGAGCTGCGTGTACCCCTTACTTTGTGAGATCTTAGCCTTTTTGGTTTGCCTAGACAACCGCAAACAGTAGCACCTAGGCAACCCAACATGGCTGCAGAGATCATGTCAGTGAGTCTTGCAAGATTTCCAGTTGTGTCTTTTATTCGTAACCAGAAGGAGGTGAGGTGAGTGGTGGAGGGGAACAAATGATTGTGTGGGCAGGACAAGCAGAAGATGGTGGCAAAAAGTAATAGGGTAATGGGGACAGTGGAGCCAAAATGGAGGGGAAAGGGGGGTGCTGGGAGGAGAAAATTTCCATTCCCTCATGAGTTCTCACAGATCCTTCAATCATATCATCTATACAAGTTAGGGTCAAGTTGTAGGTATTTGTAAAAATACAGGAGCTAGAGTCAAGTTATGTGTGCTTATACAAAATACCAGCTAACTCTATTATAGAAATCTCAGGACTCATTTTTCAGAAGAAGGGAAAAGCTACCACTATTCACAAATAAGATGGTTTACATATGGTTGTGTTTTACCTGAATATTCTCTACAAATCTGAGAGATCTTTTTTCTTCTCTTTCTTTAGGTTGGTACAGGCAGTGCAATATTATTCCTTACAGCAAGGATGTGGATTTGGGGATTTTGGTTAAAGACTATAAACCGGATATTATTTCAGCATTTCAGAAGGCAGGATTACCACTGAAGCACAAGTTTGGCAAGGTTGGTAGTTCAGATGCCAGGGCTTCGGGAGGAGGTGCCTGCAATCCAGGTGTAGTGCTAAAGATCACATACAGCTTTCAGGTAAAGGTGAAAGCTGATTGCCAAGAGTTACCAAGAAATGAAATCTAGGGTGAGGTTATGCAGATGGGGGTAGGCTTGCTTCTGAGAACTTTTCCTTTTTGGTGACTGGAGTCACCAGGAATGAATTTAGCCCCCATCTCAGTGGCATGTCTTCTTCTTTTCTGCATAAAGTGAATGGCCATCATTCACTTCTGTTGCAGAAATCTAAAGTGTTGCAGCTTGGAGAGGGTCTTTCTTTCGCAGTCCCCAGTCATAGAGCTCCTACATGGATCCTTTCACATGTGCATACCCATCTGGGATGGTGGGCAGTTTGCTATTACAATAAAAGCTTTTTTATTATCTGACACTTTTGGAGGTTGATATTAATCAAACATGCTAGATCAGGGGTGGCCAAACTGCAGCTTCGGAGCCATATGTGGCCAGTTTGGTGTATGAGAGCCAGTTTGGTGTAGTGGTTAAGTGTGCGGACTCTTATCTGGGAGAACCGGGTTTGATTCCCCACTCCTCCACTTGCACCTGCTGAGATGGCCTTGGGTCAGCCATAGCTCTGGCAGAAGTTGTCCTTGAAAGGGCAGCTGCTGGGAGAGCCCTCTCCAGCCCCACCCACCTCACAGGGTGTCTGTTGTGGGGGAGGAAGGTAAAGGAGATTGTGAGCCACTCTGAGACTCTTCGGAGTGGAGGGCGGGATATAAATCCAATATCTTCTTCATCTTCTTCTTTCACACACATTGTGTGCCTTTAGAAACCCCCACCACCCCATCGGCCAGCTTGGAGAAGGCATTTATCTCTCTAAATCATTTCACCTGTGGCTTGGAGAATACATTTAAATTTAAAGTTGCTTTCTTTCCACCTTTCCTCCCTCTCCATCTATTTGCTTCCCTCCCTCTCTCCCTTCCAGCTTTCAAACATCCGACATTCATGTCTTGTGGTTCTCAAACATCTGATGTTTATTCTGTGTGGCTCTTACATTAAGCAAGTTTGGCCACCCCTGTGCTAGATATTCAAGCTTGTTGCTCTCCCCTGCCTTTACCATTGGGAAGCCCCACCCCATTGGACCCAGTGGCAACAGCCTTCGCTCCTGGTGGGTCCTTTTCCATCTCTCCTCCACCTCCATCCGCATGAGCTATGGAGCTGTCCTGTGCAGCAGGCAAGCAAGTGGGCCCTCCAGCAGAGCTGGCACTTGGCCGCTTGAACGAGGCTCTGGGTTAGAGGAGGGGCACCCCGTCTGGGAGGATGACGTGAGCTGCCAGAGGCCCAGCAACAGCTTATGATGTAAACCCGGTCTGCTGGAAAGGTCGGAGTGGGACACTCATGCCCAAAGATGCAAGCCTATGATGTGGGAGGGGGAGTGCCTTGCCTTCAGGGTGATGCTGGTTAAGAGCATTCCGGATAATCAGGCGCCAGTTAACAAAGCTTCGCTGTATATAATACTGCATTCTGTTTAATGCGCTGGCGTGATCTTGTCTGACACAGTTCTTGTTGTGCATTGAATTATGAAGCTGTGGTGCTCTGAAGAAATTCAAAGGCACCAGCATTGACATATACCAAAGCTACAGAAAGAAATGCATCACGATTCTCCTCTCCTATAGGGAAAATGTGATGAAAATGAACTATCAGTGACCTCTGACTGCTTTCAGGCAGCAAAAGTTTATGAAACTGGGAGTAGTGAGTGTTGATTTGTGAGGCTTCAGAGAAGGCAGACTTTTTCCAAATATGAGGGACACATGCGAACACATGAACATATGAAGCTGCCTTATACTGAATCTGAGCCATGGTCCATCCAAGGCAGTATTGTCTAGTCGCACTGGTAAGCGGTTTTCCAAGGTCTCAGGCAGAGATCTTCCACATCATCTACTCTAGTAGATATGTATGTGGTTGATATGTAAATAGGAAACAGATTACTGGAAACTAGTGGTAGAAATTATGTCAGTGGAACCGAAGTGACAGAATTTCCGATAAGCCAGATATGTTGTTAAATTGTGTAGCTGACGTACCTAAAAATGTCCAAGCAGCAGCTTTTCATATGATTACCACAGCTGGATTGGTCTTTGCAAAGAACTGGAAGCAAAAAAATAGCGCTCAAATCCATGATTGGCCGATGAAAGCAAAAGAAACCTACACATTGGAGAACAGCAACAGCCTGCCTGCAAAACAAAGATACTTCCAGTTAGACCCATTATGGTTTAGAGTTGGCCAGAGAATGGGTCTTGCAGCAAAACATGAGAAATGGGATCTTTAATTTCACATGTTTTTGTGGTTTAGATAGACTTGTTGGCCTTGCACCTATTATGTATTTTCTTTTTATTGTATTGAATTATTTAAAAAAAAAAGAATTATTTTGCATCCCCACCTTGCATATCTACTCAGAACTGAGCTGCTCTTGAAATATTACACAGGAACAGCTTTTTCATCAGTTTATCCCACCACGCTAATGAAATGTTTCCGTGGAATGGTTGGTGGTACAGTTCCTTAAGGCAAATTTGTCACCTAGCCTGGGGGTTGGGGCCCATGCGTTTCCATGCAAGTGGACCCATGCAGTTGATCCTGCCTGTCTCATTGTGGTCCTTTAAACATTACATTGGTGCCATGGCAATGAACACATGGAAAGAGACTCTCATAATGCTAATGTAACATTTAAAGGGCGCCTGAGTTCAGAGGAGTTTACTTCCTGTTAAATATGTATGGGATTTCAGCCTTAGGCTGTGAAGCAAAGCAGCAGGGATTGAATGTGGATCTAGTTTCCTGTGTAATCTAATTGTTTTGTTGTTCGGGACATAGATGGGCAATATAGAGGACAGCCACAAATAAAGCACAGCAATGCTTGACGCTAACTTAGAAACCACAAGGCTGTTGTCTTTTTGAGAAAGGACCTCTGATCCATATTATTTTCAGAATGTGACATCAGAGATCTGTCACAAGGTGAATGTAACCTGAGTGGGAAAATCAGGTGGGAAGTATTATTATATCTTCAGAATTTGGGCTTTTATAGTTTTGATCAATCCTATCCAGAAACTTATTTTTTTTTAATGGCTGTACAGGATATAAATTCTGTCGTGGCAGCCTGTAAATCTCTTAATATTTTCACTGCTTGACTTTGCTACCTCTGTCGTCTTCTTGGTATCCTATGAGGTGCAATTTTTGTTTTTTTGGTCTCCCTGTCAGGTAGAAGACAGCTTGGAGCTTTCCTTTCAGGGAGAAGGTGACGTGAAGCTTGATATTTTTTTCTTCTATGAAGAGGATGACCACATGTGGAACGGAGGAACTCAGGCCAAATCAGGGAAAAAATTCAAGTATGACTTGTATTCGTTATCTGTGAAGGGAGGAAAATGAGTTTTGTGAATTGCAAAACGTGACATGATCTTAGCAAACAGCGTGGAGCTGTATGGGTAGCAACACATGGATTCCCAGTGTACTTATTATGTCAAACAGTTAAATCTTCTGAAGGTGATTCTCAAAACAGCAGTGCCCTGAAGCTCCATGGAAGCTTCTCATGCGTTCTCCAGGGTTTAAATATCAGTTGTGGCAGACAGATTTCCCTTAGACAGTTCCTCATCACTTCCAGTGAAGGAGGGTGGATGAATTCTAGTTCATGTCTCAGTCGGGCAACAGTGAGGCCTAGGAAACTCAGGGCCTAGTTAGGAGTGCTGTAGAACATGGCCCAGAATCCTTTGCAAGATGCTAGGGTTCTGTAGCAGACATTGGCAGAGGATGATGGGAAGGGTAGAAAGTTTGAAAATCGCTGCTGAATGTAGTAAAGTGACTGTAGGAAGAGCAAAAGCTCCACACATTCTGCCTGATCTGTAATGCCTGGAGCTAAGGGAAGTGGAGTAGAAGCAAATGGTTGTTTAAGCTAATGATGTATCCAGTTCCTGTAAGACCTGCAGATTATATGTTCTTCTAAAACCAGCAGTAGCCCTGACATCTAATCTGTTAAACAGGTGCTAAGTAAGTCTAATATCATGCTAGCTAAATAGAAATTATAAGGAGGGGCAGCTGAGAAGTTAGCAGAGGTTTTTTCCCCCAGGGTTCTTTCCTGAGCTTAATGGTTTACTTGAGATTTGGGTTTTTTTTCCACCTTAGTTGGTTAGTCACAAAGGACTTGTAATTGTACCTTGCAACAGGAGACAGTTTTGTATCATTGTAGAAGATTTTTTTTTAAAAAGTTTCTCATGGAAGGCGAAAAGACCTTTGCACCCTTTCTGGCCTGCTGTATGGATCTCTGTGCCATTTCTCTGCATGTTCTGTTTTAGTTGCAACGTCTGCCACAGGGGGCAGAGGCAAGAGAGGCAAAATAGCCCTGTGATGACAAGCTTGCTGGAACACAACAGCTGCTCTGTTTGCTGACTGGAGAAGAGGCGGGAGGGTCTTGTCGAATTGCTCATTTCCAGGCCAAATGGGAATCCTGTGTGATGTAAACAAGGGACGTGTGTCCTCCTTTCTGTCTGCTGTTGATCGCTCTTTCTGAACAAAAACTGTAATTGTGCAAGCTTCAGCACACCGATCTCACTTGCACCCCAAGGCTTCCTCTGAGGCAATTCAGGGTGCTCTGCACAGACTGTTTGATTTCCTCCTCAGAATAAGATTGTGAGGTTGACCGGGCAGGGAGAATATCTGGGCCAGTGAAACTTCAAAGCCAAGCTAAGCTTTGAACCCAGCCCAGCTCTGCTTCTGGCCCAGCATCGTCTCCACCATACCACAACAACTCCAAGGTTGTAATCCCCCCTTTTCCCCTTAAATTACAGAATTAATTAGAATCTGGTTTATGCAAATGATAGAAACAGTGGGAAAACTCCCAAGAAGGAAGTGGAAATTATCTTTGGTTCAATAACGTTGTGCTTGTACAGCCCCAGAAATGGATACTGGCATCAAAATTCCTGGGACATATTATCTTCTCTTGCTCTGGCCAGAGAAGAAGAGAAGTTTTGCATAATTTATACTAGTTGCAGAAATCAGGTAATTCTTGCTGCAGAATTATTAGTTTCAGGATATATGCAGCATTGTTCATTTGCTGTTCCTCCACACTGAATGTTAAAGATGTGACAATGTAGTTAATGGGAAGGGGTTTTTTTTAAAATGCACCTCTTTACCTTCTGCCCCTTTTGAACCACAGGTATCTGTTTCCCAAGTTCACACTATGTTGGACCGAGTTTGTAGAACTCAAGGTGCGTGTACCATGTGAAACTCTTCAGTACATTGAAGCTAACTACGGTAAAGAGTGGAAGATGCCAGTGAAGGAGTGGGACTGGAAGAACTCACCCCCGAACGTGCAGCCCAATGGGATCTGGCCCATTGATGAGTGGGAAGAAGTCATTCAACTCTACTGAACTGTTTGCAAGACCCCAGAATGTATTTGCAGGATCTGTCCACTGAGACTTTTGCCCACTGTCAAGAATGTTTTACTATTTAACTGAGACACTTTTTAGTTTTTCTCAACACCGCACAGATTGGTATACTGCTTCAAGACGCTAAGAAATCCCATATCAAGGAGTCAGTGGAGGGAGAAAGTAATGCTGATCTTCTGTTTTAAAACTGTGCCTCAGGAAACTTCCTGTAGGAAAAACAAAACAACCCAGTCTCCTAAAATGAAAATAAGAGTTAACTTGCCAGGGAGAAAGTGGGAGGAGATCTCTCACCTTGGAAGGTTTCTAATGCAGAGGAAGGCATGTAATTCTTGTAAGTTAGCATTGTTATGAAGAGACGTCTGTCAAGTTCTGTGCAGCGTTCATTAACTACATCTCTTTGATGTAAATCAGATTAGGGTTTATTAATGATAAGCATGTTCACAGCAAGGACTGGTCTTGCTAAAACTGACCTCCACCTATCAGACTATACCTTTATACCTTACTGTGACCATTAGTTACACAAGCATTTGGGCACACAAATTCTGGCAGACAATTACAGTAATTCAAAGAAAAACACACTCCCTCTTCCCTCCACAGTTCAGATAGGGTTTTTTTCAAAATCAAAAGTTGACAGACTCTGCACATACAGGTAACAGGTAGCCTTCACTGCAAAGAAAAGGAATGAAAAGAAAGGTTACTAGGGCAGAAAGATTATTTATAGAATGTTACAAAGAATGTGAGCATCCAGACCGAATGAAAGCAAAAGAATGAGAACACAAGATACATGAAAATGTTGTATGACAACATGGCAAAGTCCATCATGGGCTGGCAGGGGAAAGTGTGTTTGTTGTTTCCATGTGCACGCTTCTCAGTGCAGGGGTTTTGGATGGGAACACTTAGGCATGGTCAAATGATCAAGTTTGCAATTTGGCAGCTATTGCTGAAGTCAGTGCATGGAATGAAGAGAGCCACACAATGGTTATGTTTTTCCCTTCTGTGCAAAGCTTGGAGTGGAGGAACTTTTTCAAAAATTAGTGCCAAAACATGAGAAGTTGCAAGAATGACTTTCCTGATTTTTCAGCTCCCCTGCCTGCATTATGGTGCTATTTCCTAAATGGGCAGCTTTTGAAACAGGAAGTGCAGGCAATTATCTCTTTTCCCGAGCCACTATAACGTGATCCGAGTGTTGGACTAGGATGACCCAGGCTCAGATTTTCAGTCTGCCCTGGAAGCTCACTGGGTGACCTTGGGCCAGCCACATACTTTCAGCCAAACTTACATCACAGGGCTGTAGTTGGAAGGACAGTATGGAGGGAAGACCCATGCAGACTGCCCTGAGCTCTTCAGAGGAAGGATGAAATGAAAATGTGGCAGATTTTCCAGTATCTGCAGTGTCCATTGTCATGCCACACCACTTTCTTTTCCGCATGCCTTTGGGAAACCCAAGTTTAGTTTCACAGAGGAAGGCTGAAATGCAAGGGTTATGATACAGTAAGTTTGTGCTTCCTGCTCTGGTCCTGGAAATCTTTTTTGTTTTGTTTTAATATAGGTTAAAGTTCAGATTAACCATCTCGGTATGAAGCTGGGGGAATGGGTGCGAAAGGGCATAGGTGCTGCCTTAGTTCCTCCCTTAAATAACAAGTGTTCGATATTTACTAAATGGAAGATGGTTTTGGTGAGGAGGGAGCTGGTTACTTGCTCCCACCACTGCTATTTCTGTGTGATTCTTCCGTGGTAGTTCTAATTATTTCCTTTAAAAATGCCAGGTGGTTTGGTATCTAGCTGTCTTTCATGAATTTTTATGAGGGGAAATGAATGAGGAGAAAAAGGAGGAGAACTGATCTCCAGTGCAATCCTAAACAAAGTTGTACCCTTAAAAGTCCATTGACGTTGGCCTGACCTGGATAGCCCAGACAAGTCTGATCTCAGAAGCCAAGCAGGGGCAACTTTGGAAAGTACTTGGATGGGAGACCTCCTTGAAATACCAGAACTGGGAGGCAGGCACCTCTCTGAATATCCTCTAGTCACCCAGCAGGGGTAGTCACCAGAGGTCGCCATGACTTCCAGGTGTGCGCACACGCACACACCCACACCAAGAAAAACCTGAAATCCATTGAAGTCAGTGGGCTTATGAAAGTCCATCAGTGGCTATTAGCCACAGTGTATGTGTGTATATAAAATTTTTTGCCGCTGTGTGACACAGAGTGTTGGACTTGATGGGCCGTTGGCCTGATCCAACATGGCTTCTCTTATGTTCTTATGTAAAGTGAAACTCTGCTTAGGATGGCACCGCTGGTTCTCCAAAGTCTAAAACTGTGGCTGCAGAACTGACAAAGTTACCATTAAAATGTAGTTGGCTGTCTGCTTCCACAACATGTTCATTTACACCCTATTCAGCAGAAGGTTGCTGACCAGCTGATTGGTAGCCTCTCCCTACATACAGATGTCATCTGTGGCAATGAAGACTAGCAATCTGAAGAGCTAAAGCTGCATACTGAATTTTTATCTGTCTTACATTCCAACTTCCTCCTTGAGGAGGTGAGAATTTTCTGTTTGTGTTTAAAGTAAGCATTCATTTACTAGTCCCAAAATCGGCAAGGAGTGACTTTTTTTGTCTGATCTGTTGTCTTAACCTGATATATATTTTAAAACTCAGATGTGTGTTGTTGGGGGTTTTGTGTGTGTGTATATGAGCAGGAAGGATATCTTGGATTCTCTGTTTGATTTAGTCAGGTATGGAGCAGAGCAGCAGCCTAATACTTTAAACATGGGTGAAAACCAAGCTATGTGTTCATGATTAACCAAATTCCTTCCCATTTATACTACTGTAATGTTAAATGTGAACTGTGTGGTATTGCACTGGTTTTACCTCCCTGCTTCCTTTAGCTAGTTTGGTGTAGTGGTTAAGTGTGAGGACTCTTATCTGGGAGAACCGGGTTTGATTCCCCACTCCTCCACTTTCACCTGCTAGCATGGCCTTGGGTCAGCCATAGCTCTGGCAGAGGTTGTCCTTGAAAGGGCAGCTGCTGTGAGAGCCCTCTCCAGCCCCACCCACCTCACAGGGTGTCTGTTGTGGGGGAGGAAGGTAAAGGAGATTGTGAGCCGCTCTGAGACTCTTCGGAGTGGAGGGCGGGATATAAATCCAATATCTTCTTCTTCTTCTTCTAGCCCAGACCTGAGTGACGTGCAAATAACTATAGCTGTGCAGCCAGCTGCATACAGCAGCCCACCAAGTGCTCGATAAACTCCCTCTGTTTGCAGCTTGCTTGGGCTTGCAAATACCAAAGAGAGTGTGTTATGTATCTGAGTTTGCGGGTGTGGCCATGGGCTTTGTTCAGTCTTGGTGGGTCACAAGTTTTTGTTGTTCCAGTTGGTTGTAACTTTTTTGTTGGTGTAGTTATGCTCTTGGAGGTTAATCAAAAAGGAAGGTGGATTGGTTAGTTACTAACTGCATTGGAATCTAGATGGTCAAGCATTGGCTTTGCAGCTGAAGGAAGCACCCCTCCCATTGATGGACATAGTAAGACAACGATTGCATGAATGTGAATAAAACTCATACAAAGTGCAGAATATCCATCATGCAAATGTCAAAATGAAGCAGCTTAAATCCCTTCCTTCTGTCGATTAAATGAAGGTGTGGTCTGGATCTTGGATGGTCAGCTGCTTTAAAAGCTGAGAGAGACCCCGAAGGTTTCAGTGGTACATCTGTCAGGGTCTTATGTGCAGTGGCTTTTCCTAAGGGGATGTGGAGACTTGATTAGAGGGCATCAACAACTGAAATGGTGCTAGGTTGCTTCCTTGTCTCCATCTAGGCCACTATCTGGAAAATCAGTATGCTATAGTGATTAGACTGTTGAACTTGGGCTGGAGACAGCTGAGTTTGAATCTCTGTTCAGGTCATGAAGTTCACTGGGTGATCTTGGATCAGTCATCTCAGCCTAGCCTGCCTCACAGGGTTATTGTGACATGGGAAATAGTCTTATCCAGCTACACTTCCATGTATTATTTTGAAGAAAGGGTAGATATAAACAGGAGGAATGAACAAATAACCAGAGAGTAATATTTTGCTTTCAGCTGTTGCATTAAAATTAGTTTTAACATGGTTATTTTTTTTCTCTTCCTTTAATGTGGGAGGCTAGAGAACAATTTTGAAATTGGCTGAAATAAAACAGCAAGCAAAGTTCCTGAAAAACACATTTGTGCTTGGTGAAATGAAAGCTTGGCATGGTGTATCTATGTTTTCATGTAGTGAACTGTGGCCTGAAGTCTGTTAAAATAACTTGGAATTCTGTTACGCAAAGCACAATAGTGGGGTCACTCCATACGTGGCTAATGAATGTTAATATGGTATTTTCCAATGCATTAAAAAGTCCATATAGCTTTTCTTCTGTAGACTGAAAAAGGCTAACTATGAGAAAATGTCCCTCTAGATTTAAAAAAAAAATCAGTTATGATATGATATTGTGTTTAACAATTTTTTTTTTTTAAAGATGTGCAAAATCAATTGTGATTTTGTACCCTTGCAATGACACTTTACAGTGGGGCATTTTTCACTAGCCCCCCCACCCCCGCAACGACTACATCATGCTCCTATTCTTCCCGAGAGTCCCCAGAATCCTAGGGGCAGCATGGGTGGGGTGGGGGAGGCTGTGGACTGGAGCTGGAGGAGGAGGAAGCAGTGAAATTCTGTTTGAGCACAGGCTCTGCTTGCAGTTTGTTGGATTTAACCCAACAGGGCCCAATCCTTACAAGTTAGTTGTGCTCGTGCTCCCATTGAAATCAGTATGATCAGTTAACCTCCACTGTGTTTTCTGGATTGGCACATGAAGCTGCCTTATACCGAATCAGACCTTGGGTCCATCAGAGTCAGTGTTGTCTACTCAGACTGGCAGCAACTCTCTCCAGGGTCCCAGGCAGAGAGAGCTCTTTCATATTACCTGTTGCCTGGCTCTTTTTAAAGTGGAGATGCCAGGGATTGAACTTGGGACCTTCTGTATGCAAAGATGCTCTACCGCTGAGCCACAGCCCCTCCCCAGTTTTTATACATGCGTTACGTAGAGGGATTTTTTTTCCCCCTTAGAAAGTAATTGCTGCCTTGTTTGTTGGCCCTCCAGGGCAAGTGTTTGGCCAGGGTTTGTGGAACAGGAAGCTGGACTAGATGGACTGCTGGTCTGATCCAGCTGGTCTCTGGTCTTCTTACATAATCTGAAGGGTGTTGTGTGTGGTTTTTAAAAAAATAACAGTGTATGTCTATCATGGCACTTTTGTTTATAATAAAACTATTGAAAGCAACAGTAGTTGATTTATTCACAATACCGAAGGTACCAGAGCTTGTATATTTTGATGTCTGTAACCTGTGGCTCAGATACCTTACAAAGAGCAGAAAAGCTGCAAGAGAAACATAAGATACTTCGACTGCATGCATTCAGGGAACAACTTGCACCTTCTTCTCTGGGCTGCTGGAGCTTGTGCAACATGTCTTCCGTAACTTCCCCATGCACCCCAAAATCCCTTTGTGTAAGGTCAGGGAAGCTCACAAAGTATCACTCAGCCTTGGAACGTACTGAGGAATGGGGGTTATGTACATAGGCATCCTTTCACAAGCACCTTTCTAACTATGGCTTTTGCCATCAAATCACAGCTGACTTTGGCAACTCCATAGATGTTCAGAAGTGGTTTGCCATTGCTTCCTCTGCATCATGACCCTGTTATTCCTTGGAGGTCTCCATTAAATACTAGTCAGGGCTGACTCTGCTTAGCTTCCAAGACCTAACAAAATCTGGCTAGTCTGGGTTATACAAGAGTGTATTTGGGATGAAATTTAGGAAGAGCAAGAGAAAAAAAAAGACTTTATTAACAAAATCAATCTTCATTAGCTACAGTGGTAGGGGAAAAAAATGAGAGAAAGAGACACATTCACAGAATGTTGATTCTGTGAATTAGGCAGATTGTGAGAAGGACAGCGAGAAGGGTTACATCAATGTTTAGTTCCTGTGGCCCTTTCTTACATGCCCAGGGAAATGCTGATTGACAATTTGGGGTCAGTCAGTATTTTTCTCCAGGCCAGTTTGGCAAGAGATTCTGGAGGTTTTTGCTATATGCTGAGCATGAAGCAGCGGTCACTGTGTGTGTGTGTGTGTGTGTGTGTGTGTGTGGAAGGTATTTGTAAGTTCCTGTGTTGTACAGGGGGTTGGACTAGATGACCATGTAGGTCCCTTCCAACTCTATGATTTCAAAATGCATCACAGAGAAATCAAAAGGCAATGTAGGCAGTTCTACAAATGCAACACGGAGCAATTCCTAGATGTTGCCACGCACAGCTAGTTCCCATTTAGTATACCTGTGCATGTGTAAGGAAGCATGGGAGAGAGAGATGGGGAGGGAGAGGGTTGTGGAAAATGCCAAGGGGGAAGATAGGTTGACCAAGAC
Organism: Heteronotia binoei; assembly: GCF_032191835.1. NCBI lineage: Eukaryota > Metazoa > Chordata > Lepidosauria > Squamata > Gekkonidae > Heteronotia > Heteronotia binoei. The sequence goes on from NC_083226.1 coordinate 34,374,287, forward strand.
GGAGAACAACAATTGAGCTAAGAGGAGAATGGAGGTAAAATGGGCAGGAAGGGGTGGGTAGAGCTGCGGAGTTAGGCTGGCAGCACAGAACCAGAAGATGAGGTATTGCTGGCTGGGAGAAGGGGGAACTCTGGAGAGGAGGAAAGATTTGTATGTTGCCTGATCCTCAGGTGTGTGTTATTATTAAATTTATATGCCATCTCTTACCACCAAGCGGTCTTCAGGCAGCTAACAGCAGCTAACATATGAATAGATCTCAATTAAAAACAAGACAAATAAAACTAAAAGGCAGCCCATATAAACAGACCTGACTAATGAAAAGCTAAATGGAAGAGTTCTGCTTTGCAGACTCTGCAGAACTTAAATCCCACAGGGCCATGTGCTGTTTGATAGCTGAAGCCACCTGGATTTATTTTTTATTTATTTTATTATTATTTATTTTATTGGATTTATATCCCACCCTCCTCGCCGAAGCAGGCTCAGGGCGGGATATAAATCCAAGGAATCCACCACAAAGAAGGTCCTCATCTTGGTAGATGTCAGGCAAATATCCCAGGGGCCAGGCTTCACAAGCAGGTTGAAGAACATAGGCTGAAGATTTTGAGAGGGGGGACATATTGGAAGAGGCAGTCCACCATGTATTAAGGTCCCAGACTGTATTGCCAAGTCACAGCAGTGAAGTCCTAGGGCAAACCTGAATCTAAAACTGGACTATGCCAGGCCCTGAAATTAATACCCGTTTTTGCCATTGGTGGGGAATCAGCTCCCTATGGAGATACGGGCCCTACCAGATTTGTTACCTTTCCATAGGGCCTGTAAGACCAAGTTATTCTGCCAGGCGTTTGGGTGAGGCAAGCGGGCGTCCTTCTCCTTATTGCCCATACCATCGGCTATCCTCCCCCACAGTGATCCACCACCTGATTTATCAAATCTGGGCCACTGATTATATTCTAACCTGCACTATGAGCCCGCCCACCTTTGTCATATAGTACTGTATTGTGTTTTAATTGCGTTTTATTGTACTTGAATGTTTTTATCTGGCTATAATCAGCCCTGAGCCCGCTTGGGAAAGGGCGGAATACAAATTTACCTAAATAAATCCCACCCCACCCCCCTCTTTTACTCTGAGGGAAACACTGATTATCGCAGAAGGTGAATTTATCCTCAATATGATTATTTGATTGCTTTATCTGGCAGGTCTGTATTATTTGAGTTAACCTGAGTGGGTTTAGACTGTTTCATAAACACCAGTAATTTCACTGATTTCAGTTAGATTTGAGTGCAACTAGGTTGGAATGATAGTACAGAATTATCAGTTCTTGCAGTTGGGTTGGAATGGTGGTGGAGACATACCAGTTCCTGCAAAGAGCTTGTCATTTCATACTGGGGTATTAAGCATATCAAGCCGACAAAGCTCATGCGCAGCTATGCAGGCTGTTCCCTTCTCATTTGTTTGTAAATGTGATTCACTCACGATTTTAATTTTAATGGGGAATTGGTTCTCCCATCAGGTGGCCAGCATAGTGACCTTTTAAGAAGGTAAGGAATCGCCTAATAGATCCCAGTTTCTCTGTACTGGGAAGTAACAGGTGCACAGTGCACATTCCTATTATAGTAGCTCCTATAAAAAGCAACATTGTTCTTGGCATTGGAATGAATAACCTCTATCAAATCCTTGGTTTCTGGAGTTCTCTGTGCAGTTAGCTTCCTTTCTGGCCTTAGTAAAACAAAGACTGTTTTCCTTCTGATAGAAAATGGTTCCTATATTCAAATTTAGAGTGAGGGGAATTCAACACTGTTGTTGACATATAAAAATTGGAAAGTGAAAACATGTTCTTCGAGTTCAGAATATTGAGGTTCGAATCCACACATTTTGGATTATTCCTTTGGGTTATTGAGGCTTGAATCCACACATGCAATAGCCTCCTAGATCGTGACCAGTATCTATCTACCTGATTCTCTGTAGTATTTTTCTGTGAAAGTAAGGAGCTGTGGCTCAATGATATAGCATGCCAAAGGCCACAGGTTCAATCTCCAGCATCTCCAGTTAAAAAGAATCAGGTAGCCCTGACCTGGATAGCCCAGGCAAACCCGATCTCAGAAGCTAAACAGGGCCGATTTTGGCAAGTACTTGGATGGGAGATCGCCTTGGAATACCAGCAGTTGGGTGGCAGAGGCAGGCTTTATTCAGCACCTCTCTGGATATTCTTTTGATTTTTTTTGTGGTGGGGGGGGGAACAAAGCTTAGAAAAGTCTCTAGCTACCAGAGAACACCTGCAATGTTGAGAAGTAAGAATTAACCAGGCTATCACCAGCTAGATCCTGCATCACCCTTCCATGCCAGGGAAGTTAATGGCCCTGTGCTAATCCACACCCAAAGGGCTGGCCCTGCAACTGCATTAAAAATTAAAAAAAAGAATCACCAGATCCTTCAGAAGATGGAAGAACAAGAGGGAAAGCACTTGGAATGCAACAGTTTGCTTTCTCTAGAACCTGAGATGATGATGTCTATTTCTGAGAAAATAGCTAAGATGGAAGTACTCCAATCCTAGGGAGCTCAGGAAATACTCTTTTTCCCATGCTTTCAGAGAAATTGACAAAGGCGCTTGAATATTGTCTTTTTTGATTTGAAAATAATTCATGCTGCTCTTCAGAACAATTATGTATGATAGCGAAACAAGAAAACAATTTACAGAAATTGGATAGCTATGATGTGTTTCCCCACACAAACATATTTTCATACATGGTTTTTGTTTGCTTATAGTTGATTGACAACCAAAAGGTCTTTTCTGCTTGGAATTTCAAAATGCTGAGTCTGCTTGAGCCACAGAGAGAGAGAAAAGAAAGTTATGCAAAACACGGCGCCTGTCCCCTGACAACAATGGGACCTGGCAGGAGACTGCAAATGCCACAGACTGGGTAGCTATAAATTCAGACACAATTCCATGTTTTTCATATGAACGTATGAAGCTGCCTTATACTGAATCAGACCCTCGGTCCATCAAAGTCAGTATTGTCTACTCAGACTGGCAGCAGCTCTCCAGGGTCTCAAGCTGAGATTTTTCACACCTTTTTGTCAGGACCCTTTTTTGGAGATGCCGGGGATTGAACCTGGGACCTTCTGCTTACCAAGCAGATGCTCTACCACTGAGCCACCGTCCCTCCCCCTTATCCAAATATATGGTATAGCTGGTATGCTTGAGTGGATCATTAACAATATTGACATTTTTCAGCAGCGACTGAATGCATTGACTGAAATGGAAGCAGACCAAAAGTGATGCCAGGGCAAAAATACCCGATAGATAGATAGATAGATAGATAGATAGATAGATAGATAGATAGATAGATAGATAGATAGATAGATAGATAGATAGATAGATAGATAAATTAGGGGTGATGTGGGGATGCTGCTGCAAATGGTATATGTGTGCCAAATTCATCCTTCCCTCTAATGCATGGCACCTCTCGCTCTGGTGATGTTATTGTGTGCATTCTCCTTCCCCTACCTCCAACAGCCAATAATGTAAAGAAACACACCATGTAATGTCAGTGCAATATATATTGGAGGAACTTAACCTTGGAATACTCTTCACTAGCAGCCATTCTAGGGGTGCCAGGTCCAATTCTGGAAATATCTGGGGACTTTGGGGATACACCCAGGAGATTTTTGGAGTGGAGCCAGAAGCAAGAATTGTCCTCAGTAGTCTAGACCAGGGGTGTCAAACATTGGGCCCGCAGGCCAGATCTGGCCCCCAGAGGGTTCCAATCAGGCCCTCCAACAGCTGTCAGTCTGCTTCATTCTCTCTTGCCTGCTTTGTCCGGTCGCAGCTAGCAAAGCAACCTCTCCTTGCTCCTTCCTTCTTTCCCCTCCCTTTTCCTAAAGGGAGGAGGAGGGAGGAAGAGCATCAGCCAATGAAGGAGCTTGGCTCTATAGCGCTGCTGTGTTGATTAAGTTTGCCAGGCTCAATCAGTCACCCTGCAGAGCTACTGAGCCCAGCCTCTCTTCCTTTTAGTGATTGAAGCTCCTCCCTCTCCTTGTCCCTTGGGCAAGGAAGGAAAGAGATCCAGCTTCCTCTTCCCAGTTCTTACCATTGGGAGAGATACAAAGAAAGCACTTTTAAGGCTACCGATGTTTTATTGAAGGTATGAGGTTTTTGCCTTGCTACACACACAGAGAGAGTGACTTTTGTTGGGCTTGTTATGGGTACAACTGGATTCCCCTCCTCTTTTTCACTGTATTCATGCCCTCCAGTCTTTCTCAATAGGAAAGCACATGAACTGTTTAGAAGAACAATAACAAGCCAGCATTAGGCTGAGAGTGTGTGTGCAGCCCAGGTTTACTCAGCAAATTTCCCTTGATTTTTCTTTTACATTTTCCTTTGATTGGTGATCTTGAACTTAGATTTCCCAGATAGTAAGTAGGCAGATACTGAGCACTGTACATGGCTGTCTCTCTGTTCTTGCACTGCCACGTAGGAATTGTAGTTATTTTTTGGGGAATACTATAGTTTTGTAGACAAGCACATAGCCCTCAGTCTGTGCCACGGTGCCTTTACATGTTCTTGACTAGCACATGAAACAGCTTCTGTACAAAAACTCACACTGCCCAGCTGCTACATGTTTTCCTCTGGGTCTTAGGCTCCAAGCATTGACTATGAGATCTTTGTAAAGAATGTCCATAAATCAAAAGTAGGTTTGCAACTTACAAATATGCACACCTGAACAGCATATTCAAGACTGGTAGAGCACAGACAATGTCTGCAGTTTTTGATGCAATAATTCGTAGCAAGAGGTGACATTTATCAGAGACAGTAAAACAAAATATTGCAAGCATGCTAATGTTTTAAGCATGTTCTATTTTAAGTAAAAAAAATCATTGTGTTTGTGCCGTTTATAAAGTTTATATGTTTGCTATGCACATGGCCTGGCCCAATAATGTCTCATTTATGTCAAATCCGGCCCTTATAACAAATGAGATTGACATCTCTGGTCTAGCCTTTCTCTCTTCCTTTCCTTGCACCCAACTCAGCCAGAGATGACAATACTATCAGGTTGACTGTGAAGGTTTTGCTCCTTTTAATTTTCTTTTTCCTTGAGAGTTATCTGAGGAAAATATCTGAAGACAATATGAGAACAAGCTGAAAGGAAAGCAGACTTTCCCAGGAGTCCTGGCACCATATGTCTGATCAGTCAGGGTGCCAAACCTAGCCCTGATCACACCCTTCTCTTCTGGAACAAGCATTTAGGCCTGGCCTTTGTCTACAGCATCATTTATTCATTTAAGGGCCAGGCCAGTGTTTGCTTAGAAATCTCTCTACCAGGCAGCTGGGGGACGTGGCTACCCAAAAACCACAAAGCAGGACCATGCTAGGCTGCTGACCGATTAAGGCGTCTCCAGTGTAAACATAGAGACTTTTCATCCCAAAGCAGCAGTGGCGGCTGCTAGAAAAACAGAAATGAGGGTGCTGACAGAGAACAGCGATAAGTGGGGTATAATGTCAGTTCAAGATGAGAGGCTACAAAAGTCAAACAGCAATTTGAGGGTACTATAGCAGCACTTAAGAGCCTTGACTTTCCAGTCTGCCTGAAAGGCCAAAAGTGGCATTAATTAGCTAAAATGCAAGGGAAAAGAGGCTATTTGTTTTTAACAAACCTGAAGAGTTAGAAGGGGAAATTAAATGAGATGAATCATTATGAGGGGTGCCATTTCAGACTTCTGTTAGTCTACGGGAAAATCAAGTGGTGATGGATAGTTTGGGGAAGGAAAGGTTCACAGCTAGGCTTGCTAGCTCTGGGCTGGGAAATACCTGGAGATTTTGAGGGTGAAAAGCCTGGGTGGGGAGAGGAGGGGAGGGACCTCAGCAGGGTATAATGCCACAGAGTCTACCCCCTAAAGCAGCCATTTTTTCCAGGGGTACTGATCTTGATAGACTGGGAATCAATTGTAATAGTAGGGGAGCTCTAGGTACTAACTTAAGACTGGCAATATGTCTTGAGTTTGTTTTGTTGAGGTTGCTTTTTTGTACCTCACAATAGTCACAGATCATAGGTTTTTCTATGAGGTAATGCTGTGAAGCCTAAAACTCCTTCTGTTCTGTCTAAATGGTACCACTCAGTGGAGTTGCTAGATTTCATGGATTCTCCCAGAATTACTACTGAGTGAATTACAGACTATAGAGATCAGTTCCCCTGAAGAAAATAGTGGATTCAGAGGGAAGACTCTTCTATAGTAATAAAAGCATCATCCATCTGTTATATATTTATATCCTGCCTTTTTCCACAGAGGGGATGAGGTTGCCAGCTCTGGATTGGGAAATGTCTGGAGATTTGGGGATGCAGCTTGGGGACAACAGGGTTTTGGGAGGGAAGGAACCTCAGCAGGGTATAATGCCATAGAGTCCATCCCCCAAAGCTATTTTTTTCCAGGGGGAAATATTTTGGTCATCTGGAGATCCACTGTAATAGCAGCAGATCTCCTAGTGCCATCTGGAGGCTGGCAACCCTAAATAGGGCTCCAAAGCAGCATACATCATTCTCCTCTCTTCCATTTTATGCACACAACAATCCTGCAAGGTAGGTTAGGTTGAGAGTGTGTGACTGGCCAAAGGTCACCCAGTAAGATTCCATGGCAAAGTAGGGATTTGAACTTGGTTTCCCCAGATCCTATCCGACACTTTAACTACTACACCACACTGGCAAGGCATAACTCATCAGAGGTTAAAGCTAGAAGAGTCCAAATTGGCCACCAGCTGCAGGGTGATTGTAGGAGACTCAGGGCCAAAATGGAAAGACATAAGAAAATCTTGGCCCAAGTTAGACAAACCACAACCACACTATGCTATTTGCAGTGGAAGCTAAGGGTCTCTATTGATGGCAGGCATAATTCAAGAAATAATGCTACATGTCTGAAAACAGGCCACCAACCCCAGAATGATGATGGAAGTTGCAGTGTCAAAAATCAAGGTTACTGGAGCACCCTGAAACCAGGTTTTCTTCACAATAAGCTACATGTAATAAGAGAGCTTTTAAGCAACCTGTGTCTCTAATACTTAGATCCACAATCTGCTATGGGAAGTTACAAGCTGACACACACTCAGCCAGACCTACCTCACAGGGTTGTTGTGAGGATAAATGGAGGAGAGGAGAACAATGCGGCTTTGAGTCCCCATTGAAGAGAAAGACTGGGTATTACATTTGTTATAAATCTAATTTTTAATGACATCGCAAAGGACTATTAGATTTTTCAAGAACACAGTAATAACAACATCCCGGCACCTGAATCGGGAGTTCTAAGTTCTGTTCTACTTGTATAACTGTAACCCAGGCACTGGTAGTAAGGGCAAGTTTAAGGCTTCTTTCTTAAATCCCCCCTCCCACTCACACACCTTGGCTTCAGCAAAGTAACTATTTATTGTAACAAACACAGTTTTGCACACAGGGTATGGTACTCCCCACTTCCCCAAACTTCTTTCCCTTCCCAAACCAAAGATCCAGTAGTCAGCGCCCCAAAAGTGCTTCTTTCTTTGATGAAGCTGGTCCAGCCGCAGTCCTCAGAGCCTCTCTCCTCGCCATCCAAGAGAAGAAGTCAGGTCTCCAAAATCCCAAGATATTTCCTGAATTGGACTTGGCAACCTTAGTAAAGAGTAGAGGGGGCGAAAGCATCCTTTTGCTGCTTTGTTAGATCATGGGGAAATATTAACAACCCCCAACTCTGCTATTAACAAAGGTTTGCCACTGCTAGGGTTAGCAGACCCCCACCTGAGCTAGTAACCCTAGTGAGGTAGATTAGGCTGAGAGCATGTGACCATCTGAAGGCCAACCAGCAGGCTTCCATGGGAGAGCGGAGAAAGGGTGGATGTTGTAAGCTACTTTGAGTTCCCATAGGGCAGAAATCCAAGGTGTAAATGAAGTGAATAAATAAAATAAACAGAGCAGAAACAAGAAATTCTCAAGCATCAAAAACTGATTAAAAGGATACAGGTATCCAATGAAACCAATTTTTATCAGGAGTATAGAGGTATATTAATTGCTGTGTGCAACCACCATTTCAACTGTGCTTACAGCTAAATGTGGAGAAGGGATTCCTCCAGTAATACAACAAGGTGAGCAACCACCTATTCACTTCTGCTCTTTGGATACACAGCAACTTTCTCCTGAGGGATCTGCCATGCCCGAAGGGTTTTGCTTTAATGCCTTTCAGGGCTGGCAGTTACACCCCTTTAGCACTCTCTCTCTTGTGGTGTTGGTGTTAGTGGTGGGGAAACAAGTTTCCAGTTTGAATTCAGCCAGATAAGAAGAAAGAGGTTTTGCAGCTACCAGGCGAGAAATAGCCAGAGGCGCTGCAAAGAGGTGCTCCTTTTGCTGGCAACAGCTGCTTTTAAGACTAATGCTGCCTCTCGAATTTTGGGGCCCCTCTGCTGAATAGCCTCCAGTGCGGCTGCTTGATCTAAAAGATGTGCAATCCAAAATGTTTTTCAAACACCCGCTGATCAACTCGCTGCACAAACTGAGAATGGCAGCCCTGTTAGAAACACCAGGCCTCTGAGACATCAAGAAAATGCTGGGCCTCGCTGCCATTTGACAGCCAGCCTAGCCTGCATGGACTGAGCAGCTCCCTGTTCAGTTGGGGTCAGGGCCAGATCTAGGGGGGAGGCAAAGGGGGATTCTTGCCCCGGATGCCAATGGAGGGGGGGGGGGCGCCAAATTGGTATGGAGCCCATTGTATTATATGGGACCGTAAGATAGAATGGCCCATAAGGGGGCGTCATTTTTTAATTTTGCCCCCTCCCCCTCAAAAACATGTCGATCCGGTCCTGGTTGGGGTATCTGCATCTGCTGCTACTATTTTCTCCTCACAAGGAAACCATGTAAGAAGGCTACCTGCCTGTCCCTCAGCAATGATCTTCAGCTTTTGTGAACTCTGTCCCTGTGAAGCCGTGAGGAAGAAGACGGATTAATCTGGCTGCTTCTGGTAAGAAATCAGTTAAACTTGAACAACCCATTTAAACAATGCGAGAAATGGCTGCGGCTCCAGATATTCCAAGCACGCCTGTTCTCTCTGTTTCCTTTTCTTCCTTTCTCTCTCTCTGGCCCTTCCCTGCACCCACCAAGGCATGTGCCATCCTGTACCAGTGGATGATTTGTGTTTATAGCAAAATTGGGGACGGTGACCATGTGTGTGAATGGATAATGAGCTGTGGTGAGATAAAGCCTTTTGACTGTATATTTTACTCTACTGAGGTTCTTAACAAATAATCTTTCCGCAATGTGAGCCAGCCCTTATCAGGGAGAGGCAGGTTGTCTGAAATCCTTATCTCCCTGGGCCAGTTAGCTGGAGTGATCCCCTTTTCACAATGAATAGGGAATGAAGAGCCAATACAAAGAGCTCCTCCTTTTCCAGCCTCCTCCTTTTCTTCCCCCCCTCCACCCGAGCAATTGCCGCCATTTACTGGCGATTTACTGAGCAGGGATTTCTGATTTCTCAACTCATAACTCGAGGGTGGCCCTACTGTTTCTGAATAGTTTCTCATCCTTGTAGGCAGGCTAAAAACAAGTCTGTGAACTTACACCAGCACAGTACAGGGCTAAAAGAATGACCTGTCGGAAAGCAACTTCACATTGTACTAATTTCACAGCACATAATATTCCTAGAGGTGATGTGTTGTAGTGGTGAAGCACAGAAAAGAGGAAGAGTCCAGTAGCACCTTAAAGACTAAAATTTGTGGTAGGACATATGCTTCTGTGAGTCACTGCCAGTGACTCACAGAAGCTTACGCCCTACCACAATTTTTGTTAGCCTTTTAGGTGCTAGTGGACTCTTTCTCTTTCCTGTTGCTATAGACAAAGTAACTTGCCCATCTTCATTTATTTCCATGGGTTAGACCTCCATTGTAGGCTTGAGTTCAAATTCCTACATACCATGGAAGTTCTCTGGGTGCTTTGGGCCAGTTACACTCTGTCAGCCTAATTTACCTCACAGGGTTGTTGTGAGGATTAAACAGAGGAAGACAGAACAATGGAAGCCACTTTGGGTCCCCACTGGGGAGGAAGGCAGAGTACAAATGAAATAAATTAATTAGGAATTAAATAATTCCTCTTCAGGTTTTTGAAGTTTCTTTTTCCAAAGTGCAGGCAGGCTCAGACAACTTTTGCTGCCCTGGAGCTGGCAACCCTAGTCTGTCCTGAATCTATTTCCTGTCAATTACATTGGTATTTCCCCTCCTCAAGTTCTCGCATCATGGGACAGGGAAAGAAAAAGTTCATTCTACCTGCTTTCTCTATCGCATGCATAATTTCATAAGCCTCTATCATGTCTCCTTCTCCCCCACTTTAGATTCACATAAACTCCGTAAAAGTTCCTGTGTTGTCTGATTCTGCAAAAATGACTTTTAAGAATTTTAAGAGCCATGAAAGTTGATCAGCAAAGCCATTAAGACTTAATTACTGTGACAGTAGTACAAAGATATGAGGGACTGGACTGTGCATTGAGTGAAATTAATCCTCAGAAAGGATTTATAAATCTGAAATGTGCAGAGCTACCAACTGCCATCATGCGTCTTGTGGCACCTTAAAAACTAATGTCTCTGGCTGTTTCTACACTTGACAGAAGATTCTCTCTCAGTGCGCATTTAAAATGTTCATCTACATTGCACATCACCATCACTTCTGTCTTGCTTTGCATTATCTTAAGTCATCTACACTCATTTTCTTGAATTGTCATCCAAAGCGGTTTCACCCCGGAGTTGCTCCTCACTTTACAAGAGTACTTTTGAACAAGAGTTTTTTGCAGGTGGATTCAATGCTCATAAAATCAGAACCAACCCTGAGTGTAGAAACAGCCATCTGTCTCTTTAATTCTGTCTTGAACGTTCATGAACTCCCTCACCACTCCCTTTTCGTTCACAAAAGCTAACAGGAGCCAGGGTAGGATAACAGTGTCAGACTAAGACCTGGGTTTGAATCCCTACTCTGCCATGGAAGCTTGCTGGGTGACCTTGGCCCAGTCACATGCTCTCAGGCTAGCCTACCTCACAGGGCTGTTGTGAGAATGAAAAGGAGAAGCAAAGAATGTTGTAAGCCATTTTAGGTCCCCACTGAGGAGGAAAGGGGGGGATTCATAAAGTAAATAAAGACAACTAATCCTCTGAAAGTGTTACAGCCTAGTTAATTAAAATGTCCTGGGGACAAATAGACATTTTAAATTAGAAAAGATGTTTGGACATTGATACCCTAAGATCTCTGAGTGGTGTTTAAGCTTTGCAATAACCTGGGGAACAGTTTAGGCTGAGAAACTGTGATTTTCCTGAGGGTACCTACCTAGATTGTTCCAGAAGAAAGCAAGAATCTGAATATGCGTTTCCTTCATCCAGGCTCCATCACGCTGGCAGGCTTAAGCAGAGACTAACAAGTTACGCAGGTTGGTTACCTTTACAGAGGATCTTCTATGTTGGGGAGAATGTCAGCTGGCTGCCTTTTATATCTGCTCAGCTATGGAAACGGCCCATAACTCCCCACCATTTGTCTGCACTGGCCAAGAACCTTTGAAATGGTCATTTGTCCTGTGGTTGGCTACGGTTCTTGGCACGGCGGTCCTCTTTTCCTTGTGTTTTGTGTGTGGTGTGGAGCGTTAATGCCAGCTGTTAGTGGGCTTTCATAGGTTGAGAATTTATAGTGAGAAAAGTACCTGCTGCCTCTTTTCTTTTTATCTTCTGGGTTTTCGCTGCCTCTTGTAATGGTTTCAGTGAAATCAGAGGCAGGTGGGCTGGCGGCAGAAAGCACAGGGGAGCTTTCCAGAAATGCATAATACCTTCAAACGAAGGGTATTTAATAGTACCAGTAATTTCCGCCCCCTGTGAGTTCTATCTTGTTGCAAAAACAACAACCATGGGCAGACCTGAGCATGTAATCTATCTGTATTTGCCTGGCTAGTAGGATAAGACTCTGATTTAAACATTCATCTCTTATTTTGTAAACCCAAACCAATCCTAAAGCTGCTTGCAAAAGTGTGAATTGCAATAGTCAAACAAGAGCAAATCCTAGTGGTGCTTAAGAGAACCTATTAAAAATTAGAACATTGATGTGTTGTTGAAATCAGCTAAAGGCTGTTCTGATTGCAGTGAAGCATTCCGAATGCCCACGGAAGAAGCACAGAAGAAAGATCATAACACAAAATCCATATGGGATTTTGCATTCCAGCAAGTGATGTTTTCATAGGTTTTCCTTCCATAGGTGGAAGGGGCATTATACTGGAATTGATGCCCACAGACAACATAAGGCCAATTGATGCAATGTATGCCCCATTCATAAATTGGATCAAAATCTTTGCAAGGTAGTAGAAAAACAGGTACATTCCCCATCCATATATATAATTTAGTACAGTTGGGTCTCCATGGAGCCATACACTTGATGAACGTGATCTTCTTCATCCCTCTCTTTGAGGAGGAAAAATCACAAATTGGGCCTGTGAGATTCACAACTCTTTCCTTACACTCTGGGCAATTGCTTGTGCAAATAAAGATCAGTGATGATTAGTATTTGTTCAGATAGGAAACATTCTGAGATTCTCCCCAGCAAGAAGGAAGTTCTTAAGCTCTGAATTGGTAAATGCATATGTTGTGTACTCCAAAGGTTTTGGGGGGGGTGGTTTGCAATTCCAATAGCTATTTCTAGATGGCAAAAAAGGAGACAGATACACCTGTGTGCAAAACAACAACAAAAACAAATATGAGACAACAGCCCCTTTAGCACATGCAAAAAAATGTTTGACAGATTGCCTCAGTTGACACAGATGTCACAGGAGGCCTTTAAACAACTCTGCATAATTTCGTTGTGGTATCTTCCAGGTAAAGATTCAAGACAGGCCACTGCTCAAGAATCCACATTCCACAATTGTATTTTGATAAGGGCTGCTAAACTGTAACCTGTGTAAACTATAGCCCAGCACCTTAAATTACACCAGAGTATGGCTGGAAAGCACGCAGTAGTCACTTTGCTGAAACGAGGCACAACTGGGTTTGGTTAGTGCCTGGATAAACCTTCTGGGAATCCTGTCTACTCCACTCTGAGTTCTGTAATGGAAGAAAAGGGGCTATGTTTAAAGAAATTATTCAGGAGGCCAAAAAGCTACCGTTTCTCTCATGCCATTGCTGTCCTCCAGATGGGGCCTGGAGATCTTCCAGAATCAAAGCAGATCTCCAGATTACAAAGATCAGTTCCAGTGGAGAAACAGTTGGAGTGGACTTTATGGCTGAGACCTCTCCCCCAAACCCATCCTCTCCAGTTTTACCCCTCTAATCTCCAAGAATTTCCCAATCCAGAGTTGGCAATCAGTGGGAGACAGGGGTATGACATTACTTTCAGGGAAAACCAGTAAAAACCATAAGTTTCCATTATTCATAGAGAGGACTGACATAACTTTCAAATTTTCATCAGAAGTCTTTTAATTTTTTTTTAATAATTATTTTAAAAATAATCTATACAAGGTGTCCAAATATCTAAAAAATATGTCCATACATGTCTATATTTCATACATTCAAATGTTGATAAGGTTATAAAGTCTTCCATCAAGTGGATTATGGAAGGTGGGCATTTATCTCTTTGGTGTTTTAATAATATAAGTGTTTTAGCAGGAAGTGGGAGCTGGGTTGGGCCTGTTAATCCTATTTACATTTGTTGACTGTAATGTGTAAACCAGGATTTTTTGTGTATTCTTGAATACAATCCAGTTTTCTTGATTCATTGTGGAAAAACATGACTGGATTCTGTTCTATATTGTTTGTGAGGTTCTCTGGGATAAAATAAACTGAACCACTACTTCCCCTCGATCAGCATCTTCTTTGAGTCCATCTTGCTATTATTCGCGGACAAAAACTGGGCTTGGTCTGAGACCAGTTTTGAGAAGGGAATGAGGAGAGTGACTGTCTACAGCTGCAGTGCTGCCCCCTCTTCCCCCCAAAACCTGTTTGCAAGCTTCGTTGTTACAACAGTTACTCTAGCTTTTTCCCCATTTCATCTTTGGCCTCACAGTTTGGGTTCCAAGCATTTCTGCCCCCCCCCCCCACACACACTAAAGGGTACATTTGGCCAGGGGACTTCCAGTTTCTGATCCTTCATATAACAGATATTCCCTATAAACTGATCTAAATTCACATAGGCACCAACACAATACCATTATTAGGTACAGCAGTTTTGTGCACAGTGTGGTATTACAAGCTTTTGAATGACACAGAATTCTTTCTCATGGTGAATACTGAAAATATGAAATTGAGAAGTATATTTTGTGGAAGTCAGAAAAGCTTCATCATTATGGCATAAGAAAGAGCGGCTAAATTTCTCATTTTAAGAGAGTGGGGGGTGAGAAAAGAATTTGCATAATCTGATTAGCAGGGGATTATCCAATGGCTGCTGAACAGCCTCCGTGTGCTTGAGCTACAAATCTTTACTATTCATAGCTCTCACCATACTGGAGAGAGATTGCACCTGCAGTGCTACCAGGGGCCCTTCAAGAAGGGTGGGAGCGGGGGGGGGGGGAGTAGAGCCATGAGGGAAGGAAGGTGGCCATCAGAGATGTGCAGTTCTGTGTGTACACAGCCTTTAATTGATCTGTTTGGATTAGTTTAGAAGGTGCCACAATAAAAGCTTGGGGCAGTTTATTAGTTCGCCTGAAGCACATGGATGCTTTGGAGGGTAGACTCTGTGACACTGAACCCCACTGAGCTCCCTGCCCGCCCCCCCCCCCCCCGGCCTCCATCCCCCAGTCTCCAGGAGCTTCCCAATCTTGGTCTGGCAATCCTAACCCCCCCCCCCCCCATCTCCTTCTGGTTGCCAAGGGGGACCTAACAACCCTATGCTGTGATAATCTAGAGACATAGACTCAGTTCAGATATATTCCTGACCAGCAAGTGATGCATGCATTTCCAGTCCTCCTTGCACATAAACGGTGATGCATGTGCTTCATTCACTGGTCAGTGCATGTGAAAGCATGATTCATTTCTTAGCCTTTCCTCGTAGGAAAGTTGCTACCTTTAGCAGATGAAGAGTTTCTCACTGATCATGAACCTCAGGAAAAGTTCCCTCTAGCACTGCGTTTGAGTCAAGTAGCTGTTAAAGGCACAAGGGCAGGCACTGAGGGACAAGGGATCAGCCCTTGTCAGTATCTTCACTGTTCTTCACTGTTCTCTTCAACTGGGACCCACAAACAGCTAACACTACAAACAACACAACAGCAGATATAGGAGGAGAGAGGGAAAGGCTTCTGAGAGAAGAGAAGTAGTCTTTTTTCTCTATGTACTTGATCTGGGGCAGTGGTGTCAAACTGATTTGTTATGGAGCACAGATCTGACATCAATGGGACTTTGTGGGGCCAGGTCATGTGTGTCATAAAATGTAATGCCAGGTAGCAGAGATATAAACTTCATAAAGGACACAAACACAATTAAAGATATTATTTTTCTACTTAAAATACAAACATGCTTAAAATTCTTGCAGTATTTTGTTAAAATGGAAAGGTGGGGGGAACAGTGGGATTTGGCAAAGCAGTTTTTAAAATAAAACATCAAGAAAAAACATAAGGATTGCATAAGGAACTAAAAATATAAAATGCTCTGAGCCTAGGAAAACATGAGATGGCTGGGCATTACAAGCTTCTCCCCCACCCAGGTCTACTCAGATTGGCAATGACTCTCCAGTGTACTATCCCCCTTTGGCTGCGGGTTCCCAGGTTCGAGTACTCACTAGGCACCAGTTCTCAGGTCTATTTAGCAGAGACAAGCTGGCTTAAAGCATCAAACATTTATATGCAAGGACACAACTCCAGGAAGCAACAGCTTCAGCTGGCTATAGGAATGCTGGATAGTGAAACTGAGCTCCACTCCATTGAAACAAATTGCAGCGCAGACAAAGCTGCAAGGAAAATGTGGAATGGATTTTCAGTTAGGATCTCCGGGCCCTATCTATCTGGGTGCAGAGACCTTAATGGAAAATCCATTCTGCATTTTCTTTGCAGTTTGCCATACCCAGAAGAGCTTCCTACTGCAGCTAACAAAGACAAGACAGATGAAGCTGGAAACTTTGGCAGCCTTTGAGCTTCAAAGGGTGAAGACAGGAGGGGGAAAAGGTGGGAGAAAAGAGCCATGGACCCGATTAAAGCCCTGAGTGGGCTGCTTCTGGCCCACAGGCCAGACATTTGACACCCCTGGTCAAGGGGATCTGACTGTACTTAAAGGGAGATTGTTCTCTGCATGATCTTTTGTATATGTGGCTGCCACTTTGTGTGAATAGCGCAATGGTTGTGTTTTCCATCTTCAGAACATGTGATTGGAGACCTAGGTTTTTAAGGGTATATGTTTGTGGATACCAAAGCCAGTATGGTGTAGTGCTCAGTGTCAGACCAGGATCCAGGAAACTTGGGTTCAAATCCCCGCTCTGCAATGGAAGTGCCATGGGTGGCCTTGAGTCAGTCACTCTCTCTCAGCCTAACCTACTTCATTTGTTGTGAGGATAAAACAGAGGAGGGAAGAATGAGGGAGGGAAGCTGCTCTGGATACCCATTGGGGAGAAAAGTGGGGCATAGTATTTAAATAAATATAAAATACATGTATTGCCCTGTTCACAGAAAATTAAGATTATGCATATTGGGAGGTATGTGGATAGCACACTCTCCCATTTATTTATTTATTAAACTTATATCCTGCCCTCCCCGCCAAAGCAGGCTCAGTGCCTAAATAATGACTGAACAGGGTCATAGGGTTGCCAGTAATACTCCTCTAAGCTGTGGAGTCTTGTGAGCAAAAATTCTACTTTGTGAGCTACTGGCATTCAAGTTGTGAGCTACTGCATAAATTAATTTGTTCTGTGGCCATTTTTCCTGAGCTAAGACAAACATTGTGAGCTGGAGGCTACAAAACCCTGTGAGTTAGCTCACACTAACTCAGCTTAGAGGGAACACTGGTTGCCAGCCTCTCAGTAGGGCGTAGAGATCTTCTGGTTTTACAGCTGATCTCCAGACTACAGAGAAGATTGCTGCCTTGGAAGGTGGACTGGAGAAAATTGCTGCCTTGGAAGGTGGACTCTGTGCCCTTTTGCTATGCTGAGGTCCCTCCCCTTCTTAAACTGCATCCTCTCCATGCTCTATCCCCTCCCCCCAAATCTCCAGGAATTTCCCAACCCAGAGCTGGCAACCCTAAGTCATGACATTTTTCATCCCAGAATGGATTCTATCTGCTCCTTTTACAGCCTCCTGCTCACTGTCTCTGCCAAAACTGGGGAGTGAATTGTAACTGCTGGGGATAAACACCCACTGTTTTGCATTAATGCCAGAGACTTCCTTAAATGCTTTTGCATTAACAAATTGCTGCTGATGCTTTTTTCACTGATGCGGAAGAAACAATCTGCCAATCTCTTTTTAACACTTTCTGGGACTGGAGATTTCCTCCCAGCCCAGTCTAGGTATTTTGGCACAAACTGGATGGTATTAATCTCAGGAATTAAGTTGGGAAGTGTATGCAGAAAGTGAAATTCAGGGTCACTGCAAGTATTTTGTTAAACACTTAAAAGATGTTCCAAAAGGTTAAAGCAAGAAATCCCCTGTGGTTTCTGGGTCGGGTGCTACTGCTACATAGAACCTGACTGTTTTCACTGTCTCACAATGATTTCATGTTTCCTTAAGGGACAGTATTTCAAATTCAGTATAGTCCCCCCCACCTTCATGCTCCCTATTTGTGACATATAATCTATGAGCTGACTGGCTGGCTAGCACTGCTTTCATTGGAAAGAGCAAGAGTCTAGTAGCAGTTTAAAAACTAACAAAATCTGTGGCAGGGTATGAGTTTTGTGAATTATTGCTCAGCATTGGTTTCTATTTAATTTGCATAAGCAAACTGAAATCAAATTCTGTACTGTAAAGATAATCCAGCTGAAATTCAGTGACTGTGTCTTAACATTGTTGGAGAGAACTTCAGATGAAAGTATGTTGTGTGTAGTTTAGAGTAGTAAACTAAGAATGAGGAGGCCTGAATTCAGTTTCCCACTCTGACCTATAGCTCACTGAGTGAAGTTGAGCCAATCACACGTACTCAACTTAACTTGCCACATAGGGTAGGGTTGCACTTGAGTTTCTGCAAGGTGCCTTGAAGTGTTCTTGCCTTATCCTGAAATGTAAAGCACTAAACTGAAAAAAGCATTTGTGAAACGGGGAACTGGAGTACTGACTAGGGTTCCCAAGTCCAACCCCAGAAATATCTGGGGACTTTGGGGGTGGAGCCAGGAGACTTTGGGGGTGGAGCCAGGAGACACTGGGGTGGAGCTAGGGGGAGGGGGGGAAACGGCGCCAGGGAGCGTGGTGAGCCGCCCCGTCTTGGAGCAGGCGAGGCCGCTGCCGCCTCTTCTCCGCTCGCCGTGGCTGCTCCTCCGAGATGGGCTCAGCCTGAGCCCATCTCGGAGGAGCAGCCACGGCAAGCGGAGAAGAGGCGGCAGCGGCACGGCGGCCTCGCCCGCTCCGCCTCTGGGGTGGAATCGGAGGGGGGGTGGAGGCAGGCCGGGGGGGTGGCGAGCTGCGAGTCCGGGTCCTAGAAGGGCCCGGATTCGTGGCTCGCCATGCTCCTGGCCTGCCTCGCCCTCCCCTGCGCTGCTGCCGCCTCTTGGCTGCTCCTCCGAGATGGGCTCAGCCTGGGCTCATCTCGGAGGAGCAGCTGCGGTGGGCGGGGAGGAGGCGGCAGCGGCGCGGCAGCCTCGCCCGCTCCGGGATGCGGCGGCTTGCCATGCTCCCCGGCGCCGTTTCTCCCCTCCCCCCACTTCTGTTTTTTTGGGGAGCGGGGGAAGAGGGTGGAAATCCTGGGGTCCCCCGCCAGGGCGGGAGGGTTGGGAAGCCTAGTACTGACCCGTCACACAAGGATGGATCATGCTTAGCTGTGCATCTGGATATTGGACGTGTTCTACACACTGAAGAATATGCACTTATAAGCAATACTCCCTCTAAGCTGTAGAGTCTCGTGAGCAAAAATTCTGCTTTGTGAACTACTGGCATTAAGGTTGTGAGCTACTGCATAAATTAGTTTGTTTTGGAGCCATCCTTCTTGAGCTAAGGCAAAAATGTATGAGCTGGAGACTAAAAAGCTGTGCGCTAGCTCACTCTAACAGCTTAGAGGGAATACTGTTTATGAGGACTTTCTAAGACTGTTTTATGAATGTTTCTTTGGATGCATGCCATCTGGGGAATCGTTTTTGTGGCTTTCTTTAATAGGTTTTGTAGCTTTATATAAATGTATTGTGGCTTTCTTTGGAATATTCTGTCTTTCTTTGAATTTTTTATTATAGATTTTGTTATAAAATTCAAATTTAGATTTATTTTTGTTGATTTTTCTGAGGCTTGGTTCGATGGAGCTTTGGCTTTTTCCTGCTTCATCTGATCCGTGGTTTCCCTTGGGTTGCTTAGCCTCAAGGTGTGGCCTGGAGACCTCCCATAATTACAGTGTTTATCCAGACTACAAAGATCAGTTTCCCTGAACAAAAATGGCTGCATCAGAATATGGATTCTGTGTCATTATATACCTGACCCACCCTAGGCTCTCCCCCCAAAATCTCCAGGTATCTCCCAACTGGGAGCTGGGAACCCTAGGTGTGAGGATAAAATGGGGAAGTATATACCACAGTGAGCTCTTGGAGCAAGGGGAATTAATGTGTTATAACTCAGACATTTCATGACATTGATATCCTCACCTTATGAATGTCTGTTTATTTAAAATATTCCTGTCCCAATTTATCTCCTCGACACAAGGCCGCTAATGGTGCAGCAACCAGATTGGGCAGACACACAAATTATAACCAGACAAATTAGCAAAATTGAAACACAAATTAAAAAAACAACAATTTTTAAAATGCTCAAGATTTGAAAAAAAAGAAAAGAAAGTGGAACAAGTGAAACAATTTACCTTCCACTAAATGTTCTCTGGAATAAGATTACGGTATACCTTACATGCCTTCCTAAATGTTGGCTCCTTGTTCAGGTGTCTGTGTTCTATTTTAATTGTTTTCTATGTGTGTGTCTTAAAGCTTGTTTTAATGTTTGGGGTTGCACTGTTAGCCACTGTGGTACCGACCATCAGTGCAATTATCTTCTGGTTTACTCCCTTCTTAACCTGTTGATTTCAGTGGAATAACTCTGCATAGGACCATAATTCTTGTGCAAAGCTACGAAATAAGAACATAAGAACATAAGAGAAGCCATGTTGGATCAGGCCAACGGCCCATCAAGTCCAACACTCTGTGTCACACAGTGGCAAAAATGTTATATACACACATACACTGTGACTAATAGCCACTGATGGACCTGTGCTCCATATTTTTATCTAAACCCCTCTTGAAGGTGGCTATACTTGTGGCCGCCACCACCTCCTGTGGCAGTGAATTCCACATGTTAATTACCCTTTGGGTGAAGAAGTACTTCCTTTTATCCGTTTTAACCTGTCTGCTCAGCAATTTCATCGAATGCCCACGAGTTCTTGTATTGTGAGAAAGGGAGAAAAGTACTTCTTTCTCTACTTTCTCCATTCCATGCATTATCTTGTAAACCTCTATCATGTCACCCCGCAGTCGACGTTTCTCCAAGCTAAAGAGTCCCAAGCGTTTCAACCTTTCTTCATAGGGAAAGTGCTCCAGCCCTTTAATCATTCTAGTTGCCCTTCTCTGCGCCTTCTCTAAAGCTATAATATCCTTTTTGAGGTGCGGCGACCAGAACTGCACACAGTACTCCATGATTGTGAAGTTTAAAATTCCATTCTAACAAGAAAGGTAATGAACAATGTTCCCTCTAAGCTGCAGAGTCTTGTGAGCAAAAATTCTACTTTGTGAGCTACTGGCATTAAAATTGTGAGCTACTGCATAAATTATTGTGCTCTGGGGTCATCCTTCCTGAGCTAAGACAAAAATGTGTGAGCTGGAGGTTAAAAATCTGTGAGCTAGCTCACGCTAACTCAGCTTTGAGGGAACATTGGTTATGAAGTGTGAAAATAAAGTCCCTTTGGTCATGTGCTCACACATTTCTATTTTGGCTAGAGTTCTAAACCTTTGCTATCTGGAGTTTGCTAGCTGTAAAGTTTTTCTTCTCTCCCCCGGCAGTGTCCTTAGCCTTCCTTCCCGTCTCTCTCCCTCCTCTGTCAGACCTGCATAGCAAAGCCTTCTCACCCCCCTCCCCCCATATTAGATATTCCAGTTAGAATATCTCACTACTGCAGACTGTAGATAAATAATGATCTAGAAGAGGTTACACAGCGAAGGTGCTTTTGGCAACTTTCCAATGTAAATGACATGGAAATGAGACTTCTGCCAGGCCAAAAGACCCCATTGCAAGAGTGTAGCAGGGGAGGGCTTTAGTTAACATAACACTTGTGCTAAATGAAGCAGTTGACACGGCTTTCAGAGGGTAGCGCTTGCGGCTTTAATTTACCATGAGAAAAGACCCAGCCTCCAATTTAGCCCTGCAGGAGAGAAACTTGCAGTCCCAAGAATGCCTGGCTGGTCATTTTTTCCCCCAAGCCACTGAAATTTTAAGTGTCATCATTCTGGGCAGTGTTTCATTTTTAACAAGACTGTGAAGCCCTGTTTAAATCCTCTTTATACATGATCTCTTCGTGGGATAGGTTTCCAGGTTTCCTTCACTGTTTTGGGGGAGCAGGCCAGCGGGCTCTCTGAGGCTTGCTGAGATCCTAAGTCACAAAACTCAGAGGAAATAAATCTCACAGGTGCCCCAAAAGGATTGTTTTTTAAAGTCTTTGAAGGGACTCATTGCATTTTGGGGATTTTCCAGCTGCTTTTCTAGGATTACCCGGACATCTGTTGGAAGTCCACCTCTGCTAAAAATGAAAAGTCAGATAGATTCTTGACTTGCCTTGCTGACAACTTCCTTTTCCAGAAAGTGAAGGGGGAAACAAGGGGATCTGCTATCTTGGATTTGATTCTCACCAACAAGGAAGAATTGATTGAAGAAGTGGAAATAGTGGGCACCCTGGGCAGTAGTGACCATGTGATTTTGGAATTTACAGTCTTAGGGAAGGGAAAAGATATACGTAGTCAGACTTATAGGTTGGACTTCAGAAGGCAAACTTCGATAAACTTAGAACTATGCTGGGTAAAATCCCATGGTCAGAAATACTTAGGAGGAAGGGGTGGGAGTTTCTTAAAAGCGAAATACTGAAAGCGCAATCACAGACAATTCCTATGAAGAAAAAATGGAAAAAGCCTAAAGAAGCCAAAGTGGCTCCATAAACAGCTCTCTAAAGACTTGAGAAATAAAAAAGACTCCTTTAGGAATTGGAAGGAGGGCCTTATAACCAAGGATGAATATAAACAAATCACCAGTGCTTGTAGAGAAAAAGTTAGGAAAGCAAAAGCTCAGTATGAGCTTAGGCTGGCCAAAGATGCTAAAAACAACAAAAAAGGGTTCTTTTCTTATGTTCTGAGTAACAAAAAGAGCTAAGACATGGTAGGCCCATTGCAAGGGCAAGAAAGTGAAATTGTAACAGGTAATGAAGAAAGGGCGGAACTGCTCAATTCCTACTTTTCCTCAGTCTTCTCTTCTGAGGGGAACAGTGCTCAGCATGGCAAAAACAGAACATATAAGGAGGGTATGAAGTTCCAACCTAAGATCAGTGTAGAGGTAGTACATAAACACCTAGTTTCTTTAAATGAAACAAAGTCCTCAGGGCCAGATGAATTGCATCCAAGGGTTCTAAAAGAGCTTGCGGATGTAATTTCTGAGCCTCTGGCTATTATTTTTGAAAATTCTTGGAGAATAGGAGAGGTGCCGGAAGATTGGAGGCGGGCGAATGTTGTCCCTATCTTCAAGAAGGGGGAACAAGATGATCCGTGTAACTACCAACCTGTCAGCTTGACGTCAATACCTGGAAAAGTTTTAGAGCAAATCATCAGACAGTCAGTCCTTGAACATTTAAAAAGAATGGATGTGATTACTAAGAGCCAGCATGGTTTTCTCAAAAACAAGTCATGTCAGACTAACCTGATCTCTTTTTTTGAGAAAGTGACTACCTTGCTGGATTGGGGGAATGCTGTAGACATAGTTTATCTTGATTTCAGTAAGGCTTTTGATAAGGTTCCACATACTATCCTTGTTGACAAGTTGGTAAAATGTGGTTTGGATCCTGTTACCGTTAGGTGGATCTGTAAATGGTTGACAGATTGCACCCAAAGAGTGCTTGTGAATGGTTCCTCATCCTCTTGGAGAGGAGTGACAAGTGGAGTGCCTCATGGATCTGTCCTAGGACCTGTTTTGTTCAACATCTTTATAAATGATTTGGATGAAGGAATAGAGGAAATACTTATTAAATTTGCAGATGATACTAAATTGGGAGGGGTTGCAAACACAGAAGAAGACAGAACAGGATACAGGATGACCTTGACAAGCTGGAAAACTGGGCTAAAACCAATAAAATGAATTTTAACAGGGATAAATGTAAAATTCTGCATTTAGGTAGGAAAAATCCAATGCATGGTTATCGAATGGGGGAGACTTGTCTTAGCAGCAGAATGTGTGAAAAGGATCTAGGGGTCTTAGTGGATCATACGCTAAACATGAGTCAACAGTGTGATGCGGTGGCTAAAAAGAAAAATGCAATTTTGGGCTGTATCAACAGAAGTATAGTGTCTAGATCACGTGATGTGATGGTATCACTTTACTCTGCTCTGGTAAGACTTCATCTGGAGTATTGTGTTCAGCTTTGGGCACCACATTTTAAGAAGGATATAGACAAGCTGGAATGGGTCCAGAGGAGGGCGACGAAGATGGTGAGGAGTCTGGAGACCAAGTCCTATGAGGAAAGGTTGAAGGAGCTGGGGATGTTTAGCCTGGAGAGGAGGCGACTGAGAGGTGATATGATCACCATCTTCAAGTACTTGAAGGGCTGTCATATAGAGGATGGTGTGGAATTGTTTTCTGTGGCCCCAGAAGGTAGGACCAGAACCAATGGGTTGAAATTAAATCAAAATAGTTTCCAGCTCAACATTAGGAAGAACTTCCTGACAGAGCGATTCCTCAGTGGAACAGGCTTTCTTGGGAGGTGGTGGGTTCTCCTTCCTTGGAGGTCTTTAAACAGAGGCTAGATGGCCATCTGACAGCAATGAAGATCCTATGGATTTAGGGGGAGGTGTTTGTGAGTTTCCTGCATTGTGCAGGGGGTTGGACTTGATGACCCTAGAGGTCCTTTCCAACTCTATGATTTCTTCCTTTTGAAATTCCTTGCAAGAAGAGCTGTTTTTCTTCTTTCCTATTATGCTTTCTGCTTTTTGGTTCTAGAAAAGAGTAAAATCTGTCTTTCTCTGAAGGAACTGGCAAGGTTGGGCCCTGCCCTGTCTATGTTTAGTAGCTGAAACTTCAGCTGTCCTGGCATGACAAAGTGAGGCCGAAAAAAATATGCCCAGTGCATTTCTGAGTGTCCAGATAATAATAATAATAATAATAATAATAATAATAATAATAATAATAATAATAATAATAATAATAATAATAATAATAATAATAATAATAAAAATTTTTTATTTCTATCCCGCCCTCCCCGCCGAAGCAGGCTCAGGGCGGCTCACAGCATAAAATACACATTACATCAGTTTACATTATAAAAACATGGTTAAAACAGTTATAAATTATTAAAATTAACATAACAATATGGCGTTGTAAACATTAGATTTCGTAACATCAGATAATAAAAACATTTCCAGCAGCATACCTAGCTTTATTGCTGATTCTATCGCTAGTTGAAGGCCACCTTGAAAAGGTGGGTCTTACAGGCCCTACGAAATTGATCTAAACATCTTAGGGCCCTCATCTCCTCGGGGAGTTGGTTCCACAATAATGGAGCGACAACTGAGAAGGCCCGATCCCGGGTGGCCTTCAGTCTGGCCTCCCTTGGCCCAGGGATATTCAACTGGTTTTTCCCAGATGACCTCAGTGCCCTCTGGGGCTCATATGGGGAGAGACGGTCCCTCAGGTAGGTAGGTCCTCGGCCATATAGGGCTTTAAAGGTGATAACCAGCACCTTGTAGCGAACTCGGTATACCACTGGCAGCCAGTGCAGCCCGCGCAGCCCCGGCTGTATGTGCTCCCACTTTGGGAGCCCCAGCAACAGCCTAGCCGCCGCGTTCTGCACCAGCTGCAGCCGCCGAGTTCGACACAAGGGCAGCCCCATGTAGAGGGCGTTGCAGTAGTCCAGTCTCGAGGTGACCGTAGCATGGATCACCATTGCTAGGTCACGGCGCTCCAGGAAGGGGGCCAACTGCTTTGCCCGTCGAAGATGAAAAAACGCGGACTTGGCAGCGGCCGCTATCTGTGCCTCCATTGATAATGAAGGCTCCAGAAGAACCCCCAGGCTCTTGACCTTATGTGCCGCTTTAAGCTGCACACCGTCAAGGATCGGCAAAGGGATTTCCCTTCCCAGGGCACCGCGACCCAAGCAAAGGACCTCTGTCTTCGTTGGATTTAACTTCAGCCCGCTCAGTCTGAGCCAACCTGCCACGGCTTGCAGTGCTAAGTCCAGGCTTTCTGGGACGGAGCCAGGCCGGCCATCCATTAGTAGATAGAGCTGGGTGTCATCAGCGTATTGGTGGCACCCAAGCCCAAACCTCCGGGCAATCTGGGCAAGGGGGCGCAGATGTTATTAAAGAGACAGGAATAGAGCTATTGTTGTACTTATACCACTACTCCTCCATTCTCTATCTGGTCTTTGGTGTTTTCAGTCTGCTTCATGCATCTGATGAAGTAGCCAACATGATGTAGAGGTTAGTTTTGGTCTGTGATCTGGAGGATCCAGGTTTGAATCTCTATTCTGCCATGGAAACTTGCTGGGTGACATTGGACCAGTCACACATTCTCAACCAAACCTGCCTCACAGGATTGTTGTGAGGGCAAAACTGAGGAGTGGAGAACAGTGTCATTAGCCAAGGGGTCCCCTTTAGAATTCTGGCACAGCACCAAAATGACTGCCACAAAATGGCTGCAGCAGGAGGCAGAGCCAGCCACAAAATGGTTGCCACAGCTTAATTTTGGTAACATAGTGCTGATCCTTGTGCTGTGGTGGGAGCTGCTGCCAAAGCAACATTTTAAAAAATCTGGACAACCAATCAAATCTCCAGTAGTCAATCAGAAGCCTTGTTGCGCAAAAGCCCTGCCTGGTCCCACCCACTTCCTAAAAACACTTGGAGGGCACCAGAAAAGGTGTCAGCAGGTGCCATGGCACCCACAGGCAATGCTTTGGGGACCTTGTTATAAGCCATTTTGGAGAAAAGTGAGGTATAATCTAATGAATTTCTATAAACTATATTATCTATTTAGATTATACTTCACTCTTCTCCACAACAGGAGCCCCAAATAGATTACAACAGGGTCTGACTTTGCCTATTCCAACAGAGAAGGGTCTCTGTAGGTCAGGAAGACTAGTCTCTGACCTGACACTTAACTGGATGGCAATCAAAACAAGCCATATTGTTTGATAGAATGTGGTGTTGTGCCTTGGGCTGTCAGATCTTGTGGTGTACAGTTGTATAAATTGGCAGTAGATTACCACAAGAACATAAGAGCCCTGCAGGAGCAGACCAGTGGTTCATCTGCTCCAGCATTCTGTCTCACACAGCGGCCAACCCGTTCCTCTGGAGAGCCAACAACAGGGCACAGAGGCCAAGGTCTTCAGGTGCCACCGCTCCTGAAAGCTAGAAAACATTTTTTTTTGTCTGAAGGAAATTCATTTTTCAAAAGCCTATTGCAATGCCTTTCAGACTGCCCTAGAAAATAGTTCCAAAGTTTCAGTGGGTACAAAATACTGCTGCCAAATGGTTATGTATGGGGTTTTCCAGCTCTGGGTTGAGAAATTCCTGGATGTTTGAGGGATGGGGCTTGGGAAGAGCATTGTTTGTTGAGAGGCGGGACCTCAGTTGGATATAATGCCACGGAGTCCACCTTCCAAAAGACCCATTTTCTCCAGGGGAACTGATCTCTGTCATCTGGAGATCAGCTGTAATTCTGGGAGATCTCCAGTCACCAACTAGATGTTGGCATCTCTAGCCATGGAGAACAAATCATGCTAGTCCAGGAAGAACTCAGTTGCATGCCTGTGTTGTGTCCTGGCTCAGTTCACAGTGCTTGTGATTACCTTTAAAGCCTTCTAAAAATGCTTTGGGACCAGGCTACCTAAGATTGCATTCTCTTGCCTAACAGCTGAGATCTATAGGACAAGCTCTTCTCTAACCTCTGTAAGTAGGCTGGAGGGACATACAAGAAGGGCCTTTTTCATGGTGGTCCCTTGCTTATAGAACTTACTTCCTTAGAGGCTCACCTGTATTTAGCCTGGCTGCTTTTAGGAGCCCAGGGTAAAATGGTCCTTTGTACCCAAGCTCTTCCTCCTTCCAGTTCCAGATGTATGAGGATAGCTTTGATTGCTTAATACAGAACGACTCTTTGCACATGTTCAGAGGTGCTTCATTCTTCATTATTGCTGAATGTACCTGTGCCTTGACAAGTCATTCCATGCTTGAAGCCCCAGATTCGTAAGTCAAAAGCCTGGCTCTCACAAAAGCTTGTTGGTTTTGATTCCACTGCTTGTGAAAGGTCAAAGCCTTTCTAAGTTTGCCTCAAAGAAATGGGGGCATCCACACTAACATCTTGTGTTTCAGAACTTCATTTATAGCGGTTGTTTCCCCCCAACTCTTAACATAGGCTAAAATTCTAGTAGAGAAGACGCAGCAGAATGAAAAGAATCTCCCAGGAGATACAGAATAAGCTCCCCGGATCGCTCGCACTAGTGGTGACACGCGCCGAACAAAGGAGCTGGCATTCTATAAATGAAGCAGCAGAGAGGGATCGGCAATTGGCTGGATTGTGAGGAGAGAAGCTCTTGCGTTTGGGAGCGGAGAGACAGCAAAGTACTAGGAAGAGAGCATCCGACTTTGCTGCAAGTGAATGCTTCTGTAAAATCAATTTGTACTGGCTTTGACAAAGGTAGGTTATAAGGCTTTGCTTGTTTTCTTTTTAAAACTGTAGCATTTTAGTGTGTGTATGTGTGTGTAGAACTTTCCTGAGTGTGCATGCAATACTTCTGCAGGTTATAAAGTGGTCTTTGGCATTGCTGGGACTCCCTGTTTTGCCATCTCTGTTTTTTATGACAGATTCAGAGCATGGGCATCCCTGCTTTTTAGTACAAAGGTGAGTCTCAGCTCCAGCTATGCGTGAACTTTACAGTGACCAGAATCAGCCATGCAGTGCAGTTGTGTATATGCTGCTATTTTTCACACAGTTGTTGACATTGCGGAAGCACTTGCAGCCAGCAGTGAAGCAATTCACTTTTGTTGGTCCAGATTGCATTTTTTGGAGGAGAATGTGTGTTTTAATGCAGCATGAAATTAAATCAGCCCCTTTTCAAGCTTTGCAATAATATGAACAACTTTTCAAGACTATCATCTATGGCATTAAAACCGTACAGAAACATTTGCATCCACCTGTTAAAAATGCTGCTACACTGGAGCCGGGAGAGTGTTATACCTTCTTCACACTGTGTTATCCACAGTGTGGCATCTCAGTAGTAAAATCACAGCCGCTTGACAGTATTTGAATATTATATGTGTCCTTGCATTTTAGAATGGAAGGTAGCAAATGCACGCCTCTCAGGACATTTTCCAGTTAAAATAACTTCACTGAGTATGTCAAAAGGTAAAACTTGAAAGGATACTTACCTGAAAGGGAGATGATTTGAATGTAAGATGACCCTCCTAATGTCATACGCAAAACAAAAATGTATTAATGGACATAACTGTAAGATGACCACACACACATACACACTTTTTAATGATATATCTGGGGGGGAAACCTTGTATTGCATTTGAATAAATACATCTGTTAACTTTGTGTTCTCTGCAAGTGCTATATAAGGCATTCTGATCATAAACATACTGTGTGAAAATGAGTCCTCTTAGCATGTGGAGATGTGTGTGTTTCAGTGTAATAGATCTGTAAAAATATTTTCTTAGAATGTATTTGGATGCCTATAAGCAGGAGTTCATTTAATT
This sequence comes from Heteronotia binoei, assembly GCF_032191835.1. Lineage (NCBI taxonomy): Eukaryota > Metazoa > Chordata > Lepidosauria > Squamata > Gekkonidae > Heteronotia > Heteronotia binoei. The sequence goes on from NC_083226.1 coordinate 34,403,342, forward strand.
ACTTGAAAACCAACTTGATGGCATCAGCCATTTATTTATTTATTTATTTATTTATTTAAGATTTATATCCCGCCCTTCCCACAAGTGGCTCAGGGCGGCTTCCAATAGTAGATCCATCAAAATTACACATATAAAGGGATCCATATTTATAAAGGGATCCATGCACTTCTTTCCCTGTATGGCATGTTCTTTGAATGCACATACATAGGGCTTTATTTTAACAATACTAGTCTGCTGAAAGGACTCCTTGTGTGTGTGTGTGTGTGTGTGTGTGTACATTATATTTAAAACAGGAATTGTGAAGGATTACAATTCTGGGATTTAATTTCACTGGAAAAGAAAAAAAATACCCATAGAAACAACAAGGAAAAAACAACATGAAACGTTCATTCATTTAGCAAAGCATTATTAATGAATGGTCATGTTTAAACTGAAGTAGTCCCCAGTATTTACTTTCCTTAATTTAAATATACATCCTATTGATACATGGCATGATCCAGCAAAGTTCAAGCAGCTTTAAGTCCTATTTAATTTTAGTGGTAGAGATTTAAGCATATGCTTAATTCTGGAATTTAAATCAATTGGATTTAAGAGCTTAATTCTGGATGGATCTTGTCTGTACTCTGTGGCTGAAAATCTCAGAATTCCTTTTTCTTTCTTGTTATATTTTCCTGTGGAAACTCCTGTTAGATTTTCTTTTAAGTACACTACACAGTATTAACTGCCATGTGCTATTTATAAAAGAAAATTAAAATAGCCTTTTAAAGTGAACTGTAATCCTCTTTCAGACAATGGCTTTCCTGTCCACTCCTATGTTTGTAAGTCGACATTCAGAATTGAAGTCTGGCAGTGCAAGGTGATGCCCGACTGACTCCAGTCTAAGCCCACTGATTTCTACAGGCATAGACTGGAGCAACTCTCCATAAAATCAGTTTGTTGATCTTGGAATGTTGTTTACTTGCCTCAATATTCTAATTGGTATCTTTGGGTAATTCTTATATAAAAGCAGACTTCATTAGGAGATCCACTGTATTATTTGGAATGAAGTCTCATTGATTGCAGTGGAAACTAATTGCAAGACAATCACCCTAAATCCAAAATTCCGCAAGAGCTCTTACACAGCATTGAATCGGCTGCTCGTACTGGAGTCTTTGTTATCTGCATTGAAACTTCTGGGTTGGGGGTGATTATTTTAGTGTTGGGTTATCAATAATGCTAAATACTAACACCTAAATACATAAATAGATTTTTTTTTTTGCCATGAGGACATGATGTGCAGTGTAATCCTGATCAGAATTTCAGCTGTTTACTTCAACAGACTCAAAAGGGCAAAACTTTGCTTTAGATTGCAATGTAAATGTGTGTTCTAAACCCCGTCAAAACTTTATGCAGTTTTTAAAAATGTGTAAGATAAAGTTTATGTATACTGATGTAAATAAACTTTTTAATTTATTTACATCAGTATAAATAAACGTTATTTTCATATGCTTTTTAAAAACTGCATAAGATCTATTTATATCAGTACACAAGAATTTGCTGGAGTGGATACTTTGACAGATCTGCCACATACGGTAAGTAAATGGCCACACAGAGAATCCCGACTCCATTTAGAAGTAAGATTCTTTTTTCTATCATATTTTTAAAAGAGCCATCAGAGCTAAAATTGAAATACCAATGCTGATTTGGCTTCTCATGCAAAACATTTAGCCCCTTAAAGGATTTTTAATGCTGTTAAGTCTCAGCCAATTTGTACCAACCCTGAAGAGTTTTCAGGGCAAGAGATGTACTGAGGTAGTCTGCCAGGCAACCCTGGATTTCCTTGGTGGTCTCCCATAGCAGATACTAAGCAGGGCAGAGCCTTCTTAGCTCCCAAAGTATTATGAGATCAGGCTAGCTTGGGTTCTGGCTCGGAGCCTTAAAGAACTAGAGGACTTCAAATAAATGGAGATAAACACAAGTCAGGGTTCAGTTAGGGTTGCCAGAAGATTTGGGAGGTGGAGCCTGAGAGGTTGGGATTTGCAGTGGGGAGGGATATCAGGAGGGGATAATGCTGTACAGTCCACCCTTCAAAGCAGCCATTTTCTCCAGGGGAACTGATCTTGGTCATCTGGAGATCAACTGTAATAGCAGGAGATCTCCAGGGAGCACCTAGACATTGGCAACCCTAGGTTCAATGCAGAAATGATATTACAAAGTAAGGATATAGAAAACAATAACAAAAAATGTGCCTCTGAACATGTACAGTGAACCTTTCTGTTATCACTGAATCAGACTTGTATCTTGCTGATGTTCCACTAACAGACAGAAGACAAAGAAGGGTAGTTTCATTCCATTTGTGTAGTTGCTTCAGTCTCCTCCTGATCACCATACATCTCAATCAATTATTCCCATGACCAATGCTCTCTCTAAGCTGCGGAGTCTTGTGAGCAAAAATTCTACTTCAGGAGCTACTGGCATTAAAGTTCTGAGCTATTGCATAAATTAGTTTGCTCTGGGGCCATCCCTCCTGAGCTAAGACAAAAATGTGTGAGCCAGAGGCTAAAAAACTCACACTAACTCACCTTAGAGGGAACACTGCCCATGACCCCCACAGTCAGTTTTTTGTGGATTGCACGTAGCTGCAGGTAGCAAAGGGAAGGTGGAAAAATTCCATAACTATTGGCAGAAAGCAGGCATGATCTAGCCTAGGAAATCCCTATATCTGGAATAACAAGGGCAAGGATTGCAAATCAGAGGATACGACTACCTGTACTCCCATGCTTCTGTATAGAAGATAATGTCTAGCTTCAGTTGGTACCAGATCCCTTGTGCGTGCTGTACTAAATAGGCAGAACTGATTGTATTCGATCCAGAATGGTTTTTAATGTTGTTAGCTACATGATAGATTTTTAAATTGCTGTTTTTATGATTTCTTGGTGGTTGGAAATTTGAATTGGTCTGTGAGTTTTTGTTGTTGTTGATGGTGTTGTAAGCTGCTGTGAACTGTGAAGCAAAATGTATAGCACACTTGTATGAATTAATGACATACAAGTATTCTACCCACTCTACAGTTATCTATGTACCTACCAGCATATTTGTTGCACTGCTAAGAATTTATTTTTGTGCTTGGTTTTATTTCATTAAAACTATTTCATTAGATTTGTTGTAAGTACAGAGTACAAAACAAGAAATCCTTAGTGTTGTATAGTGTTGGAAAATCTTGTTCTATTTTCCTCACACAAAACGATGCACTAGTAAGATGATGATAACGATGACGTATTAAATTTATAGATTGCCCTCCCCTTAAGAACTCAGGGTGGTGTACATGTATGTCACATTTGAAAACATAGAATAAACTAAAAATATACAGTAAATAAAGTTAATAACAGGTAACAGTGACAGGTAACAGATGAAACAATAGCGTCTTCCAGATAATTGGTGGCATAAAAATTCCTCACCCTTCATAGTGTGAATTGTAGACTGTGCGTAGAAACATATGCCACCTAACGATAGCCAAAACTACTGTCCTGTCCTCAGTTTTAGATTTAATGTGCTACTTTGTGACACAAAACCAAGGAAAGGCCATAACATTTATTCCTCGTTAAGAAATGTATGAGCCATAGAAGAACACCCATTTTATGTTTCTAGTGAATTTTATGGACTAGATCTTACAAACTCCCATCTGCTCAGAGAGGAGTCTTCTTCTAATGCAGCAAGGCTCCCTCCAACTAGCCTCCTCACTTAGCAGAAGAGAGTCACAGAATTGTTCTGAAAGTAACACTGTGAGAAAGCCAAAGGCTGAATGTCATGAAAAGTGCTCACAATGTCAGCTCTTCCCTACCTGCTCCCAGTACCTCCTTGTAACACTCAAAAATATGAATGCAGAGAATTTGCTCTGGCAAGCAGCTTCTGCTAGAAGAAAAGGAAGAATAGGTTTGCCCTGATTGCCATTGCTCACTGCATCTCCTCCTCCACTGGCTTTTCAGAGGATGCAGGGAAGGGGAAGGTAGGGAAGAACCACTTTCCTTTGTCTTGTTCTTGTTGTAGTTTGTAGGATCCAGCTTCATGTATTCCAGAGAAGAAATAAACATGCAAATAGAACTGAAGTCTTGACTTTGACTCTTGGAAATGGTTGCAGCTTTCAATGGACCAATTAAAGATCGAAAGATTCCAAGGCCTCTTGAGCTTTAAAAAAGTGCTGTGAAGAAGGTCCCAATGGGAGGCCGGGCTAGTGAGCTGTTTCAGATCTCTTATTCATGGGGAAACTAATTTCCTTTGAAAAGAGGATATCTGAAATAGGCTGCTGGACAGGCCTTCCACTGAGATTTCCTTCACAATATTTTTTCCCTTAATCTCAAGGGCATTTGGACTCTTCCAGTGTAACCGCGCAACAAAGCACTGTAGCCTGGATAGCTCTGGAGGCTTGAATCCAATCTGACTGCAGCCTTCTTTAGAATGTGGGACACCATATCTTCTTTTATCTTTCTCGAGTGTCTATATTGCTTTATTGCATAAGTGGAGATGAGCCCTGTGAAAATTTATCAGATGAACAGAGCAGTACTGGGCTAGCAAGAAGTGCATCCCCCCACAGGGCTGCTGAGGGAGGGAACCAGGATGGCTACCAACCCAAGTTCCCATTGCCCACTGCCACTCCAAGCATCAGTGGGGCAAAACAGGGGGGTGGGGGAGGAAGCAACATCACCAGTATGACGATGGTAGGTAGCTACAGGAATTGCTGGAAACTCTGTGGTTTGACCATAGATTCTGACACTAGATAAGTGTAATGTCATTTCTGGGTTTTCCCTGGAACACCTCCTGCTGGCAAGTCATATGATTTGTTTTCATACAATATTTGGGTTTACGGTTGCAAATTTTGGATTAGAAAATTCCTAAAGATTTAGGGCTGGTGTCTGAGATGAATGGAATTTGGAGAGGGATGATGGTGGGGATGTGATTTCATAGAGTCCATCTAGGTGTTCCGCGTAACTGTGGTATGATACTCATTTAAGAATCCTTCTAAGTGTTGCAAACAACCCGTGGCCTGATGCCCATTTCATAGAGTCCACCTAGGTGTTCCACATAACCGTGGCCACTTGCCCACTTCTATTGAGAGGGCTCCCACTGTTCCTCCTTGGTCCCTGCTGGTGTCCAAATTAGCAGTGGGGGGAAATGGCGTTGTGTTGCAGCCTGACATCATTTCTAACTGGAAAGCTGGAAGTGGCTGGTGACATTCTATTTCAAATCATTGAAGTCCACAGGGCTGCTAGAGTGTTACTGCAACATATAGTGACCACTTCTGGGGCTTGTTTGTTTTGCCAAATACCTTGTTCCCTTACCCCTCTGTTACCATATGTGGACATTCTGCTTTACTAATATAAGAAATTATAATCCGTTTTATCTATTTATATGCATGGCTGATCAATATAATCTTGTTTTGTATGACCGGGTTATTTGGGAGAACTCTTTGTTGTGAGAGGAAGACATCCATCTCCACTAGTGATGCACAGTTTGCTCAGATATAGCTGGAACAGGGCCCTAGTGTTTTATTTATTGTAGTTTAACAATAAAAAGGTTAAAGATATCTCTTGATTAATTGAGCCTGTTTTTATACATATGCATGTTCCTCACCAGATTTATCTATACTAAAGTAATGCGGTTTTCACATGGTAAGGATTCTCCATGTTGTTTTCATTGCCTCTGCAAATGCAGATGGACTGCCAATAGAACTTCCATACATGCACGTTTTCTCTGTACCTTTAGTGACTTTGTGTTGGATCTGGGGGTTCTGGTTAGTGATTTGCTTCCCCATTTGTTTCCTTCTTTCATGCATGTGTATGAAGCTCTATTAAAACGTGGCAATAGATTGCTCTATAGCAATTAAAGGTGTGTGTTCATATATTTCTAGTCTGAATATATATCTGAACCAGAGCTTTTTTTGTAGCAGGAACTCCTTTTCATATTAGACTACACCTCCCTGATGTAGCCAATCCTCCAAGAGCTTACAGTAGGCCCTGTAAGAAGAGTCCTGTAAACTCTTGGAGGATTGGCTACATCAGGGGTGTGTGGCCCAATATGCAAAGGAGTTCCTGCTGCCAAAGAAGCCCTGATCTGAATAATATCTTATCCATTTTTTTCTGAATATATTAGTGTGTCCAGATGGTATTTGGGATTTTAGGGGATTCCAAGAAATGGGTACAAAAATACTGCAAATAATTGAGAGTAACCAGGAGCATCAGGAGACACCATTTTAAAATGCTCAGAACTGTTTTTTTCTTTAATTTTATTGTGTGTCTGTGTCTTGCCTGAGCTTGGGTATTGGCTTGCCATGTCATTTGGCTTGGATTTTGACCTTTTGAAATTGGTTTTGTCACATTATATTCTTTGCTCAAATATCTTTGCACAGGGTTTATGATTTCTTTGGATTCTCTGGTTTGACACTGGCATGGATTTCTTGGGTTCTATATTGGCTTGGATTCTTGGATATGACATTTGTTAGGCTTGGAGCAGCATTCCTTGTTAAATTTGTTTTGCTTGGGAGGATTCTCTGGTTTAACATTGGCTTGGATTTTCTGATTTGACATTTGTTTTGTTAGGCTCATCATCTTGTCACATGCTTCTGCTGGGATTCCCTGGTTCTACATTGGTTCTTTGGACTTGCTGGTTCTGTACATTTTATTTATTACTAAAGTGAGTTTTTAAACCACCTTCCCCTATAAAATAAGGCTCAGGGCAATGTATATCAAAGACGATTTACAAAGTTCACAGTTTCTTAAAGTCATAATTTGCATTTACAGTTTAAAAACATTAGCTTTGGGAGGCTTTTGGGTAGTAGTTGCTTTGCATACCCTATAGTCTCCCCCCTCCCCCCCCCAAAAAGATTTCCTGTAGGGTATAATGAAGCCAAATAATATCAGAATCCCAAACAAACCCAGATCTGAATACAAAACCAATATTTGGTACCCGTATAACCAGGAATACTGATTTTTTTTCACTCCCTGATATCCAGATCTGGAAAATACCATTTTAAAGGTGTGCATCCCTTATAGTAATTACGTTTTTTTTAAAAAAAGTCTCTGGGGATACAGCTGAGGAAAAAAAGCTGAAAAGATGACACCTGTGAGGGGCTGATAGTGGAAAAATAGTGCTGGTATGGCCGGGGAAATGTGCAGTGTTCCTTCTAGACAATGTGCTAATATGTCAGTTATGTACTAAACTATATATGTACCTATAAATATCTTTAAACTCTTTACATCGTCCTTGTTTGTAGCTCCTGGTTCCCCTCAGAATAAAGACAAGCTCTTTTCTTGCCTCTGAGTGTTACTGCTGCTTGAGCAGCCATTTACTGTGAGATCCTCGGCAGAACTGTGGCTTTGTGTGAGGCCCTGTTTGTGGGCACTGTTGCTTAAACAGCCTGAATAGGTTTCACACAGAAATACTGCCAGAGAGCCCCCAGCTACTGAAAAAGAGATCTCCATCAGTCCTCTCAACGCAGCACAAATCTTTTGTATAGTAGGCTATCTTGTCTATTTTGGCATAGTTGTGGAGACTTGCAGTGGCAGTATTGCTGCTCGGGATTTCAAGTTCTTTGACTGGACTTCATTCTCTTGGGTTAGAGACAGACCAGACAGTTGTTTTCAAGAGAGCTGAAGGTGTTAGGGTAGACATGCTGTTTCCTATGGTACATTCACAGTTCAATCCTAAATAAAGTTACACCTTTCTAAGAATAATTTTGGCAGAGGCTGTGGCTTAGCGGTAGAGCATCTGATTTGTATACAGATGGTCCCATGTTCAACCCCCAGTTAAATGGATTGGTAGTGATGAGACAGAACTCTGCTGAGACCCTTGAAAGCTGCTGCCAGTCAGAAGAGACAATACCGACCTTGATGGTCTGATTCAGTATGAGACATGTTTGTGTGCCTGTTTACTTCAGTGGACTCAGAGGGGTGTAACTGTTTAGGATTGCACTTTCACTCCCTTTGTTTAGGATTCGGTTTAGGATTGCACTTTCCTCTTTTGTTTAGGATTGCACTTTCCTCCGTTGTTTAGGATTGCACTTTCCTCCGTTGTTTAGGATTGCACTCTGACTCCTTTGTCATATTCATCATATTGATTATTTTGGTCTAACAGCTTTTATAGGTTTTGAAGTGCTATAAAACCTGCAGAACCTATTTGATTAGAGACTGTAGAGTATGAATCCCTTGCTACTTGTGAGGGACTATTCTCTGTCTCCAGCTCAGCTCCTCATTCTTTTGCACTCCTTACAGTAACTCACAGGCTAACAGCACATTCTATACAGCATGGGGTAGGAGAAAAACTAATTCACTTTACCAGTGCCTGGACTTTCCAGCCTGTGCTGTAAGCTCACAGTCTATGATATGGACTAATTGTCATTTCAAGGAATAAAGCAGAAAATTTTTGTTCATATGAAATTGTGTGTATAGGAAGGGATTTTGCATATTTGTGTTACTAATTTGTACAGGGCTCAGAAAAATTGTGCTTGGGCCTGATGTGCAGATAAGCTACTTTAGCAAAGTATTATATTTTTATTTGAAAAATTTTATACCCTGCCTTTCTGCTCTGATAAGGACCACAAAGGTCACTAACAAATTAAACAAAGATGTATAACAAAATCACATCTAAAAATATAATTAAAACCAACAAAAACACATCATTAATTTAAACTTGAGCTAAAATGTACAAGATACCATCTCTGCAAACTCCTTTGGGAATTATGTACCATTTTACAAGACAGATTCTGTAGCAATTCATAAATGTTCAGTTTCTCCAAATGGAATATCGTAAGACCATAAGAACATAAGAGAAGCCATGTTGGATCAGGCCAATGCCCATCCAGTCCAACACTCTGTCACACAGTGGCCAAAAAACCCCCAGGTGCCATCAGGAGGTCTATCAGTGGGGCCAGGACACTAGAAGCCCTCACACTGTTGCCTGTTGCCCCTCCCAAGCACCAAGAATACAGAGCATCACTTGCCCCAGACAGAGAGTTCCAACAATACGCTGTGGCTAAGCCACTGATGGACCTTTGCTCCATATGCTTATCCAATCCCCGCTGGCTATGCTTGTAGTCGCCACCACCTCTTGTGGCAGTGAATTCCACAGACAACTATTCCTCTGCACAAATTAAGATTCCAAGACTTTAGAAGGGGGCGATATCTTAGCTGAGAGCTATTAACAGAAGTGTGAGGCAGATCTTTGCCAAAGTGAAACAGTCTGGATTAGGTCCATTTTGGTTCTTCTGGGATGTGCACCAAGATTTATCACGTTGGTGAGATTTATTCTACTACAGATTTCCGCTTGCGTTACAAATTTAGCAAAAGAATCTGCTATGAAATATCTCCAGCAAGCAAGCAGGAAAGAAATCTTAAGGTGTAATAAATAGACCTGTACTGCAATCTTACTTGGGAGTTAGCTTCACTGAATACTGAATACTTGCATAGGGTCTGAATACTGAGTAAACTTGCATAGGGTCTGGAAGTTTCCAGAAATAGGTTTTTCTTCTCTAGTAAAACATCAAACAGACTTGGGGGGGGGGGGCGCTGCTCCTGTTTGCTGATCTTGTACAAATGTCAGAGACACAAGGATACATTTTTTAACATGCCACCTAATGGGGAACTCACAAAGGGGCTATTTGCTCTCAGGGCTTGTGTTGACAAAAGAGGAGAAGAAGAGAAGAGGGCCAGCTGTGGCAGTCCTTACGCAAATATTGCTGATCACACTGAAGTGATCTGCTAATGGGAAACCAATGACCTTTTGTTCAGGGAGCGTTTTAAAATGCTTGCGTTGTATTGCTTCCCTGGATTCTAGTTATTGTTTTATTTTTATTCCTCTTTTCTCTTCTTCCTTGGAAGAAGGGCTCTACTTCCTTGGAAGTTTTTAAACAGAGGTTAGATGGCCATCTGACAACAATGAAGATCCTGTGAATTTAGGGGGAGGTATTTGTGAGTTTCCTGCATTATGCAGGGGGTTGGACTAGATGACCCTGGAGGTCCCTTCCAACTCTATGATTCTGCACACACGGAATCTCCAAAGCTGTCCTGAATAAAATTAGTATATCTTTGTTAGAACAAAGTTTGGGTCCAGTGGCACCTCTAAGACCAACAAAGTTTAATTCTGGATGTAAGCTTTCATGTGCATGCACGCTTCTTCAGATACCTGTTTTAGTTCCAGGTGTTTCCCTTCCACTAGGATGCTACAGAATTTATTAATGTTGAAACTTAGAGCTCCCAGTGATGATGTTACCTTACAAAGGATTTGGGGGGGGGGCACCCTCAGTTTTTGCACATGCCCCTCACAACACATTCATTGAAGTGAGTTCCACTGTGTTGGCTGCCAGTAATTGAGAATATAGGGTTGGATCCAAAGGTGCTGTTCTGTCAGCATGAGGATACTTATGATTGCATTGAACGGGGGTCACAATTTTTGCCAATTTCCCCCTCTCACTTAGGGTTGCCAACTTGCAGCTGCTGGAATGGCCTTGGGTCAGCCATGGCTCTGGTAGACTTGTCCTTGAAAGGGCAGCTTCTGTGAGAGCTCTCTTAGTCCCACCCACCTCACAGGGTGTCTGTTGTAGGGGAGGAAGATAGAGATTGTGAGCCACTCTGAGACTCTGAAATTCATAGTGGTGGGTGGGATATAAATCCAATATCTTCTTCTTATTATTATTAATCAGTGTTGTTATTATTTCCTCCTCCTCTAGTTTTGCTGGTGTTTCAACGATGACTAGAAAGATCTTCACCAACAGCAGGGAGCGATGGAGACAGCAGAATGTCAACAGTGCCTTCGCTAAGCTGCGGAAGCTGATCCCCACCCATCCTCCAGACAAGAAGCTCAGCAAGAATGAGACCCTCCGCTTAGCCATGAGGTACATCAATTTCCTCGTCAAGGTGCTTGGAGATCAAGGTCTGCAGCAGACGGGGGTGGCTCCTCGGGGACGGATACTAGGGCTGTTCCAGCAGACTCCGAGTTTGGAAAGCATGGAAGAACTGACGCTCATTGAAGACTCTGAGGTCCCCTCTCCTAGCACAACCAGCAACATCCCTGAATGCTGGTCAGAAGAATCCTCACCATGAAGAACCTCCAGTCAGGGGCACAGGCCTGGGGTTGGGGTAACCTGATAGTCCCCCTTTACACAAGTTGTGGGTTGTTTTGCCTATGTATAGTATTTATATGTAATTTTTGCTCTTTTATCAAGTGTATTTTTGTGTGCGGTTTTCTGAGGAGGATGATTGGTTTTCAGTAATTTAAAACAGAAATCTGGAAAAAATAATCAGGATTTCATCCACTCATCTTGGTAGAGAGTACTTTAATTTGAAGGCCAAAGGTATCCTACCCTTTAGACAGGCCACAGAAAGCTGTGAGTGGATTGCTCCTCCTAACTATGATGAAAGCTGTTGGAGCTAATTGTTGGTTGAGCAAACATTTAATTCCTGGGTTAAAGGGATTTAATCACTGGGCTGCAGATAGGCTTTTTTTTGACTGGGTGGCTGTATGATCCTCCCTTCCACCATAACCTTTTGCAAAATGAGAACCAAACAATCTCTCCCTTCCCTTCTTTAGAGGGGTCATCTTTTGTATGGCAGTTTGAGTGATTTCACCTTTCAGGATGCCTATGGCGAAGGAGGCCTGACTTGGATGGCCCAGGCGAGCTCAATCTCATCAAATTGTGGGAGTTAAGCAGGGTTGGCCCTGGTTAGTGTTTGGATGGTAGATCACCAAGAAAGCCTTGGGCTGCTACAAATAGGCTGGCAATGGCAAAACCACTTTATCTCTTGCCTTGAAAACCCTACCTTAAAAACCTATTAGGGTGGCCAAAGTCAGATGTGAATTGATGGTACTTCCTACTACCGCGGTGAGGGAAAAGGTATGTACCCACCCTCCACTGCCCAGTAATTCATGAATTGGCATTAGGGAGATTTTAAATTTCTTTAAAAAATCCAATTTAAATTAAGATCTAGCAGGTTGTAGTTGATTCAAGCAGCTCATTCCACAGAGGGCATTGTGTGCTTTTCTTCTGACAGAAGCTTCTATCTGAAAAAAAGCTTGATAGAAAGCAGGAAGAAAGTATTTCACACATTTGCAGAGTGAAAATGCATACAACAAAGAGGATGGACTGTGTCTGATATCCTAATGTTTAATGTTGTCAAAAATAAATAAATAAAGTAAATTGGAGACCACCAAGGAAAGCTCTGCAGAAGAAAGCAATGGCAAACCACCTCTGCTTCTCACTTGCATTGAAAAGTGCTTGTTGGAGTTGCCATAAGTCAGTTGCGACATGGCAGCACTTAATGTACATATATGAATTGTTTAGTGAATAATATCAATAAAAGTGTGAATTCAGTTTCGATTGTTTGTCAGAAAAAGCAAATATTCAGGTTCTCTGAATATAATTGGCAAAAAGGCTGTTAGGTTTGGCTGTGTACAGACGTGCCTGAAAGCAAGAGTGGGTGCAATTTTTTTTGCTGGGGTGAGTTCTATTTCCCCCTGCCTTTGCTCCTATGGCTCATTGGCAGAGAAGTCCTGGGTTCAATTCCCAGTGTCTCCAGAATGAAGAATCAGGTGATGTGAACTGCGGCCAGTCTAAATAGACAATGCTGACCTCGACAGACCAATAGTCTGAATCAGTCCAAGGCAGCTTCAGGTGTTCAAATGTTTAGCCTCCAGCTCAAATGATGACTGCCTCTTCCTCTTTACCTTTCTCTAATGCTTTGTTTTTGCTCAAGAATTTTTCAGGTTTATCTGATCAAATGTTTGTGAGATATTTATTTTATTTTTTTATACTTTTCCCAGCTCTTAAACTCATGAAAAATTACTCTGAGAAAGGTAGGGGTTGTACGCATTCAACTTATATTGGAGTAGTAGGATACATACCATTGTAAACATTTTTTTGTGTGCTCCTTTTATGAATTTGGCTTTCTCCTACTGACCACATGATAAAATTCCAGTAGATCTCGGTCACCCGAAAGAACCCTCAGCATTTGTATAAACTGCAAGATCTTGCAGCAAAAATTGCTGAAAACAGTATGGTCTCAGAGTGCATTGATCTTGCACTTTTGAGATAACCTGAAGAGTCAGCTATCCTGTGATTACATCGGTAACTGTATTATAACAGAAATCAGGTGTCTTAATTTATGCTAAATATATTAAAAACACTGCAGTCACATTTTCAAGCTTTGAGAATGAGGACTGGAAACATTATGCATTTAAACAACAAATTATATTGGAGGGTCTCATATTTTCAACTGTGAATTAAAACACTGAGAAATTTGAAGTGGTTCTGAGTGTTAAAGCTGCCTCCTAACAAATTTATTGCTGGTATAGCCTGTCATGATAAAAACAACCAAAGTCAGGTGCCAATCTCAATATCCATGTGCTGAAGCAGTCAAAGCTATTCTAAACACACCAAACAAGTAAAATGATTTTCTTGAACAGAAGATTGCTCTGAGGCAAAAGAAACAGGTTTTTAATGTTAGGGTCATAAAAAGTTATCCTTGTAGTAATATTTATGAATTGTCCTGCTTAGTTTTATAGCAAAAGGCTTTGTTCTTCAAAACAATTAGTATCTGGCTACTACTACTGCACAACTTGAGTTTTTAAATAGTTTTATCTACCAAAGATTTATTTTATCAGCACTTTTTATGTTTTGTGATTCCCCTCTGTATAGATATGAACAAATATTGTGTGATCCGTCCCCTTTCCTGTATACTATGCTATTTAATGGCTAATAAGTTAAAGAAATAAATTATTTACAAAATCCATCACTTAATTTTTTGTAATAAAAATGAAATATTTGGAATTGGAAAGTGTTTACACATGGAACAAATTGTTTGGCTTCCTTATATCTGCTTATGAAGTTTGATGGGCAGTTTTGTGGGTTTGGTGTCTTTGTGAGGAATAAACTTGAGACTTTGGGTTTTGAGAGATGTATAGGTTGAGCAAATGGGAAGCAAGTTGGCCCCCTTCCTGGACCCCGACGACCTAGCAACAGTGATCCACGCTACGGTCACCTCGAGGTTGGATTACTGCAATGCCCTCTACATGGGGCTGCCCCTGTGCCGGACCCGGAAACTGCAGCTGGTGCAGAATGCCGCGGCCCGGCTGTTATTGGGCCTCCCAAGATGGGGGCACATTCGGCCGGGTCTTCAGGCTCTGCACTGGCTCCCAATAACATACCGGGTCTGGTACAAGGTGCTGGTTATTACCTTTAAAGCCCTATATGGCCTGGGACCTGCCTACCTGAGGGACCGTCTCTCCCCACACGTTCCCCAGAGAGTACTGAGGTCTGGGACCCAAAATCTTCTCAACATCCCCGGGCCCAAGGAAGTGCGTCTCAAGACAACGAGAGACAGGGCCTTCTCTACAACGGCCCCTATGTGGTGGAACCAGCTACCGGAAGAGGTGAGGGCCCTGCGGGATCTTACCCAGTTCCGCAGGGCCTGTAAGACGACCCTCTTCTGGTTAGCCTACCCCTGACTGGATAAATGTAGCTTTCTAGATTTCTGTGATAACTCTATAGTTAATACTAATTTTAAGGTTTTAGGTTTTTAAATGCTTGATTTTAAATGTAACTAATTTATTCCGATTTTATTGTTTTGTTGTCTGTTGTAAGCCGCCCTGAGCCACTCGTGGGAAGGGCGGGATATAAATCCCGGAATAAATAAATAAATAAATAAGTATGCATCAGGCATTACCAATCAGAAGGGAGAGACAGTCCAACTACTTAGAAGCAACTTAGAAGCAATTTCTGACAGCCAGAAATCTCATACCAATCTTCCCTAATCAGCTCCACGAGTTTCCTACCTACCTGGCAAATTCAAGAGAGCTCCATTAGGCAGATGAGATACAAAAAGAAATCCCAACAACACTCTAACAACTACACACATCATGTGTGTGACACATGCAAAAATTTATAGGAAAATATACATATTTCTAATATGGTAAAAGATGTGAGCCTTATACATACATCTCACAAAGTACCTGAACTTACACTGTCAAGAAACAGTGCATTTGAAATCACACTGGTGATACATATGGGAATGGACATAGGAACATAGCACATTTCTTACATGTAGAAGTTCCTAGGATCAGTTCTTGGGGTGTTCAGCTAATACGACCTCAGCATGATTGGGGCAGACAATGCTTGATTGGCTAGGTGGACTGGTAGTACAACTTCGTACTAAGCATCTTCCTTTATCTGTTCTGTCTGTCAAAGAGTCATCAAGTGACGAATGTGCGTGTATGAATGTTGAACTGCAACAATGTATGTATGAATTTGGTTCATCATTTACCCTCAGCAATGGAAGAAGTTCTCCATTTGAGTAGGAAGGGATATTTCACTGGGAATAATTGTACAAACCAGCTGTAAGATCTTCTGCAATGGAAATCCAGCAGCAGCTCTTTCTGAGAAGGATGCATGTCAGTTATGAGTCAAGGCAATGCCATTCAGTCCTCAGAATGATGGACAAAGCTATGTCATTTACCTTGCTCTTTCACTGTTTTTTTTAAAGCCTAAGGGAATTGTGTGAGATGACCAAGACAAGACAGAAGTAAGCAGTTCAGATCTGACATGGTCTTTCATCCTTTGGCCATAAAAGGAAAAGTGCGATAATGGATAGCTTAACTGCTGACCTGTCAGGTCAGAGGTCGTTAAAAAGTCACATAGTTTAAACCAAAGGCAGGAGATAAAGTGACTCTAAATTCATCCTTTCTCCTAGCCATGATTGTACTTTTAAAGGAGCAGATGTTACAAGAGAAATGATGGTGGTGGGGGAGATATTAAAACTTTTAGAAAATATTTTATGTGAATAAGACCATGGATATGCACATGTATTTCTGATCAAATGGTATGGTACACATGAAGTGGGAGAGACAGATCTTGCATTTTTAATAGCCATACAGAAGAGACAGCTTTGGGTGGAGTCTTCTTCAATCTGTATGACAATCCACACACACACATCTCCCCTGTGCTTCATATCTGGTCACCGTAAATCAGTCCTACACTACTTGAACACACAGAAGCTCACCTCTTTTTGCTTTTTTTAATGCCTACCCATAACTGCAAGGAAACCAGAGCTGTAGCCTGTCTAATACATTATATACTTATGTTGATGGGCTACGTTCTTGATAAATCCAACAGTGCAGTCCTAAATAGAGTTACTCTGTTCTAAGTCCATTGACTTCAATCAACTGAGATATAATTCTCCTTAGGACAGCACTATAAGTTGTACAAGCTGTTCATGAAGGTGGTGTAACTGAGTGATATCAGTAGATTGATATGGATGCCTAAATAATTTTGTTTCTATAGATTTTTATACCTCACTGTCCTTCCCAACAGAGACCCAAAGCAGTTTGCAACATTGATCTTCCTCTCTTCCATTTTTTCTTCACAACAATAGCCTTTTCAAATGTAGGCTTACACCAAGAGAGAGTGACTGGCTAGCTCCTATAGCAGAATGGGAATTTGAACCTGGGTCTCCCAGATCCTAGTCCAACTTTAGCCACTATATCACACTGGCTTTTCTGCTACATCATCCTCTGTTATGATCCTACTAAATCAATTTGCTTTTGGTAGCCAAGGAAAGGGAAATATCACCATAGTATTTATAATAATTGCCATGTATTTATAATGATTTTATAATGACAGTCCAGACTGTCTTGCCTTTGCAGCTGGTCTCATTTTGGGGACAGTAATCCCACAGGTGAAGCCATTTTAGTCTGTCGCAACAATCATAAGCCAGAATCTAGTACTTTTAAAAAAAGACTTCAAAGATATTATTCTAGGCCAAGCTTTTGTGGACTCTGGTCCACTTATTCAGATTCACATCTAAACCTGTAACTATCCGAATAATGTGCGTATCTTGTGAGGGCAAGTGGTCACACAAACTAACCAAATGCCACATAATCTCCTATGTTATCACTTCAGTCTGGAAAAGAATTTTCATAACTGAAAAAGAATTTGATAGAATTCAAAAACTCAAGAGAATATCTTAAGTGACCAGAGCTGCTACAGTCAAAATATCTCATCAGCCTGATGTGCGTCTTTAGGTGGCATCCACATGCTGATGACGTCACCACCCTGACCTGGCTGCCCAGTTGCTAGAAAGATGGGCAAGGAATTTCCCAGAAGAGCTTTGCTTTTATTCGCCTTCCACTCTAGAGGATAATCAGAGAGGCAGAGATTAATTAACAAAAACTTCTGGTAGTCATGCAAATCAGCTTTGCAGTAGGTCTAAAGCTGGTAAATCGCTCTGGCAAATTAAACAAAAGCTTGGTGTGCCCAGCTCCCACCAGACAGCTTGTTTTATAACGATTTCAATTCACAGTTTTCTCTCACTGTGCCACTGGACTCAACACATTTTTTGAAGAGAAGTCAGTCCCTTCAAACCAGAAGCTAACTAGTACTTTTCCTCATAGACAGCGCCAAACATTTATATGCCAGAGGTAGAAAATCCACACAGTGTCTGAGAGAAACCATTTTGTTTTACAAGGCAAAAAATAATCACAAAATAACTGATGCTCTGTGGCCCACTCAAGATACCCCACCTCTAAATCTGCCACCTGAGGCTACCCCCACCCTTTTCTTTCTCCTCAATTTTTGTATTAGAAATATACAAAAGAAATGGAAAGCCGACATATGTGGAAACAATAATTTGGAAGGAAAAAAGGAAGAATTCCTGAAGGTTTTGAAAAGACAAAGCTCCCTCCCCCAACTTGAACCACCAATGGGCTTCTGCCATTCCTTATCGCTCTCCTGCAGAGCCTCTAAAAACTCTTATCTCGAGACAGCAGATTACTTGGCTGATCTCCTCTCCACAGTGAGTAGAAATCAAACGGCCGTTTTACCACTGTCAGCAATTTGCACATTCCCTGTCCCGATAAATCAATTAATGGGATGCAGACTGATTCATTCAGTCCCCCCCTCCTTCATTCAAGCCTGTCTTCCTTTATTTCAGGTCCCCTCCCTCCACCCGCCCATGTTTTAATACCATCTAAGAGTCCTTCGTCAGGAGAGGACTTGTCCGCTGGGCAGGTGCAAAGCCTTCAGCTCCGCTGCCTAACAGCAATAAACCCTTTTTGCCCTCCTCAGGGCTTCCCTTTGTCGAAATACTTTCTCTTTTTGTGATTTCGCACCCTCCCCTTGGTTTTTTTCAAATGTACAGCACCATGCAGCTAATCTGATTATGCTAATTTGTACTTCATGATCCCCAAACACTGTAATGGGATTCGCAGAGGGTGCCCCCGCACTGGAGCTGGCAGAATGATGGGGATGGTTATATAGGACAATGCCTTTGTGAATCAGTTGACAATAAAACATCTCCTGTCTTGGAAGACAAAGCTCACTCTGAGAAGCCCACGACGCTCTTGAGAATTTAGAGTGTTCCAGGCTGTGTTAAATGGGTGAGAAAGGTGGACTCCTGAATTCACAATGCAGAGCCCAGTGCAAGTTCTGCCCCCCTCCCTTTGACTAAATAAATAATAAAGTTTTAACTCTTTTCAGATCTGAGTATGTGGAGCATTTTTGACCCAGTTGTTACCGATGAGGCACACAGGATATTAAGCTTCTTTAAGTGTATTCAGCCTCTTCCAGCCCATTGGTGAAGTGAAGTTATATGAGAGGTACAACCAATTGAATTCGATCCAGTGATATGCTAGAGGAGATGTAAGTAGGCCTATGTGATTCCGATCGCATGTAAGCCAAAATGCTCTAAAAATGAGGATGGGGAATTGTCAGGTGGGCACCTGGCTTAATCAGGATCTTTTACCTGTGTATACAGGATTCCACATCCAGAAATTAATGCTTAAAATATTAGGGAATCTAATTAAGTAAAAACAATTAAAATTTATTCCAGAAAATATAGGCTTACATACAAGATAAAATACTCATAAAATCATACATACAGTCCTAAGAAAAATAGAGAGAGAGATAGAGACAACACATGGGTAGACAAACAGGGTGATAATTACCTATCGTAGTCTTCAAGGAAGGTTCCAATGGCTACGAAAGAGGACGGGGGAAATGGGACCCTCAACTGGCCAAGAATCGGGGATGGATCTAGACAGCGGAGATAGGATACTGCTAGATTCACACCTGAGTAGAGCTGGGTCAGAGGTTAAATAGACTACCTTGGACCCTCTGGGGATGGGAGGTACGAGGGAGGAGACAGGGGAGGCACTGCAGTGACCATAAGGGCTGGACTTCTGCAGTAGCTAATAGCAAGTTGATTGGTGGCACCTAATTGGGTGCCAATAACTGACCAATGAACAAGCTTGGGCCCAGGTTACCTGATTGGCTGTACAGGTAACCATGGGCCAAGGGGGAGGCTCCAGGGTGACAGTTGGGGAGAAGAATAGGAGAAATTACTGGGTGGAGGGGTGCTTTTGATTATTAAACTTATCTAAAAAGGTGCCAATAGATGGCCAAATTATTGCCTAGGTAACACCCGGTTTGCACAAAGGAACTTGGCTCTGGCTGAAGATGGTCTTCCTCTTCTTCAGTCTTCTCTTGGCACTAGTCTTTGTCTTGAGTTCCGTTAGACAAAAGCTTGGGTGGTTCAGCAGGGTCAACGCCTGGATAAGCTTGATGGCGCCATGGGTGGGTAACATCTGTTGCGTATGTGTGCTTCCCGCTGTGCTGAAATGGAGTCTTGGCACTGCTAGAAGATAGCTGGTATCAGCCTCCCAAAGTGGATTCTATGGTCAAGGCTGGAAACTGCATGGCCTGGATAGCTCCTAACGGCGCACTTTCTTCCGCTCCAAGATAAAGATGGCGTTCGCCTGAAGTGACTGGAAACCATCCATTCTCCTTGCTGGTGCTCTTCCAGGGACACGGAGCACTGCTTTAGCTTTGTGGCTGTTCGTACTCATAAGTCCCTTCCAGTCTGGTAGGCAAACCCACGTCCTTCTGGCAGATGTGTGAGAGCTCTGTCTCCAGGCACTCTGGCAACCAGACGGGTGACTACGATGTTCTGGAAATTAGGGGCATTTCCTTACACGTGCCAGATCTTCTGCAACACCTAGTGCTTTCCTTTCTGTAATCTTATAGTACCCATGTCTTGAGTAAGCAGAAAAATAGGCTGGGGTACACTCTTTTTAATATTGTGCAAGGGAATAGCACAAGTTTTTCCTCCTACACACTTCTTGCTCAAAGATACTTGGTGGAACATGCTCCCTCTAGCTATCCGGTCCCCCCCTGATCTGCTACATTTTCGTAGGGCCTGTAAAAGGGAGCTGTTCCATCAGGCCTTTGAGTGAGGCAGCAGGGATCCATAATACATCAAATCTGGACTCCCTTGTTGCAATATTCGATCTTCTCTCAAGCCTATTCTTGCACCAATTCCATTTTTTTTGTATTCTAGTTTGACTAGATTGTCTACTCCCTGAAATGGAGTATTTTAATAGTTTTATTGCTCTTACTGTTTAATTGTTTATATTTGCTGCTAATTGTTGTTATTAATTGCTATTGTTCAATTCTGTAACTTGTGGGATAGGGTGGAATAGAAATTAGCATAAACAAACAAACAAATATTACGGCATGCACAAAACTTCCAGTGGGTTCAAGCTATTGTCTTATTAAAGTATGATTATAGACAATGGTTTGGCTGGTCATTTCAGAGAACACCCACTCTTGCCTCTGCAGTTTTTGTGGCCATGTGCATCTTTTCTCTCTGGTTTTTCTTCATCTTTTTCTTCCCTCCCTACTGCTCCCTCTGGTCCTCTCCTTCTCCAAACATTTCTCTGGACTCTAGGGTCCCTGTTCCATCCATTGTTTTGTTCCTCTGTTGTTACCACAAGCTTCTGAGTAACCTCCATTTCCCTTTACCTCCTCTTGGCTCCCAAACTATGACCAGACAGCAGCCAAAGGACCCTAAGATTGGGGCAGTTTTGCCAATGGCAGCCCATGACCATTGTTACCATAACAGCTAATGGTAGTTGGATGACCTTCTGATCATCCAGACCTCTGGGACAAATCACCAATTGTGCTGCTCCTTTCCAGAGGCTTCACCAAACAACAAAAAAAAATTAGTCAACACCTTACATATGGTGGACAGAAACACCTCTAAGAAAAAGATGTTCTCAGTTTAACCCATGCTTGGGAAAGAGCAATTAACAAACTCTACATTTATTGCTTTGGGACAGTGGACTCTCACCATCATTCTCCAGTTCTGACATGTTTATTATTTTTACTGTCCAGACCAAACTGGTTATTCTTTCAATTTGTTAATTTCACTATTTTGCCACTGGATTCTTTGTACTATTTTGCATGCTTAACCACTGCCCAACAGCTATATGTAGGACTGCTCACTATACCCCATTTCATTGTCTGATGAAGTGCGCATGCACACGAAAGCTTACATTGTGAATAAAACTTTATTGGTCTTAAAACTGCTACTGGACTCCAACTTTGCTGTGTTGCTTCAGACCAACACAGCTGCCCACCTCACATATGTCTGCAGACACCAAATGATGCACTCTCTATGAAGTGGTCCACCATGCTTTTAGGTGCTCATTCAATACACATTGGACAACCTGGAATTTCAAGACCTGGTGGATGGGTGCTGGGCAGTGTTCCCTTTAAGCTGAGTTAGTGTGAGCTAGCACACAATTTTTTAGCCTTCAGCTCACACATTTTTGTCTTAGCTCAGGAAGGATGGTCCCAGAGCACACTAATTTATGCAGTAGCTCACAACTAATGCCAGTAGCTCACAACTTTAATGCCATTAGCTCACGAAGTAGAATTTTTGCTCACAAGACTCTGCAGTTTAGAGGGAATATTGCTGCTGGGTCGTCTTCAGTTGGTTTTGGTGCAGTGGTTAAGAGTGCAGATTCTAATCTGGGAGAACTGGGTTTGATTCCCCACTCCTCCACATGCACCTGCTGGTGTGATCTTGGGTCTCTCAGAGCTGTTCTCTCAAGAGCAGTTCTCAAAAGAGCTCTCGCAGTCCCACCTACCTCACAGGGTATCTGTTGTGGGGAAGGGAAGGGAGACTCCAAGTGAAGGGTGGGGTATAAATCCAGTCTCCCCCTCCTCCTCTATGTATGATCAGCTATCCTAACATTCCCATAGAACTTCAATCAACAAAGACATCAGAGACTGGAGAGTGTCGTTGACAGTCAACATATACTTCCATGTACACACACGTCACCTTATTCAGATTCATACACGTGTGTGTTTGTAAACCTTGATTTTCCTCTCTTTCATCCTGGACTGATAGTTAATAATATTGATGGTGATGAGAAGCTTATTGACAAACAAACATACCAGTGGAACCTAGCCTCTAAAATTTGGAATGGCAACACCAGAACTTATTGTATGTGTTTCTGAGAGGCAATGATTATAAGCAGAAATGTGATGTCATCTGTATTGACCAGTAACCTCTAGAACAAACACTGGTTTGAAACACCATGCAAAGTATGATTGATTAAAATGTGGAAATAACTCGCTTTTAAAAAGAGACTACGCTAGACAAATTCATGAATGATAGTTGAATCATTGGCTACTAAAGCAAACCTCCAAATTCAGAGGTAGTAAACATCGGAGTACCAATGCTTGGTGACAATGTCAGGAGAAGGCCTTGGCCTCTCTGCCTTGTAATTGGTCTTTTACCAGTTGTCCTTTGTGTGAGACAAGATGCTGGATTAGAGATACCACTGGTCTGACCCAGCAGGTATCTTCTTAGAATGAGTTTAGAAATTCATGCAGGGGCAGCACAAAAGGACCCAACTTGGAATGAATGATCTAGCTGAGTTGCAGGATACATAGAAAACCCAGAAAATCTTTTACAGATGTAATCGCTCTGCATGTTACTCAATGGGACTGCACCCACAGGCAGTTCAGTGTGAATAAAAGGCTGTGGCTTTGAGTGAAAAGGACAATAAATCAAATGTGGGATTTTTATTAATATGTAATTAGGTTATAGATTTTACTTCCCTGGAACATGTCTGAAGGGGGAAAGTGAATGATGACCACAGAACGAGTAAAATGATACCTCTTGTTGAGCTAAACTAATAGTTTAAAATGGTACAAATAAGCTGTCAAATGATTTCATTAGTTTTTCAGCACAAGCATGAGATTACAAATAGGTGTTTTATATATGCCCATCTGATGTAAGGCTATGACATTCGCAGACTGTAATGCAGATTACTTGACTAAATTATTGATTTATGAAATCCGCCCCCTTCTGTAAATAGTATTTGTATTTTTTTCATACAAACAGTTGCACTAGGAGTGATAACATTGAGGTCTGCTGGTAGAAAAATCTCTCAGCCATCACATGAATGTAGGGTTGCCTCATCCAACTTTAGAAGTATCTGGGGACTTTGGGGGTGGAGCCAGGAGCAAGGTTGTGACAAGCCCAATTGAACTCCAAAGGGAGTTGTGGCCATCACATTTAAAGGGAACACACACCTTTAAAATGCCTTCCCTCCATTTGGAAATAATGAAGGATAGGGGCACCTTCTTTTGGGACTCATAGAATTGGACCCCCTAGTTCAGTCTTTTTGAGGAGAGGCACCAGATGCTATGCTGAAAATTTGGTGTCTCTACCACAAAAAACAGTCCCCCTGAGCCCCAGATACCCATGGATTGATTCTCCATTATACCTTATGTGAACAATAAACAGTCAATTTTTGCCCTTCTATCAATTCTTGAAGAGGAATCTCCATATGGAAATCAACCTCCGACAGAATCAAGCAAGCATGGAACACAGCAAAGGAGGACTGTTTATTGTTTTCTTCTTCTCTCTGGAAGAACTTGTGTAAGCCTACAAGTTTATTAGATGTTGAGCAATTGAAGAAATTATTCTAAAAATAATTATGTCATATAAACGATTATATAAGAGCTTTTCAAGCACTGTAAAAACATGTGGCTATTTCTTTAAAGAAACATGGTTATATTGTGTTTGTATTTGCTAAACCTGATACTGTGTCACCCAGTGTTTGCCCAACTGGGGATTGACAAGCCTACATGAATGGGTGGCCTCTAGAACCTTCCAATCTTTCAAGATGTGATGTGACAACTATGAACAAAACAGAAGTCTTCACCCACTAGCAGAAGATAGAGGGAGACAGATGAATCTCCTTGCAGAGGAAATTCCAAAGATTTGGTGCCACAACATCCTTTCTCAGGGCTGCACCTATCGGCCCCAAATGATTTGAAGGTGACTGGAGAAGTTGAGCAGATGCGATTGTGCTGCAGCAAGAATAAGCTTTCTCCTCTGAAGGGAAGAATTGGATTGTCTATACTTTACCGAGTTAAAAGACGGCAAACTGCAACCCTAGTATTGTTCCTGTAAAGTATTTCTAGCTTCCTATGGCTTCCTATGGTCTAGCTTTCTATGGTCTTCCTAAATTAGGGATGATCAATTTCTGTCTTCTTACAGGCCATTGCCATTGCATTGTCTCAAGTTGGTCCAGCATTCAAAATTGCATAAGCTAATTTGCTAAGTGATCAACAGTGCAATCCTAAATTGAGTTGCAGTTTTCTAAACTTACTGACTTCTATGTATTTGGACATTTGGTTAATATAGCAGAGTTCTGCCCAGTCACAGAAGCGTGATACTGAGTGCAGTAAATAAATCTCCCAAGAAGTATATTGCAGAAAAGAGGGAAACTTACACATTTATTTGATACATTTATTCAAGTAGATCAGGCTCACATTCAGGTCACAGTCGAAAAGAGAGACAGAAGCCTACTTTCTCTATTAAAAATGGCCAGCTTTTCCAGGGTTTGTGTGGGAGTATGAGGGCACTGTATATACAGGACAGACCTGTAGAGACATGTGTCTCTATGGAAAGCCATGTAAAGGGAGTAAGAGGTCAAAGCGAGCAAGAGAGGAGGGATCAGAGGCCGGCTCCCAGATTAAAACAAGGGGAGGCATCCCATCCAAGGAAATAACACCTATACATGCGTAGAGTGATGTAGTGCTCCCTAATGGCCAGGCATTTTTTTAAATTTTATTTATCTATCTAAGATTTATATCCCGCCCTTCCCACTAGGTGGCTCAGGGCGGCTTACAACATATAAAACTAACATAAAATCTAAAATTAAGCATTAAAATCAACGTTTTGTTGATTTGCTGACATGTCGTTGAGTTGCTGACTCCAACACTGTGGATGTAGAAGGGTGTACCTGTATTTAGGAAGTGACTAAGTTTGCAGATGACACTAAATTGTTCAGGGTGGTGAGAACCAGAGAGGATTGTGAGGCACTCCAAAGGGATCTGTTGAGGCTGAGTGAGTGGGCATCAATGTGGCAGATGAGGTTCTATGTGGACAAGTGCAAAGTAATGCACATTGGGGCCAAAAATCCCAGCTACAAATACAAGTTGATGGGGTGTGAACTGGCAGAGACTGACCAAGAGAGAGATCTTGGGGTCGTGGTAGATAACTCACTGAAAATGTCAAGACAGTGTGCGATTGCAATAAAAAAGGCCAACGCTGGGAATTATTAGGAAGGGAATTGAAAACAAATCAGTCAGTATCATAATGCTCCTGTATAAAAGGATGGTGCGGTCTCATTTGGAATACTGCGTACAATTCTGGTCACTGCACCTCAAAAAGAATATTATAGCATTGGAAAATGTCCCAAAAAGGGCAACTAGAATGATTAAAAGTTTGGAACACTTTCCTTATGAAGAAAGGTTAAAATGCTTGGGGCTCTTTAGCTTGGAGAAATGTCAATTGCAGGGTGACATGATAGAGGTTTACAAGATTATGAATGGGATGGAGAAAGTAGAGATAGAAGTACTTTTCTCCCTTTTCCACAGTACAAGAACTTGTGGGCATTCAATGAAATTGCTGAGCAGTCGGGTTAGAATGGATAAAAGGAAGTACTTCTTCACCCAAAGGGTGATTAACATGTGGAATTCACTGCCACAGGAGGTGGTGGCGGCTACAAGCATAGCCAGCTTCAAGAGGGGATTGGATAAAAATATGGAGCAGAGGTCCATCAGTGGCTATTAACCACAGAATTTTGTTGGAAGTGTCTGGGACAGTGATGCTCTGTATTCTTGGTGCTTGTGGGGGGGGGGCAAGTGGAAGGGCTTCCAGCCCCACTTGTGAACCTCCTGATGGCACTTGGGTTTGGGGTTTTTTTGCCACTATGTGACACAGAGTGTTGGACTGGATGGGCCATTGGCCTGATCCAATATGGCTTCTCTTATGTAGGATTACATGTAGCCTCATCTAGCAGAGTATGCATACTCAGCCAAACCAATTCACACATACAAATATTTGCACTTATATATTGCAATCCAGGAATCATATTTAAATGCGGAATATTTCTTACAACTGGAAAATATCACTCTGAAGTTGTGGACAAGCCTGTGACTGTAACTTGATCACAGCAAAAGCTAGCAGAATGGCTTTGGTGTCCAGATTTGGTAGTTTGGTGACAGTTCTGCACTAACTTTAACACCATCCCCTCTCGCTATTATTGTTGATTTGAGACCCAGCTGAGCTGGATTTATATTTCCAAGAAATGAAGCTGATGCCACTCGGTGGGTAAAACACAGTACTACAAAAGAACAAAGCCGCTGCCTGTTTGCTTCCACAGTCAGTGCCTGAAATCAAAATATTCTAGATCCCATCAAACCATGTTATCTTTTGATAATTGCAGGATAGGTGTGCACTAGAATTTATATAATGGAAGGGGGAAAGAAAAAAGTCTCTTTGTCATAAATGCTTCATAAAGGAAAAAAAACCCTATTCATTATCAATCTGATCCTCAAAACTTTGCCAGTGCACAGACCATATTAAAAGCCTTTATTTTGAGCAGTGACATTTGGTTTCAATTGTTTAAGGTGTATTTTTTTATTTAGTAATAGAAGCAAATACTACTAATACTCTCAGATATTGTTTGCATTTTTTGTGAATATTTCAAAATTGTATTCTATTATTTATTTATTTCAATATCTATGCCCCACTTGTCTCCTCAGTGGGTATCTAAAGTGGATCACAAAATCATTCTCCATTCCTTCAGCTGTGATTCAACCATACAATTTCCCCAGAAATGGCTGAGGCATAGTAGTGGGCCTGTGCTTTCAAGACTATCGTCTGTTGTCTATGAAGTTTTGCTGAGCAGATTTCTGAAACAGAAAGTTAACTATGACCTGCAAAACGCACCAAGATTCCAGGCATCAGCTATTAATTTCCATGATGAAATACAAGACAGTCATAAAAGAGTAAGCAATTTAAAGACTTACGGGAGTGGCTCACAGCCCTGTCATGATTGTATAGTGTAGTATCAGTGAAGTGATAAGAATAGAACTAAAGGGACATATACCACACCATCCCATTCATAATTTTTATTGATTGTTCATATTCTGGAATTTTTATTCTGAGTGTTCATATTGCTGATTATGTGAACTTAGGCAGATCATGAGAGGAAGGGCAGGAAGGGTTGCATCACTGCTTAGTTCTTGTGACCCTTTCTTATGCACCCAGGAAATGCTGATTGCCACTTTTGGGTAAGGAAGCAATTTTCTTCAGGCCAGTTTGGCCAGGGATCCTGGAGGGGTTTTTTCTGCCATCTTCTGAACATGGAACAAGGGTCACTGTGTTTGGGGGGATATTTATGAATTTCCTGCATTCTGCAGGGGTTGGACTAGATGACTGGAGATCCCTTCCACCTCTATGATTTATATTGATGATATTAATATTTTCTAAAGGCAGAATTGTGTCTCCCAACAATCTTCAAAAATATGAGCCTTACAGAAAATGGGCTTCTGGAGGCAGCAAGAAACAGCAGCAAGTTGCAGAGCCAAATGCAGCTGTCAGTGATATAAGGCAGACCTTACAGCCTGATCCTAAGAATGTTTCTTTGACCTTATGAAGCTTACTCATGGTTGCTAAGGAATGTCCCCTTGCTTTGCATGCTGAAAGTGCCAAGTTCAATCCAGCATCTCCAGTTAAAAAGTTTGTGCAGTTAAGTGATGGGAATCCTGGACAGCAGCTGCCAGACAGAGGCAGCATGCTGATCTTAACAGTCTGACTCAGCAGCCCTGAACACAATGAACAGGCATGCACCATCTATATTGTGTGAACATCTGTTTATATGAGAGAGCCATTATGTAAACACTTTAAAAATAAAACCAGGGAGCCAAAGCTAGGAAAAGGTGGAGTTTATATTCACATCTTATGCATTCAGCTATAAGAAAAAGAGCTAATGAGCATTCACTTTAAAAACAAAATGGGACTAGTGCCATTTTTAGACATTGAAGCCATGTATACCAGGGGCCCACTACTGGGAATGCTCCACTATCTGTGAATTTCCCAGTGTGCCTGATACGCACGTTATATTTTGATATTACCAGTGTGTTCTGGGAATGTGGTACACATATGCCAAAACTGTACGTGCACGCTCTTGCATTTCCTTCTTCACACAAAATGATGACCATGTGTATCAAGAGCTTCATGGGTAGCACTGTGTTTTTGGTATATGTGATTCTAAGAGCTCAGTATCCACACAAATGTGAGGTTTAAACTGCATGGTTAGCTGTCCATTCATGACATGGTTATTGTCAGACTAACACCCACTGAGATTTGAAGCTTACTGGCTGACCTTTGTCAGTTACTCTCAGCTTAGTTCACCTTACAGGGTGATTGTTGTGAGGATAAAGTATAAAAGTAGTAAACAAACATGTTGAATGTTAACAGTGAACATACAATCAAGAGCATACTGTACCTGGATAACTTACATGTTTCCTAAGGTGCATACCGGGAAGATAAGGCAATTTCTCATGTGTTCAAATGTTCCAAGTTTTTAAAACTGTTAGTAACTGGATTTAGCGCTTGAGCTCATCCACAATTACTCAGGAATAACAGAACAAATTTTGAGTCCAGTGGAACATTTAAGACAAACGTTATTTAAAGTATGAACTATTTAAGGTATTAACTTTCGTATAAACGTGTATCGCTCTAAAAGGTACCACTGAACTAGGGGTAACAGGTCTGAGCTGCAAAATACTGGGAGATTTTGGGGTCGAATCTGAGGAGTGCAGGGCAGGGACTTCAGTGGGTAATAATACCAGACAGTCCACCTTTCAAAGCGGCCATTTTCTCCATTTCTGTTGCCGGGAGATCAGTTGTAATAGCAGATCTCCAGCCACCACCTGGAGCTTGGCAACCCTACAAAATTTGATCTACTGCTTCAGACCAACAGGGCAGCCCACATGGATCTCTACTCACAAAAAAGTTCAATGGACCTACAAGTACCATGCATATGATAGCAAGCAAGTTTTTCCTCTCCTGATAGCATTCTTAAAAAGATATTGCCGTAACCACCTCCTCCCATCAATACTCCCCTTTGAGCCCGCCCAACGGCGCAGGAGCGCAACCAATCACCTCCGAATCGACCGCAGCCTTAAACCAGGGGAGGAGCCACTTATGCTACCTGTGGCGCGAGCTCCCCCGCCCTCTGTAACACGGCGGCTTGTATAGGTCAAAACGATTCACGGATTAACCTATTCGCGCGCGCTTCATCTGGAGGCGGCGGAGAAGGGGGCGGGACACTCGTCTATAGCCCCGCCCACTTCACCCTGCGCAAATCTCCTCGCCCTCTTCTCACGTTGGCTCGTATGTTTGTCTTCTCCCCGGTGTTTGGCGTCTGCGCATGCGCTTGGCGTGACAGGACCTTTCCGAGATGGAGTCGCTCCTGGGCGAGCTGCCGCTGCGCTTCTCCCGGCTGCCCATGTTCCCCTTCTTCGACTTGGCACACTATGCCGCCTCGGTAATGTCTCTGAAGGAGCAGCGAGGTGGGTGTCTTGCTGGAGGGGGATTAACTTTTTGCCAGGGTCTTTTGCTGGTTCGTTAGGAGTTAATTCTGCTTCTGGGCATGTGCAGAGTGATTTCCCTCGATGCGGGAGAGGGGACCTACATTACTGCTCCTTCAGTCCCAGAAACGGTATTAGGTATCAGTCACTATTGCTCCTTGACCATGTGGGGTCTGGGGTTCTGTCACAATTAAATAACCTGAATCGGTCGTTTGTACAAAAAAGCGGGCATCCTCAGCTTTTTGAATGTGTGTCTGACTTTGTCTGTTAATAGCAGGAATAACTTGTTGATTGTGGGAAACAATTACAGGGAGTGCTTCTAACCATGTGCGGAGCGGATTTTTGCTCAGTAGTGGGTGATTGGCAAGATTCTTCACACATTGACAGGTGGGAGGGCTTTGAATACAAATTATGAAGTTTGAATTCTGGAACTGGCACTGTGCCTTGAAATTTAAGTGGATATCCTTTGGGGACAGCTATGCTTGCTCTTTAAGCATCTCACCATGTGCCTCCAACTGCATCCTTAGCCTGTAATCCCTGCAGTCATCCGCTAGGCTTCTCTACCTTAACTCTACCATTAATAAAGCAGGAGTCAAGTGCACCTTTAAGACCAACCAAGTTTTATTCAGAACATAAGCTTTCTTCTGATGAAGTGTGCTTAGAGAGCACACGAAAGCTTATGTTCTCAGTTAAACAATTTTATTTGGTAATATATGGCAATTATATCCAATACGAATAAAATATTAATAAACATTTACTACCTTCCCCATACATTACACTTTCCCCTCCCCCCAAATCTTGACCTAAAATTCTAATATCAAAAGGTATCTTTAAATTTAAAAGAATCTTAATTAAAAAAGGAAATATATATATTTTGCAAAGCAATAAACACGCACATTTCTTATTCTTTATAAAATCCCACCCAGTTATTATAGTTCATCTTCTTTCTTCTTTTAACAACCTAAGTGGTATTCTCAAAAATCACCCAATGACCTTTTACTTTCCATTCTTTTTCTATATATCTTCTGAATTTATCCCAATCCGCGAAAGCTTATGTTCTGAATAAAACTTGGTTGATCTTAAACTTGACTCCTGCTTTGTTCAGCTGCTTCAGACCAACACGGCTGCCCACTTGGATCTCTCTACCATTAATAGTTACCGTAATTTCCTGACTATTATAGTTGTTCCAGCAGTGTTGAGATTTGCTTACAATGGCGCCTTCATACCACACCAAAGGAATTGTTTCTCCACGCGGAATGAACGTTTCTTATTTTGCCACAGTGCCTCACCATGACTCTAAGCAACAATCATGCACCCTTACAGAACTGTAGAACATTCTGTTGCAGTTCTTAAATGGACTGCTTTCTTCAGAAGCAGTGTACTCTTAGGGGAAAATTGGAACTGCAGTTTATTCATGCTTTCCTTATAGGCTTCTGGAGGAACTTAACTGAATGCAGTTGGAAACAAGATATTTCCTTATGAGGTTTATGCTGCTTGTACTGTTTGGGTGGTGGTGATTTGTTTATTTTTAAATTAAAATAGGAGGAATGGCCGCTTTTGCTTCCTTCCACTGAGTTACATATAATGAGTTTGAAGTTTCACATATGAAGTGAACTTTGCTGGAGATGATCTTTCTTAGAATGTATTGAAGAGCAGGAGCAATTTTTCCCTTATTTAAGAAAGTTTACACATCTGTCTACACGAAACATGTGCTGCCTATGGGAGCAGGAAAGAGTCTGTTGCTGAGAGCTGGTGTCAGCTGTCAGTACTTAGGCAGCGACAAGGGGTGCTTATCTTAGAGATCCTGTCTTCCTTTAAAAAGCACCATGGCCTCACTTAAAATTGCATGTCACGCTTACATTTCTTGCTGATCTCCTCTGGTGCCACCCACGCACACCTGCTAGTAGAAGTCTGAACCTTTAGTGACACTCTGTTTGCTACCAAAATGGGCTGCTGCCCAAATGCGGTTTTCAGATGAAACCAAGAGTGTGTGTGTGTGTGGGGGGGGGACTTGAAATTCTGCCACACACTGCTGGCACCTGAAAAGCTCAACGACATGGATTGGAAACTGTGGGAGGGGTCTGTGGTGGTGGCAGGGAATATGAAGGCATAGAAAAAAGTTCATTTAGTACTTTCCCCCAAGTTTTATGATGGAAAAAATTAGAAATTTGGGGAAACCGGGGGAAAAACTCATATGGAATCTCTTTTTCTGATCTGAATGAGATTGCTTTTTAAAAGGCACCAAAATTATGCAATTCTCTCCCCAGGCAGATTTGTCCGTTCCCTTGTACTATCTTATGTCAGTGAGTGAAGACTTCTGCTGTTGCTCTCAAATTTGATCTGAGAAGAGGTGTCTAAATGATACCTTTGCTTATGTGTATGGTTAATTGGGAGCAAGATGGCAAGCATCACATTTCTTTTACTGTGCTGCTTTTTGGGGGGAGCTGTTACCAGAGACCTTCTGAGTGCAATTAAGGGCACCTTTAAATCAGGGGTGGCCAAACTGTGGCTTGGGAGCCACATGTGGCTCTTTCACACATATTGTGTGGCTCTCAAAGCTCCCACCGCCCTGTCAGCCAGCTTGGAGAAGGCATTTTTCTCTTTAAATCACTTCTCCAGGCCAGCTGACAGCTTGGAGAATGTATTTGAAGTTAAAGTTGCTTTCTTTATCTGTCTCCCTCCTTCCCCCCATCTATTTGCTTCATTTAGTACTTTCCCCCAAGTTTTATGATGGAAAAAAATAGAAATTTGGGGAAACATCGGGGAAAAAACTCATATGGAATCTCTTTTTCTGATATGAATGAGATTGCTTTTTAAAAGAAGGCCTGCCTGCCTTCTGCCTTGCTGCTTTCAAACACCTGACATTCATGTCATGCAGCTCTCAAACATCTGATGTTTATTGTGGCTCTTTTGTTAAGCAAGTTTGGCCACCCCTGCTGTAAAGCCTTAAAGAGCTTGAGCTCTGGATGCCTCAGGGAACACCATCTCTCCATCTCCTACATAGGCTTCCTAGTGTACTTGTGTTACCTTATAAGCTCTGAGCTCAGTGCCAAGGCTGTGTTTTTTCTGCACAAACCTCTAGTCACAGGGAAGCTTACAACAGTATTTACAGTGGAAGTTCTGGAGCAGAGCAGCTGATGGAGTGTGTGTGTGTATAGGGGATTGGGGATTTACAGTCCCCTAGTGGCCTATGAAATAGGCAAGCCAGAAGATTTGTCCATATTCTTTTAAACACACACATATTCTCTGCGTATTCTTTGTTGCACTGCTCATTTCTAGTTCTGCTAAATAATATTTTTCTCTAAGAATATCCAGCAGTTACCCTAGGCTGATTGGATTGTGTCTGAGTGAGCTGGAGTGGGCAGAGGGAATCTTTCTTTGGAGGCTTATGGTGACTCTTGGCTACCTTGCCTTGGCTGCTCAGGGTTTTTAGTGATGGTATCCATTTCTTAGCAGTTTTGCAACAACTTCACTTTACAGTGGTTTTAGTAGCTTAGTGTCTTACTGTTGTTGCATTAATTGATTTTGTTTCTTCATGTGTTTTGTCTTTTTTCTATTTTATCTTTCATTGTGATTGCAAGCTCCCTCTGGAGTCTGTAATGGACTGAAAAGTCAGGTATCGATTTAATACATCTTCTGAGTAATTGTTCACAATTATTAGTTGTTATTTGTGTTTTGCTAGTGGCTAAAAGTGCCTTGAAGGGTAGGCGAAATGGGAGATGATATGTAAATTGCTGACCCATCAGACACTGGATTTATTTTATCTTATCTGCAATAAATGTAGAAATATCAAATAAATGAGCCAGTATGGTGTAGTGGTTAGATTAGCATTTGGGAGACCCAGGTTTGAATCCTCATTCTGCCAAGGAAGCTCACTGTATGACCTTGGCCCAGTCACACACTCAGTGTAACCTACTCCACAGGGTTGTTGTGAGGATAAAATGGAGAGGAGAATGGCTGTAAACTGCTTTGGGTTCCCACTGGGGAGAAAAGTGAGATATCAACTAAATGACAAAGGCACTGTTGGACTTGGCAACCTTCAGGCTGTGTTGGCAAAGTAGAACATTGACATCTTGTTAACTGTTGGTTTAAACTTTTGGAACTTCTTCGCCACAAATAGTTTGTTGTATCAGGTTCCTCTGCAGAAAAACAAACTGAATTGATGAGGATCCTCAGGGTTCATCTGCTCTGCAAATTATACTGTTTTTACACTGTCTAGTTGCTGTATCTTCTCCATAGAATTTTGGGAACTGTAGTCTTGAGACTGCTGCAGATCATCTGTTTAAACATCTCTAGGTCTTGTCATAGGACTGCAATGTTCCATGAGTGTATCAGATCTCAGAGCAGCCAGTGTGGATTTACTTTGTTGTCTTTTCAGTTATGTGTTGCTGTGATTTTTAAAGAACATTTGTTTTAAAATATTTCAGAAGCATTCTGGTTAATTGGTATTCACAGACTAAATCTGCTTTGAGGGCCCATAGTTTTGTATTTGAATATTTTTAAATTAAAGATGCAGCCTTTGTTCTAACAACGAATCTTGTCGTGTTGTAATCTAGAATGTTCTGGGCAATCTGTTGTACAGCTTGAAAAATTAGTTGGTTTAGGAAATTATACTTGGGATATGTAGGCTTGTTCCTCCTCTGCCAAGGAGACAGTGACGTGGGAAATTGCATGTATTTTACAAGTTTTCCGTGGTTACACTAGTATACCTGTGGAAATCATTAACTGCTGTATGGGGTACCTGTAGGTATATATTTGTTTTGCCATCCTCTAAAGCAGGGGTTCCCAACACCCGGGCCGTGAACCAGTACTGGTCCGTGGCCTGTTAGCAACCGGGCCGTGAGTTTTATAATTATTTCATTATATATTACAATGTAGGAAGAAGAAGATGATGACATTGGATTTATATCTTGCCCTCCACTCCGAATTTCAGAGTTTCAGAGCGGCTCACAATCTCCTTTACCTTCCTCCCCCAAAACAGACACCCTGTGAGGTGGGTGGGGATGAGAGCTCTCCTCAGAAGCTGCTGTTTCAAGGACAACTCTATGAGAAGCTGTGGCTGACCCACAGCCATTCCAGCAGCTGCAAGTGGAGGAGTGGGGAATCAAACCCTGTTCTCCCAGAGTCCGCACACTTAACCGCCACACCAAACACTTTAGAAATAAAGTGCACAATTGTATCATCCTGAAACCATTCCGCCCCGCCCCGGTCCATGGAAAAATTGCCTTCCACAAAACCAGTCCCTAGTGCCAGAAAGGCTGGGGACCGCTGCTCTAAAGAATAATAGTATTAATGACCTAACTAACCTGGCCACTCTACAGTCAAACCCAAAACAATAAAGCATTTTGCCTGTCTAAATGCTTATACAAAAAAGTGGTAACACAAACTGGATTGCTAGATCAGTTTTAGATGTTGGTAATTTCCCTTTATAATCTAGCATTTTGGTTTTTGAACTGGTGATCCTTGGAAAAATCAGTAGTTTTAAAATGAGCATTGATGTATATTTAGTATTAGTATATTCTGTCACAATTGGAGTAATTCAGTATAGTCATGGGTGATAGGACCTTCTTAGTGGTGGCACTGTTGGTATTTCTTAGGAAGCCCATTAAGCCTAGTCCCTTTGAAACCTGCAGATGCTTATCTATTTTGATGAGCTTTTAGTTTGTTTTAGTGATTGTTGTGGAAGTACTAATTTGATGAATTTTTGGGTTCTGATGACTTTGCATTTGAGTCTGTATAGTTCTGCTGATTATTTGTTTTCTTTTGCTCTTTTTTTTTTAGCTTTGATGCTTGTGTGTTTGTGTATGATTTTACTGAAAGCCACCTACTAAAAAGCAGCACACACATTTTATAAAATCGTCTCAAAAGAGCTGAATACCTTCACGCAGACAAGCAGGGGTTAATACCAGAGGAATATCATCCTTGAACTAACTCATGTGCAGCTGTGCAGTTTTGCTCATGAGAATAACCCTATGACAGTGCCTTGTGGCCCTCTTGTGGCTTCTGCCTGAATGAACATAATAGAAATAAGAGGGATTTTCAGAATGTATTCCAGTTGCCTTAAAACTCTAAAAAAGAGCTGTGTTTGAGACTCAGCATCCTCAAGCATCCAGTCTCCAAAAGTGCCCAGCCATGTACTTCCGGGAGGTTCCTAAGCAGGACCTGAAAGCAGCTGTCATCTCAAGGTCTGCTGCACCTCAGCTTGGGGGTTTCTTTAGCTAATGTGGCCAATACCCATTGAACAATTCATGAAAATTATGTCTGTCCAATTATTTTCATAAAATTGTCTAAGCCAGTGCCTGGCATCACATCTTATGGGGCTGAATTCTGTAATAACTTTTGTGAGTAAAAAGTACTTCCTTTTGTTCTAACTTTACCACTAGGCAATTTTTGAGTTCTATTGGTAGGACTTGGGGAAGGGACGGTGGCTCAGTGGTAGAGCATCTGCTTGGGAAGCAGAAGGTCCCAGGTTCAATCCCCGGCATCTCCAAAAAAGGGTCCAGGCAAATAGGTGTGAAAAACCTCAGCTTGAGACCCTGGAGAGCCGCTGCCAGTCTGAGAAGACAATACTGACTTTGATGGACCAAGGGTCTGATTCAGGATAAGGCAGCTTCATATGTTCATATGTTATTTGCTTTAGTTATCGTCTGCCTTTGTCACTCAGAGCAGGTTATATAATTTAAAGAACCCATTTAATAAAGGTGATCCATGCAGTTATTAAAACTGGATCACAAAATTAGAGAGCACCCCAAAATGACTGTAACATATACAAACAATGCAAAAAAAAAGTCAAGGTTACAGAATTAGAACGATGCAATAAAACAGTAAAACGTAGAAGAAAACAAGGCAATAAAGCCAGATTACAGAACTAGAAAGCAATGCAGTAGGCAATGCGATGAGAAGTTGCCTAAAAATTCCAGCTGTTAATACTTGAACCCACTTCCCTTTACAAAAATGCCCTCCTGAACAATTCTGTTGATCTGCAGAATGTGTCAAACATAAGCAAGGATGCTTACCTGGCCTCCTCAGCCAGACTGTTTCATGAGGTGAGAGTCAGAGTGGAGAATGTTTGGCATATGGGGGAGCTGTTGGGTTTACCCATTTGCAGCGTGGCACCTTCTGAAAGGTTTGCTCAGATGCAGTGTTTTCATTCAATAAAAAAGATACCTGTAATCATATAGATCAAGGATGGGGAACTTTTTTTCTGCTAAGGGCCATATGGATAGTTATAACATCATTTGCGGGCCATAAAAAATTATCAACTTAAAAAACAGTGCTCTGCTGAGGTAGAATGATTCAGGCCAGCAAAATGCAAATAATTGTTTTTCTGTTTGAAATCATGCAGGGGGAGCCTCATCTGGCACACACACACACAGCCCGCCACCCTAGGCAAATGCATAGGTCCAGCAGGACTCAGTAGCATATTAGACCACATGCCCTAATATTAGCATATTAGGCCACACCATCTGGGATAATCAAGTGCAAACTGAACTGTGACAGTAACTTTTCCAGCCCCTGCAGCAATTCTGACTGGCCAGCCGGGCCCAGGGAGGCTGCAGCACAGTACATCTGGGCCCTGTGATCCCTGCCGGGCCCTGGGGAAGCTGCTGCACAGCATGGGTAGGTCCCATGATCCTCGCTGGCTAGCCAGGCCCCAGGGAGGCTGCCACATGGCAATCTGTGTATCTGTCCAGCAATCCCCGAGGGCCACACCAAGTGACTTCAAGGGCTGTATCAGATGGTTGTTCGGATTTCCACCAATTTCTCCTTCTTCGCATCCCTACTACGCTGTTCCTGAGGGTCCACATTTTCTTTTTCTGACTGAGTGGGGTGGGCTGGCCCATGAGGATAAGGACTAGAGAGCACTTCCAAAAAGGTGCTGGTACTCAGTATTGTTGAGTACCATCCTTGATCAGATGAATGATCAGATGAATGAAGCTGTCACAGCAAGACAAAGAGAATTCTCTCTCTTCACTTTCTCTTGGTCATGCTTACTTATATAAACTTTTTGTTCATCTTCCCTCCTCACCCCCCAGTCATTTTTAGCTCTGGATGCTTTAGTCTTCCAATGTTGAATAGGTGCACTAACCCATTAATTGTTTTGGTTGTGTGTTTCCTGTCCACTGCTTCAGTCCCACAATGTTTGTTTCAGGGTGGGGAAATCGCAACCCATTATACATCTGTACACATTCATCTTTTTCTCACTATGTCTTGCTTCTGTGCTGATATGGAGGAGCAGAAAATGATGTGCTGCATCCAGTATTTTGTCACTTAATGTGATATTAAAAGCATCTTTCTCAATATTTCTCCTTTTAAACTGTGAAAATTTAGTTTTCTGAAATATTCTGCCTATTTTCAAGCCTTCTCATAAATCTTCAGGAATATGTACTTGGGGCATTTGGATTGGACAGCACTCATGCATTACAGAGTTCTCATTAGGTAAACCTGATAGTTCATCCAGATCATTATCTCCCTTGTTAACCTTGTCAAGTACACAATTAAGCTTAATTAACTGCAACTTCGGTGCTTCGAAAGAACGTTGATAGGATACATGCAAACTGAACAGCGATCTTCTATTCCTAAACAGCCATAATTGTATCATGTGATACTGATATTACAGCATAATGTTTTTATACGTAAATATTCCTGATCTGTAAACAACTTTTAATTTGGCCTTTACCAACGTATTTCCATAGAAACAGGTTTTAGAGGGGTGGCTGTGTCAGTCTGTTATAGTCAAAATAACCTACAGGATACGTTGGACCTAAAGACGGTTTTCTGCCTGTGGAAGAGAAGGGGTAATGTTTGCTGATTCTTTCGTCTTAGTGTGGTTCCCTGAGCTCCATGAAATTGCTACTGTTGGTGAGGGGCACAGAGGCAGTGAAGAACAAATCAAGTCACTAATCGCTCCTTCTGACATTGAACTTCAAAGTATTCTCAAAGTCATTGCTGCTATCTCATGTCATTCTTTCTTTACCTTAGTTTTATTGCAGCCATTTTCTTGTTTGCACATTCTTGGAAGAAAAGCATGTAGTTTTTACTGAACAAAATACTACTCCGTTGGTAATACTATGGAGAATCTTTCTTGGAAAGAGCAACAGTTGAGCTTGTCATGTGAATGTAATCCTTCATCCATGATTGATATGATAGTACTCAGTGACTAGCATGAAATACATTGCTGGTAGCAAAATGCACATTGCTTTACAGATAACCAAGTTAATTCAAACAAGACAAATAGTATTTTTTTCCCCCAAATTTACTAAACAGTGAATGTGTTTCTGAGGATGCTCAGATTTGAATTGGTTAGTAATTCTGAGGTGCTACATAATTCTTTTTTTTTCTCCCTAGAAAGATTGTCTTCTGATTTACCACAAATCTTTAGCAATGGTCATGGAAACTTAAAACCACTCACTCCCGAGATTTCAGGTGTGTTGATCTGAAGCAGCAGAACAAGGTTTGAGTCCAGTGTGGCATCATTAAGAACAACAAAATTTTATTCAAGGTACGAGCTTTTGTGTGCATGCACACTTCCACAGATTGTATCTCTTCAATCTGAAAAAGTGTGCATGCACACAAAAGCTCATGCCTTGAATAAAACTTTGTTGCTCTTAAAGGTGCCACTGGACTCAAACATTGTCCTAAGATTTCAAACACTGTTTAGTCATAGTATAGTGGTTGCTTCTACAAATGGTAACTTCTCTCTCTGTGGTGAAAGATGTGCTTATTGTTAAATACTCTGACAGAGAATGAAAGAATTTATAAAAGTGTGGAGAAATGTTCATGTCAGTTTCCTCATGGAGAGCTTTGATATCCTCTGAAGAGCCACTTGAGGTTCTGCACAAGGTGAAAATGTTCCTTAGATGGTCCAATAGGAGAAATTTGGGGGCTGTTAAAGGGCCTCACATTGCTTGTTTCTCCTTTTCTGAGGAGGTTTAAAGTTTGACAGGAAGAGGTCTTAAACTGATTTTGTCTGAATTCTGTATCATTCCAGGAGCAGTGGAAGTATCATGCCACAGCCCAATCGCATGCTGGCTTAGTGCTATGCTTTACTGCTTTGGTGGGTCCATTTTGTCTTCCTTGATGCTCGGGGAACCTCCAGTTGCATTTCTTGCCAATACGACAAATGTCCTCCTTGCCTCATCAGTCTGGTAAGCAGTTTTAAATCTAAGTTTATTATCTCTCTGTTTATGATAGTAACAAAGCATGAGCTTGTAGTACAAGTTGTGTTTAACTTCAGCTAATTTTAAAGCATTTTGGTTGACCTAGACATTTAACACAGTATGTATAGGTACTCATTTTTTTTTATAAAAAGCAGGAGCTGCTGCACTCCCAACACTGCCTAAGACGAGCTTATTTCTCACCAGGATCCAGCTTACAAGAAAGCAGTTCTGATTGACTGGCTGCTTGGATGTCACACTCCAGTCTCCCTCATTTCAAGCACACAACTTTATGTTTTTAAAATTGATTGTGCTCTTTTCAATCTTAATTTTTGAATGCAAGATCAAATGCAAGGACATAATCTCCAGCCTTTTAGTAATAATAATAAAAAAGTGGTCACTGTGCCTGAAGTACTGGAGATATGGAATGGGGAGTGCAAGGCTGTATATTCTCAAATGGCTGGCAAGTACCTTTGTCCCTGAAGTGAAGAAGGGCGGAGGCAAGGCCTGGCTTGCTAGTAGAGACTGTTGTGACAACTTCTGCTTTTAGCTGCTATATGATGCCTTTTGCAAGAAAGCTGCAGTTCGGTGTACAGCTGGGAGAAATCCACAGTGGAAATCCAGTGAAATTTATTCCCTGAATAAGAAAAAAACTAGGACTAGGTTGCCCTTATCCCTTCTTGAGGCATTATGTGGAAACCAGGAACTGAATTACTTTATCCGAGTTATCCTCTGTTGCTTTCGAAAGGTTTGGTTGCAGAAATAATAAGGAATAAAAATGAAGAATAAAAAGCAGTCTGCACAAACCACCAATTGCTGTGAGCTAAGGTTATATGTCCTCTGAATTTTTAGTGTGCCACCAACAGAATGCTTTGTTTTCAAATTGTGTCTGTAGGTGACGCAAAGGAGTATTTGCTGACTTTTCACATGTGGAAAAGTACATACACATTGTTCCTTTAGGACTTTTTACTAATTAGTGAAACTCATTAGCAAAAAACGGTATTGAGTCAGTCTTAGATTTCTGAATCTTAGTCCTCTGTTAGGAACTGCTTTGTTGCTACTAAATTAAGTTTGCCACTAACTGCCTTACTTCAGGGAGAACCTACTTTTATTTTCCTAAATAACTGGACTGAATGGGAAGGGTCTGTTCCTTCTTTAATGGCTCTTGTGCCTTAACCGCAGCAGTTCCTTGGTCTAACACAGTGCCAAGGTATAGAAACTTTTTCTTACAGGTGCGTCTTGGATGTGAGATTGTGTTTTTGGCTTAGGTCACTCACCAGAGTAGTTGAACATGTGGTCTGAAGAGCAAAACGTACTTTAGGTTATTCTTTCCAAATTGCCTTGCATGTCCTAAAATAATTGGTGGTGGAAAGTGCCTTTAAATTGCAGCAACTTACGATGTCCCTGTTGGGCTTTCCAGGCAAGAGATGAACAGAGGTGGTTTCTCCTGGTCTGCTGCAGTATAGCGACCTTGGATTTCCTTGATGGGTTCCCATCCAAGTACTGACGAGAGCTTGACCCGCTTAGCTTCTTGAGCTCTGATGAGATTGGGCTATCCTGGGCCATCCAGTTTAGAGCTCTAAAATCATTATATATTTGCTTATAAGATGCATAGCTGCTTGCTCAGGAAAGAAGCTGCAGTGGAAAATGTTAACTTTTGTATACACTGATGATGATAGTTGGAGAGTGAAATGCTATTTTCTAGCTGCAAACAAAATAAACTTAAATATTAAATAATACTGTTAAATAGTGAAGTCTCTAATCCATTGGGTCCCCCCCCCCCCGCCGGCGTGTGCTGACTTTCTTAGATGGGTGTTGGAAAAGTAATTTTTTTTTCATGCTGAGAATACAGTACAATTGCTTACATATGTTTTGGCTGCCTGCTTGATTGATAGATGCCAGGCACAGAGAAAGCTGGCACTTCACAAATGAATGTGTATTTTCAGACAGAGAGGTGATCCCTGTGTAGGAAAACAATGATTTACCACTGCGTCCAGCCCCATGTGATTTATGATAAACGATTAAGTGGGCATATGTCAGGGGCCTTGTGTCAGGTAGCCTCTAAGCTACCAGTAGCTTGCTGGCTGCTTTTGAGCAGTTTCTGCATGCTCTAGATTAGAAGATGCAGAAGGAGGTTGGAAAAGGTGTACTGTAGGCTTCTTAAAAAGCCTTTTTCATAGGGGTTTTCCTCTGGGCTGCTTAGCTTCATTTTGGGTGCTCTTCTTAGTCCATGTTCAGCTTTTTGGACTTGGTTAATGTTTGTGTGTATCTGTAGGGGAGGGGTAGTTAGATTAGGATATATTTCATAACTCAGAAGTAGCTCTCATTAAAAGATTGGCGACCCCTGGCGTATGTACTAGAGATGCATGCCAAAGGCACAAAATCCCTTTACTTTGGAGAGACAAGGGTAGCTTCCTAATCTTGTATTTACTTTAAGAAATACTGTTCAAATACTGTTAACATTTTTCTTTTTTCAGTTGAAACTTATAATACATTTAAGTGAACCCTGTTAAACTTTGAAAATCTCTCCCTCTCCTTGTGCTCATGAAAGTACGTTGAGTAGGTGGAAGGAGCCATTTGGAGATAGATGCAGCCATTGAATGTGCAAAGCATTGAGGTGGAATAAATGAACCAAAGGCTTGTGGAGGCCAAGTTGGCCTGTGCAAAATGAATAGCTGGGGTGGCGATATTCCAGTGTTAAGAACTTTGCAGCACAAGCCTATGCAGAGTTCCTCTGGGCTCAATCCCATTGTACTGTTTGTGTTGAGGACTGGGTACATCTGCTAGCTCTTCTCAAAAACGATGTGCATAAATTGTGACAACTGCCCCCTCAATCCTTTCAGAATAAAAACTGCCCCACATATTCTTGCTATGTTGCCTATGAAAATATGTATGGTGGGAATTTTTATGCTCTATAGAGCAATCTCAGCATAAGATCAGATAGCAGCATAGTTGGCTTCCTTCTGTACTTAAACCCATGCCCCAATTTTTAGAAAATTTGACACGCCCACAGGCCCAAACACTTACTGAATAAGCAAGAGACTCTGAGGGTTCTGAAATAGTTATCTGCTAGTGACATCTACTGGTATCTATTGGAAATATCATTAAAAATTCTGAAAGGTGGCAGTCTGGTAATAGTTGCTTCTACTGCTGCAGGATCAAATACTGCATCTGACTTTCTATCGTTCCAGCTCATAATGTTCAATCTGCTGGTCTTCTACACATGTATGCAAAATATAGGTGTTACGCCTTTGTAGATATTGCAACTTGCCGCAACCGTTTGACTATGCATTGCTCAAAACAGAAGAAAATGTGAGATGGCCTTCAAAATATGTAATGAGCAATCATTCAGTAGATGGTCATAGTTGCTAGGCCAGCAATTTTAGAGGGTCTGGGGGAGAGGTGGGCAATGGTAGACAAGACTGTTTCTTCTAGTAGAGAGTCAAACAATGCCATTTGCCACAATCTCCACCACTTGTTCCTTATGCCTGTCTTGTGTTTCTGGGTTGGCAACTGAACTAGCTGCTATGCTGAAAGGGCCTGAGTTTTGCTTAGGACTTGCATTTGCTGATTCTCCATTTTAGAC
Source organism: Heteronotia binoei (assembly GCF_032191835.1). NCBI lineage: Eukaryota > Metazoa > Chordata > Lepidosauria > Squamata > Gekkonidae > Heteronotia > Heteronotia binoei. The sequence goes on from NC_083226.1 coordinate 34,446,849, forward strand.
ATTAACATGGATGGTATAGTGGTTAGAATGTCAGACTAGGATCTGGAAGATCCAGTTTCAAATTCCTGTTCTGCCATGGAAACTTGGTGGGGTGATCTTGGACCAGTCACATAGTCTTGGTCTAAGCTATCACAAAAGGTGGAGGTGGGGGGGGACAGTGTTGTAAGCTGATTTGTATCATTGTTAGAGAAAAGAAGGGTATATTGTAACTATCTAAAGAAAGTATATTTTCAGTGTTCCATTAACCTCCCTGGAGAAGGAAACACCCATTTCCAATTGTACAGTGATTTCATGAGGCTATGCAGACTTTGTCCTGCCCCATGATGTTGATGCCAGGGACTTATACTGTGTTAAATTCAGGTGCCAAATGGAAGCATTGGATTTACATGTTTGTATAACCAAGTGAGTTTTAAATATATGCATATTGAGTAAATTGGAGGGGGGGGGAGAGAAGATATTCTTACAGAGACTGTGGTTTTACAACCTGCAGAAATTAACCAGCTCATATATAAAAACTAAGGAAAGCAAAAACACACAACCCTCTGGGCTTCCCATAGCCCTTCTGCAAACTAAGAGAAGGTGCCCACAGATGACTGTTTTTCTGGGATTGTGGGTAGCCATGTTGGTCTGAAGCAGCAGAACAAAGTTTGAGTCCAGTGACACTTTTAAGACCAACAAAGTTTTATTCAAAGTATAAGCTCTGAAGTGGGCATGTGCACAAAAGTTTATACTTTGAATAAAACTTTGTTGATCTTCAAGGTGCCTCTGGATTAAAACTTTGTTCTAGCGTAATGTCAGAGGAGAGAAGCAAGAATGATGGGAGAAGGCCAACAACCTTTGCTTCTCAGGAAAGGATGCCAAAACCTCCCTCTCTTTTGGGCAGCTGTATGTGAGTGGCATGCAGATCTGGCCCTGGAGAAAAAGTAGCAGCAGGAATCACCCTACTGAGAGCTAGCTTTGCAGCCTGAAATAGTAGCAAGGTTCATCCTTGCTGGAATACAACAGTGTGAGTGGCTCAACCTCGGAAATGAAGAAGACCCACTAGCAAAATCTGTGTAGGTAGGGGTTTGTTATGTAAGACACTGCAGATATGTACACTAGGTATATAACACACCAAGCACTGCAGTTTGCAATATTGGTAATTTTTTTTAATGTATGTGTGCTGTAAGGAAATGTCCCTAATTTCCAGAACATCGTAGTCACCCGTCTGGTTGCCAGAGTGCCTGGAGACAGAGTTCTCACACATCTGCCAGAAGGACGTGGGTTTGCCTACCAGACTGGAAAGGACTTATGAGTACTAACAGCCACAACGCTAAAGCAGCGCTCCGTGTCCCTGGAAGAACGGCAGCAAGGAGAACGGATGGTTTCAAGTCGCTTTGGGCGAACGCCATCTTTATCTTGGAGCGGAAGAAAGCGCGCCGTTAGGAGCTATCCAGACCATGCAGTTTTCAGCCTTGACCATAGAATCCACTTTGGGAGGCTAATACCAGCTATCTTCCAGCAGTGCCAAGACTCCATTTCAGCACAGCGGGAAGCACACGTACGCAGCAGATTTTAACCACCCATGGCGCCATCAAGCCAGGCGTGGACCCTGCTAGACTGCCTAAGCCTTTGTTCAACGGAACTCAAGACAAAGACTAGTGCCAAGAGAAGACTGAAGAAGAGGAAGACCATCTTCAGCCAGAGCCAAGTTCCTTTGTGCAAACCGGGTGTTACCTAGGCAATAATTTGGCCATCTATTGGCACCTTTTTAGATAAGTTTAATAATCCTAAGCACCCCTCCACCCAGTAATTTCTCCTATTTTTCTCCCCAACTGTCGTCCTGGAGCCTCCCCCTTGGTCCATGGTTACCTGTACAGCCAATCAGGTAACCCGGGCCCAAGCTTGTTCATTGGTCTGTTATTGGTATCCAATTAGGTGCCACCAATCAACTTGCTATTGGCTACTGCAGAAGTCCAGCCCTTATGGTCACTGTAGTACCTCCCCTTTCTCTTCCCTCGTACCTCTCATCCCCAGAGGGTCCAAGGTAGTCTATTTAACCTCTGACCCAGCTCCACTCAGGTGTGAATCTAGCAGTATCCTATCTCCGCTGTCTAGATGCATCCTTGATTCTTGGCCAGTTGAGGGTCCCATTTCCCCCATCCTCTTTCGTCGCCATTGGAGCCTTCCTTGAAGACTACGATTGGTAATTATCACCCTGTTTGTCTACCCATGTGTTGTCTCTATCTCTCTCTCTATTTTTCTTAGGACTGTATGTATGATTTTATGAGTATTTTATCTTGTATGTAAGCCTATATTTTCTGGAATAAATTTTAATTGTTTTACTTAACTAGAGTCCCTAATATTTTAAGCATTAATTTCTGGACGTGGAATCCTGTATACACAGGTAAAAAATCCTGATTAAGCCAGGTGCCCACCTGACAATTCCCCATCCTTGTTTTGAGGGCATTTTGGCTTACAGTGCTTTCACCTAGAAGTCATGATAACCTCTGGTGACTGACCCCTACTGGTGGTGCAGAGAATATTCAGAGAGGTGGCTGAATAAAGCCTGCCCTTGCCCTCCCACCTTCAGGTATTTCCTCTCCCATCCAAGTACTTGCCAGAGTCGACCTTGCTTAGCTTCTGAGGTCTGATGAGATTGGGTTTGCCTGGCCTATCCAGGTCAGGGCAGTTTGCAATATTGTTGAATTCCATAGCCCATTCCTTCAAAATATTGTAGCTTGAGCTGGGGTGGGGGGGTGGGCGGCATCATCTCTCTCAGTAGTATCCTGTTGGAAGAAAGGGGATATGAAAAATAAGCTTATTCTGCTTAATGCGCACAAACTATTTTAAAAAAATAGCCATTTCAAATCTGTACACACTAGGGAGGATGACATAGATTTCTTATAGAGGTGGAAGGGACCTCCAGGGTCATCTAGTCCAACCCTCTGCACAATGCAGGATATTCACAAATACCTCCCCCCGCCGCCCACAAAGCAACAAAGAGGTATAGAGCTGTACAAATAAGAGTGAAAAGTAAAGGAAAGTATGTCTGTTTCAATAAGGACCACTTCTTAGGGCCACTTCATGTTTTCTATATCATATCACTTCAGAATCTAGAAAATTTGGCTGTTTTATGTCATATTACTTAATAGGGGTCAATTGTGTCAGCTTTTTAAACTGGTCACTTTCACCAACTCAGACATCTGACAGTTGCTGTTGATGTCTGTTTGCCCTGACCTGGACAGTTCAGGCAAGCCCAATCTCATCAGGTCCTGGAAGCTGTCCTGTTCAGTTATTGGATGGGAGACCGCACAGAAAGCACAGGTTGCCTTGAAAACCCTATGGAGTTGCTATAAGTGGGCTTTCCACTACGGTCAATGGTACTTGCAATGGTTAAAAACCTTCTGGGTCAGAGATACCTTCTGGGGTAGAGAGAGCTCCTGAAACTTCTCATGAGCACCACAACTGGAAAGCAGACAAAGGTCTGAATTACTTTATACTGAACAATGGCATTGATGCTAACTACTGGCGGCAGTCTGAATTGAAGTTATGTAATTGTGTCACTGGGGATACACCAGCACAACGTTGGCAAGGTACTGCTTTGATTTATACTGCTAGAGGACTAAGAACAAAATTGTGAAGGTTAGGCAAGTGTCTAAAAACAGGGCAAAAGCATGAGCCATTATCAGTCTTGATAAGAACTGGCTCAAAAGTAGGCCTTGTGGGTATATAGTTGACCAGTGTCATCCTTCTTGCACATCTTGGAATGTAAGTCAAACTAGAAATTCCTGAAATGTTTGTCCTAGGTGAGAGATGGAATGTGCTACAGCTGAGGTCCTAATGTTTTGATGAGTTTCAGAATTCTTGCATGTGCAGCACACATCGTTGCTGGTATCTGGCTCATGTAGCATTTTGTCAAGAGGGCTCAATTCATCAAAGGGCAAACTGAGCACTGTTCTCATACAGTGGGTCATAGCATCTTAACCTGTCTCAAAGTGGAAGATGAATGAGAGTTGACTAGTTGACTTTTAGCCACAGCATTCTGCACTAACTGTGGTCTCTGAATGCTCTTCAAAGGTAAGCCCAGGGCTTTTTTTGAACAGGAACACAGTTCTGGCTGGCTCGGTGTCAGGGTGTGTGGCCTAATATGCAAATGAGTTTTTGCTGGGCTTTTTCTACAAAAAAGCTTGTGTGAAACAATGGTGACAGCAGGGGGTATGGCCTAATATGCAAAGGAGTTCCTGCTGGACTTTTAACCCAGAAAGCCCCATGTAAAACAATGTTGACATCAGGGTGTGTGGCCTAATATGCAAATCCTTCTGGACTTTTTTTGTAGAATCTGGGTAAGCCTAAGAAGAGCACATTGCAGTAGCCTAATCTAGATGTAATTAAAACAGCCCTGGCCACTGCCTGTCTTACAGTCAGGGTGATGTGGTTTTTGGGTATAGAAGGTTGTTTTGCAGCATGTGCAATGCTGCATTTATTGAAATTCATTTCTTCAAAAGCCAGAAGAGTTAATTGACATAAGCTTTTTTTCTGCCTTGATAATGCTGCATGTTATTTCTTAATTTCAAAATCGAAAAGAGCTCCAGACTTTTGTTTTCCCTTGGTCAGCTCTTTTTCCAAATGCGTTGTGGTATCTAAGGTTAAAACCCTTTTCGATTTTTTTTTCTTTTCAGGTATCTTATATTTTATTGTCCGCACGATCTTTTCTATCGCTACCTGGCTTGCCTGCCTGTTAGACTGTTGGTTTCAGCAATGAAAGAAGTAACGAGAACATGGAAAATAACAGGCGGAGTCACTCATGCACACAGCCACTACAAAAATGCATGGATAGTCATGATAGCTGTTGGTTGGGCCAGAGGTAATGTTTGAGAACCCTCCTTTGTTTTTTGTTTATTTAGTAAATTGTGTTTAATTAGTAAATGTTCTGAATACTTCAGAAACTGCTTTGACAGTTTTCTCTTGGTTCCTCCTTCAACCTGTAGAGCCTGATACTCCTATGCTTACTCAGAAGTAAATCTCACAGATTTTAGAAGAAGGGTAAGCATGCTTAGTACTACAGCACAATGAACATTCACTTGGAAGCATGTCCCACTGAGTTCACTGGGGTTTGTTCCAAATTTAAGTGTGCATATAAGGTAGCATTTAATCACTTGCAGCTATCTGTGGTTTTCGGTGAAAGGATTCTGGTTCAGCTTTTTGTTCCAGTGGCTAATGCTGCATTTGAGTTAGGATTGGCTAAATGAGCTGGTAGCTAAAGAAAATAAGCTCATATAACATTTTTTAGCTCATAAAACATTTTAGCACTGCATCAGTTCTGCAAGTTCCATCTTGGCCAGGTGTAGGTAGGCCCCCTTTCAGGGCATTGTGAATTGAGGGGAGTGGGTAGTGTCAGACTAGGTTTTAGCAATCCCACATTGAGAGCCTTACTCTGTGGGTGACTATAGGCTAGTCATAGTCAAGCCCACTTCACAGGGTTGTTGTGAGGATAAAAATGGAGGAGGGGGAGAGAAGTGTAGGCCAGCCTGAGCTTCTTGGAGCAAAGATGGGGGCTAAAAATGTCCTAAATAAAATTTTTTATTTATCATCTCTGCTGAAGAGAGTTTCGCATCTGTAGTCGTGACTAAATTTCCCTTTCCTTATTTCCTGTGCTTTAAAGGCATTGTTTTGAATACATCTCTCGATATTCTGAAGGAAACAAGAATCTTGTGCTCATAACTGCAGACTTTCAACAAGTCAGATTTTAAGACTGTAATACATTTCTCCCCTTTCCTTATTTACTTTTCTCCTCTTGAAATATGATCTTTGCCCATATAGTGAACATTAGGCTGTATTTTGCCAACCTCCAGATGGGGCCTGGAAGTTTTCTGGAATTACAACTTATCTCAGTGGCACTGGGGGTGGGAAGAGCTTTAGAGGATGGGCCTTATGACATTATACCGCAATGAAGTCCCTCCCTTCTCTAAATCCCACCTTCTGGAGTAAGGTTTCCAGGTACCCCCTGGGCACCAGTGGGGGTTGCCAGAGCCAGGTTGGGAAACTCGTGCATATTTGGAGATGGAGCCTAGGGAGGGCAGGGACCTCAGTAGGGTACAATGCCATTGAGTTCATCCTCCAGAGCATTCATTTTCTGCAGGGGAACTGGTCTCTGTAGTCTGGAGATGAGCTGTAATTCTGGGGGATCCACAGGTCCCACCTGGAGGCTGGCATCCTTATCCCCCAGGCTCTACCCCAAAATCTCCAGAAATTTCCCAGCCCAGAGTTGGCAACCCTGTGCTGTGTAACCATTTTGGCAAACCTGCCAACGTGTTGCTTATGCTAGCCATTTTTTTGCAGCATAATGAGAAAAAGCAAAAGCTCTCATAACAGCTATAAAAGTTCTCCGGGTTGCTGTCTTTATGAGACAGAAGTAACTGGGCAAGTAACCATTAACAAAACAGAGATATGAGACCAACATGGCTGCCCTCTTGGATCTATGAGACCAATCTGTTAGAATTAGAAACAGTTTAACTGGTTTGCATGACCCGAGTTACTGGCATTTGCCAGCTGTTCTCTGTGCAGGCGCCAACAAGTAAAGGGGAAGAATTTGAACACAGTAAGGGCTGTAGATGTGTGCACATGGCAGTGTGGAAACCACACTGTTTTGTTCAGAAAGGCCCTGGTAGGCAGCTAGGGAAGGCTTTCTTCCATGCGAACCCTTCTTTGCCAATAAGGCCCTGCTTATAGAGTATCCTGTTGGATGGATAAGTCTACTGTTGGATGGATTCTATAGTCTATCTTAGTCGTTGCCATTGTGGAATATGCTGTCTGTAGAGAGGCTCTTCTTCTGCATTCCCTTGCTTTACTAAAGAAGCAGGTGAAGAGTTTCCTGTTCCACTGGGCTTTGGGGATTGAAATCTAATGTTTTATAGCCTGGTTATGCTGCTGCAGCAGAGTTTTTAGTAGGTGGCACTGAATTAATTTTAGTGTCTCGATTTTTCTTCTTGTGAACCACTTCAGGGATTTTTGTTGTCAAGAAGTGTCATTTAAAAACTTAGTTTGACTAGCCCTTGTGATGGGGCCTTGGTCTCTCCCCACCACCCACATGTGAGCTAGTCCTGTCAGTGCAGACCTTGCCTCTCTGTGGTTCTATGTTAAACCTCTAAAACTGGCAAATGGTTGTAGGCAGTCCCTCCTGGCGCTCGATTTGGTCTAGCAATCTCTGGTTGCTGATGCTTACTATGCAGGCCTTGTGCTAGGATTGCCAGATCACGCCTGGCCACCCATGGGGAATCAGGGGAGGTAGGGTTGCCAGATGCAGGTTGGGGAACTCCCGGAGATTTGGGGATAGAGCTTGGGGGGACAGGGACCTCAGTGGGGTACAATGCCAAAGAGTCCACCCCCCAAAACATCCATTTTCTACAGGGGAACTGATCTCTGTAGTCTGGAGATGAGCAGTAATTCTGGGGGTTCCCTGGGCCCCACTTAGAGGCCAGCATCTCTACCTTGCGCAAACTGCTGACACTGCATACCTAATAAGACAATTTCGTGTTTGCAACTGGCTTCTCAGTCCAGGAAGGTTTTAAGGGTTTTGAAGTGCTCTGGTTTCTTGCTAAATAAGATCAGACCTCATTTTGGGCAGGAGCTCATAGGAGCAGAGCTCCGAAATCTCTAAATTTTATTGTGCTCTTTCTTTCTTACCTCACCTGCCCCCCCCCCAAATATTTGTTTCTGGGTTTCATTGTTCAAATCCCCTGTGAGAATTTTGTTGAACTCTTAAGATTTGACAAACTTTCTAATATATTTCCCCACAAAAAAAATGGGAAAATAACCAAAACACATAAAGCAGACAGATGGAAATCTTCATCATGCCACTGTGGCCACATAGGAGAAAGTAATTTTAAAACTTTGATGGGAGTAAGCAGGGGTGGAATTCTAGCAGGAGCTCCTTTGCATATTAGGCCACACTACCTGATGTAGCCAATCCTCTAAGACAGTGGTCCCCAACCACCGGGCCCCGGATCCATACCGGTCCGTGGGCCATCAGCAACTGGGCCGCCAGCTGAGCTGCCCCAACCACAGTGCCACACAGCCTCCCCTCCCCTGTGCCGCCTCCTCCTCCCTCTGTGTTTATTATGTTAAGCCGGGAAAGCGCCTTCCTGGCTCTTTAAAAGCTCACCTTCCTCCCCACAGCAGCAGCTGATCCGCAGGAGAAACCGACAGCAGCGGTGAGTGACCGCTGAACAGCCGCACTGCCCTTGCCTCCGGAGGCAAAGGCAGTGGCGCTTGTTTAGTAGATTGCTTACTGCTGCTGCCGCGGGAGTGTGTGTGTGTGTGGGGGGGGGGGGGAGGCGAGCTTTTAAAGAGCCGGGAAGACGCTTCCCCTGGCTTAACATAATGAACACGGAGGGAGGAGGAGGCGACGCAGAAGGAGAAGACGAGGCGGGGTGGCTGCATGAGGGGGGGGGGAGGTCAAATTCAGTTCCCCCACCCTGCGGTTCCCCCACTCTGCCGGTCCCTGGTGCCAAAAAGGTTGGGAACCACTGCTCTAAGAGCTTACAAGGCTCTTTTTTGTAAGCTCGTGGAGGACTGGCTACATCAAGGGGGTGTGGCCTAATATGCAAAGGAACTCCTGCTAGAATTCCACCCTGGGAGTAAGGCTTTTTATGACAATGATAATTCAAGAAGCATTTTAAGGTAGATGCTGAGCTGATGAGCTTTAGTATACCTTTTGGTGATGTCAAGGGTGTGTGGCATATGCAAATGAGTTGTGCTAATGAGCTCTGGCACCTCTTTTTCTACAAAATGACCCTTGAATAAGACGGTTATGAATTCTAAGTGCTAAGGGATGTTGGCTGCCTGTAATCTTTGCCACTGTTCAGCTTTGACAGAACTGAAAGTGATTCTGCCTGAATCCCCCCCCCCATAAAATATTAAGACTTGCTCTCTGATAATAGGGTGCTTTCTAAGGAGTTTCAAATTGAGGATCCTATTTCAGCAACTGTAAAATAGGTCATTGTGTCACATCTATAGTTGAGGGGTGTATCCTGTTCCCACTGAAAGTAGTGTGAGAACTTTGCAGTTGGCCTAACTAAGCAGGACCGAATTATGGAAGACTTCTTTGAACCAATTTACTCATGTCATATATATATATATATTTTTTCACTGAATTATCAGGAGCTGGCGGTGGCCTAATATCTAACTTTGAACAGTTGGTGAGAGGTGTGTGGAAGCCAGAGACTAATGAACTCCTGAAGATGTCCTAGTAAGTGGAGAAAAGCATATTACAACTGGCACAGTTCTGGGAATGGCTTTTTCCTTTGCTTTCAAAGCCCTGTGTAAGGGCTTCAGATACAGGACTCTTTAAAAGGCAGGCTACAAAATAGCAGCTTTCTAACTTTCTGATGGTTTCCACATGGTCTTGTTGGCCAGGAAACTCCCCAAGAATCTACTTTGGATCCCTCACATACTGCAAGGGGTTCTGGGACACATTGGGTATAGTCAAGCACTGCCTCCCACCTACCACCCACCCCCAGCTGGTGGTTTCCATGTGGAAATTTTACCCTCTGTGGACAGCAAGATGCCCCCTTTTGGGGGAAGTCTCTATATGACTTTCCAAAGACAGATTTGGTGAGGTCCATTTCCCTTTTAAGATGGAGCAAAGGGCAGGTCATGCTTGGCCGGGGGCTGCAGTTGTCACTGCCTTGGTGTTTTCAGCCCATCAAATAGCATGGGGTGAGGGTGGAAGGGATGAGACTGTGTGGAAGCCATCCACCTCCACCTGCTGCCTCCGCAGTGGGGAGCACCGTGTTATGCCTTCATGTGGAATATTTCACTGTATCTCAGTCACTCGTGTGTTCTGAGGACACACACAACATTCACCTGTGCTAAACAGGAAAGCTTCATTAAGGGTAAACATGCAGTCTTCTAAAGAAGTTTTACTGATTTTTTTTTCCATTATGCAAAGGACTTTCAGGGAATGTCATGATTCCCTGGAACACAGTTGGAATTAAAAAGACTTTTTGCTTTGCTAAGCAGTCAGTGCTTTGCATGGGAAGGAAATTAATTTTCCTGTAAATGTGGTTTGCTTGGTCTTTAAAAAGCTGAGGCTGAACAGTTCTGTGCTGATGGGCGCAATTAGGCTACATAATCAGCTGATGGAGAGGCTATGTCAGCCTGTGTGTTTGACTAGTTTAAGGTAATTATAACTTGTACAGCATTAGAATGACTGTGCCAAGCTACATGTTCAGTAGTTTATTGATCTTCTTTGCAATATTCTTATTTTGAATGAGAAAAACCTGAATTTTGAAATATTTGCTTAAAACATTTGTGTCATGCTTCTTGCTCAAATTAAAACCAGGCAAAATGATAAAACCAACCATTAAAAATCTAGAATATAAACCATCTATGTTAAAGATCCCCATAACAGTCCTCGGGCTAGAAGTGGATTGTAAAACAAACAGTTAAAGGACCAAACCCTTGGTAAACAAAATATGCTTTTTGTCTTGCAAATAGAAATAGGTGCCAGAGGGGGGCAGGCATTTTACAGATGAAGTGCCACCACTGACAAAGCCCTGTGTCTTGTTACTATCAGCCTCGTTTCTGCAGGTAGCAGGACAGAGAGCAGGTCTTGTAAACAGGATCTCAGACTGGAAAGCAAAGTAGAAGGCAGCCCTTCTTGTGCCCTGGCCCCAAACCATTTAGGAATGTAACTGTAACAACCAGCACTTTGAATCATTCCCAAAAATGGAGTGTAGTTCTTTCAGCACAGGAATGATACAGTGCCTGTATCCAGTCCCTAATAGTCACCTGGTACCACATTTTGGACCAGCTGAAGTTTCGGGACAACTTTCAAAGACAGCCTCATATCATGCTTTTTGAGGAATGGCTCCAGCTGGTGAGCCAGCTAGAGCTGTAAAAGGCACTCTGTGCCACAGAGGAGACCTGGATCTCAGCTGTAGGTCAGGACTGAGCAGCATCCCAAAGTTACAAGCCCACGCCCTCGGAGGGGTGCAACCCCCTCTGGGACAGGCTGACTCTTCAGTCCTCAAGCAGCAACACTTAGTCTTGTCTTGTTCAAGTCTAATTTTATTGGTTCTCACCTATCCCTTGTTCAGGGCTTCCATGGATCCTGCCACCTTTGGGATTGCTTGAACATCTTGATGTTTATTTTTGTTCTTCATTTGTGTTCCATACGTCCTCCAACTAAGTGAGGGTAAAACAGGGCTTTCAAAGCAGTCCAATTCCTGTGAAGTAGATTGGGCTGAGAACAAGCTAAATTTTTGGGATAGGTCCAGTGAGCATACTAGAGATGTTGTATGATAAATGATAGCTGAATAGCAAACTAGAGAGGGTTATGTATGAATTGGTAAGTCTCCTTTCTCGTGTGCTCAAAGAACATTGCTTGGCTTGCTGATTTAATGCTAAACCCTGGCTTGGCGTTATGTGGGGAAGTGTTCCTTCCTTCCCTCCCATGCTCTGAATTCATCCTGATTTATGGCAAACTATAGTCTGTTGTTCGATTTAAACTGGGAGAACTGTGATGTGCTGCAAACCGGGAAGTTCATGATGGAATTGGCACATAAGAGTGCAAAAGTGTGCAAGCCAAAGTTGATTAATGGTTTTGGGAACAAAGCAAGCTTTCTTTTCTGCCATTGTTGCAACCACACAGTCCAGCAGAGCTTTTCTGGGTTGTGACAAGGTTTTTTATCACAGGCTGCTGAGAATCACAGACTTTGTTATCACAGGCTGCTGCCTTCCAGAGGGCATTTCACCCTCTTAAGAACATAAGAATATAAGAGAAGCCACGTTGGATCAGGACAATCGCCCATCCAGTCCAACACTCTGTGTCACACAGTGGCCGAAAAAACCAAGTGCCATCAGAAGGTCCACCATTGGGGCTAGAAGCCCTCCCACTGTGCCCTCCCCAAGCACCAAGAATACAGAGCATCACTACTCTCCTTTCTGCTGTCTGGGAAAAGCCATGGCCAGTAGAAAGGAAGAGGTGAAATGCCTTTGGGAGGCACTTAACCCCATATTTAGCTTTCTGGTTTTGGTCCTCCTTTCTTCGAAGCAGCAAGGAGCAGAACCAGAGGGTTTAAATGGCTCTGCAGTGGCAGCCAGGATCTGCCTGTGGCTGGGAGAGCCCTCCCTGCCACACACAAATCCTGGAGTCAGCTTTGCCTCCTGTGCCATGTTTTAAAGCACACCACGGGAGGAGAAGCCGTGGCAGCCAGGATCTCCCTGCGACCAGGGGAGCCTTCCCCACCACACACAGATTCTGGAATCCTTGGGGGATCCCCCGTTGCTTTAATGATGAAGTGATCGGTGCCAGCATGTCTGCCACATGAACTGCTGAAACCAGGGGTCTTTTTGTAGAAATGGTGGAGCTCATCCAGTGATGGTGATGCAGCTGCACATACTATTCAGTGGACAATAAGGTGGAACTCTCAGAAGGAGGAGGAGGAACTCTCAGAAAGGTTCAGGAGCCGTGCTCCTGTGAGCTCCCACTGAATCTGAGGCCTGGCTGAAACAAACCCCATTAACCTCTGTGCAAACCATGAAGGTTCATTGGAGGTGTGTTGTGATGCAGTCTCATGACTTTTCGGTTAACAACCCAAGCCTGGCATTTTTTGGGTCAAACTTAGGTTTGTTATGAAGTTCGTGCCCATCCCTATTCAGCATTCCCTATAATTATCTTTTTTGAAGTCCTGCATCAGGAGAGCCAGTTTGGTGTAGTGGTTGAGTGTGTGGAATCTTACCTGGAAGAACCAGGTTTGATTCTCCACTCCTCCACTTACAGCTGCTGGAATGGCCTTTGGTTAGCCATAGCTATCACAGAAGTTGTCCTTGAAAGGGCAGCTGCTGTGAGAGCCCTCTCAGTCCCACCCACCTCACAGGGTGTCTCTTGTGGGGGGAGAAGATATAGGAGATTGTAAGCTGCTCTGAGCCTCTGATTCAGAGAGAAGGGGAGTATAAATCTGCACTTCTTCTTGGACAATAATGACTGCATCAGATAGTCTTTTGATTTCTATTTTGCAAATAGCTAGGCTGATCGTAAATGGAAAATCAATAAGATTTGAATCTTACTGTGGCCCATATGCAAAACTGTGTTAAGTAAAATGTTCTGTCACAGGGTTGCATGGCACAGTACAGTCTAGGGCTGCCAGCTGCACCTGACACCTGGTGGGAGGATGGGGAGGGGCAGGATCTTTGGTGTTGCATCAGTGCATGGGGAGGGACGGTGGCTCAGTGGTAGAGCATCTGCTTCGGAAGCAGAAGGTCCCAGGTTCATTCCCTGGCATCTCCAAAAAAGGGTCCAGGCAAATAGGTGTGAAAAACCTCAGCTTGAGACCCTGGAGAGCCGCTGCCAGTCTGAGAAGACAATACTGACTTTGATGGACCCAGGGTCTGATTCAGTATAAGGCAGCTTCATATGATCATCACTTTCAGCACAAAAGCAGAAGAGGCATCATCATGTTCCGATACTTCTCCAGGATTTCCAGGATTTCCTTAGAGCTCTACGGTTAAATCATAGAGTTTTGGGTGAACTTTAGTGCAGCTCTCCTGTGCAATGATGTCTTTTCCAGTTTTGTGCTGGAAGTGAAACGTGACCCCAAACAGCCCCTCCATTTGCCCTCCCTCCATCCAGTTGATCAGCAGTGGGAGGGAGTCAGCAAGTTGATCAGCAATGGACAATTGGGGGTGGGAGGCATGAGTCCAGGCCTGGAAGACTCCCCATTAGTCCTATATCTGAGTTTGTTTTCTAAAGAGTGACAGTCCTCTAGAGCAGGGGTCCCCAACCCCCGGTCCACAGCCTGTTAGCAATCGGGCCACAAAGCCTGGTGCCCCCCCCCCCAGTGCTGTGCAGCCGCCATGCCTCACAGCGCCTCCCCCAGCCTCCGTTTCTACAATTTTAAGACCGGGGAAGGAGTGGTGAAGTGCCGTCTTCCCCAGCTCTTTAAGGGTCGACCCCCCCCCCGTGCTGATCAACTGATTGGCAGGGAAGACCTCCACAGCAGTGGCCAGCAACCTGCCGAAGAAGCAGCGCTGCCCTTGCCTCCTCTCCACTTCCTTTCTGGGCGTGGGAAGGAAGTGGGGAGGAGACAAGGGCGGCGCTGCTTGTTCAGCAGGTCGCCTGCTGCTGCTGCGGAGGTTTTCCTCGCTGATCGGTGTGGAGGGGGGCAGCCCTTAAAGAGCTGGGGAAGGCAGCGCTTCACAGCCCCTTCTCCGGCCTTAAAATTGTAAAAATGGAGGGTGGAGGAGGCACTGCAAGGAGAGATGGGGCTGAGAGGCTTCACGGCTGCGGGGAGGCGGGGCAGCGAGACTGCATGGCGGCAAAGGTGGTGAGGCTGCACAGCCATGGGGGGGGCAGGGAGAGGCTGCACGGTGCCGTGGTGCGCGGGCCGGCCCTGGTGCTGGTCCCCGGTGCCACAAAGGTTGGGGACCACTGCTCTGGAGGGAAAGCAGTGTGGTGCCCTTGGGGCCACAACTGCGGTGGAAATAAGATCTTCTTTCACTCCCATCTTGATCCTGAATGGCCTTGTGCTACCCTGACTGGAGTCTCCTCTGGGGTCCTTGCAGTATACTAGCCCTGCTGCATTGCTTACAAACGGCACTCATCATACATGCACCTCCTGTCATAGTGATGGACACTTTGCTAGTTTCCAGTAAATGTCAATCTCCAAACAGCAACTAAAATTAACTGCAAATAAAAATTCATGATTTTTTTTTTGTTAGGATGCAAGAGACTGCTATGAAGTCAGCTCTGTTAGTATGCTGTATGAGAGAGAGCCATGCCTTCACTGCACACGGGGAGTGCTGCTTGAGTTACAGCTTACAGCTCAGGCTTGCTGGAGCTAAATTGGGAATGTTAAATCACTCCCAATTTTAACTTCTGCTGTGGAAACTAAGAAGCGAAGCTGGCAGTCAGGCTGCCGACTGGCACTGTAAAGGGAAAACGGGCTCATGGTGGGCATTTTTCAAGCCCCCTTGCCCTTCCTGCATGACTTCCCAATGGTTTTTTTTGTGGATACAATTATTTCGAAAACAGGGTTGTGACTTCCAGTGTGATAAAAACAGCAGGGGCGCAAAAGCACTTAGGCACCCTGCCTCCATGCCACTGTCCTAGGTAATAAAGAGTGACAGGAGAGAAACACAGAAACGTAAGCCGGGATGTTGCCAAAAGTGTGCTTTGTGTACATCTCTCTGTCTCTCTCTGCCTCCCCAGCTCCTGCCTAGCTTTTTACTGAGGTATGAGCTGTCCTTCTGGAATGTGACCTAAATCCTTCAGCAATGATGGGGGAAAAATACACAATTTCTGCCTGTTTAAGCACTGCAGATACTGCACTCCCTTTCAAATATATGCTGGCCAAGGGAAAAACAGAACTTTAAATGTAGGGAAAGGCAGCAAACGAAGTGAAGAGAGGAATGCTGAAAAACTCAGTGATGGAAGGAGGAATGTTTTTGCGCAGAGCTCATCTTGCGGCAAATATTGTTGAGCCAAGAACTGAGTTGTATTTTTAAAAAAAGATGTGAGATAACGTGAGTAATATGATCAAGTGTGACACTGCTGGAATATTTAGAGTTGGGTAAAAGTGAATCCAGAGAAGAAAAACATTTTTAAGTTTTTGGCATGCAGAAGATCCCAGGTTCAATCCCTGGCATCTCCAGTTAAAAAGATCAAGTAAGAAGAAGAGCTGCATATATATACCCCACCCTTCTCTCTGAATCAGAGACTCAGAATGGCTTACAATCTCCTATGTCTTCTCCCCCCACAACAGACACCCTGTGAGGTGGGTGGGGCTGAGAGGGCTCTTACAGCAGCTGCCCTTTCACGGACAAGTCCTGTGATAGCTATGGCTAGCCTAAGGCCATTCCAGCAGGTGCATGTGGAAGAGTGGGGAATCAAACCTGGTTCTCCCAGATAGGAGCCCACACACTTAACCACTACACCAAACTAAATGAGTACCCAGCTTGCTGGGGGTAGAGTGAAGATGACTGGGGAAGACAATGGTAAACCACCCCATAAGAAAGTCTGCCAAGAAAACGTCCCGATGTGCTGTCACCCCATGAGTCGGTAACGACCTGGTGCTTGCACAGGGGACTACCTTTACCTTTAATCCATGATTTGAAAGATCCTTTACCTGAGACCAGCTGCCAGTCTGCATAGACAGTACTGTCCTTAATGGACCAGTGGTCCGATTCAGTATAAGACAGCTTCATATGTACATAGATTGGTGCAGCTCTAGTTGGGGACTGAGCTAGAGTGGTGCTGATACTGTGAGCTAGGAATTTCACCTTGGTCATACACTCACTGGGTGGCCTTATACAAACCAATGTTGCCTCAGCTTCACATACTCCCTTCCATCCGTAGCTTGGGCACAACACTGTCAGCCTGTCTTCAAAAGTTCTTGTAAAGGTTATTGAAGTGATGTACTGTTTTGAATGCTCCACTGTATGAACTATTATTTATGTCTGGCTCAACAAAACCCTGATGGGGGGGCAGGGCGGTGGCGGTAGATAAACTAGAAGTCTCCACATGAGAGGGATTGTGTCTCTAATAGATCAGCATGCCAGCATTTTCCAAAATGAGTCTTTCAATCATGGCTTGCAGAAAAGAGCATCACTGTACACTATGCACTCCTTCTGTCTCTCCCCCCCGCCACATACTGTAAAACACCTGGCTTAAAATAGCCTTAGAAATTGCACAGTGATCCCTGTTAGTAATGATGCCATGCGGTTGGTTGGAAGTGACCAGTTTCACTCAGTAAGTTGACTCCAGTGGATCAACAGTTTGCGGCTCTCATGAGCCTAAATCACTCTTAGTGAGTGGTGACAGCTTTTTTTTAAAAAACAAACAAACAATTAGCAGTGTCAAGAGCTTATTTATTCCGTACATCTGGTGGCAGAGTAGAACAGTATGCCTCCTTACCTTTTTGTTCTTGTCTTTTTCTTTCCTAGCCCTGTGAAAGTGAGCCTGGTAGGGGCAGTACTCTTCACAGTGCAGCACACCCATTACCTTCCAATGGAAGTTCACAACCTCATGTTGTTCTACACAGTTTTCTTAGTGGTTACCAAGGTAAGGATTTTTCAAGTGTTTTGCTGCTGTAATTCATAGCACTTACATAAAAGAAACATTTACTTTGGCTGATTGTAACAGCCTTTGGCCACATACAGTAACTGCTATTTGTATCTTCAGGGCTTTTTTGGTAGAAAAAGCCCAGCAAGAACTTATCTGCATATTAGACCACACCCCCTGACACCAAGCCACCTTGCGTTCTTGTGCGTTCCTGCTAAAAAAAAAAAGCCCTGCGTATCTTACGTACTGACATTTTTTCTTCCAGAAATGCACGTTCATATACCAAAACTATAATAGCTTTTAAATTACATTAAGTCCATGTGGCATGACAGCCGTCCCTTCCCCACAGAGGGATGAATAAGATGGCTTTGATCCAGAATCAACTTTCCAACCTCAGATGTAGCTGCAGCTTAAACGTCACTTTGACATGGCTTGTCAATCTGAATGTTGGTACTTTTGCATGATGGATTATTATCTTACGATACATCTGTGCTACAGAAAGAGACAGAAGGGGGCCCTTTAGGAATGAGGATAAAATACTTTCATAAATGAATGATGCCTTAATTTGGGGTCAGTTCTTTGAAGGGCAACTTTGCTTGACAAGATAACATCGTCCTTCACTCCCCGCCATTGCAGTTCCCCCATAATAACTATACGGATAGCACCCCCAATGCCCATATAATGGTATTTATTAGCCTGGCAAGACCAGTGGAAGAGTTGCGTAGTCTCATAGTATTTGGGGATGTACCATCCTTTGACTATGCCTTGTGGATGTCAAATTTATTTATTTGAAATATTTTATGCCCGCCTAACTAACCATCAGGATTTTTGAAGTGGCTGCCTTTTGTAAGGAACAAGCCATTGTACTTTACATGTGGTGAGGAGCAATGCTCCCTCTAAGCTGTGGAGTCTTGTGAGCAAAAATTCTACCTTGTGGGCTACCATCATTCAAGTTGTGAGTAGAGCCATTTGGCTACTGCATAGATTATTTTGCTTTGGGAACCATCCTTCCTGAGGGAAGACAAAAATGTGTGAGCCAGAGGCTAAAAAACTGTGAGCTAGCTCTCACTAACTCAGCTTGGAGGAAACACTGGTGAGGAGCAAACCATCCTATAATGTCTCATGGCAGTTTTGCCATGTTGTGTAACTGGGTGTGGGGTCCACTTGACTGGTAGCCCAAATCATGTGAGGTAGCCTACAGTTTTGCCTAAAATTAATTCTGCATGCAATATTATCCAGGTTGTTTCTGTTTTAAGTTGTGAATTGATGTCCTGGCTATGTCATCTTCCCCTTGCCCCTCTTTCATTTGCAGGTAGCCATGATGCTGACAGAATCTAGGACTTCTCCTTTTGCAGTCCTTGAGAATGCACTGGGCTCCTTCCTCTTTGGTTTTCAGCCAGCTTGCATGAAAGCGAAGGGCAAGGCCAAAGCATCTTATAATGGTGGCACTTCAGTCAATGAATGTACTGCTGGTAGCGAGATGGGGGATAGCGTTAAGAAAAGGCATGCAAAGAAAACGGAATAAAAAACCACTGAAAATAGCACCTTTGGGTGGCTAAAAATAGCTTGTTAGTACATGGCCATATATGCGTTTAATGTTTCTCTTTCTCAATGATGTGAAATGACAATTGTGTATAAGGAAATTCATGTAGCAAGAGGCTAGCTCCAATGACCCTCAGAGTTCTGTCTGTTGTAAAGTTTCCTGTTTATGCCCCATTTCATGGGGCTCTCCACAGACGATGCTTGTGGACTTTTTGTCTGCTACTGCTGTGTGGCTCAATGGTGCCTCTGATATATATATTTTTTGTAAAATAGAGTTCATGTTTGGATACTAGACATCATGTCAGATTATTTTTTCCTAATGTAAATGATAAAATAAGAGACTATATTTGATCTTACTTGTATGAGAAAAACTTTATTGTGGTTAAGTTTTCTAATTAAGAAAACCAACCCCCTTGCTTTTAAAAACTTGATAAAAAGGGTTTTTTTTAGTAGCAGTAAAATGTGACTGCTAAGACTTGGCTATTTTTTGGTCAATGATAACTTATTTTAGGTACTATCCAGCCCATGTTAAGTACTTCCAAATTCAATGTAGGAGAGAGATTTTTGTGCTGAACTTTCCCGCTAAAATGAGGTAGGACTTAATCCTGGCTGGATTCTAATCTAGGGGTTGAATAGCAGAGGGTTTCCCTCTCAATATTTATAAAATATTGTTTTTACCTAATTGAACACTGTGAAATGTTTTTGTGAGAAAGTAATACATTCAGTGTCTGAAAAGGGTGAAAATTCACTTGTACTGTCAAACTTCAGAAACTAGCTTAATCTGTTGACACTTCCTCTGAAACCTCCAGTTTTCTTAACTCTTGTTCTGGTATCAAATGTAGAAGTTTGCATGGTTGGCCTGAGTCACAAGAAATCTTGTAACTTTTCACAGATATTTCATAAGTTTTTTAAACTTTGTCTTCTCATTCATATCACTTTGATACCAGATGATGGCTTGGATCTTGTAGTTTTTCATGGATCTTTCATAAGTTTTTAAAATTTCTCTATCGTTCAGATCACTTTGATACCAGACAGTGGCTTGGATCCAATGCACCATTTCTGTGCCAGTAGAGAATGACTTTCTCACCTCCCCGCTCCTATTGCAGCCCAAAATACTTCTCGAAATGCAGTTCCTGGATGGTCCCCCAGCAGCATTTTGTGTGTGTGGGGGGGAATTTTGAGCTGCAGCAGGAGCGGGGGGAGATGGGGAAGTCAAGATCTATGGGCAGAAATTTCCACGTGTAGAAATGCACCGTTGGAACCAAGTGATGGTAAATGTGAGTTTGCCCTTCATGGGTGATTTTTAAGAGGGCAATGAAACTTGTAGATGAAGTTCATGTGAATTACGTTCAAATGGCATGATGAAAGGTTCATATAACATGGACAGTCCTACTTTTTAATCTGACAGGGACTCCATCTAGGAGGAAGCATGGGCCTTTTTCCAAATACAGCACAAATTATTCTTAGTGGAATAGAAAGTGCATTCCAGAGAAGTTTTTCCAAATCATTTGGAGCATCAGCTATCTAGTGCTAGCTAGAGGTGGCTAGGCCTGGACAGCTTGTGACCCACCAAGCCAAATGAAATTCATTAGCTAAGCACACGTAGGTCCCTAAAGGCTTGATAAATCTGCCCCCTCCCCAGCTGCATGGAACTACAAGAAGAGGAAGGTTGCCAGCCATCATATATGGCCAATGCTCTGCTATTGACTTGTTGGGTCACAAATTATGCAAGGCTGGTGGAGGATAAATACAGTTTTTATTTCTTTTCCTTGCTATCAGTTGATCTGCATTGAGAACTGTTCTTATCAGAATTTAGCATTTTGTGTGGAACGCTGCTTGTAATGCTATGTAGAAAGAAGGGTATTTTTGATTAAGTAGAAGTGATTTTGAAGTCACTGTGCTGAAGAACAGAGCTCAATCTAAAACAAAACTAGCCAACATTTGTGGATTCATCAGCTATCGGGATGGGCTCCTGGACATTTAGAGAGCATACCGAACCACGTGCAGATTATGCTTGGATCTAACTTTGCTCCCTGCAAAACAGAAATTGTTTTTATAAGTAAGTGAAAGATTTCATCCAGGTCACATCTGGGTGTGGACATGAGGTGTGCAGTGTTCAGAATGCCAACTGTCCACATTATGCCTTACAGCTTTTGGGGGGCTCAGTTTACCACTTAGGTGGTCAATTCTGGAATGCTGTACACAACTGGAGTATCACAGAGTGTTTTGTTTGGAAATGTCCGTGTAGTATTATGTTGAATTCAATTACCAGGCAGCTGAAAAACAAACACCAGCAAATGTACTTCTTACACAAGGGGTTCTTCTTCCATACTGGAAAACTCCGTGATGTCTTTGGGCTGACCAAGTGTCTTGATTCTTTTTGGTACTAGATTTATACTGAGTTTGGTGCTGTTCTCAACCACTTCAACGGTAATTGCACTGTTGTCATTTTAGCACAAATTGTTGTGAAAATGTATTTTAAATTATTGTATAAAGACATTTATAGTTGGGCAGAAAACAATATTTGTATTTGGATTCACTCTGCATTTAAAAGCCTGCTATTAAATGAAAAATTGAAACTTGGGTTCTGTTAGTAGCATCATGGTCAGATATATGGACATGAGAAAATAACTAGTTAATGAGCAATACAGATATGTTTCCTTCTTCCATGGAGACTTCTGTTCATCTTCTAAACTACAGGAAAAGCATTTTGATTATAAATTGCTTATTTCCCCCCTACTAGTTTCGACACTGGGATTCATGGTGGATGGCTGACAGGACAGTACTATGCAGAGTCTGATTTCAGTGTACTCAGAGTGGATAAATCTGCATAGGATTTTTTTCTGAGGGGGTGCGGTAGGAGGGAGAACCAGCAAAACTTATCTTGCCAATAGAACTACCATGACACTGTCAGAATGGCAGTTTTTTGGATCCAACCCAATACCAGTTTGTATAGTGGCTCATGAGAGCAATCTCTTACTCGCTTCCCCTTCACCTCAAAAACACAAATGAAAAGCAGTTCTTTGAAGTGCCAAAACTCTTGGTTGTGGACACAAAAACAGTTCATATTCCATTTTCTATAATACAAAGCTTAGTTCAAAGGTTATGCCCTCATGTTCAGTGTCTTCATCAGGGTTTTTTTTGTTGCAGGAGCTCCTTTGCATATTAGGCCACACACCCCTGATGTAGCCAAACCTCGAAGGGCTTACAGGGCTCTTAGTACAAGGCTTACTGTAAGATCCAGGAGGATTGGCTACATCAGGGGTATGTGGCCTAATATGCAAAGGAGTTCCTTCCATTAAAAAAAGAGTCCTGATCTTCGTAAGATTGGCTGTTCCTGTCAAAACGATCACGTCTCACTCCAAAACACATGATCTGTCATACCAGTTGTAATTCACTTGTGGGGGGAAAAAACCCTCAGTTGTTTTCAAAGAGTCAGTGCAGTATAATGGTTAGCATGGCCAACTAGGATCAGGGAGACCTGTGTTGATGCTCAGGAGAAAGTTGTGCATATAAATATTTTAAGACAGAGGTTTAAATCCCCTTCCTGCCATGGAAGCTCTGTGGGTGATCTTGGGCCAGTCACTTTCAGCCTGACCTACCTCACAGGCTTATTGTGAGGTTAAAATGGCAGAGGAGAAAACAATAGCAAAAGCTGTTTTGGGCCCTATTGAGGGTGAAAAGTGAGGGGTTGGGAGGGCAAGTTATATCAGAGGTCATAATCTGTGGAAAGGATTTTTTTAAAAATGTGAACATGTTCCTTTAGTTTGTGCTTTATCATTTTTCCTGCTTTAGAAGGCTCTAGTACCTTCCCAGTCTGTATTTCTCTTTTTATTTAAGGATTTACTTTGAGAAGATTGGGGTCTGAGACACCTGTTATAATGAATGGGAGGAAAGGGAAGCACTGTGCTTCAAAGCTAGCCTTGTGAAGAGAGCAAGCAAATTTGCTTTCTGATCCTTATGAGTTTCTTAAAAATAAACACTCAAATGTGTAAATAAACTAAATGCATGTCTGCTGTATTGCAATGTGTAGTGTATGTGTGTGTGGGTATGAAAAATATATGGACAGAATAAAGTAGTTCTGCAGCCACTGTGATTTCAGTTTGGGCTGCTCATTTCCTTGCCGAGAGTGAATTTCCTAGACTTAAGTCTGGCAGCTTCAACAGTTTTGCACCTTGCCCTCCCAAGCCTTTCCTGTCTGGAAGCAATTGAATTTTTTTCCCCCTAGTGAATCACAGCTGGTATGAGAGATCATGTTCTTGGAGTGAGAAGTGGTCGCTTTGATTGGTAGAGCCAATCTCATGGAGAGCTTTGAACATCGGGGCAGAACCTTTCGGCTGAACGCTGTGTTCTGAGGTGAGCTGAGAGTCGAAGAATTCTGAGGGGTTATGTTCCTACCAGCCTGTCATACTGAGCAGCTCGGTTGCTGTGTTTTGTACTTGAGTTGTTTCAGGCAGTGTAGCTTCATTCCCTAGTAGTAGGATAGTATTTAAAGTACACTTAGTTCTCTTCAGTTACGAAGTAGCAGCTTGGGAACTGGAGCCAGCGTGATTTGACCTGCTAGCAGTCTTCGAACCACCAGCGAGCATCCCATCAATCCAAAGGCATTTTCACATGTTCTATCAGTCTGAAGGTGTTTTTCACGCTTAATAACATTGGTTTTCTAGCACTTCGCTTCTGAACGTTAGCTCTGTTGAAAAGAGAAAAGTGCCTTTCTTTCCCCAAACCGAAGAGGCAGATCAATGAGCCTTGTGTTTAATTTCCCCTCATGGCTGGCCCTGCTGTCTGGGTGAGGTGGCCCACCTCAGGTGCCAGATTGCGGGGTTCTATTAAAGGGCGATATATTGTCTATTGTTTAACTGGCAATCATTTATGAAATGATTTCGGCACTATGGGGTACTGTTTGGAGCTTCTGTTGAGAACATCAAAATGTCTTGTGGTTTTTCAAGCATCAGAGGAATTATTTCAGCATTAACTCCATCAAATAAATTACTTCAGCAGCTCTGTGCAAACCAGACGGCATTGCTGAAAATTGTATGCTTAGGACCTGGAGCTGAGGCAAGACCTGAAGTTTGGGGTTTTGTCAGTATTCCTCATTCCCATGATACACCATTATGTGAAATACTTCATAGACACACACACACACACACACACACACACACACACACAGAGTACTAATACATGTGAATGTATTATGTGGGGAGAACAATTGGTGTTCTTTCCTCTTAACTGATATATGGGAAAATGGACAGCCGGAGCTTCTCATGGCATGCAGCTAAGTAATATTACCTGTTGATTTCTGCAGCTCAAACTCAAAGGGACAGCTAGCTTGACCATTTTAGAAGTTGGCAACTTTAATAGGGCTACCAGGACTGGACTATGGGGCACTGTCCCTGCTAGGCTGGCTCAGAATGGGACCCCCAAATGCAGGTTCTAGCTGAAGATTGATGACCTCCACTCAGCACATGTCCATCTTAATCCATTCCCTTTCTTTCCCCAGTACATTCTAGGAGTTGTAGAATAAGGATTCCCAACCTTTTTGAGCCTCTGGGCAGTCTGTATTTAGAAAGCAGTCAGTGGCTACTGCAGCCCAATGGCTGCTATGGGGGACATGACTAACTACAAAATGGCTGCCACAGAATGTTGAAAGATTCCAAGTCAAATTTTATTTATTTATTTTTATTTATCCTCTTGTGATTGAGATAACTGGTTTTGAATGGGTGCTGCCTGAAGACATATGGTAATACCTCCTGGGCTTTTCTGAAGTGCTTCCTGTTCCAATGAGATGGATGAAAGTGAGGATTGGGTCTTTCGTTTGCAGATGCTTGGGGGGGGGGAGAAAGAAGTGGGAACCAGGGAGTACATTGGGAGGTACCACATTTTCTCCTTTGAAAAGAATTCAGCTTAAATGTTACATGCTGACAGAAGAAAGCCCAAAACTATTCATTGAAAATGAAACAGGATTGCTTGGTTACAACCCAGCTGAATCAGCACTTTCTCTGCAGATAAAGTGTCTTTGGGAATTGAGCCATTCAACATTCAAGGATCCATTTTCTCTAGTTGGAAGTTCTGCTTGGCTCCTCAAAGATGTAAAACTGACAGTGCAAATGGCATAGCCTCAAGAGATTGCTAATGAAAGCATCCTTCAGAATTTTTCATTCCAAGTTGGGGGTGAGTTATAGATTTCTTCAAAGCAGCTGGGCTACTGGGCACGGCTGAAGCATGCAAAGTGGGACCACAATTGGCTCAGCAAGGTCGTGGACAGAACCACAGCAGAAATGGTTTGGTGTGGTTCAGTGCACAGACTCTTATCTGGGAGAACCAGGTTTGATTCCCCACTCTATATCCACCTGCTGGTATGACCTTGAGCTGCACCCTCAACAGCAGTTTCTGTCAGAGCTCTCTCAGCCTCACCTACCCCACAGCTGCTCTGAAACTACAAGTGAAGGGTGGGGTAGAAATCCAATCTCTTCTCCTAAGTCTCCACGTATTTTTCCAACACAGACCTGGCAACCCTAGGGATGGGGCTGATGGAATGTAGTAGTTGGGGCTTTTGTTCTGAGGGAACCCAGCAGAACGGAGTTCCATAACTTCTTTGCGAAAACAAAATTCTCAAAAAAATGTTTAAAAGTTTGTGAGGGGCAGCCATGTGTTTCTCCTTCATTTCCCTCTTGAGAGTTCTGGCACTTCTTTTTCCGGGGGAGAGGGGGAGGGAAGCCCTGGTGGGTTACTAACTAGAACCCAGTAGACTTTCAAGTTTTAAAAGCTTTTTCAGATCCCTGAACTGGTTCCGTAAAAGATTATAGCTTTCCTACCTGGATTGGTCAAATGTTTATAGAACAGCAACCTCAAACTGTGAGTCAATCAGGTGGAAAGTGCCATCAAGTCATAGCCAACTTATGGCAACCCTGTAGGGTTTTCAAGACAGAAGATGAACTGAGATGGTTTGCCATTGCCTGCCTCTGCACAGCAGCTTTGGACTTCCTTGGTGATCTCCCATGCAAATACTAACCAGGGCTGATCCTGCTTGGCTTCATGAAATCGGAGTAGAGGATGCACTATCCAGCTCAGGGCCTTAGAGAACTACCAAGCTGTATAACTCCCAAGTACTGAAAGTCAGTGTACCTTCAGTGCTTCTTCCTTTTAGTAGAAGCTGTTCTAAATATTGCTGTACCACAGCAGGCTGCTCCAAAGCTTTCCCACTGAGGAGCCCTAAGGATGCCAGCCTCCATGTGGGCCCCAGGGATCCCCTGGAATTACAGCTCATCTCCAGATTACAGAGATCATTTCCTCTGGAGAAAACAAAATGCTTTGGAAAGTGGATTGTATTGCGCTGTACCCCACTCTTAAAATGGGAAGTTTAATCTTGAATATATACATTGCTATAGTTACCATGAGGTTTAATATCTGCACTGTACTCTTCAAAATACCCCATCTGCAAAATGTTCTTTGTACACACAAGCAAGGGCCCTTTAAGTGTTGCAACGAATCTTGTTTTTTGAGATCCACCAAAATCTGTCATGGTCTCTCTGGCCTGGAGCTGTGTGGGAGCGATGTGCTTTCTGTCATTCTTCTCTCCCTTGTTTTATTTTTCGATAGCAATGGGGGAGAGAAGAACAGACTGTGCAGTTTATTGTTTGTTCTGACATTTATGCACACTCCTTGCCGGAAACAATAAAAAAAAGTCCAATTGCACAATCCCTCCTTTCGCTGCTCTACTTCATGGCATAAATGATTGGAGTTCAGATTTGAGTACCTATGTGAATGGCAGGCAGCACCAGCTCTAGAGTGCATGGCACCTCAGGCAGGCTCCCTGATGTGGTGCCTCCCCACTGCCACCCCCCCCTCTGTTCCGTTGTGCCCCGCTGCGATGAGACTGGCCCTACCGACTTCGAAGCAGCCAGCAGGGCTGCGTTTTGAGAAGAGAAAGCTGGAGGAGACTTCTCCCCCCCCTCCTTTCCGGAACCAGAAGTGAGAGGGGAGTGAAGCCTTCTCCAGCTTTCTCTTCTCAAAATGTGGCCCTGCTGGCTGCCTTGAAGCCACTAGGGTCAGCCTCGTCGCAGGGGGAGTGCGGCAGATTGGAAGGAAGGTTCAGAGAATACAGCGGACAGGAAGGAAGGGGGCTGGCGGCGGGTAGAGAGAGAGGCAAGCTAGGCGGTTGTCTTCGGCACCGGGAGGGGGAGAAGCCCAATTTGGCACCCCCTTCCCAGCTCCCTAGGCAACTGCCTAGTTTGCCTAGTGGGCGAGCTGGCCCTGATGGCAGGTGAGCAGTTACCCTCTCTCTCCTCCGACAATGCCCTTCTGGGTGGCTGTGGCTTTACCTCTTCTAAACAGTTCCACCTGAATGGATCCTTGCTATCTAAGGCATTCTTACACTGATTAAGATTCATGTATATTGTCTTGATAATTTTCCTGAATGATGGGCAGACATTCTCCTTGTAGTTGGGGTAGCGGCCATGGCTCAATGACAGGGTATATGCTTTGGATGCAGGAGGTCCCAGATTCAACCTGGTCTCTCCTGCTGCAAGGAAAAGGTATAGTATGCGGCCAAGTGCCAACAGACTCATGGTGACCCCTCCCATGAGCTTCTGCCTCATGGGTTTGCAAGATGAGCACACTCAAGGTTGCCTCATGGGTCTGCAAGATGAGCAGGTTGTTTATAGTTGTCTTCCTCTTCATAGCAACCCCAGGCTTCCTTGGTGGCTGCTTCCCATCCATGTATTGACCCTGAGAGTCTGGTATAGTGGTTAAGTTTGCGGACTCTTATCTGGGAGAACCGGGTTTGATTCCCCACTCCTCCTCTTGCACCTGCTGGAATGCTCTCGCAGGAGTTGTCCTTGAAAGGGCAGCTGCTGTGAGAGTTCTCTCAGCCCCAGCCACCTCACAGGGTCTGTTGTGGGGGAGGAAGATAAAGGAGATTGTGAACTGCTCTGAGACTCTGAAATTCAGAGTGGAGGGCAGGATATAAATCCAATGTCTGTCTTTCTCCTCTTTCTTCTTCTTCTTCCTCCTCCTCCTCCTTTCTTCTTTTTCTTCTCTGTGAGATGATCTCATGCTAGTTTGGGCTGTTAGGCCTGCTGCCCTGTTAAAAATAGGCAATGTGAAAAAATACGTTGATCGCAGATGCTGGAGAGCTGCTGCCAGTCAGAGTAGACAACACTGACCTTGATAGACCAATGATCTTTCTCATTGTAAGGCAGCACATTTAATATTGCCTCCTGGTACCCATCCATCTTTACCTACCCAGACAAAGCTTAGACTGGGGAGCAGGGACTGTGCTTGTTGGGCAGTAGTAATGTTTATAGGTCTTCTGCAGAGACAGATCAGAGAATCTTATTTTGTCCACATTTCTTTCCTTCACTGTGATGGCAATGGTGGATAGGGCTGGGGAATTAAAACTATAAGGAACTTCCCCATTGAAACAGGCATATGACTCCCAACAAGGCGGCCAGTATGGTGTGGTAGTTAAGAGTGGCAGACTCTAATCTGGGGAGCCGGGTTTGAGTCCCCACTTCTCTGCATGAAGCCTGCTGGATGACCATGGGTCAGTCACAGTTCTTGCAAAACTCTCAGTGGACTGAGGGACCCCCCCATTGCATAATTTGGTGGCACTCAATGAAATTGTTGGGAAATAGGTTCTGGATTGACAAAATGGAATTTTTTTTTAATCCAATGAGTAATTAAACTGTGGAATACACTTCCAGTGAAAGTAGTGATGGTGGCCATGAGAAGAGATAACTTTAAAAATGGGGGGGAGGGGGGGAATCAGAAGAGGAAATGAGCCATGGTGACTGAAGGGAGCCTCCATCTACAGAAGTAGCAAACCTTCGAATCCCAGTGCTGGGAGGCGGCAGTAAGGGGAAGGCCTTGGCCTCTGTGTCATGTTCATTGGCCCTCCAGAGTTACTGGCCAGTCACCATGTAAAATAGGACTAGATGGACCACTGTTCTAATCCAGCATGGCCTCTCCTATGTTCACACTTTGCTCCCAAGAGGGTTCTTAGGAAGACATTCATGGCTGGTGATTCCAGCTATTAATGATGTAGTGACTGTAGAATGGCCTGTGATCACTTTGGGGGCCCTTCAGGACTTGTTCACCTTTATAGCTGCGAACCGGCAGGTTGTTATAGGGACTTGTTGCTACATGTTGCTTCAGGGCTCTTTCGCACAGGAAACAGGTGGGCGTTCAGCCAGTAAAACATCAATGAAGTTCATCTCCAAGGCAGCGCTGTTCATTAATGGATGGATCATTGCATATGGGGTAGCACTACACATGCTGTGATCTTTTGTGCAGTTGTGAGTACTAACCACAAACCACAATCAAGCAGCATTGTCTAAAATGCATTATTAAATAACAGCTGTGCAACAGGGGCAAAACTTAGACAACTACTATACCCTTTGGGCAAGAGAGCATATCTGTTTGGATACCGTGAAATTCTTAGCGTTACAAAGTATACTGCAAATTTTAAAAACATTTTCCACTAACGCAGGGGCAGCTGCCATTGCAAAAGTGGACTGCAGAATACGTGCCATCGTTCCCCCAAAGGTAACCCTTGCACGAATCTACTGCTCAAAGGAGAACCTTAACATTTCTAATCTGGGAGTGGAAAAAGTCATCTTAACCACCCCCCCCTCCCAAAAAAAAAGGATGGTTTGTGAAGTGACTTTTTCATTCAAAAAATATTTTGCTGCAGGGAATCCTGCCTCCTCTTCCACTGGCTCCAATCCCCCCCCCCCCAGTGCGCTAAACATTGCATTGTTTATACAAGGGTGAGGTTTGCCATGATGGTTAATTGCCTGTGGTTTCCACGCTTGGCGGGTAGAAGTGGCGCTGGCAATGAGGAGTGGAATTGACACTGTTCGGCATTTTATTTATTTATTTACTACTCTGGGACCAGCTTCTTATGTAAGTGGCAGCACCATACACAGGCCAAAAACAAAACAAAATGTTGAGGGGGGGGGGGGGAAGTGTTCCTGAACTGCCAAAGCAATTTGGAAGCTTTTCTTCGCTGTTCCAACGGGGACTGAGAACTGGGCAATCCGGAGCCTCTTGGCAGATGGTCCCCATCTCAGGCTGGGGTCCAAGGAGAGGAACTTGAACCTCCCCGCTCTGGCTCTAACCCCAGGCAGCTCCTCTTGCGGGGCAGAATCCAATGGCTGGTTCCTATGAAGCCTGTTTCGCAGCCAGAACTTGGCAGCTCCGAAGATCCGGCTCTGCCATTTTTCAGTTTTGCCCGTTTCAACAGCAGGTTTGAGGAAGCCAGGAGGGAGGCAGCTCGTGAATGCCTTTACAGCCCATTGTATAAAAGGCCTATTTTGAAAGACACTTTTAAAAAATTCTTCATTAACCAGGCTGTCTTGTGTTGAGTCTCGTAAGCAAGCTATTTAGAGGCCTCCCCTCCCTTAGCATGTGTTTATAAGCCCATATGGGCCTGCTGAGGCTCCAGCTGGAACGATGGCCTTGCCTGCTGCAATGGCTCATGCCTTCACATCACGTCTCATTGGAAAGGGTGGTGTTCCCCACCCCCCCGCTTCCCCACCCTTGTCTGGAGTATAGCGGAGGGAGGGAATTTGCAAACTAATGCTGCTGGGATTTTTTTGCTTCCCATTCTACCCCCCCCGAAACCCTCAGTTTTAATATCAAATTGATACACTCAGAATTTAAATTTTATAAAATGCTTTTGGATTGAGGATTAGCAGGGCCATGGAAGAAAATGACATGTTGGTTCTGGGTGTGCAAGAGACTGTCTCTCGGTGGCTGGCCTTTTTGCCTCTGGAGTGAAAAGTTGCAGAGAAAGGAAGATCGGCTGGATGTTGTTCAAGGGTTGGATGTTAAGATCCAAAGGCAGGAGTGGCATGGTGGGGTGTGTGCGAGCGCATGCTGGAATACCTCCCAAACCCATGGGTGAGCAGAAGAGTCTAGGATCTAACCTCGTGTTTTTGAAATGGCACACATCAGTGGACTCGAGAGCCAGGGAAAATGGTGCTGCTTTTGCTTTTCAGGTTGAAGCCGCTGTTCACCAGCAGTCTCTAGAGGCAGCTTATGTTCAACTGTGAAAGCAATATAATAATAAACAACAAATGAAGAATATATCGAAATCTACAGCAGGCACCCGCTATCTGCATCCTAGTGGCAATATATCATCATCCTTTATTGGCATAAAAGAAATCAGTTATACAAAGTATGAAGATTACCAAATTATGCAAAATAAAATTACCCATAAAATACAAAAGAGAGTTAAAATTTAGAAACATCGTTACCAATTAAAACTATGGTTACAAAATCCTTTGGCGTATTATAGGGGCCAGAAAAATGAACTTGGCTACTATTTTGGTGCCTTTTGGGGAGAAACCACTCAGAAGCCTACAGACTTTCAAGGCATCCGAACAGTCTCCTAATTTCTCTAAAATGGGACGCAGAAGTGAATTACAAAGCTGTGAATATAGCAAACAGTGGAGCAAGACATGAGGGACTATTTCAACGGATGTGTGGTCACAAGGACAGTATCTAAGAGAGTAGGTCGTCTTGTTGAATCTGCCAAGAAGAGGGCAGAGCATTACATCTAGCAAGACAGAAAGCCCTTCGGTGCTGGGGTGACAATAGAAGAGAAGGTATGCAATATAATGGATAAATACCATAAACAGTGCCAAAATGCTTTTGATATATGGATCATTTTCACCTGCATCCTAAACAATAGTGAAATGGATGCCAGGTAAATATGTTCCTGCATGGCATTACACAATTAGGATGCCACAACAGAGAAGATTCTGACTTTTAAAAAGTAAACTTTTTTTAATTTCTTGGAGGAAAAATATGTAGTTCATTATGTAATTATATGCAGAGTTGCTTTGGTCTATATCAGGTATCTCCAGTGTGGTTCCCGTGAGTGCTATGGTGTCCATTGACACTTTTCCTGGTACCCACAAAGTGTTTTTTGAATAGAGTTGCCAGGTTTTACCTGGCAGCTGGCAGGGGATCTCCCTTGCATGCACAAAGTGTGCACAGTGTGACCTTCTCGGTGGCAGCACCAGAACTCTGGAACACCCTCCCAGAAGCTATAAGGGCCCTGCGGGATTTGTCGGCGTTCCGCAGGGCCTGTAAGACCGAACTGTTTAGGCAGGCTTTTCTGGTTGACTGAAAATGGGCTGCCACCGGACATCCTACAGAAGCTGGCGGTCATAGTCAGAACCCAATACCGCCAGACTAGATTGAGATAGCGTAATAGTTTTTAACCTGATAAATGTATTATGGTTTTATATGTTTTATGGAATTGATTGTTTTTATGATACTGTAAGCCGCCCTGAGTCCGCTTGCGGAGAGGGCGGGATATAAATGTAAAGTAATAAATAAATAAATAAATAAATAAATAAATAAATAAATAAATGTCACAAGGAAGTGCCATTATCACATCAGGCACATTGTGAAGAGATGCTCTAGTAGCTTGGAAAAACTCTGTGGTTATCATAGAGATTTCCCCAAATGCTAAGAGCACCCCCATGACAAGCCTGGCATGATAACGTCACTTCCTGGTGATGTCATCACATCGAGCACATCACGGTGTGCCGGTGCTCTTCAGAGGTGAGTCTCTCTCCGCTGACCAGTTCCATGGCAGCAACTTGGAGGCCCCAAATTCAGGGGAACCTCTGCACCCAGCAGGATGCTGGGAATTGGAACCCTATTTTAAAATGTAGGTGGGGCTAGTGGGGCTTTTGGAGATTTGATTGGCTCTGCAGATATTTTAAAAATATTGCTTTAGCAGCAACTGCCATCACAGCACAAAGATCTTCACAGTGTAAGCTATGGCAGTCATCTTGTGGCTGGCTCCACTTCCTGTGGCAATCATTTTGTTAGCCATTTTGTGGCTGCACCAACCACAATGTGTCAGATTCCAAAGGAGACTGCAGACTCATAAAGGGTTGGAAATGCCTGGTCTACATCTATTCTCAGATCTAAGTAACTCTGCATAGGAGTGCACTGTTATTCTCTAAATTATTTTTTTCACAAACAATAATTATTAAATACTGAGTTATAAAATCAGAGTCATTTAAGGTATCTTTCACAAAGGGTGAAAAGTAAAATCAAAGCTCTCTAATTCATTCAGGTTTGTAGTCATGGTAAGAAGGTAAAGCACTGGATTGTTACCAACCCATTGGATGATATTTTCTTGGCAGACACTTTATGGGGTGGTTTGCCATTGTCTTCCTCAGTCATCTACACTTTACCTCCAGCAAACTGGGTACTCATTTCACCGACCTTTTTTTTAAACAATTTTATTGATAACATATGGTAATAATTCCCATTAATAACTTCTTTTCATCTATCCCATATGCTTCTTTCTAATCACCCCTCCCTCCGTTACTTGACCCCCGCCAGTGTTATTTACTCAAAATACTAACATTAAAAGGTACCCTTAATTCCTAAGAACTAAAATTAATATTCTTCTTTCTTCTAAAGTTTAATCATTATCAAAAATTGTCCAATGTCCTTTTACTTTCCACTCGTCTTCTACATAACTTCTAAATTTTTTCCCACTCCCTTTTAAAATCTTCTAAATCATAGTCTCTTAAAGTTCTTGTTAATTTGTCCATCTCACTCCATGTCATAACTCTTACAATCCAATCACATTTCTTTGGTATCTTTTCTTGCTTCCATAACTGCACATATAGTGTCCTAGCAGCTGAAAGCAAGTACCAAATTATAGTTCTATCTTTTTTTTGGAAATTTTTCCATTTGTAATCCCAACAGGAAAGTCTCTGCAGCTTTCTTGAATTCATATCCCAAGATCCTAGAAATTTCTTGTTGGATCATCTGCCAATACTTTTTTGCTCTTTCACAAGTCCACCACATATGGTAGAAAGAACCTTCATTTTTTTACATTTCCAACATCTATCTGGCATTTTGTTATTCATCTTTGCCAATTTTTTAGGAGTCATATACCATCTATACATCATTTTAAAACAGTTCTCTTTAATACTCTGACATGTTGAAAGTTTCATAGAGTTCTTCCATAAATATTCCCATGTAGCCATCTGTATTTCTTTATTTACATTTATTGCCCATTTAATCATTTGAGATTTCACTACTTCATCTTCTGTAGACCATTTTAAAAGTAACATATAAGTTTTTGAAATTAATTTTTCATTATCTCCAAGCAGAACTTTTTCCATTTCTGTTTGCTCTCGTTTTATTCCTTCAGTTTTAATATCATTTTCCACCAAACTCTTTATTTGTTGCATTTGAAACCAATCGTATTTGTTATTCAACTCCACAGCAGATTTCAATTCTATTTTGCCACTTTGTATTTTTAATAGTTGATTGTATGACAGCCATTTTTCCTCACCTGTCTCAGCTGTTTCCTCACCTGTCTCACTTCTGCTGGCACTATCCATAATGGTTTTCTTTCATCACCATATTTCTTATACTTCATCCAGGTATTCAACAGATTATTTATTATATAATGGTGAGAGAAAAAACTATCCATCTTTTTCTTCCCATAATACATATAAGCGTGCCAGTCAAATTTATTTCCATGACCTTCCAACACTAAAAGTTTTTTATTCAACAGCGTCACCCAATCTTTTATCCATACTAAACAAACTGCTTCATGATATAATCTTAAATCTGGTAATTGGAATCCTCCTCTTTCTTTAGCATCTATTAAAACTTGCATTTTAATCCTTGGTTTCTTCCCAGCCCATACAAATCTTCCTTTGCCATTTGTTAAATTGTTTACTGTCTTTCACATTCAGAATAATTTGAAACAAATACATAATTCTCGGCAAAATATTCATCTTAATTGCAGCTATTCTTCCAAGCAATGACAAGTTAAGCTTATTCCATTTTATCATATCTTCATCCATTTTACTCCATAGCTTTTCATCGTTATTTTTGAACACGTCAATATTCTTCATTGTTATTTCCACACCCAAATATTTTACTTTAGAAGTAACTTCACATCCTGTTAGTCTCTGCAACTCCTTTTGTTTATTTACTTGCATATTTTTACATAAAAATTTTGATTTTTTTTAACATAAAATCCCGCCAGTTCTCCATATTCTTGTATTTTAGCTAACAACAAAGGTGTCACTTGTGTAGGATTTTCATTTATAAACATATCATCTGCAAATATTTGTAAGTAAATCCTTTAACTCTCAACCCTTCTATTTCTTTATCATCTTGTATTTGCATCAATAAAATTTCAAGAGTCATTATAAACAACAAAGGTGAAAGCGGACGACCTTGTCTTGTACCTTTGCTGATTATCATTTCATCTGTAAGATCTGCATTTATACATAACCTTGCACGTTGTTCAGTATATATTGCCTTTATCATTCTTATAAAGTTTCCCCCCAACTCTATTTTCTCCATTACTGCAAACATAAAAGTCCCAGTTCAAATTGTCAAAAGCTTTCTCTGCATCCACAAAGAATAATGCAACTTCCTTCTTTGGATGTCTTTCATAATATTCTACAATATTTACAACAGTTCTAATATTATCTCTTATTTGCCTTTTAGGGAGAAATCCCACTTGGTCTTCCTTTATGAAATTTATCAAATGTTGTTTAAGTTGTTCTGCCAAACTTCTTGTATATATCTTATAGTCATTATTTAGTAATGAAATTGGTCTATAGTTCTTTACATTCGTGACATCTCTATCTTCCTTAGGAATCAAAGAAATTACAGCTTCCTTCCATGTATTTGGTATTTTCCCTTTTATTCTTATCATATTCATCATTTTTTGAAGTTTCGGTACTAATTCTTCTTTTTAAAATTTTTTTGCTGTATATCCATCTGGCCCAGGTGCTTTTCCAATTTTCATTGCATTAATCGCTGCTTCAATTTCTATTTTTTCAATTGGATCAATTTTTTTCCATATATTCAGTTAAGGGTGCTATTTTAATCTTTTGCAAATATGCTTCCTTCCTTTCCTTCTTTACTTTAATACCGTTAAATAATTTAGCATAGTACTTGAAAAATTCTCTCTTTATTCCTTCTTGATCTACCATCTCTCTTCCATCAACCACAATTTTATTAATAATTTTACTTCCTCTCTTTTTCTTCAGTTGCCAGGCCAAATACTTTTCAGGTTTATTTGCTCCCTCAAAGGACTTCTGTTGTAATTTTTTCAAATTCCATTCCAATTCCTTATTTAACAAATGTCTCATTTGTACTTGTAGTATTGTAATCTCTCTTATAATTTTCTTTTTCCCTGGCCTTTTCCTCAGTTTCCCCTTCTTTTTTCTTTATTTCATTTTGAATGTCCAACATCTGTTTTTCTTTTGCCCTTTTGTCCTTATTGTTTAATGTAATCAATATTCCTCTCATTATAGCTTTATAAGCATCCCACACCATCTGAAATTCTATATCATTTTTATCATTTATTTGGAAGAAAGCTTTAGTTTCATTTTCTAGAGATGCCACTAATTCTTTATTTTGTAGTAAATCTTCATTTAATCTCCATCTTCTCATTTTTTTAGACAATTTTGTAATCCATAATATTGGGTTATGATCTGCACCTATCTTCGGTAAGATCTCTATTTTCTTAGTTATAAGGCCTAAGTCCTTTGTACCCCATAACATGTCAATTCTGGAAAAAGTATTATGTCTTGCTGAAAAAAAGGTATAATCTCGTACTTCAGGATTAAATTTTCTCCATATGTCTTCCAGGTTTTCTTGTTTAACCAGTTCAAAGAAGGATTTTGGCAATTTTCCTTCTTTATTGTTATTTTTTTCCCCCAGATCTGTCCAATGTATTCTGAATTGTTCCATTAAAGTCTCCCATAATCATGACCTGGTCATATGTCACTTCATCAAGTTGTTTTATAATGTCTTTAAAAAAAACATCTTTTGCACCATTTGGTTCATACAGTCCCAATAATAAAGTTTTTTTGCATTTATTATTACTTCTACTGCCACAAATCTTCCATCTTTATCTTTAAATATTATTTTTGGGTCTAATTCCTGTTTAATATAAAAAATCACACCCCTTTTCTTCTGTTCAGCCAATGAAAATAATTCCAGTCCCAATTGTTTATTCCATAAAAATTTATAATCCTTTTGCTCAGTATGAACTTCCTGTAAGCAAATTATATTATAGTTTTGTTTTTTAATCCAATGAAATATTGCCTTTCTTTTTTGTGGTGAATTTAGTCCATTTACATTCCAAGATAATAATTTGTAATCCATCATGGTACAAATTCTTTATTCTCTTCATAAAATTTACGCAGCTCCTGTGTATTTGTAATTGTAATCCTTCTTCCTTGTAGCTCGAAGCTAAAACCTTCAGGTATTCTCCATCTATACCTCATTCCATTGTCACATAGTTTTTCTGTTAATTTCTTATATGTTCTCCTGTCATTTATCACTTGTCTGGGCAATTTTTTCATTATTCTTACTCTGCTTCCTCCCACTGTCAATGTCTTTTCAAAATTTTTATTCAAGATTTTTCCCACCATTTCTTTTGTCATATATCTTATAACCACATATCCTGGTAAGTTATTTTTCTTGACATATGATGAATTCACTCTATACATATAATCATACATATTTCTAGTCCCTTCAGGATCTTCCTCCAAAAAATCAGCAATTATTTTTATTACATGTTCTTTTAAGTCTGTCCCTTCTTCTTCAGGAACTCCTCTCAGAAGTATTTGTGTCTCCATCAATTTACAGTCATGGATTATTTTTTCTTGCATTTTTAATAAGGTGGAATTCTGGAGTTTAACTTTCCCTTCTACCTCCTGCAATTTTTTTGACACCACCACTGTTTCATTTCTAAGCTTTTCCATTTCTTTTTTAAAGTCCTCAATATCTTTTTAAAGTTCTTTCTTGCAAGCATTTATCATCTTTTCCACCCCTTTCATCATCCTAGCTTCCATTGCTTCCAACTGATCTTGTATCTTCTCCAGTGAGGCAGCCCTTGCACGGGTTACCTTTGACTCTAACATTAAATAAACAGCAAAAAATTTGATATCACCAAATTAAATTTTAACTATTAAGTTTGATATATTAGAACTTGCCCTTTCAAATGAGCCTAATTTCGCCATCCTCCGAACTTCCCAGGCTCAGATAAAATTTAGCCTCCCAGTAATGGCCACCGATGTTTTCCTATGGTAATAGTCCTAGAGTAGGTCCACTTCTTCAATAATTACTTCCTGCTTTGCTTGCCCCAAGTCACGTTCTCACTGGTAACAAAGTCTCACGATACTTGACGTATTTCCTGTGTTGACTGTAGAAACAGCAGATCTCTGACGACGGTGCTTTCACTCCACGACCGCAGGTAGACAAAACAATAAATTCCTTTCCAATTTATAACACTGTCCTTAATTTAACAAAGTCCAAAATTCACCCCTTCTCCTCTACTTCTTCCAAGCTTTCAAACTTTCTCTTTCCCACTTAATATTATTTTGTTTGCTTTAAAATAGTCCCTGAATGGTAGATAGGAATCAGTACCTTTTTCTAAGGTTATCCAAATCAACACTGGTCTCGTACAGCATCAGATGTTTAGCAGTCTCAAAGAAGATTAGGATCTTGTCAAGCTTATGTCAAATAAATGACTCTGTAAACTTCTGCAGATGATGAATATGCAACTCTTCTCCGGGGATCTCTCAAAGCCTCAAAGGAGCCCCCCCTGGGACTCCCTTTTAGCCAAGGTAAATCACCTCAAAGTTTCCTGTGCATATCTTGGATTAATCTCTCACTGAGAAAAGTAGGCAGAAGGCAAAAATTTACCCTTTACTATCCTGAACAGAAGCTCCAGTCTGCCCCCCTTAGAGAGGCAGGTCAGCTCAGCATTCTCCAAATCCTGGAAGGGTACTCATTTCACCGACCTTTGAAGGATGGAAGGCTGAGTCAACCTTGAACCAGCTACCTGAACCCAGCTTCCTCCAGGATCAAACTCAGGTCGTGAGCACAGCTTGGACTGCAGTACTACAGTTTACCACTCTGTGCCATGGGGCTCGGTGTAGTCATGGTAGAACTGCAGTATCCAAATGTACTAATACGTATTGCTTGATTATTCTGATCTTTTGCTGATCT
The DNA here is from genome assembly GCF_032191835.1 of Heteronotia binoei. Taxonomy (NCBI): domain Eukaryota; kingdom Metazoa; phylum Chordata; class Lepidosauria; order Squamata; family Gekkonidae; genus Heteronotia; species Heteronotia binoei. The sequence goes on from NC_083226.1 coordinate 34,485,472, forward strand.
TCCAACACCTTTCTTCTGTATAGTAGATGACTGGGAGCCAAACTATCAAAGAGTTTATGATCTGTGCCATTTCAAAGGTGACTTTCAAAGGTGACTTTGAAATGGAGAGTGCCCCCGCCACAATTGCTGTCCAGAGAACGCGAGGCATGGAGATGGGGCAAGAGGACACCTGAAATAGAAATATACTTAGCAGAACCACACCGGACATACATGGAAATACCTTGAAAGAGAAAGCATTTTGTGTGGGGGAGTTGTAATGGAATAGATATGTGAAAATTCATTTTCATAATTTATACTGCAAACTGGACAAGTCTGTGCTGGAGATTGCCTCTGAAAGTAGAAGACTAAGACAAGTTCACGAAGCATTGGCTATCGGCTGTTATTAGCTGGAATCTCCATGTTCAGAGGCAGTATCTGGCTAATTCATCATATTTTTCCACACCACAGGGACTACAGTATAGACCATTTTTCTGTACTGTGAATGGGCAGCAATTGAGGTTGCCAACCACCTGGAGAGAGAGAAAATTTGTCTGGTCCTTTTAACAGAGGCTTAATTTGGTAGAAATAGGAAGCTGAAGCTTTTCACGACATGGAGATAAATAACACTACCTGGAAACCCTTGTAGTGAGATGAGCATTTGTGGAAACTCGTTTCTTTCTTTTTTGTGTTTGTGCACCTGGAAGTCATGGTGTGACCACTGGTGATTACTGGGGCCTGGAGGATATTCAGGGAGGTGGCTGAATAAAGCCTGCCCCTACCTCTGGTATTCCAAGGAGGTCTCCCATCCAAATATTTGTCAGAGTTGACCCTGCTTAGCTTCTAAGATTGAGTTTGCCTGGGCCATCCAGGTCAGGGCAGTGGCAAGTCATTTCTTGACGTGTGTCAAACACCATTCTTGCCAATGGGACACATTTGAAGACCTCAGCCCAGGTTTATGATCCAAATCAGCTACCAGTACTGAAAGGCAAGCAATGGGATTAGATAAATTCACAGCTCCTTGCCATGACAGCTAAAGGAAACCTCCACATCCAGAGGCAGTGAAACTCTGAATCCCAGGGCTAGGAAGCCTTGGCCTTTGTTTTGTGGCCCTTAAAGCAACTAATTGTCCACTATGTGGAAAGAGCATGTAAAGAAATTTCTTATTCCCTTTACCTGTTGCTCTGTAACACAGATTCTGATGCTATTCACCTTATTTATTTATTAAAAAATTATTATTTATTATTATTATAAACGGCTAGAGCCCTTTGCTTCTCTCTTTAGAGGGCAAGGCTAAGTTCATAACAAAGGATGAGTTTTTTATTGATTAAAATAGGGAGGGAGAAAAGGATAAAAAGAGCCCTTTGCTTGTGCCTTGGCCAAGCCAAAGGCAAGTAGTTGAGGCGCATGAGGCGTGAAAAGCTACATGGGGCCAGTTGGAAAACTGGTGGCCAGATTGAGCTCTGGTTGCTTATCTCTAGTTTTGGATATTAAATATCATAAAGAGTCTCCATCTAGATCTCCCCCCAAAGTTTTAAAAGATTTTGCTTGACTTGTTTGTGGACCAACAAACTAAAATCTACATGAGAGAATGGAATAAAGAAGGGAATTTGGTTTGGCATACTTTAATTTGTCCTGTCAGAACTCTGTTCCAATGATACAAAGACACAATGCAGATAACAATTGGGACTGTGTGTGTGTGTGTGTCTGTACAGAGTTCTAGCAGGATTTATCTGGCACTGGAGCTTAAAGGGCTCCTGTCAGATGGAAATCTCATTTCAGCAGCAACATGGCCAGCTCTGTGTGGGCATTAAAATAGCTAAACCGCATGCTTATCAGCTCTTATTGAAGAGCAAGCAGTTCTTCTTTGTGAGCAATGGTGTGGTAATTTTTTCCAGTTGTACTTGCCAGAACGTCTTCCCCCTTTCTACTTGCTAGCATTAAAACTTCAGACCCTTTTTCTCAGGCGTGTTTTGTAGAAAAATAGGTGGTGGAGTTCACCCAGGGATTGTTATGCAGCTGCACATACTATTCAATGGTCAAGGAGGTGGAACTCTCAAAAAGGTTCAGGAGTTGCACTCCTGTGAGCTTCCACTGAATCTGAGGCCTGCTTTTTCTTGTGCTATCTGACCCTTAATTTCTGGGCAGAGAAGGCTGAGACGTTGAACACTATCTTCCTGTCCTACTGAAATGTTTTGACCTATTTAAGGTAGATATTGTTGCATATAAAAGACCATGTGGAGTTGTTGTAGAAGCCCTGCTAGAGCATCTGTGGCAGTTAGCTGTTTTGGCTCATGTGATGTTCCCAGATTCTACAGGAGCAAAGACAAAAATGAGGCTTGCAAGCCTTAAAAGGTTTAAGAACATAAGAGAAGCCATGTTGGATCAGGCCAATGGCGCATCCAGACCAACACTCTGTGTCACACAGTGGACAAAAAAACCAGGTGCCATCAGAAGGTCTATCAATAGGGCCAGGACACTAGAAGCCCTCCCACTGTTGCCCCCGCTCCAAGCACCAAGAATACAGAGCATCACTGCTCCAGACAGAGCATTCCATCAATATGCTGTGGCTAATAGCCACTGATGGACCTCTGCTCCATGTTTATCCAATCCCCTCTTGAAGCTGACAAAAATATGTACTCTTTCATTGAAATCTGCCTCCGTTCCTGAGGACTGGAAGGTAGCAAATGTCACTCCCATCTTTAAAAAGGGTTCCAGAGGAGATCTGGGAAATTACAGACCAGTCAGTCTGACTTCAAAACCGGGAAAGTTGGTAGAAACCATTATCAAGGACAGAATGAGTAGGCACATTGATGAACACGAGTTATTGAGGAAGACAACACTTTACATAATAGAGGTTTAGAAGATTATGCATGGGATAGAAAAGACAGGAAAAGAAGTATGTTTCCCCCTTTCTCGCAATACAAGAACTCTACATTCAATGAAATTGCTGAGCAGTCGGGTTAGAACTGATACAAGAAAGTACTTCTTCGCCCAAAGGGTGATTAACGTGTGGAATTCACTGCCACAGGAGGTGGTGACGGCTACAAGCATAGCCAGCTTCAAGAGGGGGTTAGATAAAAATATGGAGCAGCCGCCACCAGAAGATAAACAGAAGTGGTTTGCCACTACCTTCCTTTGCATAGCAACCCCATTCTTTCTTGGTGGTCTCCCATCCAAGTACTAACCAACGCTAGCCAAGATCTGATGAGACTAGGCTAGCCTAGGCTATTTAGGCTGATAATCAATTTGGGGTTTATTTGAATAATCACTAAGGGCCACTTTCAATCCAGGCGGGATACACTTGTTTGTTTTTGGAGTAAATTTGATTCCAGCATGTAGGTGTGATGGAAATTGAAAAGATGGCCATTCCTTCCAACAGAGAACTGGATCCTAAGGCGATATTCCACCTGCGAAATGGTCACTCCATGGGCAGAATGACACTTCTATTGACAGAAGAGGATAAGGTGATTTCTACCTATTCCCCTGGCTTTGCCTCCCCCAACTCTGTTCTCCCACCAGCCATCTATTGTAGCCAAAAGAAACTTAACAAGAGCTATTTCACAGTCACAGACATGACGCTACCTTGCATAATTGGTTAGCTGTGTTCAGAGGTTCATATATTGTCTAGGCCTGGCCTAGATTAACGAGATGGCCCTCTCAGTGGATTCATTCCTCTGGTGTGCAGCTCATAGCAGCCCAGAAACTTTCTTCAAGTATCTGAAAATTCTAAGATGGGGGTGTCTTGTTTGCAAAAAAAAAAAAAAGCTCATCAGGAAAGCAAAAAGGACATCTGGGTATTAATTATGGTTACATCTGCCAAAAAGACTCTTCTACTCACAATGTTTCTTCTCTTGGGATCAAACAATCAGCAGAGACGTTGATGGATAAGGCAAGTTAGAACAATGCACATCCATCACATCCTGGGACAGAGTCAGATTTCCAAGAAGCCTCTCTCTTTCTCTCTGTTGCTTCAACAAGAGATGAGCTTGCATTGTTTCCTTCGTAGGGGTGATGCATAACCAAAAAGCCAGCAAGGCTGTTTACCTTTTTCTCATATTTTCAAATGTTTCCTATTGAGAAGGAAATGGAGAGGTATTTTGTCTTCAAAAACATGTCCTGTATTTGATGGTCTTTAAAGAAACTGAGGATTATGGGCAGGACTTTTTTTGTAGAAAAAGCCCAGCAGGAACTCATTTCATATTAGGCTACATCCTCTGACATCACTGGAAGTGATATCACCCTTCAGTAGGTTACTTTCCGCATATTGACACAGAACAGTACAGTGCCACCAACTGTATTTCATGGACGTGTGTTCTCACAAGCCTGTGTTTCTCACTCTCTTCACAAGCAGAAGGCAGCAGAGAGGATGACGCATGCAGCCTGGGAACACATGGCTGCCTAGTGTCTTCCCTAACTGGAGCCGTGGCCAAGCCAGCTGAAACTGCATTCCTGTAAAAAAAAAAAAAAAACACCTGATTATGGGCAATACCAACTGTCCTATCAACCAGTGATCTAACCAAAGGGTCAGCCTGGATGTCAGTTACCAAAATAAAACAAAAGCCCCACTAGCCACATATGGTGGCCTGCTAGATATTTCACAACCTTCTGGTTTTTGCAGTACCAGAGAAGAGACAAAAAACAAGAGTTTTATCTAGACCCTGGTTGGTCACCAAATGAGGGCTACTTTCAGTTTAGTGGGCCCAATGTTATGTGGGCTTGCATTAGTGGAATCTTTACAGGGAATCTACAGGCAATACAGTCTTTTATATATTATGCAAGAATCTGCAGGAAGTTTATCCCTTTCACGGTTACATAAGAGGGGATTTTTGGCAAACAAATCTTTTTCTGGATTGCAGGTCAAAGTTATGGCAGACTGTCCTGGCTGCAATTCCCTTTTCTGCAACAAAAAGGTACAAGGAAGACCAGTCCTCTTTTTGACAATCACATCTAGAAGGTAAAATAAAATAAGAGTCCAGTGGCAACGGAAAGGTTATCAAAATTTATTCCCGTGGAAAGCTTTTGTGAATCAGAGCTCAAACACATTGGGTGGGTTCACACTACACTAAATAATGCAACTGGATTTTTACTGTGCAATAGCAAAAATCCACTTGAAGAACACATTATTTAGTGTAGTGTGAATGCACCCATTGAAAGGTAGGCTAGGCAAAGAGACAGAGTGACTGGCCCAGGGTCACACAGGAAGCTTCATGGCAGAGCAGGCATTTGAACTGATAATACAGATCCTAGTCCAGGGGTGGTCAAACTGTGGCTCGCCAGCCACATGTGACTCTTTTGCACACATTGCGTGGTTCTCAAAGCCACCACTGCTCCATCTTGGAGAAGGCTGTTCTCTCTTTAAACCACTTCTCCAAGCCAAGCCAGCTGGCAGACTAGAAAAGTTAAGGTTGCTTTCTTTCCACCTCTCCCTCCCGCCCCCATCTATTTGCCTGCCTGCCTGGTGGCTCTCAAACATCTGATGTTCATGTCTTGCAGCTCTCGAACATCTGGTGTTCATTCTATGCGGCTCTTATGTTAAGCAGGTTTGGGCACCCCTGCCCTAGTCTAAAACACTAAACACCGTGATGTTAAACAGGTATGCTGAATGGAGCATTAATGGCTGGCTTTAAACAGGAAAAGTAACATTAATATGTATTTGTGGTTCTGCAGTGGAGAAACAGCAACAGCATCTAAGAGGGGGATTAGTATTGTAATGTTTAAGCCAGACATAAAACTTTAAAAAAAAACCCACTTTTAATTCGGAGGCTTTTTTTCTTGAGTTGCTGCTAGGGTTGCATGTTCCATTTTGGGAAATCTGGGGTAAAGCCTGAGAAGGTACTTTACTGGGGTATAATGCCATAGTAGAGTCCATCTTCCAAAGCAGCCATTTTCTCCAGATGAATTGATCACTGTTGCCCGGAAATCAGTTGTAATCACAGGAGCTCTCCAGCTATCACCTGGAGGTTGGGAACTCTAGGTGCTGCTACTGTTCCATGTCACTTGGATATATGTTTAAAATTGACTGCCACCCTGAATGGGCTTCCCCAGGAAAGCAGCATGTTTTATTAAGTAAGCATACCAATAGGTTGCCTTGACTCATTAGCTGCAGTCATGATTGACTGTTATTGCCACTGCGCAGGGCTCTTTTTCTAGCAGGAGCTCCTCTGCATATTAGGCCACGCCCCACCAATGTAGCCAATCCTCCGAGAGCTTAGAGGGCTCTTTGTACAGGGCCTACTATAAGCTCTTGGAGGATTGGCTACATCAGGGGGGCATGGCCTAATACATAGAGGAGCCCTTGCTAGAAAAAGAGCCCTGCGCACTGTGTATTAACTTGCCACCTCTGGTGTGGGACGTTCCTGTAGATTTGTGGGCAGATTATGGGCAGGATGGAGTTTTGGGAAGGATGTGATGCCACCGAGACCACCTTTCAAAGCAGCCATTTTCTCCAGATGAACTGATCTCTGTAGTCTGGATCTCGGTTGCAAATAAGAGTCGCCAGATCTCCCCTGGCCACCCGCAGGGGAGGAAGGGGTAGGCTTGCCAACTCCAGGCTGGGAAAATCCTGGAAATTTGGGGGTGAAGCCTGGGGGGGGGCAGGGACTTCAGCGGAGTCCACCCACCAAAGCCTCCATTTTCTCCAGGGCAACTGATCTCTGTAGCCGGGGGATCAATTGTAATTCCAGGGGATCTCCAGGAGGCGTCCCTCTCCAAGAAGACTCCTGGCTACACCTGGAGGTTGGCAATGGCAACTCCACTTGTTCTTAAAAATATAGCACCATCGTCAATATACACAAAGTTTTAGAGTACCGGATCTCAAGGCGTGGAGTTAACTAAACTTTCCTTAAATCCGGGAAACGCTGAGGTTCCACTGATACCGGTTGAAGTCAAAGAGCTTAGGACCGGGCGGGAGGTCAAGGAAAGGAAGTATTTTCTTCTATTATTTCGGGGCTGACCTTTGCATGGAAAGCAAGTACAAGCGGCGGTCCGCGGGAGACGGTCCTCCCTGGAAAAGGCGGGTGGCATTTTCTTGCCACCTTCAGGCCCGGGGCTGTGGGTCACCCCCGAAAAAGTCGGAGCGTCAACCGCCGAGCCGAACATCTGCGTGTGCATTGATTTCATTCTGCAGCCAAGCAGGGAATTCCCCTCGCCGCCAAGCCGCAGCACAGCAGCCGACGGGCCAAACGAGGCTGGGACCTTCCCCGGCTCCAGTAACCCCGGGGGCGCGCTCCCGGCACCTCCCCCGCAGGAGCCACGTGGGGCTCCGATTTCCCTTTTCCAGCCCCCGCGGACGCGGGGGGGGGGGCGGTCTTGCCTAGCCCCGCCTTCCGTGCTCCCGCTTGCCGGCAGGTGGCTCTTGCGTGCTGTCTCTCTCCGCTAGAGACACCGCGGAGTCGGCACGGGCGCTTCTCCTGGAGAAGAACGCCTTGCAAATTGGCAAAGAAAGCAAGCGTGCCAGTGCAACGCCTTGCAAACAAATCGCGAGTCGCCGCCTCCTCTTCCCTCCCCCCCCCCCAAGCGGAACGGCGTCGGCGAGCTCCGGGCGGCTCTTCCCTCGCTTCAGGGAGCTCGCGAGGACTAGCGGAGCGCTTAGCCGCTCGCAGTTGCAGCCGGCGGCCCCTTTGTTCTTTGGCTGCCCTGTTCGCTTGAAGTGGCAGGGGGTCACAGCGCCCTCTGCAGGGCAGAGGCGGCCTCTAGCCTCAGGACCCTGAAATCTGCAAAAAAAAAAGGCACCCTGGGGAAGGCCCGCTGCGTCGCCTGCTGCTGCTTTATAAATTGGCGACGGAGCCTGAAGGAATTTGGGGCTTCACGAGGTTAGGGAATGGTCTGATAAGAAGCTGCATGGCCTGTCTCAAGCGCAGGGAAGTTGCAGGTAGCCGCTCTGGCTTGAAGCAACCCCACCCCCTCGTGACATGGAATACTCCCCGCCCCAACCATCAAAATGGAGAAAGGTAGAATGTTATAAGTCACTCTGGATGCTCATTAGCAAGGACAGGGGGATAGGAAATAAATAAAACAAGACAGAACACCTGAAAGATATTCCATGATTTTGTTTTCAAATGTGCCAGGTGATCACATGCTCCTTCCAACCAACACATGTGCTTGCAAGTAAGGTAGGGTCTTAGTACTTTCGAGGCCCTTTCAGTGATTTATTTAGCACCGTTTAAACCTCTTCACGAAGTGCAGGGCAGCATATGCGGTTCTCCCCTCCTCACAACAACCCAGTGAGGTAAGTTAGGCTGAGAGAATGGCCCAGGTTTGTGTTTTTAATAACGTTGGTTCAGTTGTTGATATTTAGAAGTTTGTCCCATATATACTATCATCTCCGGGGCTGCCTGGACTGCTTAGTAGTGAAGGGGAGAAGGGGAAAGAAAGGTGCAGGGGGAAAATACAACGGATTGTAAGAAGAATGAAGAATTAAACAAAAATGGGTTTTCTGTTATCTTCTTGCCTGCGCCAAGATACACAACACCAAGGTCTGTGAATAAGTTTCACAGCATGCAGGGCTTTGGACCGTGGTTTCCTTTAAATGAACAAGCCTAAAATGATCTACTCAAAGTAAGTCTGCTTTTATTCAATGAGGGTTGCTGCCAACTGTTCTTAGCAATGCAGCCCAACCATGCCCAGCCTTGAGTGAAGACTCTGCTTCAGGTACGGGTTCTAGTGAGAAGGAAGGGAAAGGTCCCCTGTGCAAGCACCAGTCGTTTCTAACTTGGAGGTGACATTGCTTTCACAACGGCAGACTTTTTATGGGGTGGTTTGCCATTGCCTCCCCCAGTCATCTACACTTTCCCCCAAGCAAGCTGGGTACTCAATTTATCGACCTCGGAAGGATGGAAGGCTGAGTCAACCTCGAGCCAGCTACCTGAAAACCCAGCTTCCACCGGGGATCAAACTGCAGCTTTAACACTCTGCGCCACGGGGCTCCTCTAGTAAGGAGAAGGGAGGGAAAAACCTTGTTTTTGTATTTAGTTATGTGCTTACTTCATTTATAGACTGCTTTTCTTGCTGAGACTCTAGGTGGATTATGCAAGTAAACCAAAGCAAGAACAGTAGTGTAAAACATGCACCAATAGTGAATACAACTGCTTTTCAAAATTAGAGAATAGTGTACTAAAAACAATGTGATGCCTGCTAAGCCATGGAAGAATTGCATTTCAAAATTGCACTACAGTGGAATAAAGAACAGTGTAATTAATGTATGCAAGGAACAAAGCAATGAAGCCTGCCTACATCCTTGATCCCTGTTATAAATGGAATAATATCCACTATGCCTATAATAGTGATTTGGTCTGCTGAAATTGTCATGGGATATAAGCACTGCTTATATTTATGGATTACTTGATTTACAGATAATGGGCAAGTGCCATAATTCTCACACATCAAGCTGGGGTTCAAGGCAGAGCTGTAAAAACTCTTTGAAGCTTTGGCAGGTGTGTGACCTGAGAAGCAATCCTTCCAACAGACCAATCCTTAGTAGGTCTACTCTAAATTTATTAGGTATAGTCAAGGCAGCTTACTCCAAGGAAAGTATCAAGAAAAGTATCTTTATGAGCAATTTAATAGGATGCCTTTTCATGTTTCTGCACAATTCCCAAAACTAGAAATATAAGATCATCCAAGACCATTGCTTGTCCAAACACTGAGAGCCATAAGGACTGCTCAAAATGGCTTGGCCTTCAGGTTGCCAGCAGGCATGAAGAAAAGTCTCCTGTCGTTTTCATGGAGCCTTAATGTGTGGAAATGGGCAGTTAAAGCTTTTCATGGAATGGAGGTAAATATCCCATTGAGCCTATGTTAAAAGGACAGGGCATTTGTTAAGGCACCTGCTTGATTCCTATGTTGTGTAGAATCAGCAAGGTCTCTTAGTATGGAAATAGCCTCATAATGTCTGCCTGTAAAGTGGCTGCAAATGTGATGGGTGTAGGCAGGGGGCCGGTAAAAAACGTTGAACCTAAGGAGAGAAGATTGGATCAGTGACAAGGGTTACCAGGGCCCCCCTGGCCACCCAGCTGTGGGGGGTGTGGGGTTGGGTTGCCAGATCCATGTTGAGAAGCCCCTGGAGATGGAGGGGGCACCTGGGGAGGACTGGGCCATCAGGGGTACATTGCCATAGAGTTCACCCTCCAAAGCATACATTTTCCTCAGGACTGATCTCTGTAGTCTGGAGATAAGGTGTCATTCCAAGGGATCTTCAGGCCCCACCTGGAGGTTGGCATCCCCATATAGGCTGTGATTGGGGTCAATTTTTAGCCCTTAATGATTGTCCCTCACCAATGACATTGCAGGATTCTTTGGAGGAGAGGGGAACAATGATGCTTAAATATAAACATGCTATGCTTGTGTAGTTTGGATGTGCTCTTAAAGTTCTGTTTTTCAGAAAGTACAATGTTTGTTAACAGTGCAGTTCATAAAAGCAGCGGCAAGGGAGGATGTGAACTGGAATCAAGTTACTAATGGTGAACAACAAAGTAAGCTGTTGTGCATTAATTGATTTCAGATACTTGCTTGTTGATTATGCACAAAGCTTGATTATTTCATTGTAAGTGGTTATAGTTGTGTGTGTGTGAGCAAAAGAAACCAGAATACTTATATTGCAACACTAATGATATTTTTCCCAACTGTGGAGGTTCATTAATTTGTTTCTGATAGAAAATCTTTTATCCTTTACATTGCACACACACAAAAAAACCCTGTAGCTAAAATTTAATAACACATCTTCACATGAACAGTTGCATGCTAACATCTGTAAGCCAAATTGCCCTAAAAAGAGGTTGGGGAATTAATAGGTGGGCAACTATGGCTCAAAGGGATCTAGAATCTATGTATACAGGAGTCTACTTCCAGAAAGTCTTGCTAAATCGACCAAGGATACTGATTAAGTAAAACAATTCTGCTTTTATTACAGAAAACTATAGAACACACATACAAGGTAGTAGTTACATACAACACACACATAGACCTAATAAAAATAGAAATATACAGAGTTAACACAAGGATGGACAAACGGTGATAATTACCGATCCTAGTCTTCAAGGAAAGCTCCAATGGCAACAAATGAGAAAGATGGGGGAATGGACCCTCAACTGATCAGGTATCGGGGGCGTATCTAAACAGGACTGGGGTACTGTCAGATGCACACGTGTGGGATGTTGGGTCAGAGGTTATAAGGACTACCTTGAACCCTTAGGGGGTAGGAGGTCCAGGGGTTTATGACAAGTAGTCAGATGATACATGATACTGTACCACATGGTACATTACCTCATAGAAATGGAAGGCTCCAAAGTGACAGTTTGGGCAAGGCATGGGTGGAAGGGATTAAAACAAGCTATACAAACTTATCTGAAACTGACAATAGAGAGTCAAATTGCTACCTAAGGTGACACCCGATCTACACAATAGTGCTAGCTCTGGCCGAAGCTGTTCTTCCTTTTCTGCGGGCACTATTCTTTGTTCCGTTGACAAAAGCTTAGGCTGTCTGGCAGGATTCACGCCTAAAATAAGCTTGATTGCCTTATGTAGATATTGCAATGGCTGTTGGGTATGTGGTGCTCTCGCTTTGCTGAAATGGAGTCCAGAAAACAAGATGGATTCTGGTGGTGTTAGCCTTTGCTTCACAGAACCATGTTGGAAGGTGCCCTCCTGGATGGCCCATGGCTGCGCGGCTTCTTCCATTGCAATGCCCGAGGCTGTGTATGTACGGAGCGGCTGGAACCTTGTCTGTAGTTCCGGCTAACACCCATCCAGAGATGTAGAATGCTGATGCAAAGCTGAGACTTATAGTATAGAAACCATGGACAGAGTCCACGTCTTCGAGCCAATGTGTGCAAGTGAAAACTCCAGGCACCCTGGCAACTAAACTAGTGATCACGATGTCCATGTATATGAAAAGTAGGGAGCTTTTTCTTACGCATACTAATGACCTGGTTAGTTTAGGAGAATAATTTTTTTAAAAGCATCATTAGATTTCAATTTAAGATTTAATAGTAATTTCTTAATGATATTGAGTGAACTTTAATTCAGGAGACATGTGATCGCCAGTGTGGTACCTGTGGGCACTGTGGAACCCGCCCCCCCCCAATTATCTTCTTTGTCCACTTCTTTCTTCAACAATGCATCTGTTCCCCCAAATCAAAGCCAGCTGTGGCTTTCCTCAGTGATGTAGGAGGAGCTTCAGAAAAGCTCAAGAGGAATTGTTCTTATGTCTACAGACAGCACCCACTTGGAAACATCTGCCTCCTTGGGATAATGCTTGGCTTGGAAACCGCTTACATTCTGTGGTTGACCTCATGGTAGCCATTTTGGAGTTTCCTGCCCCCCAGGGTGGTGCCCTCTTTGTTTTCAACATTCCAAATGCTCAGCAAGGGTTGGTATCTTATACTGTAGAAAGAAAAACAAGGGAAAGAAACTTAACCCAAAAACTGGAGTAAGAAACCTAAAAGGTTAATATGCAATTAAAGGGCCGAACATTAAAAACAAAGTGTAAAAAAACCATAAATCAACATACATGTATTTATTGTTGAAAACTAAAACCATTTAAGGGCCCATCATAAGCCTCTATCCTATGTAAAATCATAGAACCTCAATGGGAACCCACTCAACCGTCAAGTTGAGTGGGTTCCCATTGAGGTTCTATGATTTTTTGACACGTTTTGACCTAAATTGGTGGTCTTCAGAGGTCAGAAAGGTAAGTACACATACTGGCTCATAATACAGAACAGAATAAAACAATAGAACAATGCTGGACCACAAGGAAATTTAGTGAAGTGACAAAGGCTTAGAGATATTCTTTTGGCCTCTTGTTCTATTGCCTTATGTCTTAATCAAGAGCATACCTATAGCATTCAGTGTTTTTTTGTATGCCACATGGTCCAGAATTGATCAAGTAAAGTCAGAGCCTATGTGCCAAGAGTTGTATCTTTATCCTATACTGTAGACCAGGGGTGTTGAACTCATGAGGGCTGGATCTGACATAATGAAAGGTTTTCGGGCTGGGCCACATATGTCATAAAATGTAATGCCAGGTAGCGGAGATATAAACTTTATAAAGGATACAGACAAACACAATGATTTTTTTAAAAACTTAAAACATGCTTAAAAGGGGCGTGGCGTCGCACGCATAGGGAATGGACGCCTGAAAACAGAGCTCCTTACTTACCCCTGCCAAATCCACTTAAGCAAGCGCCCAGCGTTGTTGTTTGTTTTCTTTTTTTTCTTTAATTAGTATGGGAACAGTAGATGGTCAAAAATCCAGATCAAAAAGAAACCCAAGGAACTCTGTTAAAGACTATTTTCCCAAAAAGCCTAAGGCTAAGGCCTCAGGAAAAGCAAGCAGCCCTGCAAGCAAGATGGCGTCGGGAGAAGGGGAAAACACAGCAGCAGACCTAGCTTCATTTCGTTCTGAGGTAATGGAGGCTTTTCAAAAACTGGAAAAAAATATGACTGACAAAATATCTGCCATGATCCAGCCCCTTTCTGCTCAGTTGGAGGGTTTCAAAACGTCCTTAGAGAAGGTGGCAGAGACTGCAGATTCTGCTTTTAACATGGCATGTGCTGTGCAGGAGGACACTCAGTATTTTTATAAAAGAGATGAATGGGCCACTGATAAAATTATTGCACTTGAGAACCAACTGAAAATGGGGAATGTTAAAATTCGCGGGCTCCCCGAGAACTCTGCCTCTCCCTCTGACCTAAAATCTCTTATAGCCTCCTGGCTATCAAAGGCATTGGGTTTTTCTGAATCTGATCTTTGTGCCCTGGAGGCTGCATATAGAATTGGCCCTTTGCGCACACAGAAAACTTCGTTGCCTAGGGACATTTTAGTCCATTTCTCTTCTGCCTCAGTTAAATCCAAGCTGCTGCAAAAAGCCCGGGCTATAAATCCACTTCTGCTAGGAGATTACAACATCCAAATTCTACAGGATTTGTCTTCTGAAACCTTGCAAAGGCGGAAAATTTTGAAGCCAATTATTGAAATCCTGAACAGGGAAAACATCAGATATCGATGGGTTGCTTCGTACAAGCTGCAAGTTACTGTACAGGATCGGTCGTTTGTCGCTGGAGGCCTTGACTCAGGCCTAAGCATGCTGAGAGATTTGAATCTTCCTGTTCCCACCGGCCTTATAGAAGCAGTTTCACATGTTCACTCAATAACTTCAGACACTAGATGGCGTCGTGTGCCTATGAACCGTCCTGATCGGCCTGTTTCTCCTAGAAGCTAAACACTGGAACTGTTGCTATGCAGAAATCTTCCCTTTTTTGTGTGGATTTTTGACGTCCCCCTTTTTTTTTTTTTTTCCTGACATATAAGCTTTGCCTACTGAACTGCTGACTTATAAGCTTTGCCTACGTGTAACTCTGTCACGGCTTAGAAATATGCTGATGATTGTTTCGTGCCTATGACGCAATGTTTATATACGAAATTGGGGGGTCCCCCCCCTTTTTTTTGGTTATTTATATCTTTTGAACACAATGTTATGAATGTGAGGGAGTTATTAATTCAATTCAACTCATTAAAGGAAATCTTCTTGGTTGATTGGGTATGCATGATTGGAAGAATGGGGTGACTTGGAATATATGGTTTGAGTAGGAGCTGGAATGGGGAGGCTGGGTGTTGAGTGAGGGAGTGGGAGAGAGGGAGGGAGAGAGAGTGAGTGAGGGGGGGTAGATCAGAGTGAGAAACTTGAATAGTATGATTAGGGTTTTATATCAATATATTTCTTTCTACTATGAGTTAATGAATTGTCAGGACCTTTTCCCTTCCTGTGTGAATTGTTGAATGGAAATGAATCTGTGAGACAGAGGGTGGGTAGGGAATGTATGTGTGTGTCAGTTTGTGCCTTATGCTACTATGAAGGTTTGGAAACTTGTTTCCCTCACCATCATATCTCCCTACATAGGCTTATAAGTGGCTGAAGGATAGTTGGTGGGGAGTGTTTGGGGAGACCAGTATTTAATAGCGTTCATAGTTCTGTTTAAAGTTTCATTGTATTTTTATCATAGTGTCTTAAGTCTTACAATAACTTTGTGATCGAGATCTGATGCTGTTACACATGGTATATTAGTTTGCCTGTAATTATCTTTAATTCACTAACCTGAGTTGGTAAAAGGCACAGGTTTTATTATATGTGGCTTTCTAGGCATTTTAGCCTTGACTCGATCAGCTTTGTTTGGCCTTTCATTATAAACTTTCTATACATTCGGCTCTGTTATTCTGTTTATAAATTTTATTTTTGCTGGGTTGATAGTGTTAAATATAAGCATTTTTGGCAGAGAGGGAGAATGGAGAACTTCAGTTTTTTTTAATTAGCTCCATTTGGTAGTTGTTGCTAGTTGTGTGGTGTCTTCAGTAACGAAGACTTCCGCTTCAAATTTATCCTTTTAAGTAAATAGTTGTTGTTTTCCCAAGTTTGGGTTAACAGAGTTGGAGGGTGAGTTAGTGGCTAGTGTCTGTTAATGCTAGACCACTGGTGTTGGTTATGGTTTTTTGTTTGTGTTACGGGCAGCATAACTGTATTGAATTATTATGGATTTAGTTGGAAGTTTTTTAAAGCCTTTGATCTGAAATCTGTCCTCATACCTTTGAAATTTGATCTACAGGATTCGCCTCTAGCTATCCTGGTGGCGCCTGGGTTCAAAGCTATGAATTGCAATAATTTTGATAACCTTGGTTATTTCCTCTTTCAATTATGGCAGAGTGCCACTTGAAATTTCTATCTCTAAACTGTAATGGGCTAAATAATTTAATTAAGAAAAAACGGGTTGCCTCTGCCATCTCTCATCAGAAACCAGATATAGTTTTTTTGCAAGAAACTCACCTTAAGGGTAACCAGCCCAAGGTCTTCCAGTCAAAATTTTTTGCTCATCAATTTCAAGCTTACGGGTCCTCCAAAGCAAGAGGTGTGGCCATCTTAATAGGTAAATCAGTCCAATTCACTTTTGAAAATTCCTCAATTGACCCTAGGGGTCGGTATATTTTTATCAATGGGGTCTTTAATGGTAGCCCTTATACTCTGGCATCGGTGTATGCTCCAAATGATGGACAAATTGCATTTATTAAAGATACGTTGTCACAACTTCAAACTTTTCATAAAGGGCCCATTATTTTGGGAGGAGATCTCAACTATGTTGTCAATCCTTCTTTAGATAGATCTCAAAAAAGCCTGCTACCTCTATCTGCCAATAAATGGTCTCAATCAAAAGATTCGAATGGCCAAAATGATTTAGCTCAAATCTTTCAATCCTATAATCTGTCAGACATTTGGAGAAGCAGGCATCCAAAAGAAAGAGACTATACCTTCTTTTCTTCTCGTCATCAAACTTATTCCAGAATAGATTTTCTTTTAGTTTCGGATTCTATTTCTAACCTTTTTTTTTAAAGTAGACATTGGCCCAATGATTTGGTCTGATCATGCATGGTTGGAAGGTTATATGTCAGGAATCACTGAAAGATCTTTTTCTTTTAATTGGAGATTGGATAGTAAACTACTGTCTATGAAATCGGTTACAGATTCCATTGAAAAAGACATTAAAGAATTTTTTCAATTCAATACTGAGTGTGGAGTACCTCAGCATATAGTTTGGGACTCGTTTAAAGCTGTAATTCGTGGCAGATTTTTGGCTATTGCCTCTTCGTATAAAAAAGAAAAAGACAAAATTAGATCAGATTTGGTTGCCAACATTACCAAATTGGAAGAGAAATTTAAAAAATTTGGTAGCAAAAAAACTTATTCAAAACTTCTTATAGAAAGGAAAAAATTAGAATCTTTTGACGTCTCCAAGATTAAAAAAAAAATGGCTTATATAAAACAAAAATATTGGTTTCGAACTCCTCAATCCCTTAAACTCCTATCATGGAAGGTTAAAAAGAGAATATCCTCAATGGCTATTTCTTCCATTCGTTCTAAATCCGGTACCTTGAAACATTCCACTAAGGATATTGTAGGAGTTTTTAAAAAATACTATTCATCTCTATATTCCTCCCAGCATCCAGCATCAGACCTTATTTCATCTTTTTTAGACACTCACTCAGTTATTAAGCCTGTTTCTCCTGAGGTTAAATCCCTTTTGGACAAACCTTTTACTGCACTTGAAATACAGGAGACTATCAAGTCTATGAAATCCAATAAATCTCCAGGCCGAGATGGCTTTATACCAGAATTTTATAAATTTTTTAATACTTTGTTGGCTCCCATCTTGGCGGACGCCTGTAATCAGTTTGTACAGTCTGGTTCTTTTCCAGTTACTTGGTCACAGGCAAAAATCATTCTTCTTCCAAAGAAAGACAAAGACTTGCTAGACCCTAGTTCATACAGGCCGATATCGCTCCTTAATTGCGATTACAAGATTTTTACAGCAGCCCTGGTGGCTAGGCTTAATACTTTTATAGGGAACTACATTCATCCTGACCAATCGGGCTTTATCCCACACCGTGAGTTAACGGACAATACTAGAATGGTCCTTGATGTTATTCAATACTGCCGGAAATTTAATATTGAGTCTTCCTTTATCTTGTCTATTGATTTTGAAAAAGCCTTTGATTCCGTTGAAGTTCCTTATCTTACAACCTTACTGCAGAAAATGAATTTTGGCCCGAATTTTCTGAAGATAATCCATTCTTTATATAAGTCGCCTTCTGCTATTCTTTCTATTAATAATTTGGATTCTGAAGAATTTAATCTTTTCAGAGGGACGAGGCAAGGTTGCCCCTTGTCTCCTCTGCTTTTTGCAATCGCAATTGAACCTCTTGCTAATGCTATCCGTAATACCAATATTATTGCTGGTATCCCTATTAGAAAGAAACAAATTAAGGTGTCTTTGTTTGCAGATGACCTGGTGCTTTTTGTTACAAAACCTAAGACTTCTTTACCAGCTGTCTTTGATTTATTATCTGTATTTTCTTCTATATTGGGTCTTCGAGTAAACCCATCTAAAACCATTCTTTATCCCATCACAATTTCAGATGCTCTCCAAGATTCCATCTACTCAAATTATCACTTCAAAAAAATGGATAGATATTGGACATATTTGGGGATCAATATACCTTTAAAATTGGGAGATATTTTTAAAGTCAATCATCATTTATTGATTAAGGACATTCTTACTATGCAAAAGAATAAAAATTCTTCACTCATTCCCTGGAATGAAAAAAATCAGATTATTAAATCTTTTATTTTTCCCAAATTTCTGTTTTTATTTCGAGCCATTCCTATTCTTATTCCTGAGGACTTATTTGTGGGTTGGCGTCGTTCGTTCTTAAGATACATTTGGAACAAGGGCTTATCTAGAATAGGGTATGCAACTCTTATTCGTTCTAAATCCTCAGGTGGTCTGGCTCTTCCGGATCTGCATAAATTTTATGAAGCTGCCATTTTAGGAGGCCTTGTCAGATACCATGATGCTGATTTAAATTCAGGCTGGAAGGTCCTAGAAGATACCTATCTAAATAACAAATTGTTTCAATCTACATTATGGGAATTTCCAAAGAAGAGACCTCCTAATATCTCCTCCAACCTTTTCCTTAAAGCCATTTTTCAGATTTGGGACAAACGCCGCCTCTTTTTAGCCCCTCCTATGTCTCCACTATCTCATTTTATGGATGTTTCTTGGTTTCAACCGGGGTTTTTTTACAAGTCTTTTCCAATTTGGAAAAAATATAATCTTTATAGGTTTGTGGATATTTTGTCCAATGGAAAAGTGCTCGACAAAAAATCTTTAGAAGAGAAAACTGGTGGGACAAAAATCCCATGGTTTGAATACTTGCAAATTAACAACTTGGTGACATCACTCTCAAAGAAATACAATTTCAATCGACCTCTTACTTTCTTTGAATCCTTGCTACAATCTCCTTTTTTAAAGCGGAAGGGACTGATTTCATTTATCTATAAGGGTTTGCTAGACATTGATGCTGTTGATTTGTTATCCTATCAAGAAATTTGGCAAAGGAATAGTTCAATTAATTTTCAGGAGGATGTTTGGCAACAAATCTGGTCATCTCCTTCGTTTGTTTCAAAATCATTGAATATACAATTACAAACTCAAAAAATTTTGTTCCGGTGGTATTTAACACCTCAGAGATTAAGCCATATGGCGATAAATCAATCCTCCAAATGTTGGAAAAATTGTGGAGAGGTGGGCACATTTATACACTGCTGGTGGTCTTGCCCGAGGGTGCAGTCGTTTTGGGCAGTAATTGTGGCAAAAATCAAGGATATCACGGGCTATAGTTTACCCTTAAGATTGGAACTCATTTTGCTTGACTGTTGGAAAGGTATTTCTATTACTTCTCTCAATAAATCCCTGATATCCCTTTTACTAGCTGCTGCTAAAATGGTGTTAGCCCAATTTTGGAAATCTCCCAATATTCCTCCAGTTAAAGCCTGGTATGCTAAAATCTGGGAGGTCTATGCTATGGACAAGATAGCAGATAGTTTATGCAATATAAATAATTCAGAAGGTAACGATTCTCTGATGTACAAGTGGCTTCCATTTCTTAAATTTTCTTTTAGTCCTGTAGATCAGATGCGTACATGTATTCCTGGTAGATATTATGACATTATTAATTTGATGTAATTAACATATGGACAGAGTACTTATTTTTTAATTCAGCTGCCAAGTATGTATGTATGTGTGAATGTATGTATGTGTTGTTTTGTTTGTATTTTGTGTATATATATATATTCTGTTTTCTACTGGTATGCTATGCTTATACACAAAGAATGATTGCAGATACAGTCATTGATTGCTTTATTTGTATGTTTACTAAATTCAATAAAAAAGTTTTTGGACATAAAAAAAACATGCTTAAAAGATTGGCACTCTTGCAATATTTTGTTACTTTAGTTTCTGATAACTGACACTTCTTGCTCTGAATGATTGCATCAAAATCTGGAGATAATGTCTGCTGTAGCAGTCTTGAGTATGCTATTCAGGTGTTGTTCAGGTGTGTGTCTGTAAGTTGCAAGCCTACTTTTGATTTATTGACATTCATTATGGAAATCTCATAGTCAATGCTTTGAGCCTAAGATGCGGGGGGAAACATGAAATGGCTGGGCATTTTGAGCTTTCGTACATAAGTTGCTTCACGTGCTGATCAGAAAATGGGGACTTTGCTCTGTGCGACTGAACAAACCTGGCAAAGCAAGCTATAATGCAGAAAGAAGCAAGAGAGGGAGAAGGAAGATGGTGAATTGCTCATGGGCCTGATAGGAGCCCTTGGGGGGGGGGTCTGATCCGCACCCCCCCCCCCCCCGGGCTGCATGTTTGATACCCCAGCGTAGACAGAAACATGTAAGCAGATGTATTGGTCCTCAGGAAGAAATCCAGAAACAACAGCAGAGTCCTTGAGTAGGGCCCACTGAAGTACAGAAAAGTAGCAAGTAAATTTCCAAGTTAGTCCACTGAAGTACAGTAAATAGCAAGTAAATTTCCAAGTTAGTCCACCAGAACTCTTCTTCAGGTGAGGTATTAACTCGAAACAAACAAGGGGACAGAGAAAAGTGGTGCTGAACATAACAAAACCTTTGTCTGTAGACTTACTCTTAAAATGGAGCAGAGAAAATATTGTGCAGATTTAATTATTGACCTATGTACAAAAAAGATCTCAGGTTGTATCAAAAGCAACTAGGGCAAATATACCTAGTTATGCTTGGCATTGCTAGGTCTGTTATGAGGTGAAGTTCTTTTAAACCTAATGTGTGGGTCTCTGTGAGGATGTGTACAGTAGCTGTTAGGGGAGACTTTCTCATTCCCCTTCTTTCTCAGACCAAATTTTGTTCTCAATTTGGTCAAGAGGTAAGAGTCACAAACGCACACACCCCTTTTAATGGCAGAGATCGTCCACACCTTTGAAACCTGGATTCAACATTAGAATTGGTTTTAAAATATGACTCCTCCCCAAAATGCTATATGTTCAGATAGCATTATTTTGCTCTTTTATATGTACCTTCAAGTGCTATTGTAGAAGAAAATAAAATTAAAGCTTTTAAACATTTAACATATTGTTGTATTTGTTCTACTGACCCTTGAAAATGGATGGTTCTCCAAAAATCCATAGTTTTGGTGTGTTATCTAGTCCTAAGCGGATGTAGTCCTAAGTGGAGTTACACTCTTCTAAACCCACAGAACTCTGTAAATCTGTTTGGGATTACACTGCTAGGCACTATATCAAGTAAGGTTGCCATATAAGAACATAAGAGAAACCATATTGGATCAGGCTAACGGCCCATCCAGTCCAACACTGTGTCACACAGTGACCAAAAAACCCAAGGGCCATCAGGAGGTCCACCAGTGGGGCTAGAAGCCCTCCCCCCAAAGCACCAAGAATACAGAGCATCACTGCCCCAGACAGAGAGTTCCAACAATACGCTGTGGCTAATAGCCACTGATGGACCTCTGCTCCATATGCTTATCCAATCACCTCCTGAAGCTGTCTATGCTTGTAGCTGCCACCACCTGTGGTAGTGAATTCCAGATGTTAATCACCCTTTGGGTGAAGAAGTACTTCCTTTTAACAGCTCTTAACTCAACTGCTCATCAGCAATTTCACTGAGTGTCCACAAATGTCCAGATGGCAGCTAGAAGCAGGAGCTGCCTAACTGGTGCTTCCTGTTTCCCACTTGTGCTCAGTGCAGTGACATGGAACACAAAGGAGGAAAACAGAACTGCACAACACTATGATGATGTCACTTTCAACTAGAAACCCCGAGCTGACATAGTCGCCTCATGAAACTCTGTAGCAATGTCCCTGATCTCTATGGTTTTGGGGGGAAACTCTGAGCTTGCTCACTTCTGGTTACACAGCCTAAAGTGACACTCATGTCATACATTGACATTTCACTAGGTTGTTGTCCCCTATTCACTTTGACTGGAAAGTCTTACATAGGCAACAGACTTTTCAAGAGTCGGCTGTTCTCTCTTTGGGAGATATACAAGCATCTTACCATGGTAAGAGTTGCAGAGGTGATGCAATTAAAGAGTTAAATGTTTCTTCTCATGGTGTCTGGGAAGAAGCAGTTGGTTGTGGTTGTTAAGATGGCCGCTGGTGTTACTGTTAGGACCTTTGGGCCAAAGTTGTGTTATAATATTCAAGCAAACCTCTTCAGTTTCTCCATAAAGTGACTGAGAACCTACAATTCTTTGGAAAACTTGGAGGATCTTCCTAAATGCCCTTTATAATATGTAGGCTGGCTTAAAACTTCATAGTGGTGCTGTTTCTGTATTTTTTTTTCACAAAAATAATGAGTAGAATCCACATTAGTAGGAGGTGTGAAATTGTTCCTATTGCTGTGTCACAGCTGGTGGTGGTACATAGAAATGGGACTTAGTGACATCATAGGGAGGAGTCAATGCCATTACAGAGAGGGGCCTCCACTGTCACTATCTATGGAGGTGGGGTCATGGGAATTTAGGAAGGTGCTCCCCAGAAATTTAGGGGACTTGAGACCCACCCCAACAATGCCACTGGGCTGGGCCAAACCCAGTTTCATATCCAAATCTCCTTTGAAGTACAGGCCTCTTTGTGGTTCTCCAAATAGAAGCTTGTGGTGCCAGAACCAATGTCTGGATGAAGCACCACTGTATTTTCTCCTGCAGAGGATAGACAAGGGGAGTCGAACTCCTTTGTTATGAGGGCCGGATCTGACATAAATGAGACCTTGTTGGGCTGGGCCATGTTAGGCAGCGCCATGTATGCACCTATTTAAGGTTAGGTAGCAGAGATATAAACTTTATAAAGGACACAAACACAATTTATATATATATTTTAAAACTTAAAACATGCTTAAAACATTAGCCATCATTGGTCTTAAAGGTGCTTTCTTTGTATTTCTCCCATGGGATCCATGGAACTGGGCAAAGGAAGCTTTGGCACTTTCCTTCCTTCCCCAGGACACAGGGGTGGTGGTGGGGGGAGAGGAGCCTCAGCCAATAGATAGAAGAGAGGCTTGGCTCAGTAGCTCCACTGTGCGATTGAGAGCCTGGAAAAACAAGCTCTGCCTCCCCCCCCCCTTCCTCCCTTAGTCAATGGAGAAAATAGAGGTTTTGCTCTGTAGCTCCTGTGCAATTGAGCAAGCTGTTATGCAGAAGGAAACAAGAGAGAGGGAGAAGGAAGCAGACTACAGCCAGTTGCTCGGGAACCTGATAGGAGCCCGCCGGCGGTCAAATGTTTGACATCCTTGATATAGACGGTCATAAGTAACCAGGACGTCTTTGGTAAGAGCAAATTTTTTGTTTAGAAGGCTGGGCTCCCTCTCGCCCTGCTCTCATAAGCTCACCAGGAGTTGCTCCAGAAAGACCAGCCGACATTTCCTCCCCTCCCCCATAGGCTAGTCCAGCTCTGGGTGAGCTGTTTTTTTTGGGGGGGGGGGTCTCAGTGGGCCTGACTGGAGCAGTTCCAGGTGAGCCACAAAGCTTGGTAGGATTGCCAGCCTCTAGGTGGGGCTTGGAGATTTCCCATTTTTTCAACTCATCTCCAGCTGACAGAGATCAGCTTCCCTGGAGAAAATACAAATAAACAGGCTCCAGTGTATAACTGGAAAATGTCAAACTAACTTGCACCAAAGAACAAATATATTAATATATATACATACAATATGTATACATACAATATATTATATCAAATACACAATGTGCGCACACTAAGAACAATATAATAGCTGCCTCCCTGGATTTCTGTGTGTCTCTTTAAATGCATCTTTAGTTGGATCATCGTAGCCTTCTCTTCCATATTAATCACCCCAGCAAAATTATTAAAAGTCTAGAAGATAACATGAGAGAAGATGCACCAGGAAATCCATGGTAAATCCAAAAGAGAGATAAGTGGAACGGGACCGCTCTTCCAGACACGGTTTCGACTCTTTATCTGCCTGGACTCTCTATTTACATAACATTCTGCAGCGCCACAGAGAAAAATCTCCACATTTGTATCAATGCATGTGTTCTTCCCCACTGTTTTGACCCAAATCCACCCAGGTCAAGGCAGCTTTTCCTGTCTCCAGACATCTGTCTTCCTAAAGACTCTCTAGCATTTGATACTTCCGTATATATGTTCCCTGCTTGGAGAAGGGAGCTGGGAGAAGATGGATATTTAACCATCCTATTGTCTATCCTTTCTAGCTCAGTTAGCATTTTGAAGAAGATGAGCATGGAAAGTCATTACACACTGACTTCTTTTCAACCCAGAGAAAAAAATGCACGCAGGGAAGTTTTCTTGCTTGCCAACATCTCAGGGAAAAAATGCATTTTTTTCACAGGCTCCATTACCCCATTAATATTTTCAGAGATCATTATCTCTCTTTTTTTGACAATCTAAAATGGATTGGAAGACATTTTTCATAAACTCAAAGGAGGTTGTCGCTATTGCCTGGCACTGGTTGTCTGGGGGAGGCTCAGGTTCCCCTGGCAAAATCCGGGGGAGGCCTGAGCCCTTAAACCTTGGCACTGGTTGCCCAGGGGAGGCTCAGACCCCCCCCTGGCAAAATCTCCCCCGGTTTATTTATTTTATTTTTAGCCTGCCCTTCCCATAGAACAGACTCAGGGTGGATTATATCATAAAAACAGTCAACAGTAAAAACAGTAAAAGACTAATTTAAAATATATAAAATTTAAAATTACAAAGACTAAAATGGCAGATTCCGCCTCACAGACGTGACCTATTGTCCAGGTCCAGCAGATCTTGTAGTGCTGGGATGGAATGGGGAAAGGGGAGGCTGGTAACAAGTGATGCCCACTGCCTCAGCTGAAAGCCTGGTGAAAGAGCTCTGTTTTACAGGCCTTGTGAAATTGAAGCAGATCCCGCAGGGCCTGGATCTCCAGGGGGAGCTCATTCCACCAGCCAGGGCTGAAAAGGCCCTGGTCCTCATTGAGGCCAGATGAACATTTCTGGAGCTGGATATTACCAAAAGTTGTTGGGTCGCTGATTGTAAGGGCTCATACGTCTATGTGTGAACCTGCTATTTGGCCGCTGAGGAGCAACTGAGGGGGTTCATAGAGGACACTGCTTAGTGGTGGAAGCAAGAAATGGGTTAGGGATGCATGCTGCATGGTCATTTTGACAAACACAGGTTCAGGAGGTTTAGGAGTGTATAGAACAAATCCTGTGCAAACTAGAGACATCAGAGTTGCAGGGGACCTCCCCTGGATGCTCCTCTACATGCCCTCCAAGTTTCACCTCCCAGTTGCTTTGAAGTTTTGTAAACATTTTGATTGAGTGGAGACTGTCTAGAAATGTACCTGCTCACGAACCACCAGCAACCTCCTCGAACAGCTTGAAAGTTTGTGTTGGTTGACCTTCCATAAACTTGACTTTGCAAAGCATAAACTGTCCAAAAATTCATCACTGTTCATGCCCCCACTTGCTGATCCTCTTGCCATGCATGTAAAGAGAGTAGGGTTGTCAACTTCCAGGTGGTGATGGGAATTCTCCTGGGAGGACAACTGATTTCTACGCAACAGAGATTGGTTAACCTGGAGAAAATGGCTGATTTGGAAGGTGGACTCTATGGCATAAAATCCTATTGAAGTCCCTCCCCAAACCCTTCCCTCCTCAGGCCCCAACCCCAAAATCTCTAGGCTTTTCTTAACCTAAAGCTGGCAATCCTAAAACAGAGACAGGAGGAGTGTAGTGTAGTGCCCTTCCTCTCTATGTGTACACAAAGAGAAGTTCCTTCTGAAACCTGATGTCTCTACAGGGGCTTGTAACTCTCCTGAGACTTGTGACCTTTTGGTCTGGGAGAACCATAGATTTATTTTGAGGTTGGTAACCTTAGCTATTCCTGATTTCAGATTTTTTTTCTGTGTGAACTGGCAAAATCAAGTTGGAAAGTGCATTGAAAGTGGATTGAAAATGCAGTATTATTGTGTGTGATCATACACTCAGTGCAGTCATAGAGCAGTTATTGGAACACAAGTGAACTTCTAATATTTGCTGATAACAAAATGCAAATTATTAAGCATTGCACTACATTTCCTAAAATGTACTTGGCATTTCTTTTCTCTGAGAGAGAACCAGAAATAAAAATCTAGCACTTTTTCTGCCTGTGTGCCATCCAATCACAGCTGACTTGTGGTAACTCTACAGGGGTGTCAAACTCATTTGTTATGAGAGCCGGATCTGATATAAATGAGACCTTGTTGGGCCGGGTCATGTCTGGTTGGGCCGAGCCATGTTTGGCCAGGCCACGTGTGTAGCTATTTAAGATTAGGTGACAGAGATATAAATTTTTATAAAGAACACAGATACACATACATACAAACACACACATATAAATTAAAACATGGGGCAGTGATGCTCTGTATTCTTGGTGCTTGGGGGGGGGGCAAAGTGGAAGGGCTTCTAGCCCCAATTGTGAACCTCCTGATGGCACTTAGTTTTTTTTTTTTTTTTGGCCACTGTGTGACACAGAGTGTTGGACTGGATGGGCCACTGGCCTGATCCAACATGGCTTCTCTTATGTTCTTATGCTTAAAACATTAGCACTCATTGGTCTTAGATTCTTTCTTTGTATTTCTCCCATGGGATCCAGGGAACTGGGCAAAGGAAGCTCTGGCTCTTCCTTCTCCAGGGGACTGGGGGGGAGCCTCAGCCAATAGAAGGAAGAGAGGCCTGGCTCAGTAGCTCCACTGTGCAATTGAAAGAGCCTGGCAAAGCAAGCTATTCCTCCCCCCTTCCTCCCCAAGGGAGGAGCCTTAGTCAATGGAGAAAACAGAGGTTTTGCTCTGTAGCTCCTGTGTGATTGAGCAAGCCATGCAAAGCAAGAAGGAAGCAAGATATAGGAAGAAGGAAGCAGATGACAGCCAGTTGCTTGGGGGCCTGATAGGAGCTATCTGGGGGCCTGATTCAACCCCCAAACCCCCAAACTGCATGTTTAACACTTCTTCCAGGGTTTCCAAGGCAAGTGACTAACAGAGGTAGTTTCCTCTGCAAAGACCTCCTTGGTGGTCCCCAATTCAAGTACCAACCCTGCTTAGCTTCCAAGCTCTGGCAAGCTTCCACATCCCACTTTTTCTGCTTATGTGCTGTTAAACCATATGACTATTCTTCACGCAAATGCTTTTACTTTCCAAGATGTCCTGCTAAGCTCTGTAAGATTTGGACCATCTCCCCAGCTTGACGTTGTTCTTTGGAATGGCAGTCATGGCAAAGATGGCCTTGAAACAAAGTCCCTCCATCAAACTAAGTCACAGGAAACAGGTTTCTGGGTAAATGATAGTTACATTGTTTTCTATCTGAGGTGACTTGAAAGTAAAGTGCTTTGACGGGAATACTGCAGATGTCTGCAGGAAACCTGGAGGGGGGGGGAGGAAACCTTGAACACTGTAGTTATATAGCTGTGCAAAAAAAGTACGCAAAAGGAAGAACTAATGTTCACAACTTCTATTTAAGATAGGGGGGAAGGAAATAGAAATTGTGATAGCATGCTATTTCAGGTAATAATAGAAAGTACTTGATGTTTACATGGTGAATGGATCAATACTAATTCTGTAGTCTGGGCACATATACAGGAGTTTTGGATTATACGAGTGATAGATGCACTCAGTACAACAGAAATTTCTACCCAGCAACATTTTATTTCTCGCTGTGTGCCGAGATGGAATTTTTCCACCCAACTATCTGGAAGGGATTTGCATAAGAATGGCGATAGAGCCATATTCTTTAATGATGTGCTTTTCTTTGTTGAACTTAAAAAAAAATGTCTACGATGCATGATGAAGTTCGGATGAATTGCCGAGCTAATGCTTTTATATTTTCTTTTAAAGAGCTTATCTTCTGGGTGTTGTGGAAGCTGCTTTATATTGTTGTCATAAAGGTTCAGGCAGTAAAACTGACTTGGTTGTAACCTTGGTAGGTGTCCCCCCAGCCCCACACTCTTCACTTTGTGGTCTTCAACACTGTACAGAGCTTTTTTTTTTGTAGAAAAAGCTCAGCAGGAACACAGTTGCATATTAGGCCACACCCCCTGATGCCAAGCCAGCCAGAACTGTGTTCCTGTTTGTTCCTGCTCAAAACAGCCCTGATAGTTTAAGAGGATGGTCAGGGAAGCCCTTAAATAGGGAAAAAACAGCTAGCAGCTGTGTGGTCTAATTTGACTTACTAGAGCAGGGATGTCAAACATGCAGTTTGGGGGGCGAATTAGACCCCCAGAAGGCTCCTATCAGGCCCCTGAGCAACTGGCTGTCATCTGCTTCCTTCTCCTTCTCTCTTGCTTCCTTCTGTATCACAGCTTGCTTTACAAGTGTCTGTACACTTGTCTACTGCTGTACACTACAGCAGATAGCGGGGGAGGGCGGGATATAAATAAAATTTTACTTTACTTTACTTACTTACAAGGCTTGCTCAATTACACAGGAGCTACAGAGCAAAACTATTTTCTCTATTGGCTGAAGCTCCTCCCCCCCAGTCCTCTGAGGAAGGAAGGAAAGAGCCAGAACTTCCTTTGCCGTGTTCCCTGGATCCCATGGGAGAAATATAAAGAAAGCATCCTTAAGACCAATGAGTGCTAATGTTTTAAGCATGTTTTAAGTTTTTTAAAAAATATATTTGTGTTTGTGTTCTTTATAAAATTTATATCTCTGCTACCTAATCTTATATTCCGCAGGGCCTGTAAGACCGAGTTGTTCAAGCAGGCCTTCGATGCTTGACGAAAAGACGGCTGCCACCGGACATCACATAGAATGCCGGTGATGACTGCTTGGAATTTTTAATGCCGCTTATAATGTATGGATTCAGCACTATATAATGGTTTTAAAAATTGTAATATGTTTTTAAACTGGAAAATGTAAATTATGGTTTTATATATTTTATTGGTTTAACTGTGTAGATATGATACTGTGAGCCGCCCTGAGTCCGCTTGCGGAGAGGGCGGGATATAAGTAAAATGTAATAAATAAATAAATAAATTATATAGGTACACACACAGCCCGACCCAACATGGCTCGGCCCAACCCGACATGGCTTGGCCCCTCAAGGTCTCATTTATGTTAGATTCGGCGCTCATAACAAATGAGTTCGACACCACTGTACTAGAGATTTCTTGTTTAGCTCCCAACATAGATCCTAATCCTGAGGACCCTTTCCCTTACTGTGCGTGTTAGCTGCTTTTATTCTGAACCAGAACACAGGCAAAGGGATTTAAAATCTCATCTGCTGTATGAACATAGCATTTGTTTTACCTTTCCGTGACTTAAGTGTTGGACACAGGCAAATGGGAATGAGCAACTGAGGTAGGGTTGCCAATCCCCAGTTGGGGGCAGGTGATTCCCAAGTTTGGAGGCCCTCCCCTGCTTCAGGGTCATCAGAAAGTGGTGTGGGGGGGAGGAAAATGTCTGCTGAACACTCCATTATACTCTATGGAGACTGATTCCCATAGGGAATAATGGAGACTTTGGTGGGGAGGGAGGGGCCTTGGCATAGTACGATGCCATAGAGTCCACCCTTCAAAGCAGGCATTTTCTCCAAGGGAGCTGATCTCTGCCAGTTGTAAAAGTAGGAGATCACCGGCCCCACCTGGAGGCTGGCAACTGTAGTTTTTAGAGGGTATTTACTTTGGAAAGAGGATATAAATAAATAAATAAAAAGTGCCCATTAATTGGCTTGCATTGGGATGAGTCAGGGAGCAGAAACAGTATTGCTAGCCCTTGAACCCTATTTCGGTTTGAAATATGGATCCTGTGAACAAAAATGGTTGATAAACAAGGCCTTAAGTGGCACATCTTGTTTCATGATTTGGTCATGCACATTCTTTTTTATACATGGAATAACTGGTTTATTAAGCTCAGAGATTTTGTATTTAAATCAAAGGCCTTCTGGCATATGAGCCAAAATTATTGCGGCATGTTGCTTTATTTCTGGAAATTTGCACAAATTCACATTCTTTGCAGAAATGACATTCTTGAATTAAACAAAGTGAAGGACCATGCTGAATTTGAAATGAATATTCTGCTTGAGTTTATTGTCAAGATGACTGTAAAATGACAGAACTTCCTTTTCTTTCTCTTTCAAGGAGAGGATCTAATTTTTAACACACAAGGGAGGAAAGTGCCTTCCAATGTTGCAAATTCTAAGATTCTAATATGAAGCAACATTTCCTCTTTACACTATTGGCCCTGTGAGAAGTTTCTTCTGAGGCACTTCAGAAAACTGAAGTATGAAAAAAAAAGCAGAAACAGGGATAGCATCTAAATTTATTTCACATGTATTTTAACTCTGAGAAAAATCCTAGATAGCTCATGTGAGATGATCCCTTTTTATCCTACCCCTGGATAGGGAAGGGTGACTTGAGTGAGTTTCATGGCCACCATTAATGAGCTTGATGGCAGAATGCAGCTTCATATCTTACATGGCAGCCATGTTCACATCTCTTCTCCAATGCAAAGAGCTGGTCTTGGCTATCCTCTACCTCAGTGACATAGGAGGTGCTTTAGGGAAACCCAGGAATCATCAACTTTGAATATGCAAGGAACATCCATTTGGAAACAGCTGCCTCTGCCATTGGAGGATCTTTGACTTGCAGCACCTCAACATTTGGGGTTGACCAAAGTGCCCTATGTCAGCCATTTTGTGATTGCCTCTTGTGGCAGCCAACTTCATGCCGCCCCCCACTGCAGAGCTTCAACATTCCAACAATTCTCCATGATTTTCTATGGGAATAAATCTCCATAGGGAATAATAGAGTTCCCAGCAGACATTTCCCTCCCCTCCCCCCGCTTTCTGACGACCGTAAAGTGGGGGGAGGGGGAGGTTTAAACCAGGGGATTCCCTGCCCCCACCTGGGGATTGGCAACCCTATTTAGGACTCAGTACTGAGTCCGATGCTTTTAAACTTGTTTATTAATTATTTGGAGTTGGGAGTAAGCAGTGAAGTGGCTAAATTTGCGGATGACACTAAATTGTTCAGGGTGGTGAGAACCAGAGAGGATTGTGAGGCACTCCAAAGGGATCTGTTGAGGCCGGGTGAGTGGGTGTCAACATGGCAAATGAGGTTCAACGTGGCCAAGTGCAAGGTAATATACATTGGGGCCAAAAATCCTAACAATAGATACAAGTTGATGGGGTGTGAACTGGCAGAGGCTGACCAAGAGAGAGATCTTGGGGTCGTGGTAGATAACTGAAAATGTCGAGACAGTGTGCAACTGCAATAAAAAAGGCCAACACCATGCTGGGAATTATTAGGAAGGGAATTGAAAACATATCAGCCGGTATAATAATGCCCCTGTATAAATCAATGGTGTGGCATCATTTGCAGTACTGTGTACAATTTTGGTCACCGCACCTCAAAAAGGATATTATAGCATTGGAAAATGTGCAGAAAAAGGCAACTAGAATGATTAAAAGGTTGGAACACTTTTCCTTTGAAGAAAGGTTAAAAGGCTTGGGGCTCTTTAGCTTGGAGAAATGTCGACTGTGGGGTGACATGATAGAGGTTTACAAGATTATGAATGGAATAGAGAAGGTAGAGAAAGAAATACTTTTCTCCCTTTCTCACAATACAAGAACTCGTGAGCACTCAATAAAATTGCTGAGCAGTCAGGTTAGAACTGATACAAGGAAGTACTTCTTCAGCCAAAGAGTGATTAACACATGGAATTCACTGCCACAGGAGGTGGTGGCAGCTACAAGCATAGCAAACGTCAAGAGGGGATTGGATAAACATATGGAGCAGAGGTCCATCAGTGGCTATTAGCCACAGCATATTGTTGGAATTCTCTGTCTGGGGCAAGTGATGCTTTGTATTCTTGGTGCTTGGGAGGGGCAACAATGTGAGGACTTCCAGTGTCCTGGCCCCACTGATGGACCTCCTGATGGCACTTGGGTTTTTTGGCCACTGTGTGATACAGAGTGTTGGACTGGATGGACCATTGGCCTGATCCAACATGGCTTCTCTTATGTTCTTATCTTTAAATACCTGTGTTCATATGTCCAGAAACTGATCAGAATTCATGTGGCAACCACATAAAGTATCAATCATCTTTATGCTGGGATTTGAACCCAGTTTTTCAGATCAAAGTCTAATGTTCTATTCAATCTATTCTAGTGACTTTTTCTACATAGAACAGTGATATTGTCTGTTTTTCTTTACTTAAAAAAAACTTAAATTGCAGAAGACATAATTTGTTGATTCTCATTTATATCTTGGTTGATGAAGGACTAGTATGCGTATGATTGCTTTCTCTGATGTCATGAATTAATAGTTGTATTTTAATGGGCATAATTCTTTTTTAGAACCAAATGTCCTCTGCTACATTCTGATTTTCTACTTTTCTAACATACACAGAATAAGACTTATGATTTGTAATATATTTTAATATGGACTAATGAAAAGATAATAGTTCTAAGCACTGATTCTGTTCTCCAATCACTTTAAGGAATGTGCCGCATCATAGCAGCTTATTTATATGCTTAGTTGTGGTCTGTAGTTGTACAATAATGAACTGCACCACTTCAGACTGCATGTGGGGACTTGTTTAATGACCTCGGAATAGAAAATCAACACAGAAGGCACCTGGAAGTGTGCTTGAGAATATTTCCTGGAAATGTGCTTGAGAATATTTTTGGTTGATAAAGTAACATAAGTGAGAACAGAGTCTATCC
Source organism: Heteronotia binoei (assembly GCF_032191835.1). Classification (NCBI taxonomy): domain Eukaryota; kingdom Metazoa; phylum Chordata; class Lepidosauria; order Squamata; family Gekkonidae; genus Heteronotia; species Heteronotia binoei. The sequence goes on from NC_083226.1 coordinate 34,518,035, forward strand.
AAATGGGTTAGGGATTTTGGGTTTGAGACAGGAACCACATGGTATTATGCCTAGAATTTTGCTTGGCAAGCAAACTAGAATTGTGTGCCTCCTGGCTGTCTTCAGACATAGAAGAGACTTATACTCTGCCCTTCACTCAGAGTCTCAGAGTAGCTTACAATCACTTTTTCTTTCCCCTTCCCACAACAGACACCCTGTGAGGTAGGTGGGGCTCTCAAAGACAGAGTTCTTTGAGAGTTACTCCTGAGAGAATAGCTCTGGCTAAGTTATGATTGACCCAGCAGCTGCATGAGGAGAAGAGGCGAATCAAAACTGATTCTCCAAGTACACTTAAACACAACAGCAAACATAGAAAGGAATAGGGGTCTACCAATCCTAGGATCTACCAAAGTTATTGGTAAACAGCACGAACCTTCTGGCTTGGTCAAACATGGTCTGAATACTAGGATCCTGACCTCCTTCCTTTGCTTCTACCACTGTGTCTCAGCTACTGACTTCAGGAACTATGGAGAATGCAATCTTTAAATCCAGTTTTCAGTTACAACAATTCATAACCCCAGCCTGATCCTGACAAGTGAAAACTCTTTGCCCAGTTTTAACAAAATGTATTTTATGCTTTTTCCCCTTGTGTATATTTTAAGATTCTGAGGAATAAAATAGCTTTTGTCTTTATAACTCTAAATGGTGTGGGTGTTTATAAAACTAACAGTAGAGAGGGCAAGAGAGTGAGTTTTATAACAAGCAACAGATAAATAACCAACAAATGGTTCAGGAGTCCCTGCCATCCAAGGTAAATGAAACTGGGAACATTAATCACCCCTAAAAATCCCTTTGCTAGTGAGGAATTTAAATGCAGATCCTGAGTGCAAGGATGCTAATCTTTCCCGTTCACTTCTAGAAAAACTTGATATTAGGAAGCTTGAAGCTGGGGCAAAAGTTCTGGCCCAAATTACATGAGACCTGCTTACATCAACAGAAGAAATTCAAGCAGAGACTCAATTTCAAAAGTGCTTGATCTGCACCGAACCTAGATTGCTGCAATTGTGTTCAAAATCGCTAATGTTTAGTGGCTTTGTTTGATGACTTATCCATTAGAAGAGTGGCAGGGCAATCCTAAACAGAATCCCACCCTTCTAAACTCATTGACTTCAATGGATTTAGGAAGATCTCAGCTCTGTTTAGGATTGCACTGCCATTGAGTAGAAAATCAGGTTATACAAGAGAAGCTCAGTTCTCAGTGAATTCTCCATTTAATCCACATACTTTGTCTTTACCCTGTAGTAAAATTCAAGCCAGTCTGATGCTACTGCATCGAGTCCTTGACTTTTGATGCTTTTATTACCAAAATGTTCTGTAATACCAGTGTGGCCTCTTGATGTGTATTTAAAGGGGTAGGCAACTATGAGGTCAACTGTTTGGATTCATTAACTTAATTACTCACTTGGTTTGTGCCCTCGGTAAAGGCAGGAATAACTTGGCAGGAATCATAAAGTCAGCTTTGATGAGCCAAGCAGTCCTTTCTATGACAGTTTTGCAGCATTTTTGATCATTAAGCAATTCGAAGTTTAGCCCATCCATCTTGTTTATCTGCCCTCCGGGAAAGTAATCCCTGCATCCCAGGCTTCTCAGCAAGTTTGAAATTCAAACATATTTTTGGTACTGTCAGTATAATATCAAGTAGGCACATTTTGATGTGGGGTATCGACAGTCACAACTATGCTGGCAAGTTTTTGTAATGTACAGTTATTGGGGAAACAAATCTTCCTTCCGTCACCTGCTAGACTGCTTGGAACATCCCACTGGTCTCTGTGCTTTGCTTTATCCAGTGGGAAAGCGAAATGTCTCCAGTGGCTCAGTATATCATTAAATCACTGTTAAAAGTAAAACATGCAAATAATTCCCAATAGCAATCCCAAGGCAAAGACTTCTCCTCTGCTATTCTACATTCTCTCTGGGGTAGTGTGTAAACATATAATTCTAGACACTTTTAAAATTCAAGCCAATATTTATTTTTTTGTTCATCGAATATTCTGTAAAATCCAATGTTGTTCAATTGTGTAATACTGTGTAGTTACCTCATTGATCTGGAGGTAAAGATGAGGTTGAGTGTTAGTGGCAAAATACTAGCCACCTTTTGTTGCTAATTTTTCAATCAATTGGAATTTGGGATCTGATGAGAATTTGACAGTCAAATACAGGTTAAAGGTTGCCAATCCCCAGTTGGGGGCAGGGGATTCCCTGGTTTGGAGGCCCTCCCCGTGCTTCAGGGTCATCAGAAAGCGGGGTGAGGGGAGGGAAATGTCTGCACTCCAGTATACTCTATGGAGACCAATTCCCATGGGGTATAATGGAGAATTGATCCATGAGTATGTGGGGCTTGGGGAGGGGGCTGTTTTTTGAGTTAGAGGTATCAAAGTTTCAGCATAGCATTCGGTGCCTCTCCTCAACCTCCCACCAAAAAAGTTTCAAAAAGATTGGACCAGGGGGTCCAATTTTGTGAGCCCCCAAAGAAGGTGCTCACAAAGAAGGAGCCCCCAAAGAAGGTGCCCTCATCCTTCATTATTTCCAAATGGGGGGGGGAAGCATTTAGAAGGCATAAAAGCAAGTACCAGAGTGAGCTGGAAAGCGCGCCAAAAAGACGCTCAAAGCAAACTATTGAGGACTCCGAGATAGGGATTGTTGCCAGCAGAAAGACCCATGTGTGTGATTGCACAGATGACCACTCGAAGATCATCAGTTACAGATAAGCAACCTGTTTTTTCCAGCTCTGGGGTGACATCACATCACAGTGTTTTCACAGCAGACTTTTTGAGGTGGTTTGCTATTGCTTTCCCCAGTCATCTACACTTTCCCCCCAGCAAGCTGGGTATGCATTTTACCTCAGAAGGATTGAAGGCTGAGTCAACCTTGAGTCAGCTACCTGGACCAAGCTTCCACCGGGATCGAACTTAGGTTGTGAGGAGAGAGCTTCAACTGCAGTACTGCAGCTTTATCACTCTGCACCACATAGAAGGCATACAGCCCCTTTAAATGTGATGGCCAGAACTCCCTTTGGAGTTCAATCCTACTTGTCACAACCTTGCTCCTGGCTCAACCCCAAAGTCTCCTGGCTCCACCCTCAAAGTTCCCAGATATTTCTTGTCAGACCTGGCAATCCTAAGTGTAAGAGCTGTAAATTATATGTGATTTCAATCTTTACTATGATCTATGTTATATCATGTGTGTAGTTGTTGAAGACAACAGCAAAGAGTCATTAATGTGCTGTAAAGCTAACAAGTTTGTTGTGGCCTGAACTTTTCATAGTTACAAGTCTACTTCATCAGATACATAGACAGTGAAAGTGTAGGACTGTTGTGCAAAGTGGAATTAAAAAGAAAAAAAAGTATTGTCTTGTATTGAAATGTAGAAAGTTCTTCCAAGTTCTTCAAAGATGCCGCAAAATGAGCCCCCTTGAGGCTTATGGCGGCAGGGCTCGGGGGAAGCGAGCTAGACTGCTGTTCTTTTGAGGGGTTATAGAGTGTTTCGAGCCCGTCCCTGTGGCATCGGTCCCATCGTTGTAGGGCCCAGGGGGCCGGCGCAGCGGCCCGCTGAAGCAGCCTGTCGGTCACTTCCGGGTTCCTGTCCTGCATCTCGACCTGTGTTATTAGTGACAGGCTGCTTTGGCGGGCCGCTGCGCCGGCCCCCTGGGTCCCACAATGATGGGACCGATGCCACAGGGATGGGCTCGAAACACTCTATAACCCCTCAAAAGAACAGCAGTCTAGCTCACTTCCCCCGAGCCCTGCCGCCATAAGCCTCAAGGGGGCTCATTTTGCGGCATCTCCCGGCGGGAGGGTGGCACCCGCACGGGACACATATCAAATGAAAGAGGGGGCGCAGGGCTATCAGAAACAGCCGGCGGAGGGAGTCGGGAGACCACCCCACTGGGGGATCCACACCCTGAAAGTGATGAAGGTGGCGCAGATAGAGCCAACAGAGCAAACAGGACAAAATAAATAGGCTGCATTATGCAGCACAGTTGAGAAAGTGCCTTATCCCATATACTGATGAAGTATATACAGGATTTGAGAACAAAATTGTTTCCGGCGGTGATATTTGGGGGATTTTTGGGGACGTCACAGGAAGTGCTGTGAAGTCACTTCCTGTTTCCGGCAGTGGCATTTGGGGGAAATGATGTCATTTGGGGGAAGTGATGTCACAGGAAGTGATGTCACTTCCCGTTTCCGGCAGGTGACGCGGGGAAATGATGTCACAGGAAGTGGTGTCACTTCCTGTTTCCGGCGGTGGCATGACATCACCGGAAGTGACGTCACCGGAAGTGACATCACTTCCTGTTTCCGGCGGCGCACGTGCTTCGCGCGCGCACCCCTGCCTCCCCCCTTCCCCCCCCCAAGGTGCCCCTGGCTGGCCTTCAGACATTATGGTCACCCTAGATTACCATGAAGCGGGGGGAGGGTCTCCAAACCTGGGGGCCCCCTGCCCCCATCTGGGGGTTGGCAACCCTAGTGACACAGAGTGTTGGACTGGATGGGCCATTGGCCTGATCCAACGTGGCTTCTCTTATGTTCTTCTTATTAGCTCCTTTTTTACTTGCATGATCCTTCTGTAGTGTCTTTACCACACTCTTCAAAGCAGAAGGATCATAAATTAATCAGTCAGTACATGTAAACAATCAGTTGGAAGTCCACGGAAGAGGTTGGTTCCAGGCACATCCAAACCTTGAAAGCTGAATTGCATGATCCCACATGTCAGCGAATTACTGTTTTATAGCAACTTAACCAATCTAGGTCATGAGTCAAGCCTGGTGACATTGTTCCAAGCTGCAGTCTCTATTAAACTGATTCCCACAGTGATAATTCCTGGCAGATAGGTTGGGAGGGAGATGGGCACAAAAGCAGGATGAGGAGGAGACATGAGGAGTCCCACCCATTCAAGTTTTGTGCTTCTGTTGTGCCAGGAAATCCTTCCCCCTTTTTGGATGATGTGACGTTATAGTGTCGGCCATGTGAGGACACTGGAGTGGATGACAGCACATTTCAGTATTTTTAGACAAAATCATAGAAAAAACCCCCCCTGCTTGTTTTAAAAACGGTAGGAGGTTAGTTTGTTGTTTTAAAATCAGTAAGAGGTTAGTTCTGCTGATGATGCTTTTGTTATGGCATGAAGGCCTTAAAAAAAAACCCCTGCTCCTGTTTTTTTCAGGAAAATTTTCCTCATTTTTTCCGACAGACAAATTGGAAATTTTTAGGAGGTATGACAAAAATTCCTATGGAATAATTTTAGTTTTGAATTAATCAAAATGATTTACAGGACAAGGCTTTGCTCACTCAAAATGTGAAGCATGAATAATATAAGATAATCTACAAATAAAACACATGTACAGGATACGTTCAACCTTTAAATGTGACGAATTTTACCACAATTAATATGCTATAACCAATGTTCCCTCTAAGCTGCAGAGTTTTGTGAGCAAAAATTCTACTTTGTGAGCTACTGGCATTAAAGTTGTGAGCTACGGTACTGCATAAATTAGTGTGCTCTGGGGTCATCCTTCTTGAGCTAAGACAAGAATGTGTGAGCTGGAGGCTAAAAATCTGTGAGCTAGCTCACGCTAACTCAGCTTAGAGGGAACACTGGCTATAATGTGTATTGAAATGCTTTGTTATAAAGTTTAATTCACTATTCAGATATGCTAGCCCTAGTGTGACTGAAACTCTTTTTTTCCAAATAACACACTTTATTTTGTTTACTGTAGAAATTTAAACTTTGAATAATCCGCCCCCCATGGTCAGATGGCAAAGATACATGTTCTAAAATAACATAGGGTGCAGCAGTTTGCAGCTCTCTCTGTCATATTGGGTATATTCACAACTTTGCTTGTAGAAAATGAAGGTATTTATAATTCTAAATCCATAAATATACCAAATAGTACAATTTTGTACTCTGATTTATAAATTATACATTTTATGTTGTCGAAACTGTAAAATAAGTGTAGATTTTTGCATATATTTAAATCCACCCCTCCCCCCCCCATTTCTGTCCCCTCCATGGCTTTATGTTTCTGGTAACTTTGCATCTCTAGTAACTTTACTTCTTTAGCTATAGATATTTGCAGACACAGTTGTCATATGTGAATGGTACATGTTATTTTAATTACCATTTTTTTCATAGAGTAGAATATTAAAGAAGATATTATTAAAAATAGATGCAAGGTGAGTGTGTTTCATATTGGGGTATTGGAGATAAACTATCATGAGTCCCGTTATGAATGCTGGGAGACAGGTTCTTCGTTATTCTTTGCTAATAGCCCAATCTAATGCTTTGTCACAGGAAGCTAATGACAGAATATATTCTCTTAATAGCTGAAGTCTCTTTCCTGCCTTTAGAATCTGCAGCCCTTCAGAGCTAAGGGGACAGTTTTGAAATGTGAATGAGAATAGACTGAGACAGAGCCAAGACTTCCAGTCTTGTGGGCGATGTCCCACAAGACTGGAAGAGGACAAACGTTATCCCAGTCTTCAAAAAAAGGGAGGATGAATGACCAGGAAACTACAAGCCAGTCAGTCTGATCTCTGTCCCAGTGATGATAGTGGAGTAGATTTTAAAATGGTCAATCTGTGAAGATCATTAGCTTGGGTATTTACTTATGCACACTTCTGCCATTTAGCCACCTCCCTCAATTTTAAGAAACTGCTATATGATGTGAGCAGGGTTGGTTCACCCACTAGGCAAACTAGGCACTTGCCTAGCGCACCGGGAGGGGGGTGCCGAATTGGGCTCTCCCCCCTCCCTGTACCCAAGGCAAATGCCTAGTTTACCTCCCCCCTGCTGTCACTGCGCCGCCTCTCCCCTTCTTTTCTGCGCTGCCTGTGAAGGGGTGGTGGAGCACCGTGGTTCCCGGCCTCTTTAAAGCCCTCTGCTGATCAGCTGATTGGAGGGTAAAACACTGCTGCCGCCCTGTACCTACCCTTCTGTGCCACCATGCTCCACCACTGCCCCCATCTGCGCGCTCAGAGAAGTGCTTCTAGAATCGGCCCTAGCCGCTCAGACTTGGCCCAGGCCACTCAAGGCTTTGCTCCTCCCTCACTTCTGCTGGAAGTGAGAGCACTGAGAGGCCTGGGCCAAGTCTAAGCAGGTAGGGCTGATTCTAGCTGCATTCCTCTGAGCGTACCAGGGGGGCAGTGGCAGCAAAGTATAGCACTGCAGAAGGGTGGGGTAGGGTAGGAAGGGGGTGGCAGTGTTTTACCTGCTGACCAGCTGATCAGTGGGGGGGCTTTAAAGAGGACAGGAAGCATGGCACTCCACTGCCCCTTTCCGGGAGGTGCAGAAGGGAAGTGGGGGAGGAGGCGCCATGGAGGGGAGCAGCAGAGTGTGTTGGGCTGCAAGTCTGCCTGGGGTGCCATGCACCCTTGGGCTGGCCCTGGATGTAAGAATATACTCAAATTGTAAAGCAAAACAATGCCAACCAGAGTAGGGTGGTAGGGTTGCCAGGTCAGACTCAATAAATACCTGGGGACTTTGGGGTTGGAGCCAGGAGCAAGGATGTGAGAAGCATGATTGAACTCTGAAGGGAATTCTGGCCATCACATTTAAAGGAACCGCATGTCTTTTAAATGCCTCCCCTCCATTTGAAAATAATGAAGGATAGGGGCACTTTCTTTTGGAGCTCATAGAATTGGATCCTTTGGTCTAATCCAGCATTTCCCATTTGCAGGGTCATGACCCGGTACTGGACCACGGAAGCTTTCATACCGGGTCACAAGAAAAGCCAAAGCTTGCCCCGCCCCCAGCAAAGCATGAGATCTGCTCTGCTTCCTTCCTTTCCCGTCTCTCTGTTGTGCAGATAAAAGCTAGGCTTGAAGACTGACACAGGCTGCAAAGCATGAGTTCCGTTTTCCTTCCTTCCTTCCCCCATCTCTGTGTTATGCAGATAAAAGCTAGCCTTGAAGACTAACACAGGCTGCAAAGCCTGAGCTCTGTTTTCCTTCCTTCCATCCCCCAATGTCTCTGTGTTGTGCAGAGAGGAGCTGGGCTGCCTCTCCTTCTTTCTCTCCCCCTCCCAGTGTTTGAGAGAAAAGCCAGAGTCCACTGGCACTTTAGACCCATGAAGTGTTCTTCAAGGTATGAGCTTTCATGTGCCTTGCAGTATGTTCTTTTGGAGAGATTTCCCTGGGAGGTCTAGGCGGCAAAGAAGGGGGGGGGCGGTTCAGCCGAGAACATAAGAACATAAGAAAAGCCATGTTAGATCAGGCCAATGGCCCATCCAGTCCAACACTCTGTGTCACACAGTGGCCCCCCCCCAAATTATATATATATATATATACACACACACACACATACACACACTGTGGCTAATAGCTACTGATGGACCTCTGCTCCATATTTTTATCTAACCCCCTCTTGAAGGTGGCTATGCTTGTGGCCGCCACCACCTCTTGTGGCAGTGAATTCCACATGTTAATCACCCTTTGGGTGAAGAAGTACTTCCTTTTATCCATTTTAACCTATCTGCTCAGCAATTTCATCGAATGCCCACGAGTTCTTGTATTGTGAGAAAGGGAGAAAAGTACTTCTTTCTCTACTTTCTCCATCCCATGCATTATCTTGTAAACCTCTATCATGTCACCCCGCAGTCGACGTTTCTCCAAGCTAAAGAGCCCCAAGCGTTTCAACCTTTCTTCATAGGGAAAGTGTTCCAGCCCTTTAATCATTCTAGTTGCCCTTTTCTGGACTTTCTCCAATGCTATATCCTTTTTGAGGTGCGGCGACCAGAACTGCACACAGTACTCCAAATGAGACCGCACCATCGATTTATACAGGGGCATTATGATACTGGCTGATTTGTTTTCAATTCCCTTCCTAATAATTCCCAGCATGGCGTTGGCCTTTTTTATTGCAAACGCACACTGTCTTGACATTTTCAGTGAGTTATCTACCACGACCCCAAGATCTCTCTCTTGGTCAGTCTCTGCCAGTTCACACCCCATCAACTTGTATTTGTAGCTGGGATTCTTGGCCCCAATGTGCATTACTTTGCACTTGGCCACATTGAACCGCATCTGCCACGTTGACGCCCACTCACCCAGCCTGAGCTGGGAAGGGCGGGGAATGGGCATTCCAGTAACTATTTTTTTTAACAAACGACCCCTGGGCAGAATTGTTGCTGACTGGGGTCATCTGATGGTGAGTAAGGCTTTTTTTTCTTTGTTCCCCCCTTCTTTCTTTCTTTCCCTGCAAGTGATGCTCCGTCTGCATTCTTGGTGCTGGGAGAGGGGAGCAACAGTGGAAGGGCTTCTAGTGCCCTGGCCGCACTGGTGAACATTCTGGTGCTTTTGGGGCATTGTGTGAGAGAATTTTGGACTGGATGGTCCACTGGCCTGATCCAGCATGGCTTCTCTTATGTTCTTTCTTTCTATGTCTTTCTTTTCCTTTCCTTCTGTTTCATTCTTTCCTTTTCTCTTTCTTTTTTTCTTTCCATTTTTACTGGATGAAACTTTTCTGTTCATCATACTGTTGTTACAGGCATAGCAGCTCTGCCAATGAAAAGTTGGCACCCCCAGTTGTAGCCAGCTGGCCTTTCTATGAGATATCTGTGTGAGTGAGAGGTGTGGGGCAGAAAGAGATTACTGCTGTATGTCTCAACAGCACTGGAAGTGATGGTACTTTGAACTTGGCACCATTTTACAGGTCCTGCTTTTTACAGCTGTCTGACACCAAAATTAAACTCCTCCTATAGATATTAAAAAGGATGAAAAGAGTTCACTGGCTAAATATCTGCACAACAGGTTGCTTTTAAAGGCATGGGAAACACAGTCAGTAAAAAGCTGCAAGCCCCTCATAAATATCCTTTTTGGAATAACTGCAAAAAAGCTTGATGAACTTCATATAACTTGAAATTAATTCACTAATTGCAGTACCTTTCAGGATTTTCTCTGCTACCTTTCACAGCAATTTCCCAGTGTTTCAGCCAAGGAAAAGTATGAAAAATAGCTGTCAAAAGATTTTCTTGAAACCAAGCAAGCTTGGTTGTAGCTTAAGGCAGGGTTTCAGCAGTAGCAGCTGAAGGTAGGGCCTACTAAATGTGTCAGCATATTTTGAGGTAGAGCAGCTGCCAGGGCCCAGTGTGGGCAGTACACAGTGCTGGCATTCCTGATGGCAATGGCAACAGCACTCCCAACTGCATACACTGGCGAGTGCTGTTGAGGAAGGGGTGTGTAGGTGCTGCAGGCAATTGAACATGGGCATTAGGAGTGCTTGCAAGCTGGAGAAGAACACACAAACAGATAGGTGCATGTAGGTGTAGGGGTGGAAAGAGAGGACCCTGGGAATGTATGAAGAAGTTGCAGACTGCCCAGTTTCCACCCCCATTTTGGCTCAGCATGAGTTTCAGAGACATTTTTCTGAAAACGAAGTTACTTCAGAAGAAGACGCAGGTTTGGGGGAGTGCCCTGGAAGAGACATCACAGGAAGAGGTGGAGTTTTGGTGCAGTGCGCCCCAGAAGTGACATCACTTGGCCCTTGACCTGGAAGTGACACCACAGGAAATGACATAATCCCTGTCTCCCAGCTCCACCCCTGAATTTTAGTGGGCCATGAAGAAGAAGTGTAAAAATAACCAGGCCACTGGTGGTGGTGGTGGGGGGGAAGTTTGGGAAACCTTGGTCTAATCTTTAAAAACTTGGGAGTTGTTTTGAAGAGAGGCAGCAGATGCTATGCTGGAAATTTGGTGCCTCTACCTAAAAAAAAACCTAGCCCCTCCCCAAACCCCAGATACCCACAGATCAATTCTTCATTATAACTTCTGGGAATTGGTCTCTATAGGGTATAATGGAGTGCTCAGCGGACATTTCCCTCCCCCCTGCTTTCTGATACCCCTGAAGGGGGGGAGGGCCTGCAAAGCAGGGGATCCCCTGCCCCCAACTGAGAATTGGCAACCCTAGTAACAGCTCCTGCAAGTGGTGAATATTGTATTTATTGTAGTGGTTTTAATATTGTTGGAAGTTGCTCCGAGCTGTTTTGGGAGGAGCAGGATATAAATGTGCAGAAATAAAATGATAAATAAATGAATAAAGCAGGCAAATGGGATTTACAGAAGGGAGAAAGGAAACTGAAGTGAAGTCCGTATCTCAAAAAGGACTTTAGAAAGCTGGAAAAAGTACAGAATAGGGCAGCCAAGATGATTGGAAGAGGTTGAAGCACCTTCCTTCTGAGGAAAGGCAGAAGAGTCTGGGACTTTTTAGTTTAGAAAAGAGACAATTAAGGCAAACCATTATAGAAGTTTATAAAATTTTGCATGGGGTGGAGAGAGTGAAATTTTTGTTGTAATTATCTGTTGTCCAATAAAAATCTGTATTTCTCCTCTTTATATTAGTCATAGAATCATAGAGTTGGAAAGGATCTCCAGGGTCATCTAGTCCAACTCCCTGCACAATGCAGGACATTCACAAAAACCTCCCCACTCCACCCTTGCTCCATGTCCAGAAGATGGCAAGAAAACCTCCAGGATCCCTGGCCAAAGTGGCCTGGAGAAAAATTGCCCTCTGACCCCAAAGTGGCCATCAGCATTTCCCTGAGCATGTAAGAAGTGGCCACAAGAACTAAGCACTGATGAAACCCTTCCTGCCCTCCCTCTCAAGATCTGCCTCAGTCCTGATTCTTTCCCCACTGATTGAGTCCTAAAAATTATTTAAATTTGCTTAAGGAATTTGAAAGCAGGAACATACTGTGTTATCATCAGACATATTGTGGTATAGGACTTTTTTTTGTCATTTAAGATTAAAAATCCATATGGAACTTCCTTTCTTTTTTTAAATTTTGAGCTGTTGAATCCAATTCTCAGCTGGGATGTCACATTAATTCTATTTAGGACTAGGAGAAGAGGCCAGGGAGGCGATGCTGTTTTGCGTTAACTCTCTGCAGTATAATGATCCAAAGCATAAGCAATGTTATCTCCAGAAGAAAAAAAAATGGTTTTGCTACAGCACTCATCTGTGCTGAGCCCTGCAGCAATGCTTGGCTTTTGTATTTTACTTGTATTGCTTCACTATCAACACTGCAATGATTAATATTCACAAGAAAAAAATTGTTTCTCCCATAGCAATCCCCCTCTTCTATATTTATTTGGTGACAACTGTGCTTCATGCATACATGATATGTTCCAACTAGAGCTTGCTCTGGGAAGTGAAGAAATGGTTCTGTGAACATACTGTAAACACATCCATACTTCTGTGCAGCGATGGCAAGGAATATTCAAGCACATTCTTCCTTTGACTTTGCTTTTCTGGTACTGAGATCCCAAGCACACACCATTAACCTTCATTCTTTCCTTGTTGATAGTAATTGCTGAATCAGGAATGACACACAGAGGACCACAGATGTAGATGCTCTGGCTGGAGATGCACCATTTAGCCCAGAGTAAAGCAGACATGACAGAACCAAGGGGTACCATTTTAGATCTCAGCAGAGGGGCAGAGAGAGATCATGATGGGATAAAGCAAGTCACAGCAGAGTTTAAAAAGCCTATTCAAGACTTGAAGCTGCAATTCTGCACATGCTAGTTTGGTGATAATCTCCACTGAACTCCATGGGACTTACTTCCATCTAAATATGCATAAAGGTCAAATTGTGCATCAACTTCCCCTCCTGAAGAGGCAGTGTATTGCAAGACTAGCAGATCTGCTGCCTGCTGAAAGAGTGTCTGTTTGTTTCCAATACACTATGCTTGTGTATTTGTAAATGAAAGATATTATTACCAAGGGACTGTATGCCTCTGGCCAATGTCATCCAAAGAAAACGAATCCATGTAGCATTGTTTCTGGAACTTCTTGCCAGTTGGGCATGCATTTTAAGAAAATTTATTTCAGTTACTTTTTTATTTTTGTTTTTCCTTATGATCAGAGAGGTATAGGTCATATTTTCCTTATGATCAGAGAAGTATACATTAAGCAAGTGGCCAAACTTGCTTAATGTAAGAGCCACATAGTGTCAAGCATCGGTATTTCGAATAACCAAGCAATTGTTTGATACAAAGACTCATTTTATTGATAATCCAGTACTAGCTCCAAGGTGTGATACCTTGAAAGTGATAACAAAATTTCACATGGTATAGATTCTTAAAAGCTACTTCAAAGGCAATTGCAAAGATAGCTTCAAACCATAACATGCAGATGTAAATTGCTACAAAGGTTCAAAGGGTACTATCAACTACCATTGTGTTACTACAACTTCTCCCAGTTCCCAGACATTCCTGTCTTTCTGATAAGATGTATGGATGGGAACGGTTCGGGGGAGGCGCCTTGCTTCTAGCATCAAGGTTACTTGCATATTCTAAATCTTCTATTAAGAGGTGAGAAAGGAATGAGAGGAAAGGGTGGGGGGAGAAGCAAGCTTTGAAATGCAACTATGAGAAAGAAGAATTTTGAGGCAGAGAGGAAATAGCTTCCAATACATACGTTGATTCAATACACAGAAATAGCATGCTTGACATACTGCCCCCACCTAAGACTTTTTCTGGGGTTTATTTGGATTCAATTTGTAAAATTTCTTTATTAACTCTGCCGCTCTTACATTTGAAGCCTCCACCCATTCATTGTGATTTGGTGGGAAATGTTTCCATCTGATTAGAAAATACAATACCCCTCTCTTTAACTTTGCATTTAAAATCACTTCATGGTGACTCTGACTCCCAATCTGGATAGGCTGTGGAGCCTGAGGTCAAGGGTACCAAGACGTAGCTCCAGGATCCCGCCGTGGTAGACTGCAATGAAAAACAGGGTGGATTTTACTGAACATTTTTGGTAATTCTAGTTCCACTGTCACTTTATTGGTGACTCTCTTTATCTTTAACGGGCCCAGGAATTTGTAAGCTAATTTCCTGGAAGGTTGGGACATAGGTAAGTTCTTAGTTGAAAGGAAAACTGTTTCTCCCACTTTAAAGTCCCACACCAGAACATGACTTTTGTCATAATGTTTCTTGTAAGTGTCTTTAGCTGCTTCCAAATTTTCTTGTATTATTTCCCATACCTTCCCAAATTCCCCCACCAATGTTCAAATGAAGAAGGTAATTCGGGGGTAGTTTCTCCCGGTAATAGTGGAAAGGGTTTCCCTTCATAACCATTTCTCACCCTGAAAGGAGAAGTTTTGGTGGAAACACTATTATTGTATCCATACTCCGCAAACGGTAACAGATCTACCCAGTTGGATTGTTGGTAATTTACGTAGCACTGTAAATACTGTTTTAGGAGCGCATTCACTCTTTCAGTTTGTCCGTCAGTCTGAGGGTGGTATGTGGAACTCAGACCTTGCTCCATGCCTGTTAGTTTGCAAAACTCCCACCAGAATTTGGCAATGAACTGAGGCCTTCTGTCGCTAATGACCTTGTCTGGGAATGAGTGTAGTTTAACCATATGTTGAAAAAATAAGTAGGCTAGCTTTTTCGCAGTAGGTAACTGGGCACATGGAATGAAGTGCGCCTGTTTTGAGAAAGTGTCCACCACTACCAAAATCATGATTTTCCCTTGTGATACTGGGAGTTCTACTATAAAGTCCATTGAAACCACTGACCATGGCCGGTCAGCTGTTTCCAGTGGTTGTAACAGTCCTGGGGCTTTTCCTCCCCTTTTCTTAACCATTATGCACACTGGACAAGTGGCCAAATAATTCGAAATGTCTTTTTTCATGGATGGCCATCAAAATTGTTGATTCACCAGATGTAAGGTCTTTACGTAACCAAAATGCCCAGAAAGTTTACTACTGTGACAAAATTGTAATGCCTCCTTCCGGAGGCTTTCCGGCACATACAGTTTTCCTTCTCTGTACCAGAATCCTCCTTCTCCTTTAACAACCCCATCAGGTTTTTGGTCCCCCTCCTTTTCTGCTTTGACAATTAGTCTCTCACCTCCCCCACTTCTCCTCTATATTTTCTTTTTTAGCTTTAGACCTAGTAGTTACTGCTCCCACCAGATGATGTGGTGAGATAATAGAATCAATAATTTCCTCCCTTTGGCTATTGTGTTGGGGGAGTCGAGACAAAGCATTTGCTAAAAAGTTTCTGAAACCCAGAATATGCTTTAAAGTAAAATCAAATTTGGCAAAACATCCTGCCCATCGAATTTGCTTCTTATTTAGCTTTCTGCATCCCATGAGGGCTTCCAGATTCTTATGATCTGTCCAGATTTCAAAAGGGACCCTGGCTCCTTCTAACCAGGATCTCAAGGTCTTTAATGCAAACGTCACAGCAAATGCCTCTTTATCCCACATGGACCAATTCCGTTGTTCTTGAGAGAATTTTTTAGAAATGTAGGCACAGGGTTTTAGCCTCCCCTCATCATCTGGTTGCATCAGAATGGCTCCCACAGAGACGTTGGAAGCGTCACATTGAACCACAAAAGGTCTCAATTCATTTGGGTGACTGAGAATGGGTTCACTAGTGAATAGTCTTTTCAGTTTATTAAACGCCTCCTGACATTTGGCTGTTCACTCTAATTTTGCCCCTCGTCTCTGCTTCCGGGCCTTTCCTTTTTATTTTGAGGAGGTCCGTCAGGGGCAGCATAGTCTGCGCAAAGCCCTGAATAAAATTACGATAAAAATTTGCAAAACCCAGGAAAGATTGGAGCTGTCTACGTGTCCTCGGGGGTTCCCAATCTAGCACTGCTTGAATTTTGGCAGGGTCCATAGCTAACCCTTTCCTGGACTCTATATCTTAGGTAGTCCAATTCTGTCTTGTGGAACTTGCGCTTGGACAACTTAGTGTACAGTTTATGTTCATATAGGGTATTTAGTACCTCCCTCACTAGCTTTACATGAGATTGTAAATCCTTGGAATAAATAATTATATCATTCAGGTACACCACGACCCCTTTATACAAGTATTTACGTAGTACTTCATTTATGAAATTCATAAAAGCTCCTGGAGCCCCTTGTAATCCAAATGGCATGACTAGGTATTCAAACCGTTCCATGGGAGTATTGAAGGTGGTTTCCCATTCATCTCCCTCTTTTATGCGCACTCTGTAAGCATCCTGTAAATCTAGTTTGGTAAAGATTTTCCCTTCAGACACCGTACTCAAAAGTTCTTTGATTAGAGGTATGGGATAGGCATTTGAGGTAGAAATCCCATTAATCCCTCAAAAATCTGTGCAAAGTCTAAACCCATCATTCTTCTTCTTTCTGAACAGTACTGGGGCTGCATGGTGGGTGGTGGCCAGTCGGATGAATCCTATTTTTAGATTCTTGTCTAAAAATTTCCATAATTCAGCCTTTTCTGCCCATCCTATGGAGTAAAGTTTAGCTTTAGGTAGTTCTTGCCCTGGAATCAGTTCTGTGGCACAATCAGTGTCCCGATGGGGAGGAAGTTTATTTGCTTCCTCTTCACTAAACACCCTTTTTAAGTCTTTGTACTCTTTGTGATGGAGCGTACTTCTTCTACCGTTAAACACAGTCTCTCATTTCTAGGGGGTGGATCAGGACCCCAAGTTTTATCCCATTGGTGGTGTTCACATTTTTTATCAGTAATGTCTATGGTCTGATCTCCCCATTTAATGTCTGGTTCGTGTTTCGCCAACCATCCCACTCCTAATACCACGTCAAAGGAGGCGGATGGAGCTATCACAAAGAGTTCTGTGCCCCAGTGGATTTCTATGCCCACCGGCGCTGCTTGAGTTTGGTCAACGCATGGTTCCCCTTTCATTACTGTCCCGTCTATTTGCTTGAATTGTATGGGTTGTGGTAAGGGGATCCCCAGTGCTTCCACTAACTTGGGCATAATTATTTCTCTTGTGCACCCCAAATCAATTAGGGCCCGGACATGGACAAACCTCTTTAGTCTCGAGTTTAACAAAGTCAATGGGACAAAAAACAAAGATCCAGTTATTCTCACCCTTAATGGTGCCGTTAATTCCACGATCTGCTGCTCGTCACCTGTCAGTGCAGGTCGTTCCCATTTCCTGCTGGCTCGTCTTCCCAGGACATCTCACTTAACTCATCTATGATGATGGTTTCTTCATCCATGGAAGTGGCGGCCACAGTGCTCCCTTTTGCTGACTCTTTAGGACGACTGGCAATCTTCTTTGATGTTGGTGCGCTGGGCTTCAGAGTAAGGGGGGCCTCAAGGTCACTCCAGGCAGTTAGTGGCCAGATGGTTCAGGTCCCCACATCGGAAGCAACATCGCGGGATGGCCAGTTTATTGGCTCTCCCTGTGGGGTTAACTTTTTTCCCATCTAGTTTTGCTCCCGACCGAGACTCATGTCCCCCCTTGCTCCCTTGCTGCTGTTGGCGTTGTAGGGCCACTCTTTTCATGTTGGTCTCTACTCCACCTTCTAGCTGCACCCACCCCACCAGCATGGCAGGACGGGCTTGTTGTAGAGCTTGATCCAACATGCTCGCATTCAGGCCCCTCTGGAACTGCTCTATTTTCATCAATTCATTCCACCCCTGGACTTTGGCCGTATTTGCCCGAAATTTGGCTGCATACTCACGTGCCGATTTCGACCCCTGTTGCATATCTCGTAGTGCTGTCGGCGCTCGAGTTTCTTGGAGCGGGTCCTTGTACTGCATGAGTAGGGCTTGGAGGAAGACAGCCACCGTGTCCAACTTGGGGCTTCGGGTCTCATACAGGCTCACATACCATCGTTTGGCGGCCCCCTTCAGCTTCGATCCCAAGTAGTCTACTCGGCTGAATTCATCTGGGAAGGTGTTCCCCCAATAGTGCATATAGCTATTGGCTTGGATTGAGAAGTATTCCACCTCCTTGGGGTTGCCATCGAATGTAGCATCCATTTCTCTCCCCTGGCCATAATCTCGTGGGGCAAGGGGTGGCAGCAGCTGCACTGCTATGGGTTGTCTCACCAGCGGGGTATTGGGGCTCCCCTTGGATCCGCAGCCCACAGCACCCTATCAAGGTGCCTTCTCATCTCTTGCATTATAAAGGTGGCGTTGGCCTGTATTTCGTCTCTCAAGCCCCTTGCCATGTCGGCCATCTCATTTCTCACCATTTGGAGTATTCCTCGGTCATCGTGTTCTGGCTCTTCTTCTTCCCCTTTGGGGCATGGTTGCTCAGGAACCTCACCTTCCTCCTCCTCCCCAGGTCGGGATTCTTCTCGCTCCCTGCCACCACAGGCTTGCGAGCTTTCTTGCCCGCTCTCCCCGATCATCACTCTCACCCTATAGGAATGCCGCGTCAGGATGGCCTCCCTCTGAGCTGGTGCCTCCTCTATTAGGGTGGTGGTAGTTCACGGTTCCCAACTTCGGAGTGTGATGAGGAGTTGTTGAATATGCCAAGGAGACCCTCGCCCCATAACCCTACGGGCATCTGGTATGTGCCATGGAGGGGTCCGCACCCCGGCTTCTTCCTCTCTGCTTTCACCTCTCCGGGGAAGTAGGGCATTCACTGTTATCTAGAGTTCTTTCCACCATGCGGTAAGAAAGTTGCCAGTTCAGTTAAATTCCTAGTAGGATCACTTCCAAAATGTCAAGCATCGGTATTTCAAATAACCAAGCAATTGTTTGATACAAAGACTCATTTTATTGATAATCCGGTACTTGCGATACCTTGGAAGTGATACAAAATTTCACACGGTATAGATTCTTAAAAGCTACTTCAAAGGCAATAGCAAAGATGGCTTCAAACCATAACATGCAGATGTAAATTGCTACAAAAGTTCAAAGGGTACTATCAACTACCATTGTTTTACTACAACTTCTCCCGGTTCCCAGACATTCCTGTCTTTCTGATAAGATGTATGGATGAGAACGGTTCAGGGGAGGCGCCTTGCTTCTAGCATCAAGGTTACTTACATATTCTAAATCTTCTATTAAGAGGTGAGAAAGGAATGAGAGGAAAGGAGGGGGGGCGGAGAAGAAGCAAGCTTTGAAATGCAACTATGAGAAAGAAGAATTTTGAGGCAGAGAGGAAATGGCTTCCAATACATACATTGATTCAATACACAGAAATAGCATGCTTGACACGTAGGATAAATGTCAGATGTTTGAGAGCTGCAAGGCATGAACATCAGGTGTTTTGAGATCTGCAAGGAAGGAAGGAAGGTGGGGGAGGGAGGCGGAGAGAGAGAGGTGGAAAAAAGCAACTTTAAATGCATTCTCAAAGCCTCTGGCCGCCTTGGCTTGGAGAAGTGATTTAAAGAGACAAATGCCTTCTCCAAGCTGGCTTCGAGAGCCACACAATATGTGTGAAGGAGCCACGTGTGGCTCCTGAGCCACAGTTTGACCACTCCTGGTATAGATGTTCCTGATGAATAGTCTTGTGTATCTGAAACCACAGGGGACATGTTGTCATTGCTACATTTTGGGCAGTGAGTTCTACAAGTTAATCAGTTACCAGTATATTACCTGAGCGGAATCTGTGTGATTGCTCAAACTGTAATAAGAGAATTACACTCGCATTTTCTGACCAAAGAGAGGAGGAATGTGACTAGATTACAGGGTTTCTAGCTACACTTGTTTGCTAAGCACAATTAGCTGAAGTGAGGGAAATGACTCTCTTTCACATCCATGCAGTATTCCCTTATGTATTGATTTATGTTTGTTATCCATGCAGAAAACATAGGTCAATGTTACTCTAGAGACAGGTGCTGACCTATGATGTACCCTTGCCCTTAGTCATAATGATCTGGCATAAGTGATATGACTTTTGAAGGTGCTGCAAATGCAGCACATCCTACAGAGTTTAACATTCACAGCACTTTTGGAATTCAGGCCATTTATTCAGACAAGTAAACTATGATTTAGGAATTGGTCGTAATGTACCTTTGTTTAAAAGAGGTGGGGGGAGGAGGAGGAAATGGATGCTGTACTGCTGAGTTCAGAACTATGAGACTGCTTGTATAAGAATAGCTTTGCTGGATCAGACTGAAGTGTATTTCATTGTGCGTGCTCCCATTTCTCTCTCCAGCAATCACAAACCAGATTCTTGGTGAGGAACTCATGAGAGAAATTCATAAGCCAGGTATGAGAGGAATTTAATAAAACAGCATTTGTGTAGCACATTTCAAGAGTTCAGCTATCTTTATATTTATCACAATACTTCTAACAACAATTGTGAAAAAAGTTAGGCTGGTCCAGTTAAGGGGCTGCTGGAGAACAGTGGCTTGCTTAGGATGTGGTCACATGTCATATTAAAAGCAGGCATGCAGTGCTCCAATTTGAACCTCTGAATATTGATTTGACACAGGGCCGATCAGACATATCCCGATATTGTCCTGTTGTTGAATGATCAGACATATTGAATGCTATCACGCTCTTTTCTTGGAGCATGCACACAACGATCAAGCAGATTCAAAGTCGTCTCACTCTCATTCAGTTGCTGAGCAATCTTATGGTGATTCCTGTGGTGTTTTCATTAAACATGCATCCAAATGTTGGGAAGTGGGGAATCAAACATTGCTTCAAAGGGGAGGGGAGAGTCCCAGGAATTAACGTTGCTGATTCAAACTAGGGGAATGCCAGGAACTACTTTTCTGAAAATGGGCAGTGACAATGATATCTGGAAATCCTCCACATTAAAAAAAATATTTCCCCACCTCTGTTCTTCCACTCACATGGATTCTGTGTTGATTGGAGAAGCAGAAGCCTCACCTCAGATTCCCGATGATATGGTTGTGCCCATGTCCCATGGGGTTTCTTAAAAAAAAAAAATGGTGGGAGGGGCAGAAGGCGGATGCCAAACATCCCAAGGGGCAGTAATCTTCATGAGCTGTCCAAACAGGAATAATCTGAATGTGTGCCGCTTCTGCAGAAAAGGACCAGACTTTCTCCGGTGTCTAATAATGTTGACATCAAACCGGGGCAAGTCAGAATGCTGATGAGTTGCATTTGAGGGACAAATGTGGTTGTCTGGACGTGCTAATAAAATCCGAATGGTAACCATGGGTAAGACGGAGCTAAAGGTGCGTTTGAACGCACCCCTAGTGAGTTTGTGGCTGAATTTCACTCATACATTGTACCTTCAGTCACTATTTCCACTCATTCTGCAAGCTTCTGTTACCTTTTTATTCCTCTCTTCCTCCAGGGAGCTCAGGGAAGTTTTCCCACATTGTATTCTCACAGCTGTCTTAGATGGGCGAGGCAGCTGACCCCCTTCCTGGAGCATCATGACTTAGCAACAGTGATCCATGCAATGGTCACCTCGAGACTGGATTACTGTAATGCCCTCTACATGGGGCTGCTTTTGTGCCGAACCCGGAGGCTGCAGCTGGTGCAGAATGCGGCGGCTAGGCTGCTATTAGGGCTTCCGAAGTGGAGCTGCGTGAACTGCACTGGCTGCCAGTTGTATACCGGGTTCGTTACAAAGTGCTGGTTATTACCTTTAAAGCCCTATATGGTCGAGGGCCTGCCTACCTGAGGGACTGTCTCTCCCCATATGAGCTGCAGAGAGTACTGAGATCAGGGGGAAAGAACTGGTTGACTATCCCTGGGCCAAAGGAGGCCAAATTGAAGAGCACATGAGAATGGGCCTTTTCGATCGTAACTCCACACTGGTGGAATCAACTTCCGGATGATGTGTGGGCCCTGCGGAGTCTTGATCAATTCCATAGGGCCTGCAAGACTACTCTTTTTAAAATGGCCTTTGCGTAAATATAGATCTAAGACAGAGCTGCTGTAGACATATCCAGCCACCAAACTTATTGAAGGAAACAACTGAGATACAGCACCACAAATGTTAATTTTTAAATTGTGATTGATGGTTTTAAATGTGATGGTTTTATGTAATGAATTATTTACCTAATTGTACTGATGTTTTATTGTAAACTGAAATTGTTAACCGCCCTGAGCCTGCTTTGGCGGAGAGGGCGGGATATAAATAAAATGTATTATTATTATTATAGAATAGGGTAGGCTGAGAGGCATTCAGGGCTGGCCCTAGACTGTCTGGCACTCTAGGCAAGGCTAGCTTCAGGTGCTCCCCCCTGCACTGATAATGTCGTTGAGTCACATGGGGAGGTGCCCAATTTGGTGCCCCAAGAAGGCTGGCAGTCTAGGCAATCACCTAGTTTGTCTAGTGGCAGGGCTGTCCCTGGAGACAGTGGCTGGCCCAAGATCACTCAGTGAGTTTCATGATTGTGCAGAGAGTTTCCTAATTGGCATTTGGGCCTATGGTTATAATCCAGCACTCTAACTGCTATATCACAGTATAGTCCAGACACCAAGATGATCATAAGGGCTAGCTGGGACACAAGGCCAATTTACAGCATTGTAAAATTGACATAATATTGCTTGAAAGTGGGGATGAAAGCCAACTTCTAATGCTTGTTCCTAAGCAACTAGTAATTGGAAGTGCACCATGTCTCTGATGGAGGTTCCATTTTGTCATGGCTAAGTAGTCATTGATAAACTTGTTTCCTCATGAATTTACCTAACCCTTTAAAATAGTTATTGAGGTCAGGGGCTTTCACAACATGCTGTGGCAATGGAATGTGTGAATAATGTGTAGTATGATCCCCCCCCCCCCAATTCCTTTACAGTAAGGCTTCACCATTCATGGGGGATCAACTTCTGAGATAACTGAAAACAGCGAAATCCACTGATACTGGGAGGCAATAGCAAAACAACAACATTTAACAATGTAATGATATGAGGATGGTGCTGGGGAAGCAAAAACAGGCTGGAGACTGTATCACGAATGGACTGTAGATAAGTGAAATTGAGACTCATGGGTCCACATATGGCAAAGGTCTATATACTGCATCTCAGATAAATCAGATGACCCAGATTTCTTGTCCTACCATTTAATGACTCTTTAACAATGACATAAAAATATTTTTTTTAAAAAAGAGCTAATAATGGTATCAAAATATACATTTATGTGATTGGAACAGTGATACTGTAGTGTGTTTTGTGCCTGATTTTGTGAATTGTTTCCGTCTCATGAGCAGCCTTCATATCACCACACAAGTTTTTTTTTTTTAATGGCAGCTAGGAGCTAGCTATGGTGTGAAGCGTGTATTAGGACAATCTCAATGGTAGTCTCACTGACTTTGCCATATGAAGCAGCTGCATGGAAACTGTTTAAAGTGTCTCCCTGCTGGTGGTTGTAATATAAATTGGTGTTTGAGGACCACCCAAATTTGCTTTTGCTGGCACTCTGTGTTCTGACAGTACAGGGGTATCTCTGAGGCTTCACTTTATTGTATGGGGAGCACTGGCTGTATGGAACTGTGAGGGGCTGAGCCACAAGGAACTGGGGCAAAAGAAGCTGGCAGAACACAGTAGCGTGACACCAGCAGAAACACCAAGGGCAGGATGTGGAAATTAGGTTATGGACAAATGCTGAGTTAGGGAGAATATGAAAACAATATGGGAGATAGATGGTAGAGTCATGAAGAAAGCTAAGCTGAGTAGAGCTCCTTCATTGTTGCATGTGGAATTGTCAACGAGAGTGCTGTATATTCACCTTGTCCATGATGTAGTGTCCTTGGGGACATGTCCTGCTCATGTGACTCCCTTTTGAAAGGGGTGACAGACGGTCCAGGCTCTGTTCCCGGCATCTCCAGTTAAAAGGATCAGGATGTAGCTAAGATGAAAGATCCTGGAGAGCTACCGCCAGTCACAGTGAACAATATTGACCTTGACAGATCAGTGATCTGATTCTGACACAGCTTCACATGTTCACTTTGATTTGTTAATATTTGTGGGGGCTTTCTCTTTCCTGTTGGGGCTCTTCTGGACTTCTGAAGGTGAACAAGCAAAGAAACAGTTTGATGTATAATAATCATTTTGTGATTGACTTACACAAGGAAAGCTAGGGTGGATGCTTGTTCCCTGGATTATAACATTCTAGGTGCAAAGATATTGGCATGAGGGAACATTTTTTTTGGGGGGGGGAGAGGAAAGTTACTTGTATGCAGGGCTTTTTTATAGCAGGAACTCCTTTGCATATTAGGCAATACCTCCCTCATGTAGCCAGTCTTCCAATAGCTTACAAGGCTCTTAGTTCAAGACCTACTGTAAGCTCCAGGAGGATTGGCTACATCAGGGGTGGCTTAATATGCAAAGGAGTTCCTGCTACAAAAAAGCCCGCCTGATATGAATTCTGACGTGATGCATTGTCGCAAGCATTATTCCAGGAAACTGTATTCCATCCTGAATTGTTGAACAGGTATGAGGACCTCTTGGGTTACTTAATGGCAGTAATTAAATTGTTATAAAGGAATGAGGCACAGCTGGAGTTTTCATTTTCTTGAATTCTGTAGTATTTTATCCATAATGTAATTTTTAAAAACATTCTAGCCAACTCTGTGCCTGGGTAACATGGGATAGAGATCTTCATTAATCTGTTAATTAAATACTACCATTGTATATGGTATATTCTTGAACCAGGTTTTGCTCTTTGTTTCACAAAGCTTGCTGGTAGTCCAAGATGATACAGACAGATGTAAAGCAATAAACTTGGGATCAATAATGAATCAATAAAGAAGAACTCCTTTAGGATTGGGGCGGGGTCGGGGGGGGGACAGCCAGAGAAGAAATGCTGAAAATTTTGGCCAGAAAAATTCTTTCAAGGCCTGTCTTTATGGAAATAGCATGCAGGTTATAATACAACATGAAGGAAATGTTTGTTCAAGTTACCATGAAACCTCATCAAGAATCTTACAAGACATGAAACAAGACTTTTGGGTAGAAAATGATTATTGCCTAGAGCGAATGCATTGTGTGACAACTAAGAAGAGTCTAGATTTCTAGAATCTAATCAAATGTTCTTAACTATAGAATGCTTTTGCAGAAGTTTTGTGGACTTTATTTATAGGGATAAGGAAGATGGGCTAATTGGAATTTGAATGGGATGAGTACAATGTATAAGACTGGGAACTGTGTATTCCTTGGTTCAGTTCTTGCCACATTCTGGAAGTCATGGTAGTCTTAGGAAGCATTATTCTCTTAGCCTCAGCAACACCTGAATTTTGACGATCATATAAAATATTTTGAATAGTTCCACTTACCTGTTCAAAAACATTTCCCATGCTGGAATCACATCACTTTATTATAGCTTATCTGCTCTTTCCTTGCCAGATCCAGACTAGCTTGCATCGGGTTGTTTGTGGTTTTCCGACCAAACATTGATCAGATTCATTTAGTGTCTCCAGGTCCCTCCTGGCAACTGGCGGTGGATGGGGGAGGACTTGCCAGGAGAAAGAGAAAAACCGAGCCCATGTTGCTGGTGTCTCACAGAAAGTCATGTCATCAGGCCAGTTGACTTCTGGGTAATGCTCTGGTATTTGTATTCCAGCCTCTTTAATCTTGGTTCTACATTGATTTGCCAGGGTGGAGGATTTCATGTTTTATCAAAATTACAGCTGATCTCCAGACATCAGCTTCCCACTGGCAGAAATGGCAGCTTTGGAGGGCAGACTCTAATGTATCACATCCTCACTAAGCTTCTGCCCCTCCTAGTCCACCCTTCCTAGTTGCCACTTTAAAAACCTTCAGAAATTTCCCAAGCTGGAACTGGCAAGTGTAGTTCTACAACAGCTTCCTACAGGAGAAGCTGCTCAAAGACTACCCTACCTATGAGGCAAGGTGATCTGTTGGGTTATGAAAGGGGTAGCACATCAGGTCAGTTGTCTGAACCTCATCTCCCATTACGTGTTCCACATGTGTATGGTTTCTGTTAACTTATTTAGTAGTGGAGAAGACTTCCCAGATGGCACTGTGCGTGTACTTATACATTGTATGTGAACTTCTGGCAGAACACATAGCTTAGGCTAGCCTCTAGGCTGATCTTGTCAGATCTTGGAAACTCAGCAGGGTCGGCCTTGGCTAGTTCTTGGAAGGGCAACCTCCAGGGAGTATCAGGGTTGTGACGCAGCGGCAGGCAATGACAAACCACTTTTGAAAGCTCTCTTGCCTTAAAAACAAATTTGGCTTGCCACCTAGTGGTACATAACATTAAAAGAGCTTGCACTTCTGGTTGTCAGACAATCTTAGGATAATCCTAGAAAGCTTTGCTGACAGTATTTGTAGAGTATTAATTAATATAATCAATATATTAAAATTAATACCCTGCTCTTTGCTATGTGGAAGCATGGTGGTTTATGAGTAATCAATAAGTTAAGAATCATAAGTCAGCAACCAAAACATAGACAAATCAGTTTTTGGGCAAGAAAAGCCTGTTGTAACAGAATCAGATTTGTGCTTTGAGAACATCGATCTTGTCCCCCTGAAAGTGTTAATTACAAAGGATGGAGCCCAGTGTGGAATGTTGATAATGAGTGGTTGTTGAAAGGTTTATACCCCCTGTCCCTTCCTTGCACAACCCTGAAACAAATTGAGGCTGCAAGAACCTGCAATTTGCATTTCATTGACAGATTTGTTCATAAAACTTGAGATATTAATCTCTGGTATGTTTGAGGCATCAGTTCAGTCTTGAAATGTTCATCTTTGGTCTGTTTGAGGACTCTATTTTCAGATCATGCCAGAGTGTTCCTACTGAGGAAATCTCTGGCTGGGCTTTCCAAAGTTTTGTTGTAACTATGAAAAAGGT
Organism: Heteronotia binoei; assembly: GCF_032191835.1. Lineage (NCBI taxonomy): Eukaryota > Metazoa > Chordata > Lepidosauria > Squamata > Gekkonidae > Heteronotia > Heteronotia binoei. The sequence goes on from NC_083226.1 coordinate 34,544,527, forward strand.
CCCTTCTCTAATGGGCATCCGCTGCTCCTAAGAAAGGGGATATAGGTAAGAGTAAGTCTGCATTTGCCACCCTGAGCCTGCTCTGGTGGGGAGGGAGGGATATAAATCAAATAAATAAATAAATTAGAAGGGCTAATTCTTCACAGAAATAGGGAGCCTTAAGTGACAAGCTGTCCTAAGCAATCTGATTGGTTAGTGTACCTACATTCCCAGAATTTGGTGACATTTGGCAAGTTCTAAATAAGTATCTAGGACAAGTTGCTTTACTGGAGCAACTTAAAAGTGTAGGTGCGGGTTTTACTGAGAGGAGACTTTAGAGCTGAATGCTGAAGAGAATTCATTTGGAATTCAGCCTTGACTGAGAGCAGTTTTACACAGACAGGAGAACTGGGGAAAGTTGGAAAGGACAAGTGGGTAGTTAGATGGAAACTCCCATTTCGGCCAAAGAAAGAGAGATCTTTTAATGAGAGGAGAATTTCCCTACCTTGTCAAATTGAGTTATCTCTGAAGAGTGCAAAGAACCCTGGTCTGGTACAGTTAGAAACTGCCTTTAGAAATGTTAGGAGTCAGTTAAAAACTCAAGACAAGTACTGGTGTTTCAAGAGAAGGGGTTTGGGTAATGGAAACAGTGTACCAGCCTTCTGGAAACCAAAAGACTCAGAGAATACTCAAAGAAAGTGTTTGGGAAAACACTGAAACAAAAGCCTCTCAGCATAAAGATTTTAAGTAACTGTGAATAGCTTAAGAAACTCTTATTAGCCTGAAACATAAGGATTAAAGACTGTATATTTTATTTATTTCTTTACTTTCCATTTATATCCTGCCCATTCTGAACGGACTCAGGGCGGCTAATAATCATATAAAAACCAACATCTCAATTTCAAATATAAAACAATAAGACAGTCAATTATAATTGACTCCGCGGGTGAGCGTATTTTAGCTCACCCGCGGAGCCTGATGGACCCGGAACGGTTCCTAATGGCCCTACGGGACACCTGGCCCACTGGCGATTCCCTGGATGATCTGGTAGAGTCCTGGAACGATGGGCTCTCCAGGGCCATCGAGGAGATCGCACCCAGGCGCCCTCTGCGCCCCCGCTCGAAGCCGTCGCCCTGGTTTAACCGGGAGCTGCGGCAACAAAAGCGGGGACTCAGACGACTGGAGAGGCAATGGCGGCGTACTCGAGATGAAGTGACCCAAACATCTTATAGAGAGAGTTTAAAGGCCTATGAGATGGCAATCAAATCCGCAAAGAAAGCATTCTTTGCGGCTAAGATTGAGTCTGCAACTTCGCGCCCGGCACAACTGTTCGACATAATTAGAGGACTTACAACGCTGCCACAAGGCAGACCAAATTCTATTGAATTGGAAATAGGCTGTGAGACTTTTGCGAAATTTTTTGCGGATAAAATCGCGTCACTCCGCCCCGACCCCCCTGCCAGTTTTGAGACAGTTAGCGAAACCGAGGCCCCGAGCCTGTCTTTGGATTATATTCTGGATGGCTTTAGCCTCCTCAGCCTGGAGGAAGTTGACAGGATTCTCTTATCGGCTCGCCCAACAACTTGTAAATTGGACCCATGCCCTTCCTGGCTTATTAAATCCTGCCAGAGGGATCTCAGATATCCTGTATGGGATATCATAAATAGATCCCTGACGGAAGGGCATTTTCCAACGCTGCTCAAAGAGGCTGTGGTCCGTCCGCTCCTAAAAAAACCATCTTTGGATCCGGCCCAATTGGCACACTATCGGCCGGTCTCAAATTTGCCCTTTTTGGGCAAACTTATTGAGATGGCAGTGGCGATGCAGTTACAGACTTTCCTGGAGGACGCTTCCGTCCTTGACCCATTTCAGTCCGGCTTTCGCCCGGGACATGGGATGGAGACGGTGTTGGTTGCCCTAGTGGATGACCTTCAACGGCATCTGGATCGGGGTGGCTCGGCGGTGCTGATGCTGTTAGACCTGTCGGCTGCGTTTGACACGGTCGACCATCGGCTACTGATGTGCCGCCTCGCCGACGTGGGGATTCAGGGGTTGGCCTTACAGTGGCTTTCCTCTTTCCTGGAAGGTCGGGGACAAAGGGTCGCAATTGGGGGGGAGCTATCCCGGAGGTGCACACTCGATTGTGGTGTGCCCCAAGGGGCGGTTCTCTCCCCGATGTTATTTAACATCTACATGCGGCCTCTTGCCCAGATTGCCCGAAGGTACGGGCTAGGGTGTCACCAGTACGCTGATGACACCCAGCTCTATCTACTGATGGATGGCCAGTCGGTCTGCGCCCCGGAAAATCTTGATCGGGCACTACAGGCCGTGGCTGAGTGGCTCAGACTGAGTGGGCTGAGGTTAAATCCTGCGAAGACAGAGGTGCTTTGCTTGGGTCGCCGCGGGCCAGGAGGGGGAATCCCCCTACCAGTTTTTGACGGTGCGCCGCTGACAGCGGCGGACAGGGTCAGAAGCTTGGGGGTGCTATTGGAGCCTTCCCTAAAGATGGAGGCTCAAATAGCAGCCGCTGCCAAGTCCGCATTTTTTCATCTTAAGCGGGCAAGGCAGTTGGCCCCCTTCCTGGAGCGCGACGACCTAGCAACAGTGATCCATGCTATGGTCACCTCGAGGTTGGACTACTGCAATGCCCTCTACATGGGGCTGTCCCTGTCCCGAACTTGGAAATTGCAGCTGGTGCAGAATGCCGCAGCCCGGCTGTTATTGGGTCTCCCAAAGTGGGGACACATTCGGCCGGGTCTTCGGACCCTGCACTGGCTTCCAGTGATATACCAAGTCCGGTACAAGGTGCTGGTTATTATCTTTAAAGCCCTATATGGCCTGGGACCTGCCTACCTGAAGGACCGTCTCTCCCCACATGTTCCCCAGAGAGTACTGAGGTCGGGAACACAAAATCTCCTCACTATCCTTGGGCCAAAAGAAGCCCGCTTGAAATCCACCAGAGAAAGGGCTTTCTCCGTTATGGCCCCTACATGGTGGAATCAGCTGCTGGAGGAGGTGAGGGTCCTGCGGGACCTTGTTCAGTTCCGCAGGGCCTGTAAGACGACCCTCTTCCAGCTAGCCTACACCTAGCTAAGATGAGAACTCAATGTAACTTGCCAGACTTCTGATTTATATGTTTTGTATGTATTTGGAACGTTTACTGGTTTTTAAGGTTTTAACTGTTTTAAACGTTTAATGGTTTATATATTTAAATATTGTTTAATTTTTATGTTGATCAATTGCTGGAAGCCGCCCTGAGCCACTTGTGGGAAGGGCGGGATACAAGTCATAGATAAAATAAATAAATAAATAAATAAATAAATGAAAATAATTTAAATCAATTTAAAACAAAGTATTGGTGCTATACAGAGTATACAGTTTATCTGTTGGTGGTCCTTCTGGTGGAGTTGCCCAGTAGCATAAAAGCGGCAGCCTTCTCCCGTAGTCGTTATAGGCCTGTTTAAAAAGTTCTGTTTTACAAGCTCTACGGAATTGGGAGAGATTTGTGCATGTGTTGATTTGACCTTACCCCTCTATGTTGAATAAAATGTTTGTTAATTTGGAATGTAAAAACGTCTCGAGTGCCATTTAACTCCTATAACTTAAAGCGGGGGCTCCCATTCCTTCCCTCAGGTTCCTGTCTCAGCCAGCAGCCAAAATATTATTCCGTGACAGGGTGGGACAAGAGACAGAATCCTTCAGGAAAGAAGAAGACAGATAACTAGGGCTTGTGTTTCTCTGCATACAAGCTAAAAATTTGAAGTCAGCAAGACAGCATGTACACTTTTTTTGTATTTATGCACAGAAATTCAGTAGCATTGAGAAACCATTGTGGATAAATATGGGAGTTCAGACTGGCTCCGATTTGAATATAATTAGTGCTGGGAGCTCAAGGACTTTGGACCAAAAGGGGGAAAAAATCCCACTCAATAGAAAATCTACCTTGACCTGAACTTTGCAGAGGGGCATTTGATGGGATTGTCACGTCTTGGGGAATGTGTCCTTTTCTATGCATCATTTATACTGAGTATGTATTATTCTGGGTTAATGTGAGACTAAGCCTTTGATCTCGCTTCATTGCACCAAAGCGAAAGAGATGTAAGAGGTGAATTGCTTCCTCTTTTATCCTGCCTCAGTCAATAACGTGTCAGCCTCCAGTTCCTCTCATTTGTAGGTTCTGGAATGGCTTTCAGCTCCTTTTCTGGTTATTTCGGTTCAGCTCTGTTTTCAAGCCTTCAAGAAATGTATTTGAAATGGAAAAAATTGAGGTGGGGGGGGGGGAGAGAGAATTCCATAATACAAACATGCACTCTCAGCATTTTGAAGTTATCTTATTTATAGATGCTGCAGTTACAGCTTTTTAAGGTCCCGACAATTATCATTTCTCTGGTACTTCAGCAGATGGTATAGCCCTATGAGTATTGTATGAGATCTTGGGGCGAGGGGATTTGCTGTAGCTCCAACATGAGACAAAGCCATCTCTGGTATTGTCTCTTGCAGAACTGCTGGGTATTGTTAGGCAAAACCACCAGGGAAATCAAAATGGTTATGTTTCGGGTGGGATGGGGGATAAAAATCTTCTTCTTCTTTTTTTGCTACATAGAAAACTAATCTGATTAATTCTGTGATGGAATACCAGAGAAGTAGGAGAGATTCATTCATTACACCCAGTGTTCTTGTAGATTTCGGTATGATCTAAACTCTAGTGGAATACTAACCCGTTGATTGCTATTCAGCTGCTTAAGCAGCTCAGCTACTGATTGTACTTAGTCATTCTTCCGAGACATTCTTCATTCTACTCCGCTCTTCCCCTTCTGAAACTCCTTCAGCTTTACACCTTCTGCGGGCTCATGGCCTTTGTGATCTCCCCAGTATACTTTCCAAAGCCAGACCAAGAGCATCTTTCTGAAACAGATCTTGCCAAAAGTTAAATATTTTTAAACTCCATTGTGTTGACTGGGGAAGTTTGGGACAAGCTTTGATGTCCTATATCTCTGCAAAGCCTGTCTTGTCTTTCTCTTCTTTTTGTTGATTTTATCCTCTGTTACTCCTCATTTCCAGTGTATTTTTTAAATTGTCCACCTTTCCCCCTGCTGTTGGGCTTCCTCTGTGTATATGACTCTGCCTCCTCCTGTTTGTGGTTTACTCCACCCCCTCTGGCAGTCATTTTGCAATTGTGTCCATTGCCCTGTGTCAGAATCCCAAAGGTACCTATGGGTTTAAAAGGGTTTAGTTTAGTTTATTAAATTTATACCTTGCCCTCCCCTCCGAGGCAGGCTCAGGGCGGCTTACAACATTGGTCGTAATAACAATAGTAACAAAATCTAATCTCACATTAGTAATAAAATCAGTCAGTTAATAAAACAATTTAAAACAGTTGGTGCTAATAGCATTTTGGTATTATCCAGTTACCCTGGTGTCAATATTTTCTGGATTCCTCCTGCTGTTATAGGTCTCAAGGGTCAGCTGGAAGAGTATGGAACTGAGTGAGCCGCAAGGCCCTAACCTCTTCTGGCAGCTGATTCCACCAGTAGGGGGCTGCTACTGAGAAGGCGCGATCCCTAGTAGTCATCAATCTTGCCTCTCTCGGCCCGGGGATCACTAACAGATGTTGAGTTCCTGATCTTAGTACCCTCTGGGGAACATGTAGGGACAGACGGTCCCTCAGGTAGGCAGGTCCTCGGCCATAAAGGGGTTTATTTATATAGGGTTGGGGGCCCCCGGAATAGACTTTTGGGAAAGAACCTACCGCTCCTTCCTAGGAATAGTATAGGTGGCATCACTGCTTTCCCTGCATTACGTAGGCAGGTTTTTGTGATACCAGCAGCCATTACACCAGTCTTTATCTTCCTGGCATGCATCCTGTCATACATACAGTTCCTGCTGTATGCATATGCAGGTCACTAAAGAAAAGAGCAAGGACTGGCATTCTTAAGCTTGGAAACAAATTAATGTGAGCAACAACTAACATAAAAAGAGCCTTGCTGGATCAGAGCAGTGGTCAGTTCAGCCCAGCATCCTGTTTTACACAGTGGTCAACCAGCTGCCTTGAAGGGTCAATGAATTACATAGAGGCCAAGGCCTTCCCCAAAATAACCTCCTATCACTGATATTCGGTGTACTTACATTCCCAGAATATGGTGGCATTTGACCAGTTTTAAATAAGTATCTAGGCCTCTGTTCACACAGTGTGTTGAGTCTGTGTTAAACTGATCTGGTTCTGTTCTGAATATCTTTGTTCTGGATATTATCTATCAGATTGCCATATGCAATTCGAATCACTCCGCAGTGAAACCCTCTTGTGCCGTCCACATGACAGCACCATGCAGTTATTTTATTGTTTCCTCCACCATTAGGTGCACAAGAGCTTTATGCACACGTGCACGTTATGTACATGTGCACATTATGCGCATATGTGCACATGCACACATGCGCATAGGTTGAAAAATGTGCATATTGCTAAGTAGTAAAAAAAATGGTGACCGTAAACCGAACGTCTGAGGCTCCTTTTGCTCTGGGACAGCCTTCAGACATCCGGAAGTTGGTTAATATTGCAGCAGAACTATCCAGACAGAGAAAACTATGAGGTGAAACAGGAGAACTCAAAAAATACCACAAAGGAGCAGGTAACAAAATAATCCAGTTTGGAGAAGGATTGGAGGGGGGCGACAACGATTGACTACCGAGAGGCAGATGTTGCTGTCTGATCAGCCATTTTTAATCTGGTAGGAAACAGCAGGGACAACTGATTAAACAGTGCATCTGAACAGGCCCTAGGACAAGTTGCTTTACTGAAGCAGCTTAAACGTGTAGATGCAGGTTTTACTGAGAGGGACAAACCCCAGAATCTTTTCTAAGATTCTCCAGTCTGCTGGTTTTACAGCCATTTACCAGACTTGTACAGGATTCATACTTTTACTTGTACCCTTTCTGTCTCTTTAGTAATTCTGTAGCTGTAGTAATTCCTGTTATTATTGGTTTAGTGAGAGAACCATTGATACAAATGGTTTCTTGCAGTTAGGGATGTGCCAGAATATCATGAGGAAAAAATCCTCATGAAAGGGGTGGTGGTGATTTTTTACTGCAGGTTTTCTAGTTGAAATTTGTTTCAAATTCTGCTGACACTTTTGCAGAGAGGAATAAGAGGAGTGGAAGAAAGAGAAATCAGGTGTCCTCTGGCAGATGCCAGAAGGGGTTAGTGCCAACCGCCATTTCTCTTTCTTGTTATGGAAAGAGGAAATAGCTGCATGGAGAATTGGTGGGGGGGGGGGGGGGGGAGAGACACATGAGGCAGTTGGCTCCCAAGTTAACTGTGAGATTGCTGTGAGCCAAGATTTTCTCCTTTTCTGTACTAAAGTCCATGGATGATAAAGCTAAAGTTCTACATCATAAATTCCCATTTGGACACTCGGTTTTGAGAACCTGTATCCTGCCTCCTTATCATTTTGAAGGGGAGCCACAATCGGTAATGAAATCTCCTTGCTTTTTCACACACTGGAATTAGCTTTGATTCTTTGCCTGAAACATATGTTGAGAAGGCAACATGTACAGAGCAAATGCTGACCCTATCAAAGTAATAAATACCACCACAGTCATTTTCCAAAGCTGTCCACAGCTTCAATTTTTTTCTTCCCAAATCTGAACCTTTTTGTAGAAACAGTACAAGAATGTTTTGGAGGGGTGGATTTCCCCAATGAACTCCCTGCATATGCAGTTAAAGAAATAAAATGACAAAAGGCTAAATTCCATTATGGCTATAAATTATAATTTCATTCCATTAGATTTTAGTCTGACTTCTTTATTGAGAAAAAGGAATATCCCTTCTTGGAAGTAGATCTGGGTTGTGTTGGGAAACCTGTTATAAATACAGCTATTTGCATTATAATCTTATTATAGCAGAGAATTTTAATATTTTTCTATTCATCCTAACGGAAGTGATCCCTGTCATCCAAAACCCTTACGGCACTGTGTTAGGCCAAGTCAAACAAGAGATCATACTGCAAAACTCTACTTGGGTGATACCACTTCAGAGTACATGTGGAAAAAGTTAACTGAGGAAGGAAAAAAATAACTGATTCTTCCAGTTTGGGTAGGGGGAGGGAAGAGATGCTGGCTTCACAAGAATACTGATTGAATGGTGCTTGTGACAATCCCCATCTGGCTATGTAGATAGAAGGAGAGAGAGAGATAGAGAGAGAAGAGGTTGAATTTATATCCCACCCTTCACTACCTGAAGGAGTCCCAGAAAAGCTTACAATCTCCTTTCCCTTCTCCTTCCCACAACAGACACCCTGTGAGGTAGGTGGAGCTGAGAGAGCTCTCCCATAACTGCTCTGGAGAGGAACAGCTCTGTGAGAACTTGACTGACTCAAGGTCACATCAGCAGGTGCATGTGGAGGAGTGGGGAATCAAACCCAGTTCTCCCAGATAAGAGTCCACACACTTAACCACCACACCCAACTGGCTCTGACTGGTTAATAAAAGAGGGGTAGGCAGGGCTTTTTTTCAGTGTACAGGAAAAGGCCCTTTGCATATTAGGCCACACCCCTCTTATATAGCCAATTCTCCAAGAGCTTACAGGGCTCTTATTACAAGGCCTACTGTAAGCTCTTGGAGGATTGGCTACATCAGGGGTGTGTGGCCTAATATGTAAAGGAGTTCCTGCTACAAAAAAGCCCCAGGAGTTGGTATAATGGTTAACTGTGTAAACATGCCAATAAAGGCTCAAAGATGTTTTTAAGAAGTGAAAATTATGGCAGGTGTTGGTGAAAATCTGTACTGAAGGCAGAGCCAGATATGTACAGGAAGAAGCAATTGCTCGACTTTTTTGCCATCAAGTCACAGATGCGGCTGCCCCTGTGCCGAACCCGGAAGTTGCAGCTAGTGCAGAACGCCGCCGCTCGGCTGTTGTTAGGGCTCCCTAGACTGGAGCACATTCAGCCAGGCCTCCGGGGACTGCACTGGCTGCTAATAATATACCGAGTCCGGTACAAGGTGCTGGTTATTACCTTTATAGCCCTATATAGCCTAGGACCTGCCTACCTTAGGGACCGTCTCTTCCCATATGCCCCCCAGAGAGTGCTGCGATCCGGCTCTAGAAATCTGCTTGTAATCCCCGGGCCAAAGGAGGCTCGGTTGAAGTCAACTAGGGACAGGGCGTTCTCGATCACAGCCCCGTGCTGGTGGAACCAGTTACCGGAAGAGGTCAGGGCCCTGTGGGACATGGGACAGTTCCGCAGGGCCTGTAAGACAGTCCTCTTCCGGTTGGCTTATAACTGACCGGCATTGAAACATTGAAATATTGGAATATTCTGACGGAAGACTATAAGATAGCACACTGAGACTGATTGATGTATTGATATATTGTTTTAATTATGTAAATAATTATTGTATTTTAATTATTGAGTTTTATTGTTAGAATTTTTATGTTGTGAGCCGCCCTGATCCCGCTTTGGTGGGATAGGGCGGGATAGAAATGAAATGATTTATGGCAAACCCATAGAGTTTTCAAGGCCAGAGACATTCAAGGGTGGTTTGTCATTGTCTGCCTCTACATCATGACCAGGGTCAGTGCTAGGGTTTCTGCCGTCCCAGGCAAGAACTCCTCTGCCCCCACCCCTGCCGTCCTGCCCTGCCACCTGCGTGGCATGCCCCCCCAATGCAAAGCCATAGCTTTGGTACTCACCCTGAGTGGGGGTGGGGGCTGGAGGCTGCAACAGTGAATGCAGCAGTGGTGGGCCTGAGCCGAGGGCGCCCCTGCCCTCAGTTGGCTTGCTGGGAGGGGGAGAGCACCTGCTGCCACCCCTGTTGGTAAGGGCCAGGTGGCTGTTGTCTTGCCACTGCCAGCCAGCCAGCCTCCCTCCCTCAGCGGTGGCGGTGAAAAGTTTCTCTGGCCTGAAGAGGAGGAGTGGTGGTGGGGAGGGACTGAGAGTGGAGAGGCCGGGTACGTGCGCTGCTTCCTTCCCACCATGCCACCTCTTGCCGCCAGCCTGCATTTATGTGCATGTAGGGAGGCTGCATATGAACATATGAAGCTGCCTTATACTGAATCAGACCCTCTGTCCATCAAAGTCAGTATTGTTTACTCAGACAGACAGCGGCTCTCCAGGGTCTCGAGCTGAGGTTTTTCACACCTATTTGCCTGGACCCTTTTTAGTTGGAGATGCCATATATTGAACCTGGGACCTTCTGCTTACCAAGCAGATGCTCTATCACTGAGCCCGTTACCCCAGTAACGGGGTGCCTGTTACCCCAGTAGGCCAGGTAGCACCCTAGGTAGCTGCCTACCCAGCCTGCTGGAATGCACTGAGCCTGATCACGACCCTGGTATTCCAAATACTAGCCAGGGCCAACCCTGTTTAGCATCTGAGATCTGACAAGATCAGGCTAGTCTGGGCTATCCAGATCAGGGCTTGCTCACCCTACCTCAGCAAAATATTTGCCTACCTGTGCAGCAACAGATGCCCGTATGCTGGCAAGATGCTGGGGAGAAGCGTATGAAATTCTAGCAGAATTCTACCAGGTTTGTAAGCAGGGCACACTCTCCATTTTGCAGTTACTTCATGTATTTTGTTCAAGACAAATAACAAGGGTGAAGCATGGCTCTAGTTACATATTGTAAGACCTTCTTATGCAACCCCAGAATTTTGCTCGATGAATAGCACTTCAATGTTACAAATCTGAGAGATCAGTGTACTGGAAAAGGCCCTGCATTTTTTTCGTCAGTCATAGTGACAATTAAAATGACACCAAGGCTAGGCTCCTCTATCACAGTGTCCTTTAACACTGTCAGCACCTGTTTTACCAAAATTATCCTGTCTAATGCATGAATAGGCTAATTCATTTTTCACGTTGACCTAGGTTCCAAGATCTGCCTGACAGCAAATAGGTCCTTGTCCCTTTACTTCCGATCTTATGCAAGCGAAGACAGAATATGTCAAAAACTGCAATCGGTACATCTCCTTACATAACGCTGAAGGTTAATTTCATGTTTGTTGGACACACCAGCAGAGAAAGTTTGCTGCGCTCTTTGCTTCTTAGTACTGTACTGCAGCAGATAATGTGGTTTGAAATCTATCAACCTCTGTGTATGCAGAGGACAAAAGAAATGGAAGGAAAAGGAGACGGAGTGAGGTGCTGAACCAGAATGTCATTTTCAGGTGCTCTATGATTTTTGGCCTCTTGCATTCAGAATGAGGGGGAAAGCTTGTATACTGGGATGCATTTTCATATAGAAAGGACCACTTCCCCTCTGCTCCCCATCTGGAATATATTGTGATCTTTATCATGAATAGGTCACTTGAGAAAATGAACAGAGTGGTGGCAAATACACGAGTGCTTCCAGAGAGAGCAGACAATCCTTTTTGCTTGCATTCTCTGAAAAAGTTAGTTATTTTCATTCCTGAGCTACCCTATTTAACTGAAAGGGAAGACTATGTCTTTTTCTGACACATGCAGAAAAAGATTTAGACCATCTTAAATTGGCATACAAATTACAGTTATGTGCAGTAATTTAGAAATGTGTACATATAAGTATTTTAAAGGTGATTATCTTACATTCAGGGCCATCTTTCTTAACATGATCCTTCTTCAGATGGCTGAATTAAGCTACAGTTTGCTTCTTTGATCCCTTACAGCCATGAATGTTGCCCAACATTTTGGGTAGGGGAACACAAGGTTTAGGCATTCAGGATAGGCATAGAAAAATTAGGCATACTGTATGTTGTGATCCTAAGCCTAGAGAGACCTACAGGCTCCAGGGAAGCTACTGTGTTAAAGTAGCTACAGGGCATACATTTTCCAGGATCTCTTCTGTCCCTCTGATTGGATGGGCAGCAGTTTTGGAGGAACAAACTTGCCCAGTGGAGACCAGAGGGGTGGAACCTGGAAGGAAGGAAATAAAAGACCAAGCTAAAGAGTGGGAAGTGTTATCTCTGGAAAGACTGAGCTGGAGAGAAGGCTGCAGCTAGGAGGGTTCCCTCATCCAAAGAGTGGTGAGTCAGTTGGAATCAGAGGAAGGGAGCATATAGTTAGTCGTGTCAAGACTTTTATTTTGCTTTGTAGCACCTTTACTGTTTCCATGTTTACTATTGCACTAAAAGTTACAACTGACTTGTTTATTCTTGAGCACTTATAATAAACTTATTGTTATACTGCTTAGGTCTGTATTGTCACAGATAAAAGGTGCTTGCTGAGAAGGAAGACAAGGGGTCAGGTGGGTGCTCTGGGTCCTCTCAGACAGACTCTTAGCAGAGTGGTGGCAGCCAGTAGAAGTCCCTCCATGGTCTCTTGCTTGTGGCACTATATAGTACCATTTTCTTTTTTTCAGGATCCTGCATGTACCTCTCACTCCAATACAGGGCAAGCCAGACCTTCTTTTCCTACCATTACTTCATCACTCCAATTGAAGGACATCACCAAAAAAGTGAGTAAAATTGCCATTATAGATATAAATGCTTAATCTTTGATGTTAGTTTAGCAGTGTCTTCTGGAGTGAAATGTTGACTTATGGTGGCATCCTATGCAGTTGTACTCTTCTAAGCCTAGTGACTTCATTGGGCTTAGAAGGGTGTAATTCTGCTTAAGATGGCACTGCTGAGTTTAGGAAATTAAATAAAGAACTATTGCTAAAGCATTCACGTCCCTTTACTTGTCATTGAAGCGAAGATAGCCCGAGAGCAAGAAGTTGGTGAATGTTAAAACCTCCTCACCCTTGTGAAAGGATTCTGGTGAATTCTCCAGTTGGCTGTGCTGATGGTTTTCATGGACCAATGAAAAAGTTTTGCGGAGAATCCAGGGCTTTTTTTGTGGCAGGAACTCGTTTGCATATTGGGCTACACCCCCTGATGTAGCCAGTCCTCCTGGAGTTTACAGTAGGCCCTATACTAAGAGCCCTGTAAGCTATTGGAGGATTGGCTACATCAGGGGTGTGTGGCCTAATATGCAAAAGAGTTCCTGCTACAAAAGAAACCCTGAGAGAATCTACTTTCAGTATCATAGTTCTGTGTCTGTTGAGGCTCAGGAAAGGTGTTCTGGTTCTTCAGAAAAAAAGACATCTTAATGATCCTCATTTGTGGTGAGCACCACAAACAATCTACTATTGGATTATATTTTTGGAGTAATATGTACATTGTCTTCCCCACAGTTCCAAACATAACATGTTCACACAGCCTGACATAAATCAAGTCTGAAGGTTTGTTCTATTTTAAATCTTGAATTTATAACAGGACCAAGCCTGATGAACGACAGGCCTATGATGCAAATCTCCACATGTGGGCATGTTCCTATGGAAGGAAGTGGTCACTCAAATACCCTGGTCTGAAGTCCTTTCAGCCTCTTAAAAAGTCAGCATCTGCAACTTGAATTATGACCACAATCATTTAGACATCCAGTGAAAATATTACAGTATTGATTAAATGTAATCATTCTGGTACAATTCAGTTAATAATTTAGCTTGTCTGTCTGGAATCTTTTGAAGTTTCTGGACAGGTCTCAGAGGCACCCAAACATTCAATGCTTTTGTAAGTCTGAATGGATGAAAGGTGCCTCATGCCATGGGTATTGTCTGATTCTCTGCTGAAAGAGCTAAGACAGCACTTCCAAGATGTGACCTTGATTTCTTAGACTCGAGGACAGCAGCCCCATCAACCATAGTGTGACTACATCTTCCAGCAGCACCTACCGTCTTGTTTACCATCTCCATCTTGTTTAGGTGTTGCGGAATTAGGGCTGGATTGAGCCTCAGTCATTTGCCTATGCTAAACATATGCTATTTCAATTTCTAAGTAATTAGCTTCTAGTTGAAACTTTGGTTCTGTTTCACAGGAGACTTTAGAACACTTTATGTGATGTGACCTTTCTTGTACAGATAATACTATATATATATATCTTTTGCTTCACATGATTTGGCTTTTGGAAGGTTTATATACTATCAAATTCTAAATAGATAATGTATCAGAACCTAGTTTCCTGGGACTTTCTGAGTCAACCTTGACTCTCGGAGACCAATTTCTTACTAGCATTGCCAGGGCCGGCGTGTGGGGTTCTGCCACCTGAGGCTTGACCCCCCTTTCACAGAAAAGATTTTGTGCGTGCGCAAAGCATGCACACATGGCATGATGATGTCACACAGAGGTGACATCATCATGTCAGTTGCAAAAAATGTTGTTGTTTCTGGGTGCTGAGGGGCCAGGGGAGTTCCTCTGACCCCTCAACACCCAGAAACAATGCGGTGCTTCAGTCCTCGGTGTTCTCCAAGTCTGGAGAGTGCTGAGGACTGAAAGTGCTGTTGTTTCTGGGCGCTGAGGGGCCAGGGGAGTTCCTTCGACCTCTCAGCACCCAGAAACAATGCATCCCCCAAGGGCCGGTGTCTGAGGCAATTGCCGAATATTGCCTGATAGATGCGCTGGCTCTGAGCATTGCTCTGCCTCCAGGCTTCTGTTTTCCCTGGTGCAAGCGATTGATTTCCCACCAGTTGCTCCATGGGTGCATTTTGATGCGGGGCTCCCTCCAGTTCCCCTTGTAGCTTTGTGATGCTGTCTTTTAAGGATAAAGAAACAGAATGGTTGGGGAGACACAGTGTTCAGAATGGAGCAGCCCTGCCAACCAAGATGCTATGAAAGTAGATAAGGGAGCATCCCCTTCAGTTTTTTCAGCAAATTCACATTTTAAATGTCTTTTGTGAGCCCTATTTTCCAGTGCAAGAATTTTTTCTGTCGCCCATACCTCATGCTTCTGAAGCCCTTGTATCTGTTTGTCATGGGTTATACAGCTTTCCATTGCCATCTGCATTGTTTGTGAGACTTTGTTGAGTGAGAAATGTAGCTTTTATGAGTTTCAAGAGGTAACTTGAGAGAAGGAATTTGCCTGTTTCAATGAGGAGAATTTCAGAGTTTCACTGTAGGTCATCTAACTTGGCCTTAACCACCATTGTTATGACTACATCAATAACAGTGCAAGCTCATCAGACGCTCTCTACAAAATGGCATCTATCACCTGCTCTTGCAGTCTGTATGGTAAGAGGCAGCACAATATGTCTACATTTGTGTTCACAGCATCGAGCATTCACTGCACAGAGTCAGCTGCACTATGCTAACAGTGCATCCAGAACTTCCATGAGGTTCCATTATTGCATGGAAATGATGCTGTGCGAGCATGCATGTGTGGGTCTATACTAATAGCAAAAAAACACTTGATTAGAATTTTCTTGCTTCTGCCTGCTAATTCTAGCAACAAAGGTGGGAGGTGGAACTCTGGTTAGGGCTATAGAATTCTGACCAGGTGGTTATTCTGGCCATGGAGAATAAAAGGCTTCAGAGCAAGTTCTTTCCAGTGCATGGTGTTAATGCTGTTTGTACTCTTCAGTAATGGAAGCTGCTTTATGCTGAGGCAGATCAATATCCATTCTAGTGTAGTACTGCCTGTCCCACTACTCAGAGGCTTTTGGAGATCTCAGGAGAGAAGCTTCCCAGCCTGCCACGAGATCTTTTTAACATGGAGGCTCTAAAGAATTGAATCGGAGGTGTTATGCATGCAAAGCATGTACTTCCTATCCACAGAGCTATCACCCATAGTTCTAATACGTTTTGTCACAGCTCTGAGTTTGAGAGTTTGACACAAATGAAAACTCAAGTTATTGAACATAAATACGACCAACATTGTCCTCCTGCACAAAAACTGCCTCATATAGCCCATCCCAACTCAATTTTTAAATTTTATTTACCAAGCACAACAAAACAATACATATGAGTTCCATAAAAAGAAAATCAATGCACTAGCCCATCCAAGTACAAATAAACCATCAAACCAGGGCTTTTTTGGTAGAAAAAGCCCAGCAGGAACACATTTGCATATTAGGCCACACCCCTTGACACCAAGCCAGCCAGAACTGTGTTCCTGTGCATTCCTGCTCAGAAAAAATGATAGGTGGCCCAACCACGTTGACTTGTGAGTTAGGGAGTGCTACATGTGAAAAAGCAGCTCTGGTTCGTTCTGTGGTGTGCCTAGAATGTGGCAGTAAGGCATCTTCAAACTTCTGCCAATACATGTGTATATATACCTGTAGGCATCTTCAAACTCCTGTCAATACATGTATCAATACCTGTATTACTACCATGTTTTATGTGTAACCAGTTGTAATCTAAATGTGTCCTGCAACAGTGATATGTGTAACTGTCTGAAGTCCTATAGCTTCAGTGGGGTTTGATTTGAGGTAACACCCCAAGTATTCTTGGAACTGCAGCCTTACTCTGAAGTCCTAAATAGAATTATACCTTTCTAAGTCAACTGAAGCAAATGGGTTTAGAAGGTGTCACTCTGGTTAGGATCATGCTGTTTGATACAATCATCTAGTTTCAGAGGGTAGCCATGTTGGTCTGCTGTAGAACAGGTAGATTCGAGTCCATTTGCACCTTAGAGGCCAATAAGATACAAAGCTCTTGTATCTGATGAAGGGGGCTTTGACTCTAGAAAAGCTTATTGATCTGGTTGCTACTAGACTTGAATCTTGCTGTAAAATCATTTAATTCTCTTTAAAAAAAAAAAAAACACCCTGCAACCTGTTCAAAATGAAAGCCAGAACAACAAAGAGGGGGAAAGAACTGAAATGAGAAAGGGGAAAAAATACAAATCAATCAGGAAAAATAAAAAACTGTGGCTGAACCACCTAGCGGCTGCTTTGTCAGAATTAAAACAATACCATATTGAGAAATATGCTTGCGGAGTAATAAAAATTTGTCACTTAGCAGCTGAAATAAAATCAGTTTTCCATTTCAACAGATGCCTACTTGTCAAGTGTATGCATCTCAGACAAGTAACATTGCGGATTCCGCCCCCCCCCCCCGACCAGTACTACCAGGCATTTAAATGTTGATCTTATTTATAAAATGAAGGAGTTGGGTGGGAGGGAGGGAGGAAAAGAGGAGAGGAAGCAGAAAACCAAAGTCTATTTTCATTTGACCACCACATTATTATTGTTATTATTACCTTTTTGTATTATTGCTATATCTATAATTTTCATCTGCCCTTCCTTCAGCATATATATATGAACTGCAAACCTGCACTGCGGTGGAAAGCGAGATTTAAATATTTTCAGACTGACTGTACTTGTCATTTGCATTCCACTGACTCATTCAGAGCAAAGACATCTGAGCAGAAATACAGCAGATAAAAGAGAAACCATTAATCCACGGAAGATTACTGGCACAGAATCTTTATCCTGCATCCTCCCTGGAATGAGACAAAGATCTTACTATGTGCATCCCTCTGGCTTAGCTTCAGCAAGTAAGCAATGCAGTTGGGTAGATTTTTTTTTTTAAAGGCACATTATATTGGCCTGAGACTTTGGCCTCCTGGCAGATAGGTGGCTGCTTCCCCTCTCTGTTCCTGCCCTTCAATAAAGCAATATGCTTCTTAGCCTTGTTGTTATCTTTTTTCCAATACTTATTCTGCTTTGGCAAGAGGAGAGAAAGAACCCACTCCCACCTTTTTATCACCAACCAAATGTAACAGAAAGAACACGAGTCTCAATGTAGCTTGTGTTCTCTGAGCACAGGTGCATGTTCTTGGCTGCTACAAGGAATCGCCCTCTTCCTTGCAATCTGGGAGCACGGTCCGCTTGCAGATCCCACTGATTTCCAGGGCAGGAAGTTGAGTATTGAAATAAAAGGAATTTATGGCTGTTCAAGTGGCGCTGGCTCATGATTCACAGTAAAATCTAGTTGGAAAGCGCACTGAAAATGGAGTGAAACTGCATTATTTAGCATGTGTGATTGGAGCCACTAGTGGGTGGAAAAACAATGGAATTCTTGCAACCTAGAAATTCATTACATGTGAGCTTTGGCTTGGCCTGTGTTGGAGTAGCTCTACTCTTAAGGTGTCAGCCTCGTGGCCTGAGCTTTGATTGTTATGGGGCAAACAGTCACATTTTCACGCTTTTAAAAAAAAGTAGTTAGGGTGTCATGTCTACATTTTCTACCCTGCCTTTCAATTGTTTCGCTCACAAGTATAAGGAAGCTGTGACAGACTCTTTCTACTAACCGAGAGGACCCAAAAAGCCTCTTATGATTTTTGGGAACCAGGTTTGTTTTTAACTTGTGAACCCAGCCCCCTCCAGTTAACAGGTGTTCTTAGGGTAGCAAGTGTAAAGGCTTTGGGTTTGCTCCTGTGAGGTAAATTTTATGGTGAGTGAGTAGAACAAAGAGATCACTGACACAGGAGTTGTGTGTAAATAACAAAGAAGATTTATTTATTTACAGGTTAGTTTTAAACAAAGATCAGCAGCACAGGCCGCCAGATTGTCAAAGTGGAAACCTGGCTGAAGCACATAGGTTTAAGCTAGTTATGGCTTCAGAGTGTGGTTTGAATCCTGTTTAATGTTTACAGGTACAAACAGGCTTTCACTAATTAGCCCCGAGGTCGGATCCTTTCCACACATTCTATGTAGAATTTTATGGCTACTAGCTTGCCCTTTCCCAGGAATCAGACTCAATAGTACAAGGTCTGTTTATCACCAGAGACAGGCTTAACAATTGGGTACTCTATTTTCTCCCAGAGGTAGGATTAAATACTCTTCCAGGCTACCAGGCTGAGCTACCCAGGGCTGGCCCTAGACCGTCTGACACCCTAGGCAAGGCTAACTTCTGGCACACGCACACCCCCTGCACTGATAATGTCACTGAGTCACATGGGGGGCACCCAATTTGGCGCCCCCAGAAGGCTGGCACCCTAGACAATTGCCTAGTTTGCCTAGTGGCAGGCCCGGCCCTGGAGCTACCCTTCTAACTGCTCTGTTTGCTGTTTTGCTGAGGCAGACCTTAAACTCCCTGCATTCTCTGCTGTGCTTTCCTCTGCCATTCCATCCCCCCTTCTGAAAGGTGATTGGATGCTGGAGCACAAATGGGCAGTGTACTTATTGTTGGGAAATGTTGTGGGGAAAATTGTTTAAACTTTCCCAGACATTTCATTGGACCACTGGATCACAAAAGAAAGTAAGAGATCTTTAGTATTGAAAAATATATATTTTATTTCTAAAGGGATAGGGACACTGGGATGAAAATAATTACACTATAGACTACATCCTTACTCTATCACTAACAAGTGTGGTATTCAGTCAGCTCTCCCCAGACCCAAAGCTGCCAACTGCTCTTCTTTAACCGTAGTTTTTCAACCCTCTCTTTAACAGACCATCAGCTCTCATCTCATTGACAGTGAGCCAGATATCCCTTCCTGAGTCAGCTGAACAATACAAACTGGTAAACATATTTAACCCTATAATGACTGAACCTAGACATTGCCTAGACATGCAATAAACATACTCAGAATTCCAACACTTATAGCCACCCTATTCTCCTCCAAAGTTGAGGGGACCTCAGATGAAGAAGTCAGCAACTGATCTGGTTCCCGTGGGAACAGATGATCCTTCAGAACATTAGTGGTCCCAAACCTATTTAGTGTTTTAAAGGTCAAGCCCAGCTTTTTGTGTTGCACTGGCAAGCAAACTGATAACCGATAAAGACTTCTTCCAAAATATGCTCCATTCTGAAAATTTCACTTCAGCCCAGTTATCGAAGCTTCTTAGGCCGCCACACAAATCATATATATTACAGTAATCTAATTTGAACAATATTAATTTGTGGGTAACTGCGTTAAGTCATCTTTTTCAGGAAGATCTAACTGAAGCTGGGGAAAGCTTCTGAATCATAGACACTGCTTGTGCATCCATTTCTAAGTCTGGACTTAGTCCCTCAGACTACAAACTTGGTCTGTTAAGGGAGATGTCTTCCCTTTTGACTTCATGTAGATGTTAAATAGCATGCCGGAGGAGATGGTACCATATTGTACCCATAGCATAAATGCCATGATGTAGATCAGTGGGTTACCATCTTATTGTTGAGAAAGAATAGAATCATCAAAAGAATAGAAGGCATTGATTCACCAAAGTTAGGTATTCCTAGTTCCCATCCCATAAAGGCAGGCTAAGATCTCATGGTCAAGACTATTGAAAGTTGTTGAGAGTTCCATGAAAAGAAGCTTTCCCCCTCTAGTAAAGTAATCCATCAGGGTGGCACAGTTTCACTCTCAAAACTGGGTTATAAATAAGCAGGCCTCGGATTCAGTGGGAGCTCACAGGAGTGTAGCTCCTGAACCTTTCTGACAGTTCCACCTCTTTCTTCCCACCTTGTCCATTGAATAGTAGGTGCAGCTGCATAACAATCCCTGGATGAGCTCCACCACCTTTTTTTCTACAAAGTGACTCCTCTAAATAAGACTGAAATTAGTCTAGATAATGTCCCATGTCAGGAATCTTGTTTAGCCACCACATGCTTGAGGACTTTGCTGCAGAAGAGGAGATTTGTATCTATGGGGCAGTAATTTGAAAAATGATCTGAGGCCCGAGAGAGCTTATTAAGCAGTGTGTTTATGGCTGCCTTCTTAAATGTGCCAAAGACCTCCTTTACTCCTTGAATCAATACTTTTTGGACCCATCAGTTATTTCCCTCTGGTGCGATGTAACCCTCCATGATAATCAAGGACTGCGATAGGCTGAATTTCTCTTGTCATACTCCTTAGGCTGCAATAACTGAATTAATCCAGTCATTGAATACTAGAACAGTCCCTACTGTTGGCAGTGGAAGCATCGGAAACAGAATGGCATCCAGGTTGGAGCAACTGTGAATTATTTTACCTGTGAATTGCTTTCCAAGTGATTTTCAGCAGGCAGTCAGGAGTTCAATAGCCTAGGTGAATCAGCCCCTCGCTATCTGGCAACAGCTCCATTGGACAGCTTTGCACAGATATACTTGTGGGAGTGATCCATCATCACCACGGCAGAGTAGGCTGTGAAATGTGGTCTAGTGTATTTATTTTCTTCATGTATACTCCACTTGTCTGCTAGAGAGTACAAAAATTAAAAACCAACAATACCATATAATAAGTACAACACAATGAACAGTAAAAACAATTAAAACTGTCTATGTTGACTGTATCTCTCCTTCCAAATGTTCTTGCTGTCATCCCTGCTGCTTAATTTGACCCAAGTTCCCCAGTTAAATAGGAAGCCATTGTGCTCTTGTTAGAAAGACATGGCATTTTGATCATGTTAACTACCTGGGTGATCTCTATTTCAGACCTCAACTAGGGTTTCAGTAGAATCGTCTCCCATACCATTGGGAAACTCCCTGCGAACATCTGAAACCATTTACGATCATGATCTATAAACCACCACAGATAGATAATTCTGATGCTCCTGCAGAGGCTCTTGTTCAATTGCACAGTCGAGTCCAACTCTTTGCGACCCCATGGACAAAGTCACGCCAGGCCCTCCTGTCTTCAACCATCCTCCGGTCTGCTCAAATTCATGTTTGTTACATCAGTAACACTGTCCAGCCATCTCATCTTTTGCCGTCCCCTTCTTCTCTCGCCTTCTGTCTTTCCTAGCATCAGGATCTTCTCCAGTGAGTGCTCCCTTCTCATTTGGTGGCCAAAGTATTTGAGCTTCAGCTTTAGTATCTGACCTTCCAGGGAACAATCTGGGTTGATTTCCCTTAGGACATACTGATTTGATCTTCTTGCAGTCCAAGGGACTCTCAAGAGTCTTCTCCAGCACCACATCTCAAAAGCATCTATTCTTCAGTGCTCAGCCTTCCTTATGGTCCAGCTCTCACAGCCATACATTACTACTGGGAATACCATCGCTTTGACTATACGGACTTTTGTTGGTAGAGTGATGTCTCTACTTTTTATTATACTGCCCAGGTTCGCCATAACTGTCCTCCCAAGGAGCAAACGTCTTTTAATTTCAGGGCTACAGTCACCATCTGCAGTGATCTTGGATCCCAGAAATGTGAAGTCTGTCACTACTTCCATGTCTTCCCCTTCTATTTGCCAAGGTATGATGGGGCCAGATGCCATGATCTTAGTTTTTTTGATGTTGAGTTGCAAGTCTACTTTTGTGCTTTCCTTTTTCACCCTCAACAAGAGGTTCTTTAGGTCCTCCTCACTTTCTGCCATTAGAGTAGTGTCATCTGCATATCTGAGGTTGTTGATGTTTTTCCTGGCAATCTTAATTTCGGCTTGTGCTTCATCCAGGCCAGCATTCTGCATGATGTACTCTGCATATAAATTAAATAAGCATGGTGACAATATACATCCTTGTCGAACTCCTTTTCCTATTCTAAACCAATCTGTTGTTCCATATTGCATTCTGACAGTCGCTTCTTGACCCTTATACAGGTTTGTCAGGAGACATGTGAGGTGGCCTGGTACTCCCATCTCTTTAAGGACTTGCCACAGTTTGTTGTGATCCACACAATCAAAGGCTTTAGCATAGTCAATGAAACAGAAATAGACATTTTTCTGATACTCCCGCGCTTTCTCCAGAGGCTGTGTACCCTTTAAATCTTACCTGGTAGTGGTCTGTCCATGGCAAGAACCTGTGTCCCATTTCCAGACTTCCTGCATTACACCAAAGGTATCATTTGCCACATGCCTAGGTCCTGGAACACTCTGGGATAGCCCCAAGGATATCATAACAGCTAAGGAGTCCTGAGCCATTCTTAATGAAGAAATGTGGCAAGAATACTAAAGTCCTCAAGGACTAAAAATTTGAGGGTTCTCAACACTAAATTTTAGAACTATAGCAGATGCAAGACAATCCTCAACAGTACTGATAGAAATTTGTTAATTAGTGGATTGTGTGATATACCAACAGAATCCTAAAATCAGTCTTTTATACTGAGCACAATGTACAAAGGTACTCTCAGAATTGCTTCTGGTTCCAAGTGCAGGGACTGCTAGACAAGTGCAAAGCAAGGATCTCAATGTGTGGATAAGAAAGTGGTGCTGGGAGGAAGAGTTTAGGTTTGTTCTTTACTGGTTAACTTTCTGAAACAAGCCAAACCTGTACAAAAGAGAAGGGTTTCACTTGAACCAGAAAGAGAGCCAGGTTGGTAGCATTTAATATCAAAAAGATGGCAGAGTCGTTTTCAAACTAATCCCAGGGAACCTCCTATTCAAGACAATTCAGTCTAAAGGGATGATTGTGTAAACACTCAGACTAATATTGATAGGAGCATAATAGAACATGGGAATGAGGATGGCAAAGGGGGAGCATTTGTGCAGACAAAGGGGCTGAGGGAGGTGAAGTTTGCTGGAAAGGAAAACACATAATGTGTGGTCCATATGCCAGTGTTGGAAGTCTCTGATCCAAGATGGGGGAGCTGGAGTGCTTGGACTAAATAACAATTTATAGTGATATTTCAAAAATATGGTGGAATGTGAAAAATGGATGGGATACAGCCATTCCTGGGTATAAGCTCTATAGGCAGGATGGGTTGCGGGAGCTGTTGTGTTGTACATCAAAGAGGGAATGGAATCAAATAAGTTAGAAAACATTAGGGGAATGAACTCCCCAATAGAATATGGGTGGAAATACCAGGCCTTAAGGGTTACTTAAAAGTGGGAGTGTCCTATTGCCCACCTGAGCGAACCCTTGGACATAATCTTGAGATGGGGAAGGAAATGAGGAAGGTGACTAAAATAGATAATATGATACCGGGAAATGCAGCTACCCTCACATTGACTAGCAAATGTGTGCTTTAATCATGCTGTAGAAATGAGATTCGGAGACACCATAAAATACTGTAAACTGGAACTGTTGGTCACAGAGCTAACCAGAGGGGTAGTGATCTTGGATTTAGTTCTGAGCAGGGCTCAAGACCTGGGCTGATTCCGCACTAACCTTATCCGCTCCAGGCTTCTGTTTCTCTCTGGAGCAAGCTAGCGATTTCGCACCAGCTGCTCCACGCCTCCATTTTGCATGGGGAAAACCCGCAATCTGCCGCGCTTCAGTGTAAACCTGAAAAAACAGGTTTATGCTGTGGTGCAGCAAATTGGAAGTTTGACGCAGAGCAAGGTTAGTGTGGAATCAGCCCTGGTGAGAGATGTAGATGTTGTTGTATTAGTTGAGAACAGTAACCACAATACTATTAAGTTCAGCATTCATGTCAATGGAAAGTTACCCGTAAAGTCCAAAATGGTAACATTTGATTTCAAAAGAGGGAACTTTATGAAAATGAGGGGAATAGTTAAAAGGAAGCGGGAAGAGAAACGCAAGAGAGTCAAATCCCTAGAGGATGCTTGGAAGCTAGTTAAAACCACACTGACTGAAGTCCAGATAAAATGTATTTCCCAGGTTAGGAAAGGTACTGCCAAGTCTAAAAGAATGCCTGGATGGTTAACAATGCAAGCCAAGGAAACTATGAAAAGCAAAAATGCTTCTTTTTAAAAGTGGAAGGTCTGCCCCAGTGAATTGAACAGAAGGGACCACAGGTTCTGGCAAAAGAAATGTAACAATAATTGGCCATACAAAAAGTGAATTTGAAGAGAAGGTTGCTAAAAAGCATCAAGACAAACAATAAACATTTATTTTCAATCTGTCAAGAGCAGGAACCCAGTCAGACAAGCAGTTGGGCTTTGGATGACCAAGGAATAAAGGGAATGCTAAAGGAAGATGGGGAGATGACAGAGAAGCTCAACACTGTAGAGATTGCGGGGCATATACCTGTGCCAGAGCTGCTGTTTTCAGGAAGGGAGTTTGAAGAATTGAGGAATTGTGGAGATGAGAGATAATAATAATAATAAAAATAAATTTTATTTATACCCCGCCCTCCCCACCGAGGCAGGCTCAGGGCGACTTACAGGACATGGTAAAAGCCATGTTAAAACAATAAAACAAGGTTATACAATTCAATATAGATAACAATTAAATATTTAAATAATCTAAAAACAGCCTAAAAATATAATCTAATAGTGCTATTATCTCAGTTATGTTAATGTTAATGATGGCGTGATGTTTATTCCAAGCTTTATCTTAGAAAGCTAGCCGGAAGAGGGCGGTTTTTCAGGCCCTACGGAATTGGCCAAGATCCCGCAGGGCCCACACCTCTTCCGGCAGCTGGTTCCACCATTGGGGTGCTTTTATAGAGAAGGCCTGTTCTCTAGTTGTTTTTAGTTTGGCCTCTTTAGGCCCAGGTACTTCCAGAAGGTTTTGTGAACTGGATCGTAGTGCTCTCTGGGGAACATATGGAGAGAGGAAGTCCCTAAGGTAGGCAGGTCCTCAGCCATATAGGGCTTTAAAGGTAATAACCAGCACCTTGTAACGAACTCAGTAAACTATTGGCAGCCAATGCAGCTCCCGCAGCCTAGGCTGCACATGTTCCCACTGAGGTAGGCCCAATAGCAGTCTGGCTGCAGTTTCCTAGTTTGGCACAGGGGCAGCCCCATGTAGAGGGCATTACAGTAATCTAGCCTCGAGGTGACCGTTGCATGGATCACTGTTGCCAGGTCATTGCGCTCCAAGAAGGGAGCCAACTGCCTCGCCTGCCTAAGATGAAAGAAGGTGGATTTGGCAGTGGCTGCTATCTGGGCCTCCATTGTCAAGGAAGACTCCAGTAGCACTCCCAAGCTCCTGACCCTGCGCACTGGTACCAGTGACGCACCATCAAAAGCTGGAAGGGAGATCCCTCCCTCCGGACCACCGCGCCCTAGGCAAAGGACCTCTGTCTTCGCTGGATTCAATTTCAGCGCACTCGACCTAATCCAATCTGCCACAGTTTGCAACGCCCGGTCCAAGTTTATAGGGACATCGGCAGCCCGATGATAGCCCATCAGTAGATAGAGCTGGGTGTCATACTGGTGACAACCCAGCCCGTACCTCCGGGCAATCTGGGCAAGGGGGCGCATGTAGATGTTAAATAACATTGGGGAGAGAACTGCCCCCTGAGGCACCCCACAGTTAATTAGGTGTCTCCGGGACAGCTCTCCCCCAATTGCCACCCTTTTCCCCCGACCTTCCAGGAAAGAGGAAAGCCACTGCGAGGCTAGCCCCTGAATCCCAGCGTCGGTGAGGCAGCGGGTCAGCAGCCAGTGATGGAACATATCGAACGCAGCCGAAAGGTCTAACAACAGCAATATCGCCGCACCGCCTCGGTCCAGATGTCGCCGGAGATCATCCAAGAGGGCGACCAATACTGTCTCTGTCCCATGGCCTGGGCGGAAGCCAGACTGGAATGGATCTAGTGGAAGCGTCATCCAGGAAACTCTGTAGCTGCAACGCCACAGCCCTCTCTATGACTTTGCCCAGAAAGGGCAAGTTTGAGACCGGCCGGTAATGAGCCAATTCGGCCAGGTCTGATGTAGCTTTTTTCAGGAGGGGGCGGACCACTGCCTCTTTCAGAGATGAAGTTCTAGGATCTACTGAAGAAATTAAAAACCAGTAAACCTCCAGGTCCTGATGGCATACAACCAAGGGTTCTTAGGGAAATCAAGTGTGAGATTGCTGATCTACTAATCCATATATGTAACTTATAATTAAATTTAGCCAGGGTTTTGGGGGGGGGGTAGAAAAAGCCCAGCAGGGACATATTTGCATATTAGGCCACACCCCCTGACATAAAGCCAGATGGAACTGTGTTCCTGTGCGTTCCTACTAAAAAAAAAAAAAAAAGCCCTGAATTTAACCACTGTACCAGAATACTGGAGAGTAACAAATGTTACACCAGCAGTGTGACAGGCATAGCAGTCATAGGATAAGAAGACAAGTTCTCTTATGGATTAAAAATTGATTAACTGACAGGAGACAAAGTGCAGACATAAATGGACAGTTCTTACAATGGTGAGAAGTAAGCAATAGTGTCCTATGAGGATCAGTATTGTAGCCAGTACTATTCAATTTGTTTATAAGTGATCTGGAATTAGGGGTGAGCTGTTTAGCAGGCAATTTGCAGATGGCACAGACCTATTCATGATGGTAAAACCAAGGCTGACTGTTAAGAGCTCCAAGAGTATCTCCACAAATTGGATGAACAGGCAACAATGTGGCAAATGGAGTTAAGTGTGAAGTGATGCACATTGGAAACAAAAAATCTCAACTTCAAGTATATGCTAATAGGCTCTGAATATGCTGAGAAAGAGAGGGGGAAAGACCTTTCTTCATAGTAGATAGCTCGATGATAGTGTCAACCTAGTGTGCTACTGCAGTGAAAAGGCAAACTCTTATGTTAGGGGTTATTAGGAAAGGGACTGAAAATAAAGCAGCCAATATTATAATGTCTCTTTATAGATCAATGGTGCAACCTCATTTGGAATAGTGTCTTGAAAAGGATATCACAGAGCTGGAAGAAGTACAGAAGAGGGCAACCAAGATGATTAGGGGGTTGGAGCACATTCTCTATGAGGAAAGGCTGAAGATTGTGGGACTTTTCAGTTTAAAAAAGAGGTGACTAAGAGGAAACGATAAAGATTTATAAAAGAAGAAGTCTGCAGAATTATACCCCATCTTTCTCTCTGAATCAGAGACTCAGAGCAGCTTACAATCTCCTATATCTTCTCCCCCCAAAACAGACACCCTGTGAGATGAGTGGGGCTGAGGGAGCTCTCACAGCAGCTGCCCTTTCAAGGACAACTCCTGCGAGAACTATGGCTAACTCAAGGCCATTCCAGCAGGTGCAAGTGGAGGAGTAGGGAATCAAACCCGGTTCTCCCAGATAAGAGTCGGCACACTTAACCACTGCACCAAACTGGCTCTCTAATGCAGTATGTAGAGTATGTAGAGAGCAGAGAGAACTGACTTCCTCTCCCTTTCCAAAAATATTAGAACATGAGGGCATGCAATGAAGCTGATGGGCAGTAGATTTAAGATGGACAAAGGGAAATACTGTATACAATGAGTGATTAAAATGTGGAATTTGCTGCCAGAGGATGTAATGATGGTCACAGGCACAGGTGACTTTAAAAGGAGATTAGGTTAATTGAGAATAGGTCTATCAGTGGCTAATAGCCATGGTGACTGAGGGGAACCTCCACATCGAGAGGCAGTAAACCCCTGAATTCCAGTCCCAGGAGGCAACATTGGGGGAAGGCCTCAGCCTCTATGGCCTGTTGTTGGTCTTTCAGAGGAACTAGTTGGCCACTGAGTGAGATAGGTGCTGGACTAGATAGACCACTAGTCTGATCCAGCAGAGCTCTTTTTATGTTCTTATAGACACCCAAGATGGGAATCCTGCCCAACAGGAAATATGGAAAGCAGAATGGATTTAGAGCCAAAGCAAGTCCATTTCCCTAGAGATGGTGCTTCACCAAGAACCTAGATGAATAGAACAGGGATGGTCTCATCTCACTAGTTGTGTCTAGTCAGAACTTGGTAATCCAAGCCAGGCAAGAACTGGATAGCACCTATCTTACTAAGACCAAATTGGAAAGCAGTGTCCTTATCTAAAACTCAGTAGTTGTTTGACATGCAATCATGGTAGCCTTACAGGAAAAGAAACCATAAGAATAGGCCATAATTATCCCAACTTTCACCTTTATCTGGCCTATGTTTCCCACAAACAAAAGTCCCTTTGCTAGTTGTATACTAAATCGGAGCACTAACTGCCTCCCTAGCATAGAATAGTATCTTTGGCTGATTTTGCAAAATGAATCTGTCAACAATGAAAAACAATAAATGAAA
Source organism: Heteronotia binoei (assembly GCF_032191835.1). Lineage (NCBI taxonomy): Eukaryota > Metazoa > Chordata > Lepidosauria > Squamata > Gekkonidae > Heteronotia > Heteronotia binoei. Next base: position 34,573,013 of record NC_083226.1, read on the forward strand.
ATTAATCAAATTAACAACAATATGCAAGATTCTTATCATCGGAAGTCATCTAAAGCCACCCCTCATGGCTGTTTCTATGCTTGAAAAGGCACAGGGGAGGGGAATGAGAGCTCCTGGGGCAGCCATGTCATGTGCCTGAGCCAGATTGGGGCCTCACAGCAATTTATTTATTTTTTTAAAAATACCAATGTTTTAAAAAAGGTGTCAGTGGCCACCAGATGGGCCCATTGCCTCTGCACTTGTATTTCAGCAGTACAGACATGCTTCAGTCCTCCCCACAAGGTACAGTTCATGGCCCTACATCGGATGCTGTCTGAGAGATTTTCTATTACATGGGATATTTTAGACTACGTTGGGGGTGGTCAAACTTGCTTAATGCAAGAGCCACACAGAATAAATGTCAGATGCTTGGGAGCCACAAGACTTGAATGTCAGATGTTTGAGAACTGCAAGACATGAACATCAGATGTTTGAGAGGAGGGAGGGAGGGAGGAAGGAAGGAAGGAAGGAAGGAAGGAAGGAAGGAAGGAAGGAAGGAAGGAAGGAAGGAAGGAAGGAAAATAGATTTCAAGTGGAAGGGAATGCAAGCATCACATTTCTAAAAATGAGGATGTCTTGAATTGTTTGTGTACCCAGGGTCAAGGTTCTGGATAGAATTGGAAGTCCAATTTTGGTACTCTTGTGAGTGAACATATGAAATTTCCCCCTGTGGACCACTGGTCTAGCAAGCTCAATTATACCTCTCTAAGGTCTGAGCAGAGATGCCATGGTCAAAAGTCTGTGTTCAAAGCACGTGCTCCACTACTGAGTTATGGATCCTCCCAAACTCTACAGACAGGGTCACCAGCCCTGATCGTTTATGAATGTACCAGAGTTTATTTTCGCCTGAAGAATGTTCTCAGCAGGGCTTTTTATTTTGGTAGAAAAAGCCTAGCAGGAACTCATTTGCATATTAGGCCGCACCCCCTGATGCCGAGGCAGCCAGAACTGTGTTCTTGTGCATTCCTGCTAAAAACAAAAAACAAGCCATGGTTCTCAGCAACATGGAGATGTCGATTAATAAATACTATGCAATATACACATAACACATATTCCATCACTGCTGTGGCCACAAATGCCTAATCTAATGAATCTAATCTCTTTAAGAGTTTCCCAAAGATTGACACACACAGTTTAAGAAATTGTGAAGATACGAAAAAGGACAGAATATGGCTTGGTGTTTTGAGGAGGTGTTCATTCTAGGTGACTTGTCATATTAGGTTTCATAATACAGCAAGCTTTTATCTTCCCATGTACCAAATGTGGCATGCTGCAATAGCTTTTTTCTTCCCCCCTCTCTCTGGCTGTTTGTCTCTCTCCCTTTCTTTAAGCGATATTGATCCTCTGTTAAAAGATCTGAGGCTCCTAAAACCTTTAAGAATCATCCCTTTCTCCTGCCTCAATGGGTGAGAAGCCAGCTTTGCTGTGCAGTCCCTTGTCCCCACAGTGGTCATCGTCCCTCTTCTTTGCATTGTTGATAAAAACAATAATGCAGCCCACTCTGTGGAGTCTATTTGTGTGTGTGTGTGCCTTAAGTAGGCCAGCCTATCCGTCTGGCGACTCATCTATTTGTTTGTGACCTTATCTTAGCTGCATAATTCTGCATTCAGCTATGAAATTACATTTCAGGAAGTGATTCAGTTTCGCTTCATTCTGTTTAAATTGGCAAGAAGGTAGGGAAGTTCTTCTAGGAACCCATACTATGGAGATCTGCTGTATTGGGGTGGGATGGAAGAATCAATACCTACCTACGCTTGACAAATAAGAATAGAAATGCAAACAAAGCTTGAATGTCTCTCCCCCCCACCCCCCACCCCGCTTCAATCAAAAATGTATTTGAAGTACATTCTATTGTCTAGAGCTCTACAGTGAGCGAGCAGAGAGAAGGGGAGAAAGAAAGGAATCATAGGTAACAAATTTCAGGAGGAAACATCTTGCTGAACAAGTCAGCATTTCTCTTTAATTTAAGAGGACATTAATAGTGCAATCCTAAGGAGAGTTACTCCAGTCTAAGCCCCATTTCAATGGGCTTAGAAAAGAGTAACTCCCCTTAGGATTGCACTGTAAGTTGAGTGCGCAGAAAGCATTCTGATGATACAGAAAGTCATGCCCAGCAGTTCTAAGCCACGATCATTTTGTTGATTTAAACTGACAACAGGTGAAGTCAGAAACAAATCCAGTTCATCTCATAGTCTGGACATTTTGAGCCATGATGGATCTCCCCCCCCCCCCCGCTAATAACTGCTCACAGGAGCCTTTAAGCAGGGGTGGAATTTAGGGTGACCATAATGTCTGAAGGCCAGCCAGGGACACCTTGGGGGGGAAGGGGGGAGGCAGGGGTGCGCGCGCGAAGCCGGAAACAGGAAGTGACGTCACTTCCGGTGATGTCATGCCACCACCGGAAACAGGAAGTGACACCACTTCCTGTGACATCATTTCCCCGTGTCACCTGCCGAAAACGGGAAGTGACATCACTTCCTGTGACATCACTTTCCCCAAATGACATCATTTCCCCCAAATGCCACTGCCGGAAACAGGAAGTGACTTCACAGCACTTCCTGTGACGTCCCCAAAAATCCCCCAAATATCACCGCCGGAAACAATTTTGTTCTCAAATCCTGTATATACTTCATCAGTATATGGGATAAGGCACTTTCTCAACTGTGCTGCATAATGCAGCCTATTTATTTTGTCCTGTTTGCTCTGTTGGCTCTATCTGCGCCACCTTCATCACTTTCAGGGTGTGGATCCCCCAGTGGGGTGGTCTCCCGACTCCCTCCGCCAGCTGTTTCTGATAGCCCTGCGCCCCCTCTTTCATTTGATATGTGTCCCGTGCGGGTGCCACCCTCCCGCCGGGAGATGCCGCAAAATGAGCCCCCTTGAGGCTTATGGCGGCAGGGCTCGGGGGAAGCGAGCTAGACTGCTGTTCTTTTGAGGGGTTATAGAGTGTTTCGAGCCCGTCCCTGTGGCATCGGTCCCATCATTGTGGGACCTAGGGGGCCGGCGCAGCGGCCCGCCGAAGCAGCCTGTCACTAATAACACAGGTCGAGATGCAGGACAGGAACCCGGAAGTGACCGACAGGCTGCTTCAGCGGGCCGCTGCGCCGGCCCCCTGGGCCCTACAACGATGGGACCGATGCCACAGGGACGGGCTTGAAACACTCTATAACCCCTCAAAAGAACAGCAGTCTAGCTCTCTTCCTCCGAGCCCTGCCGCCATAAGCCTCAAGGGGGCTCATTTTGCAGCATCTCCCGGCGGGAGGGTGGCACCCGCACGGGACACATATCAAATGAAAGAGGGGGCGCAGGGCTATCAGAAACAGCCGGCGGAGGGAGTCGGGAGACCACCCCACTGGGGGATCCACACCCTGAAAGTGATGAAGGTGGCGCAGATAGAGTCTCTGGAGGGCTTCCAGCGACCAGCGGAAGCCGCGGAGAGGCCTCCGCCACCGGGCCCAGCGCGCGGGCGGGGAAGGCGGCGAGTGAGGGAGGGAGCGTCCCTGCGCGTGTGCAGGGACGCTCCCTCCCTCACTCGCCGCCTTCCCCGCCGGCGCCCGCGGCCCACCGCCTCCGGGGCTGGCTAAACCGGGACCTCTAAATGGTCCCGGTATAGCCAGCCCGGGAGGCGGGAGTAGGGGGCCAGAACCGGGACATTCCCGGGCGCCCGGGACGGTCTGGCCACCCTAGGGAATTCCAGCAGGAGCTCCTTTGCATATTAGGCCAAGCCTCCCTGATGTAGTCAATCCTCTAAGAGCTTACAAGGCTCTTTTTTGTAAACTCCAGGAGGATTGGCCTAATATGTGGCCTAATATGCAAAGGAGCTCCTGCTAGACCCCTGCCTTTAAGGATTATTTGATTCTAGGGTTTCAAACCCAGGGGCCTTTATAGTAACATTTCTCCATAGGAAACACTTATTTATGAAGTGATCTTTTGTCATTTTAATTGAACTTTCTGGTACTTACTAATGATCTCTCTAGCTCCTTTTAAGATCTTGTCAGCTTGCCAGATATTGAAAAAAGGAAAGCTGAATTATTGCAAAAGATATGAAAGAAGGCAATATAGGTCTTTATGCTTGCCAGTGTCTTCTTTATTGCTGAGTTATCTTCTTCTCCTAGCTCACAGAATTTCCATTTAGAAATGGACTCTTATGTATGGTGACATAGGGTTGCTAGCCTTCAGGTGGGACCTGGAGATCTCCCGCTTTTACAACTGATCTCCAGCTGACAGAGACCCCTGGAGAAAATGGCTGCTTTGGAAGGCATTGCACCATGCTGAGGCCCTTCCCCCTCACCAAACCCCATCCTCTCCTGGATCCACCCCCAAAGTCTCCAGGTATGTTCCAACACAGGCCTGGCAACTCTGTGGTGACAGAAAATGCTAATGGCTTTATTTTTGTTCTCTCCGTTGAGGTTTGTTGTATTGAATGGTGCCAAATACATTTTCTAATAAATGAAACCACATTAGAAGGAAGACCAGTTGTACATTGCAGGACTGTCAGGAATGAACCATATAGAGAGGCTGTTGTACAGAAGTAGGCCACACATGAAACTGTGTCTTGTACCCAGGGCTGGTCCTAGACTGTCTGGCACCCTAGGCAAGGCTAACTTCTGGCACCCTCCCTGCACTGATAATGTCACTGAGTCACATGGGGGCACCCAGTTTGGCTCCCTGAGAAGGCCAGCACCCTAGGCAATCGCCTACTTTGTCTAGTGGTAGGGCCAGCCCTGCTTGTACCAAGTCTTGAGTATTAGTCTACCTAGCTCGCTATTACTTCCTCTGACCACTAGCAGATCTCCCAAGTCTAGAACCAAGGGAAGACTTTCCCAGCATCTGCTGCTGTAATTGTCTCACAGAGGTTGCCACAGATTGAACTTGGGACTTTTTGCGTGGTGCTCTACCATAAACCAAGGCCCTGCTGAGTTCCTGTCATGTACAGTTTATGAGTCTTAGGTGGAGAATGTGAAGTGCTGGTGGTATTAAAACAAATAGTCTGGATGAATGGTCTGACTTAGTATGGGGCAGCTTAGTATGTTCACATAAAATTTAAAAAACCTATAGTTTCATTCATGCCAAGAATACTGGCGTAGTTTGTTTGTTTATTTATTACTTTAATTTTCTATCCCGCCCTCTCCTCAAACAGACTCTGGGTGGCTAACAGTCAGTTTAAAACAATTCAAGAATACAGCTTAAAACAATGAAACAACAATTAAATACATTAAAAATCTGGTTATCCCATCTTGGTAATGAGGATTCTAGACCTTGAACTAGTGTCAGAACTTAAGAACTTCAAACGGATCCCATACTTGGTTTCAAAGCTAGGATTTTATTAGAGAGAACTAAGTACTGGAAGAGACGAGATAACAGTGATGGCAAGGGCCACCACTAGCACAGTTTTATACACTAAAGCAAACACATCACAAAGCCACAATTCACCCCATTGCAAGCACATCTGTCTTCCCACCATCCACTATCAGTGAGGAGGTTGCCTCCTTATTCTGAAGGCCACGCTGCTTGGCTTCAAAGGGCACTAGTGTGAGAATGTGCAGAGACACACCATAATTCAATCTACAGCCCTAAATATTTTGGATACCAGTAGGGCAAGGTTAATTGCTACATAGGCACTCGGGGTTGTTAAGAGGTTACAACATGGAGTCAGTTTGGTTCAGTTACAATCTGAGCATGAGCAATACTGAAAGTACAAAGCAGGTACTGGTTACATTACAGTTAAGCCTCAGCAGTAGTTACAAGTTCTGACATACTGCCCCCCCTAAGCGCCTCCCCCACGGGGAACCAACTTGGGCTTGTGTGGGTACAGTAGGTGAAACTTTTTCAGCAGTTGCGGAGCGGATACATCCTGTGACTTGACCCACTCGTCACAGCTCGGAGGGAAGTGTTTCCATCTGATCAAATAATACAACTGGCCCCTCTTTATTCTGGAATCCAGAATTTCCTGGACCTCATGGTGACTCTGACCCCTCACTGTCGTCGGAGGGGGCGGCGGGGCCCTGGGATGGAATGACGTAGCACCAGGGTCTTTCCGAAGAAGGCTGCAATGAAAAACAGGATGGATCTTACTTAGAGACTTGGGCAGGTCGAGTTCTACGGTTACCTTGTTTATGACCCTTTTGATTTTGAAGGGCCCCAGGAACTTTAGAGCGAGCTTGCGGCACGTTTGTGGGAGGGGGAGGTTCTTTGTAGATAAGAAGACCGTATCCCCCACCCTCAATTCCCACTCGGGGGAATGTTTCTTGTCGAACTGCTTTTTGTATGCTTTTTTCGCTTCCTCCAGATTTTCCTGAATACCCTTCCAGCCTTCCCGAAGGCCCTCCCACCATTGTTGGCAAGAAGTGGGCTCGGACGGGCTGGCGGGGAGGGCGAGCGTGGGAAACGGCTTGCCCTCGTAGCCGTTAATGATTTGGAAGGGAGAAGTTTTGGTAGAGCTGTGGAGGCTGTTGTTATAGCCGTATTCAGCGAAGGGGAGGAGGTCCACCCAGTTAGACTGTTGGAAATTAATAAAACATCGGAGATATTGTTCTAGAAGGCCATTAACCCTCTCAGTCTGTCCGTCCGACTGGGGGTGATAGGCGGAGCTGAGACCCTGTTCAATGCCAGCAAGTTTGCAGAACTCCCGCCAGAAGTTGGCAACGAACTGCGTTCCGCGGTCACTAATGACCTTGTCGGGGAACGAGTGTAGGCGTACAATGTGAGTGAAAAAGAGCTGAGCGAGCTTTTTTGCTGTGGGGAGTTGTTTACAGGGGATGAAGTGGGCCTGTTTAGAAAAAGTGTCGACCACAACCAGAATCACCGTTTTTCCTTGTGAGGGAGGAAGCTCAACAATGAAATCCATGGAGACTACTGACCAAGGCCGGTTGGCCGTGGGGAGGGGGACCAGGTGGCCGGGGGGTTTACCGCCCCTTCGTTTTGCCATGAGGCAAGTGGGGCAGGCGAGAACGAATTCGGAGACATCTTTTTTGATTTTTGGCCACCAAAACTGCCGGGTGAGTAAGTTGAGCGTTTTGACATAGCCGAAATGGCCTGCTAGGCGACTAGAATGGCAGCGTTGGAGGACTTCTTTTCTGAGGGGGCCGGGCACATAGATTTTGTCATTGTGCAACCAGAGGCCGTTTTCACTCTTAGTTAGGTTAGGTGGACGGTCAGTTTCTAGGTTGGATTCAGTGAGGAAACGGGGTAGAAGGTCTCCGTCAGGAGGGGAGGTCTGTTTCCCCGAGCGGGTGGTGACTCCCCCCGAAATGGCTGACGGGGGAATGAGTGAATCTACAATTTCCTCTCGGAGACTGTCGTGCTGGGGCATGCGTGAGAGGGCGTCTGCCAAGAAATTTTTTGAGCCTGGGATGTGTTTCAACACAAAGTCGAATTTTGCAAAGAAGCCCGCCCACCGGATTTGTTTTGCAGTCATTTTGCGGCGCCCGGTGAGGGCTTCGAGGTTTTTGTGATCGGTCCATATTTCAAAAGGTACCCTTGCTCCTTCAAGCCAGGAGCGCCAGGTTTTCAGGGCAAACATGACTGCAAACGCTTCCTTGTCCCAGACAGACCAATTTCTTTGTTCGTTTGAAAATTTTCTAGAAATGTAGGCACATGGACGAAGAACCCCGTTTTCTCCCCTTTGCATCAATATGGCTCCGATTGCGGCGTCGGAGGCGTCGCATTGAACCACGAAGGGTTTCAACTCGTCAGGATGTGCTAACACGGGTTCTGAGGTGAAGAGGCGTTTTAATTCGGTAAAAGCCTTCTGGCAGTCCGGCGTCCACGTTAAGCGTGCGCCTGGCTTTTTCGCCTCTTCACTTTTGCCCTTGGTTTTTAGGAGTTCGGTTAGGGGAAGCATGACTGTGGCGAACCCCTTGATGAACTCGCGGTAGAAATTTGCGAACCCGATGAAACTTTGGAGCTGTTTGCGGGTTCTGGGGGGTTCCCAATCCAGCACCGCTTGGACCTTTGCGGGGTCCATTGACAGTCCCTCCCCCGACACTCGGAAACCCAGATAGTCAAGCTCAGTTTTGTGAAATTCACACTTTGCCAACTTGGCGTACAGTTTGTGTTTACAAAGGGTACTTAACACTTTCCTGACTAGCGGAACATGAGATTTGAGATCTTGCGAATAGATAATGATGTCATCAAGGTACACCACCACCCCCTTAAAGAGGAAGTCCCGTAGCACTTCGTTGATAAAGTTCATGAATACCCCTGGGGCCCCCTGTAGTCCGAATGGCATGACTAGGTACTCGAATTGTCCTAGAGGGGTGTTGAAAGCCGTTTTCCACTCATCCCCCTCCTTGATGCGGACGCGGAAGTATGTGTCCCGAAGGTCAAGTTTGGTGAATATCTTTCCTTTCGCTACAGTGTTCAACAAGTCTTTTATCAACGGGATCGGGTAGGCGTTGGACATCGAAATCCCGTTTATCGCACGAAAATCTGTGCAAAGCCTAAGCGTCCCGTCCTTCTTCTTTCGGAAGAGGACGGGGGCGGCGTGGGGGGCTGTGGCCGGCCGTATGAACCCACGCTTAAGGTTTTTGTCCAAAAATTTTCGGAGTTCCGCTTTCTCCGCCCAACCCATGGAGTATAGTTTCGCCTTGGGGAGCTGTTGCCCCGGGATCAATTCAATGGCGCAATCCGTGGGGCGATGGGGTGGTAGCTCATCTGCTTCCTTCTCGCTAAAAGCTAGTCTCAAGTCCCGATATTCCTTGGGAATCGAAGCGACTTCCTCGAGTGTGAGGCAAGCCCGTTCGTTTTGGGGGGGAGCGTGCGGCCCCCATTCGGGGCGCCAGTGGTGGTGTTCGCACCTCCAATCGGGGAATCGGACGATTTGTTCCGCCCACCTTATGTCGGGTTTGTGGCGGGCGAGCCAAGCCGAGCCCACCACCACATCGAAAGAGCAAGAGGGGGCGATTACGAAAGTTTCAATCCCCCAGTGCTCTTCGGTTCCTACCGGGACCGCTTGGGTCTCAAGAGTGCACGGTTCCCCCCTCATGGGTCCCCCGTCCATCTGCTGAAATTGCATCGGTTGTGGTAGAGGCGAGGTGGCTAGTCCCAGTGCCTCTACTAAGCGGGGGGTAATTAAGTCTCTGTTACACCCTGAGTCGATTAACGCTCGGGCGTGCATGAACCGCTTTAAGTTTGGATTAAGGAGGGTGACTGCCATAAACAATAAACCCCCAGTGGCTCTCACCGTGAGGAGCGCCGGCTGTTGTTGGACCTGCTTTGCGGCACTCATTAAAGCAGGTCGCTGTCGTTTCCCGCCGACTCGGTCTCGTCCGACTCTTCTGTTGATTCCTCCACGGCCGTCAGGTCGGTGGTAAAATCCTCGTCAGTCGCCAAGGAAGTGGCGACGGAGCCCCGACTGGGCTCCTTCGAGCGGCTACTCTTTTTCTTTTTCGGCCCCGAGGCGGCAGGTTTCGCCGAGGGTGGTGTTGCTTTAACGGGGCAGTTGGCGGCGAGGTGATCCGGGTCTCCACATCTAAAGCATCTGCGCGCGGCGGCGGGGGTTGAGGTCGCTGGGGTCTTCTTCCCTTCCGCTTTAGTAGGAGTGTGTTTGGCCCCCTTCTTCCCCAACTGCTGCCGACGCATCCCCACATGTTGGAGATTGGTCTCCACCTCCCCGGCCAGTTGGATCCATCCGACCAGGGTGTCGGGTCTCCCTTGGCTGTAGCAGCGGTCGAGGATGTTCGGGTTCAAACCATTGCAGAACGCGGTGTACTTCATGACTTCGTTCCACCCCCGGGCCGCTGCACAGTATCCCAGGAACTCAGTAGCATACTCGCGAGTAGTGCGGTTGCCTTGCTCGATGCGCTGGAGGGCAGCGATGGCTTTCTCCTCTCGAAGGGGGTCGCCGTACTGGCGGAGCATCGCGTGCAAGAACCCCGCGACTGTTGCCAGCTCGGGTTTCCTTCCCGTGTAGAGCCCCACGTACCATTTGCGGGCCGGGCCCCTCAGGCGGGACGAAATATGGTTTACTCGGCTGGCCTCCGTCGGGTAGTCGGCACCCCAATGGGTGAAGAACGTGTCGCATTGTATCGTGAAATACTCCACGTCCTCTGGATTCCCGTCGAATGTAATCTTCAACTCTCTGCCCCTGCCGTCGCCCCCCCCGGGAGCCGCCGGGCCAGGGACCACCGGGGGTCCCCCTGGGAGCGGGGCCTGGGGTACTGCCGGCGGCGGCACCGGGCCCGGCGGGGCAGGCAGCACCGGGGCGGGTGGCGCCGGTTGCACCGGAACGGGTGGTGCCGGTGGCGCCGGGGCAGGCGGTACAGGCGGTGGCGGAGCCGGCGGAGCCGGGGCGGGTACCACCGGTGGTGCTGGGGCTGGCGGGGCCGGTGGAGCCGCGGGCGGTAGTCCCAGTGACAGACCTCCTCCTACCGGCGGGATCCCCAGGACCGCAGTTTGCAGGGTTCGGAGCTGGTCGTAGATCGCGCCCAGGTTCTGCTGCATGTCCTCCGCCATCGACACGCGGGACCTGTGCACGTCGTCGTGAATTTCCCGCACCCAGCCGAATAAGTCGTTGCGGAGGGTTCGGATCGGGTCGTCCCCACCTCGCGCCCTGGGACCTTCTCCCAGGTCCTCGTCGTCGTCTCCGGTTCCTCCTTCGCCCAACATGCTCCGGTAGCGTTGCTCCGCGGCGTTGATCGCGGCCGTGGACTTCCGCGGGCTCCAGGGTCGTGGGGCAGGGAACGTGTCGACCGAGAAAGGCGCCGGGACCTTAATTTTCCGCCGGACCCCCGTCACCTTCGGGTCGAGCGGCGGATCGTGTGTAGGGGTGGTGGGCTCTCCGCTGTCTGGAACTTTTGCCGCCATCGGACCAGGTTTCCAGTTCAGATAAGCCACGAAACAATGGGATCACTGTTATAATGTCAGAACTTAAGAACTTCAAACGGATCCCATACTTGGTTTCAAAGCTAGGATTTTATTAGAGAGAACTAAGTACTGGAAGAGACGAGATAACAGTGATGGCAAGGGCCACCACTAGCACAGTTTTATACACTAAAGCAAACACATCACAAAGCCACAATTCACCCCATTGCAAGCACATCTGTCTTCCCACCATCCACTATCAGTGAGGAGGTTGCCTCCTTATTCTGAAGGCCACGCTGCTTGGCTTCAAAGGGCACTAGTGTGAGAATGTGCAGAGACACACCATAATTCAATCTACAGCCCTAAATATTTTGGATACCAGTAGGGCAAGGTTAATTGCTACATAGGCACTCGGGGTTGTTAAGAGGTTACAACATGGAGTCAGTTTGGTTCAGTTACAATCTGAGCATGAGCAATACTGAAAGTACAAAGCAGGTACTGGTTACATTACAGTTAAGCCTCAGCAGTAGTTACAAGTTCTGACAACTAGGAACCCTGGGATATCAGATGTATAGGGTCCATTTCAATTGCAGGGGCCCACTTCAGTTGCAGATGGGAATAAGAGTGTACAACACTGGACCTTTTGATTGGAAAGGCAGCATAATGGTCCTAGATTGGCCAGACCTTACATGAATACTAGGATTCTGACCTGATCAACAGAACAGTACCTGTTGCTTTCTGTATTCCAGAGAACAGCTTCTCAGACTCAGTCCTAGTTTGAAAAAAAACATAAAAACTTAATAGGGATGCAAGAAATCAACCAATCTTTTCTAAAGAAATTGCAGAGATTTTCCAGAATACATGGACATGGTCTGGTTGATGAAATTTCATCAAACTAATGGTTTAAAAATAGACAAAATGAAAACTCATTTTCATCAAAGACAAATAAAGACAGAATTCATTGCTGTGGCAAAATTGTTTATAGTATTGGCTAGATTGATATTGCTATTGAACTGTTGTGCGCGCGCACACACAACGGTTATTGTACTAACCACCTTTTCTCTTCCTCATCTGAACCCCGTACTTGCTTTTCATGTGGGAGTGAAATGTCTTTGGTTGTATGATACCATGGTGGTATGAAGCCTCCCACTGTCCTGTGATCCAAAATGCTCTTCTGTGAGTGGTAACCTGAATAATAAAGGGTTGTAATGAATCATGCCATCGCTTCTCAAACCAGGCAGTGCTAAAACTGGAACTGTAAGGAACAATGTCTTTAGGAAGCCTCCCTCCCATGTGATCTGAGCTCATGTGTATACTACTGAAGGTACTTGCACCTTTTTGGAGTAATTTGTCAGGGGCTACCACACTGGTATGATAAGGTCCAAGCTGGGCACCTGGTATTACCTTGAAGCTGACCTGGAAATTACAGCTTGTCCAGAATACAGTGGCATGGGTACTTACAGATACCTCAATGAGAGCACACATTCAACCAGTGCTTTGCCAGCTGCACTGGCTCCAAGTTGAGTACCGGATCCACTTCAGAGTTTTGGTTAGGGTTGCCAAGTCCAATTCAAGAAATATCTGGGGACTTTGGGGGTGGAGCCAGGAGACTTTGGGGGTGGAGCCAGGAGACATTGGGGTGGAGCCAAGATCAAGGCTGTGACGAGCATCATTGAACTCCAAAGGGAGTTCTGGCCATCACATTTAAAGGGACGGCACACCTTTTCAATTCCTTCCTTCCATAGGAAATAATGAAGGATAGGGGCACCTTCTTTTTGGGGCTCATAGAATTGGACTCTCTAGTCCAATCTTTTTGAAACTTGGGGGGTATTTTGGGGAGAGGCACTAGATGCTATACTGAAAATTTGGTGCCTCTACCCCAAAAATAGTCCCCCCAGAGCCCCAGATCAATTCTCCATGATTTTCTATGGGAATAAATCTCCCTAGGGAATAATAGAGTTCCCAGCAGACATTTCCCTCCCCTCCCCCCACTTTCTGACCACCCTGAAGTGGAGGGAGGGTCTCCAAACCGGGGGATCCCCTGCTCGCTCCTGGGGATTGGCAACCCTAGTTTTGGTGTTAACCCTTATTGGTCTGGGACCAACATACTTGCAGGACCACCTCTCTTGGTATGTTCTCCAGAGAGCTTTGCTTTATGCTCAGAAGACCAAAATCTACTGATGATCCTTGGCCTAAAAGACATCTGACAGTCCTCAGCTAAAGCTAGGACTTTCTCGGCCCTGGTGCCAACCCGGTGGAATTCTCTACCTGGTGATATCTGTGCCCTGCAGAACCTAGCTCAGTTCCACAGGGCATGTAAGACAAAGATGTTCCACCAGACCTATGATTGAGAACAGCAATGGCCTTTACTGTGTCTGGCCTATGACCCACCCTATGGAGGGAGAGAAATGTAGTACACACCATCAGTTATCTGCCAGATGTCTATTGTTATATCTATAATTAGTTATCATTTATCTTATATTTTAATTTCTGTGCATTTTTAATAATGTTGCACACTGCCCTGAGCCCTTGGGTGGAGGGTGGTTTATAAATAAAATAAATAATTAGTTTTTGTGTGAGAGAAATAGATTTGGATTTAGAAGGATATACTGTTTAGGATTGTACTATAAAACAGTAATGCTTTCTTTCTCAGATATTACCTATATCTTTTTTTTTTTTTAAAGAAAACCTTTCATTTTCCATTTTTCCTGGTTCTTCTACAATGATGTTTCCGAACCTTATTGTTCAATCTGTTGTTGCTTGAAAATTAGCCCCTAGAGTTTTGGAGAATGAAATGTTTATATTTTTTAAGATAAATTAATACATATAGGGTGTCAGCTACTGCCTATTGTTTAAAAAAGATCACCTTCTGTGTCCTGTTATAAAGCCTCTTCCTAAAACGAGCTGCTTACATTGAAAGATTTCAGCTGTTATAAGCTTACAACAGTTACTGTTTGCTCTGTGTGAGTGGTTGCTACAAATCCTGTTCATTTCCCAACTGGAGATGTATTTGTACAGTGGTAATTTGAGGGACTGGATATATTGAGGCAGGATATAAGGCAGAAAAAGTTGAAGCGGAATCCCAACAAGTCTGAGGTGATGGTGGTCTGAAAGGCTGATGCTTCAGAGGGAATAGCTCCATTTAGGGGTGCCAATCCCCAGGTGGGGGCAGGGGATCCCCCGGTTTGGAGACCCTCCCCCGCTTCAGGGTCGTCAGAAAGTGGGGGGAGGGGAGGGAAATGTCTGCTGGGAACTCTATTGTTCCCTAGGGAGATTTATTCCCATAGAAAATCATGGAGAACTGATCCATGGGTATCTCGGGCTCTGGGGGAGCTGTTTTTTGGGATAGAGGCACCAAATTTTCCGTATAGCATCTAGTGCCTCTCCCCAAAATACCCCCCAAGTTTCAAAAAGATTGGACCAGGGGGTTCAATTCTATGAGCCCCAAAAGAAGGTGCCCCTATCCTTCTTTATTTCCTATGGAAGGAAGGAATTGAAAAGATGTGCCGTTGCTTTAAATGTGATGGCCAGAACTCCCTTTGAAGTTCAATTATGCTTGTCACAGCCTTGATCTTGGCTCCACCCCTAATGTCTCCTGGCTCCACCCCCAAAGTCCCCAGGTATTTCTTGAATTGGACTTGGCAACCCTAGCTCCATTTGTCCTGGATAGGGTTGCCAGGTCACAACGATGCATTGGCAGGGTTGGGAGGGATTTTACTGGGAGTGGGATGGGGCTACGTGACACAGTGACATCACATGGAAGGGATGTCATCACATCAGGAGCATTGCGTGGTGAAAACCCTATGGTAAAATCATCCTCAAAGGGGGACGTCTCATGGTGACATCACTGTTTGGGGGTGGGTTTTCCTCAGAAGTCCCCCCAAATGGATAATCCGCTGCTGGGATCTGGAGAATGGCAACCCTAGTCCTGGACGGAGGTGAGTTGGCTTTTTCAAGACAAATTAAGAGTTTGGAGGTGCTCATAGACCCAGCCTTATTTGAAAAAAGGTTGGTGCACTAGCCAAGAGAATCAGTTGTCAGCTGCATTTGATTCTCTGAGTCTCTCCTGTCTTAGACTGAACCAGTCTATGCTTTTGTACTAGGAATGTCAACTTTGGGTTGAGAAATACCTGGGGAATTTGGGGGTGGAGCCTGAGGAGAGTGGCAGTTGAGGAAAGGAAGAATTTCAGTGGAGTATAATGCTCAGGGCTTTTTTTGTAGCAGGAACTCCTTTGCATATTAGGCCACACACCCCTGATGTAGCCAATCCTCCTGGAGCTTACAGTAGGCCCTGTACTAACAGCCCTGTAAGCTCTTGGAAGATTGGCTACATATGTTGTCAGTGACTAGCCAACAGGGACATTTCTTGTCTATCTTAAACAGTTGAACAAAGCAGGCATCAAGTTTCACCTTTCAGTCCAACCAATTTTTATCTAGAACCTAAGTTTTCATGTGCTCTTAAGCGCACTTCATCAGATGAGGAATCCAGCACAGTGAGCCCTCGTCTGATGAAGTGTGCTTAAGAGCACGCGAAAGCTTATGTTCTAAATAAAAATTGGTTGGTCTTAAAGGTGCAACTTGACTCCTGCTTTGTTCAACTGCTTCAGACCAATACGGCTGCCCGCTTGGATCTATCTTAAACAGTGACATTGGTTGCCAGTTTGTTTCTGAATCTAATTCAGGGTGCTCTTCACAACATTTAAAGCCTTTCATGGACTAGAACCCATATCTGTAAAGGCCTGTCGCCTCCTATATGTGTTCATGTGCCAACTGTGATCCTCAGGCTGCCAGTTACTGGCTGTTCCCTCATTTAATGTAGCCTGCCTGGCACCAACCAGAGCCCATGCATTCTCCACTGTAACACCTGCTTCCTGGAACGGGCTCCCTGAGGCAGTGAGGGGTGTGCCCTCTTTAGAAATATCCAAGAGGCACCATGAGGCCCATTTTATTTGCCAGGACTTTTAACCAGGTATATACTGCAGGTATTATTCTGAGAGGAGGGGGTGTTATCTGGGGTTTTAAATTGTGACATTCAGACTTCTCTATTAGTCCAGCTCCTGCAATGGAAGAAAGAAAAGAGGACACAGCTCTTCCTTTTGCTTGACAGTCTTTCCAGTACCTTTCTAGTTGTTGACTACAGCCTGGGAAGGCAAGAGCTAGTCTTCTTCTTTGGTGTCAGCTCTGGGCCTGTCTTCAATATAAGCAGACTTTTTCTTCTTTTAGAGTTAACTTTACTGAAAGACAGGTAACAGTAGCATGAGAATTCGTGTCAGATCTGGCTTACTGGGGATGGCCAGATCTTTATATCTTTCTAGGGCTGTTACATAGCCCGCCAAAAGTACCAGCTCAAAGCCCATGGAAAGCAATACAAAATATTTCTCACCCAGCCCCCCAATAATGAGAAAATAAACAGTTCAAGCAGTCCCTGCAAGGTGATAACACAGCCTTGAGAAATGGGCACCAGCAGAGCGCTTTTTTTTAGCAGGAAGTCATTTGCATATTAGGCCACATCCCCTGATATAGCCAATCCTGGAGCCTACAGTAGGCCCTGTACTAAGAAACAGAGGTTTCTCAGCGCTCTCTGAGCCCCACTTACTTCACAGGGTGTCTGTTGTGGGGAGACGAGGGGAAGGAGATTGTAAACCGCTCTGAGCCTCTGAGTAAAGGGTGGAGTGTAAATCCAACGGTCCTCCTGCTCCTCCTTCCTATCTCCTTTCTCTTCTGAAGGGACTGAACATCAGTGACGGATACCATGGTTCAGATCCAAGATTCTTCCAAGTAGGCTTGCTCCAGCCTGCCTTCTTCCAGCCTGAGGCTGTTCTGTGGAAGGAGGGCTGGGCTCCTTAGGATGGATGGAGGCTTCAAACTATGCTCAGTAGGGAGGGGAGGGAACTCAGGGCCCAGATAAACTATACAAATGACACAAATTTGGGTCAGCTCACAATCACACATTACGCAGGGGGAGCATAAAGATGTTAAAGACATGTTGCCTTGTTATTGTTGTTTGTACTGGAAAGGACAAGCAATAGTAACAGTATTTAATAACACAGCTTGTTAAGATTTTACATGCATTTTAATCTACAGAACAAAGGCCATGTTTTAACAAACAGCAGACATGATTGTAAATTAATTTCTGGGCTGTACCACTCCAGCTTGAAGGGAGGGGGCCTCTCATGATTGGATGCTCCTCAGTATATAACAAAATCTCTGCACAAAGAAATCTGATATATCAAGGTTTAAGGATTCCATCCTAGCTTTCTCTCTGACTTATCTTATACATGGTGAGGATTTTTCATCTGCTTGGTTAAGTCCTGTGAGCTTCCCCCTGTAGTCTGAAGTGGTACAGACACAAAAGAAGTTTTAACCACAGATCAAGTAATAATATTCAGTGGCTTGTGATTTTTAAATTTTTTTTTTGCAGTTATTCTCCATAATGTCACAATGTGTTTTTTTTAAAGGTAAGAGTCAAGTGGTTATTTTCCTGTAAAGACAAAGTGAAACCTTACATGTTCCTTTGACTGCCTAAAAAAAAGGCAAAAATTCAGCAGCAGTTTTACATTATACTAGCAAAATGCTGGTCACTGGTGAGTAGCGTGCATTTTACTGTTTGTGGGTGGTGGCAGGGCTCCTGGGAGAGAACCTTGCATCTTTCTGCAAAGAGATATATTGGACACCCGCAAACTCAATAGGGTGGAAGTGGAAGTAGGGTTGTCAGCCCTTCTCTGGCAATGAGTGAGGGCATGGGAGGGATGGAGACTTACAAAAATGGCACCTCATTCTAGTGTTGCCAGGTCCTGGTTGGGAAATACCTGGAGATATGAGGGTGGAGCCTGAGGAAGGAAGGATTTGGGGAGGAGAGGGACTTCAGTGGAGTATAATGCTATAGTCCAGGGGTGACCAAACTTGCTTAACATGAGAGCCAAATAGAATAAATGTCAGATATTTGGGAGCCACAAGATATGAACATCAGATGTTTGAGGGGAAAGGAAGGAAAATAGATGGAGGAGGGAGAGAGAGGTGGAAAGAAAGCAACTTTAAATGTGTTGTACAAGCTGCTGGCTGGCTTGGATTGGAGAGCTACACAATATGTGTGAAAGCACCACATGTGGTGCGTGAGCCACAGTTTGGCCACCCCTGCCATAGAATCTACTTTTCAAAATGGTCATTTTTTCCAGGTGAACTGATATCTGTCGCCTGGAGATCAGTACTTTTCCTCTTAACAGCCACTCCTGTCAATATTGGGAGGAGGGGAGGTGGATAACATATTCTCTGTTCCCTTGTGTGATAGGGTTGCTAGCTCTGCATTGGGAAATTCTTGGAGAAGTTTTTTTGGGGGGGCAAGATGGGGATGGTGGGGTTTGAGGAGGGGCTTCACGAGATATAATGCCACAGAGACCAACTTCTAAAGCAGCCAGCAGAACCGATCCCTATTGGGAGACCAGTTATAATTCTGGGTGATCTCCAGCCACAACCTGGAAGTTGGCAACCCTATTGTATGACAAAGTGCTTTTGCCCAAATCCTTTCTCCTGGCTTTTGTAGCATCTGGTTCCTCAGCAATGCAGTCTTGTGCAGCTCGTGCTTGAGTAGTACTTCAGCATCTCACATTGTTCTCCTTGTTGCGCGTTAAGGAATAAAGGTGACCCAGTCACATTCTTCAGGAAAGCATTCTCTGTCCATCTAGATCTCACACAGGTTTCACAGTATTGTGCTCTCAAGAACAATGTGATGGATCTGTAATCGGCGGCGGGGGGGGGGGGACTCCTGCCTCTATTGCCTGTTGTGGTAAGATTGCTCCCCCCCCCTTTGCATTGCCTAGCTTGCTTTGTATGGAGGCATTGCGGGATTCTTCTACATTGTCTGCTGTCCTGGCTCAAATACTCAAGAGGAACAGGCAGCTGTGAATCAGCTCCTCTGTATGGTTCCCAGCAGGTAATGTAGCAAAGGAGCCTGCATGCATCTGTTTAGGTTTTGCTATTGATTGAGATTTGAAGGGACTCTGGTTTTTTTCTTCTCCTGCTTGGCTAGGAAATATATATATGCAGTTAGGAATTGAGAAGAAGCATACTAAGAAACCTCAGACAGAACTCAATGGGCCGACAGCCAGTCCTTTAGTAATTCAAGCCTGCTGCCTCCATATGCTAACCTGCACCTTATTAGAAAGCAAACTTCTTGATTGCAGGCCCATTATGAAGATGTCCGTCACAGGCTCTGGCTAAATACTAAGAAGCACAGTTGTTTGTCTGTTTCCTTCCCCCTTCTTTCCTTTTTTGATAGATTTTATATAATGCTTTGGAAATTTGACATCTCCCCCCCTTTCTTAGGCCAGATGTTTCATCTTCCTCTGCTAAGTAATCTTGACATGCTGCCATGAGATGGAAACAACTGCTAGTTTTAATATTGCTCCATATCTTTATTAAGTGGCGACATTTCATGCATTCTAATTCTCCATATGCGTGCTTTCTCCTTTCTCTCGCTCTCTTTTTTATTTTCCCTCCCTTCTCCTCCTCCCCCCATTGCCTGAAGAAGACCGCCTATGATAATTTCCCTGCCATTCTGCCCAAAACGGCTAATGAGGTTCTAGATAACGGATAATGAATATGCAGCCCCCTGGTATTGATTCTGGGATGGGGGAGTGCTTTTGTGTCTTTAATCACAGCAGGAATGCAAAATCAGGCTCCACCTTTCAACTCTATCTCCATCATGCTGAGAGAGTGAGGCTGGGGCTGCTAGACAGCTCGGAAGAGATTGCCGCTCAGATGTCCTGGAAAACAGCAAATCCCTCAGACCTGGCAGAATCCGTTACCATGAGAACTGCAGATATTTCCATTGTGATGGCTTGCTCCGGCAGCCATCTGTTACACCCATTTGATTAGGGAAGTACAGTTCAGCTCGTATGAGGTTTTCATCACACCTTATCCCATGGCTGCGTATGGTGGTGGTGGTGGTGGGGAAACACCCTTGCTGGCTTTTTAAATATGCTAAACGAAATGGTTTTAAGTGCTGTAATTTACAGAGGGTGAAGGCATTTTATGAAATGCCACAAAGAGGTCGCTGAGGGATAGCAGGATTGGAGGGGAGGGGGAAAAAAAGAACTCCAGGAGGAATTTGAAAGGGATTAGTGTCCTGTGTTAAAAATACAATCAGCCCAGAAATTAACTGTCTTTAATGATGCTTTGTGTAGCAATGGAAGGAAGCGTGAGACCCAAACCTCATGAAACCACAGCAAAAATCCACACATTGTCTGTCCTTATGGGATGCAGAATTTTCACCAAAGTGAATACATATGTTAGGGTTCATGCTGGGAATACAACAGGGCCACAAAATCTCTGACAAGATATGTGGGATGCAATGTCATTTTATTGCATTTCTGTATATGGTGCTGTTCCTGTCATCTCTTCTAAAGATGAAATGGGTCAAAGCATTTATTTGGATAGTGGCTTCCCATCTTTTAGAAATGGAGCGAATGCTTGGGACAATGTATATCCTCCCCCCACCCCTGGAGAAAATATATGAAGTGGCATGTTGTCAGGGCAAGAGGGAAGGAAAGAGGAGGACAAATAACTTAAACCCCCAAATCGAATTAAGAACCTGAAAGGTTAAATGGATTCATATTAGGGGGCCCAGTATTAAAATCAATAAATATACAATATTAAAATACTACAAATGATCAAAGTTACATATATTCACTACAAATTAGATTTAAAACAATTATAGGCCCCCATATATCCTGAGTTAAAATTACAAATCATACAATGTGCATGATAGGGACCTCATGCAACCTTAAAACAGATGCATTTTGGCCTACTGGCCTTCTTCAGTGGCCAAGCGTAAATGTTACACATAGGCTTAACTATTGCAATGCTAATATTAATCCGTATAGGACTACTCTTGCCAGTCCTCAGGCCCCCAGTTTTTCAGGCTCCTCCCCACCACCATCCAGTTGGCTGATGGGGGGAAGCCCTGCCCCAACAGCCACCATGTGCCTTCAAACCTCAGCAAGTTTAAGAGGCTTTCAACTGTTTGTGTTTCTGAACATGTGTGTGCCTTTAAATCTGGCAAGAGGAAAGCTGCAGGGGGGCAGGGTGAGCAGAGAGGGCCATTTTGCTCTCAGTCCCTCTGCTTTTTTGAAGGAAAACTCCACCCCCGAGGTTATTCTTTTGTTTTCCTGAAGAAGTTGGTTAAAATTCAGCAGATGGTTATATTCAGCAATGTGAGTAAATTGCCCCAGTGAGATCACAACTGTGTGTACTTGGCTGCTTTGTGAGAGTGTGTGCATTCACTTTCATTTAGTGGAAGTTTAGCTGCTGGGGGATGAAAAAATGAAGACTGTATTCAGGGGAACTGCATGACTCTATTTTTGTGTTTTTGGGAGGAATGGGAAAGTCTCCCAGCTCTACCCCTAAAGTTCCCAGATATTTTCTGAGTTGGACCTGGCAACCCTATATAGGACCAAGTGAAAATTATGTTCTGATAAATATCAATAACGCAAGGCAAAGATGAGATAGATAAGTCTCATGTGGTATTTGGGCTGCAAAGCTCCTGCTGGGGGCAGGGGATCCCCCGGTCCCTCCAGCAGGGAGTAGGCCGCCAGGGGGATCCCTGCCCCCAAAGAGCCCCGTCACCACGCGATGTGCCTTGTGTGATGACATCACCCAGAAGTGATGTCATCCTAGGGATGTCGCACCAGGGATGCTCTAGGACTCATGGTAAAACTCTATGATACCATAGAGTTTTATTGCAAGTCCTAGAGTGTCCCCAGTGTGATGTCCCTGGTGCAATGACATAACTTCTGGGTGATGTCATCATGCTGCACGCTATGTGTGCGAGAGAAAACAGTTTCCTGCTGCAGTGGTGAAGGGACTTGGCAACGCTATGTGCCTTGTGTCCAAGTCAAGTATATATAACCTAAATGGTATTTCAATTGTGTACCCTTTTATTTTGGTCCAGAAAATTCATTTCTAAAAGCAACTATGGAGCCAGTGTAACAAGTAGAATGTAGGATTATTATAGGCAAGAGACCTTCAGAGGTGGTTTGCCACTGCCTGCCTCCACCTCGGCTCTGCTTAGCTTCTGAGATCTGACGAGATCAGACTATCCTGGGGTTATCCAGACTATCCTGAAGTTATCCACCTGATTGATGGGCCATCCCCTCCACACCCAGTCCAAAACACAGGTGAGGATGGGGTCTTTCACAGAGAGGTGGGTGATGTCCTTTGCATGAATGGGCCTGTCTGGGAGGTTCTCGGTCAGTAGGATCTGATGCACTGGGGTGGGATGCAGGTTGGTGGACGGAAGCGGCAAATGACTCAGAACATCCATGTGGCCCAGGCTGGTACTGCAGCGAGTATTGATTCCTGGCCAGGAAGATAGACCAGCGCAGGATTCGGGGCAATAGCATTTGTGGGGTTTGGTGGTCCGGGGCAAAAAGGCCCAGCAGTGCCTTGTGGTTGGCCAGGATGGTAAAGGGCCACCCATACAGGAAATCATGAAATTTCTTGACCTCGGTGACAATAGCCAGGTCCTCCTTGTCAATTTGCGCATAGTTGTGCTCTGGGGCTTGCAGAGTCCTGGAGTAATAGGCTACCAGGACCACATGGCTGTCCAGTGGCACGTGGCCCAACACCTTTAAGGGGAGGCGTCGCAAGCCAAAACTATGGGCAACTGTTTGTGAAAGTGGGCCAGCAAGCTATTGGAAGTCAGTAAGTCCTTAACTGCTTTGAAGGCGGTTGCTTGCTTGTGGCCTCAGACCCAAGGTGCTTTTTTATCCAGCAGCCAGTGGAGGGGCGCAGCCAGTGGAGGGGCTTGGTGACTGCTGCCTTGTGGAGAAGGAAGGCATGATAAAAATTGAGGAGTCCAAAGAATGCCTGGAGCTCTGCCTTCGAGGTGGGTGTAGGGGCGTCACAGATGGCCTGGACCTTGTCTTGCGCTGGGTGGAGTCTGTCAGCATCCACACTGTAGCCCAGAAAGTCAATGCGAGGAACTCCTGGGAAGCATTTTTCCCTCTTCACTTTGAGGCCTGCTGACTCGAAGTGTTGCAGGATGGTGTGGAGGCAGGTGGCAAACTCTTCCTCATTGGGAGCGGCAATCAGTGCATCATCAAAGAAGGGCTGCATCCCAGAGATTCCTTTAAGCAAAGAGTCCATGAGGTTTTGGAGGATCCCCGGTGTCACACTGACCCCAAACTGCAACCTCTTGACTTGGAAAGCACCCCTGTGGGTGACTATGATCTGCACTTCTGCTGTGGCCTCGTCAATGGAGAGCTGCTGGTAGGCCTGGACTAAGTCCAGTTTACCAAATATTTTGGTCCTGGCTAGTGAAGCAAGAACATGGCTGACTACAGGGACTCCATTGGGCTTCACTAGAGTTACTATGGGGGTCTCCCATCGTGCATTAGACACCGGTTCCAGGACTACTTGCCAGCCTCCCCTGGAGAAAATGGCTCCTTTGAAGGGTAGACTCTGTGGCATTGTACCGCAGAGGCTCCTCCCCAAACCCCACCCTCTCACAGATCCAGCCCCAAAGTTTCCAGGTATTTTCCAACACAGACCTGTCAACCCTACTTGCAGTTCCTTCTTTGAACCGGAAAGAAAGCTCAGGTTTTGTTTTTTCCTATCTCGAAGGAAAACCACCCCTTCCCTTGAACTCCATAAATGTTGTTTGCAATGAGCCTAACATCATGTGGACTTCTACTTTGACACAAACACTTCCTGCTTTCCAAGTGGGGAGGGGGAAGTCCCTGTGTGGGAATGGCCCTCCATCCATTACGCCATGATGGCCAGTCCAGGATCTGGAAAAGGTTGTTAGATTCTCACCTTACAACTCTATATCCAATTTGAAATGTTTGTTATTATTATATTAGGTAAGGATGGTTTAAATGCCAGCTTTCTCAGCTTAATAAGGACATTTATGTCTAGAGGCTAAACATCTTGCAGATTACAGCATCTGAGCCACAGAGCAGAGAGAGAGAGAGAGAGACCTCTTTGCTGGCAGACCACTTTGCTTTATGAACACAGTATCTGCCTTTGACAGGCAGCAGATGTATGGAGGCTCTGAAACCTGAAACAATGAATCCCATTCAGGCTCTCACCATTGCACCTACTTATAATGGTGCCTTTGTTAAATGAAGCGTTTATAAGAATACTGCCTCCTCCCCCTTTCCACCTCCAAGGCTGGGCTCTGCACTGTTTTTAAAGGAAGAGGTTAAGTACCTGAGGCATAAACCACTGACATACAAAAGAATCTAAAGTAAATGTATCATTGGTTGGCAGCAATGAGGGCTTTTTCTTTCCAGCTTTGACGCATGGGAAAAAAACAGAATAAAAGTATACAAGGAGTATTTTCTTTCGCTCTTGTGTTTTTTTCTTCAAGTAGGAATGTTAGTGTTTTGCACCTTGCGCTGAGTGTGTGTTTCTTCAGAGTCATCAATCTCATGAGGGTTTGTGTTGCCATCTGTGCCAGTGAACGCTTTGGGCTCCCATGTGAAAGTTCAATCCGGCAACAAAAATATGGCCTTGTGACAAGACAGGTATGAAAGAGCCTCCACATGGCCTCCCCCCAGTGTTAGTTCAACTCAGTTTGAGCAACCACACCATGAATGGAACGATCGTCACTGAGTGGCTGATAGATGAGAATGTATTTATGAAGAAGAGATGCATACAGGCCTTGAATTCAGCAGGAGCTCACAGGAGCACAGCTCTTGAATCTTTCTGAGGTAGGGGTCCCAACCCTCCCGCTCTAGCGGGGGACCCCAGGTTTCCGAGCCTCTTCCCCCGCTCCCCCCAAAAACGGAAGCGGGGGGAGAAGCGGCATCCTCCTGCTGCTGCTGCTGCTGCTGGCGGCGTCGGGGGCTGCCGGGGAGGATGCTGGGGGTGAACAGCATCACCAGCGGGGGTTGAGGGGGCCGCCTGCGCTCGCGCTCCATGTGCTCCTCATCGGCTGCTGTGCTGCTGGAGGCGGCTGACCACGTGGTCGGTGTAAAGGACGGGCTTGAGGGTGCGCGAGCGCTGCGGCCAGCTGTAGCAGAAGGTCTCCACGCCCCGCCCGTTGCGCCCGTAGTGCTCGCGCACCCTCAAGCCCGTCCTTTACACCAACCGCGTGGTCAGCTGCCTCTAGCAGCACAGCCGCCGCCGCCCCCCCAAGTCCCAGCAACCCCAGGTGAGTAAGCGCCCTGCCCTGTCCTGCCCCGCCGCGGCACGGGAGGGAGGGAGGGAGGCCGGGGGGATGGAGCTGCCGAGGCCCAGTGGGTTGACCTTGCCGCCCTCCCTTCTCTGCTGCCTTCGCGGCTTCCCCGAGACGGGGCGGGCGGCTTCTGCAGCCCCACACCCTCCTTGGAGGCCCAGTTGCCCAGCGGTGTTTCCTGCAGAAACTGCCGGAAGAGCAGGGCCGCCTCTTCTCGGCTTCATTTTAGCTGCTCCTCCGAGATGGGCTCAGCCTGAGCCCATCTCGGAGGAGCAGCTACGGTGAGCGGAGAACAGGTGGCGGCAGCCGTCCCCCCCGCTAGCTCCACCCCAGTGTCTCTTGGCTCCACCCCCAAAGTCTCCTGGCTCCACCCCCAAAGTCCCCAGATATTTCCGAAATTGGACTTGGCAACCCTGTTCTGAGGGTCCCCCCTCCTCCTCCCCACCTTGTCTATTGAATAGTAGGCACAGCTACATAACAAACCCTGGATGAGCTCCACCACCTATTTTTCTACAAACGCCCCCTGGATGCACCGAACAAAGTTATTTTGTAGTGGATTTTGATTGGCTTAGCTGCCTGCCTGTCATGGAGAGGCTGGGAAGTTAGGCTTCTGGCTACCATTGGCTTCTCCTCTGTTCCCAGTTGAGTGGCTGCCTCTACTCTGATCTTAGAGAGGGACAAGGTAGCCTGAAGATCTAATTTCCCTAGAGCAGGGGTGGCCAACGGTAGCTCTCCAGATGTATTTTTGCCTACAACTCCCATCAACCCCAGCCAGCATGGCCAATGGCTGGAGCTGATGGGAATTGTAGACAAAAAACATCTGGAGAGCTACCATTGGCCACCCCTGCCCTAGAGGAAATGGATAGAGGAAGCAAGGCACAGGGAAATGACAGCCAGTATCCAGAAGGTGATCCAGAAATATGAGATAGGGTTGCCAGGTCTGTGTTGGACAATATCTGGAGGTTTTGAGGGTGCAGCCAGGAGAGGGCAGGGTTTGGGGTGGGGAGAGGCCTCAGCATGGTATAATGTCACAGAGCCCACCTTTCAAAACAGCCATTTTCTCCAGGGGATCTGATCTCTGCCAGCTGAAGTTCAGTTGTAAAAGTGGGAGATCTCCAGAGAAGAAAGCCAGGGAAGAAGTCTGGGAGCCAGGGGAGAAGTCTTGAGTTACCAACTCCAGATTGGGAAATTCCTGGAGATTTGGGGTGGAGCCTGAAGAGAGATTGCAATGCAATATAATGCCATAGAGTTTACCCTCCAAAGCAACCATTTTCTCCAGGAAAACTGGTATCTAGAGGTTTCCAGGCCCCACCTGGAGGTTTGCCTGGAATGAGAATGGGCAGAGAGCATAGGTGTACATGGCCCAGAACTGTGCTAGGTAACAAAGGCTGGAGTTTCAGGTACTGACTGAAATAATCGGCTAAATTTTGGGTTGCTAGGCTCTGTCTACAATAATGCAGTGGTTCAGCCAGAGCTAACATGCATGGCCTTGCATTCATTCATTCTGTCCATCTGTCTCCTTCTCACTCTCCCCTTTGGTATTTCTGCATTTAATGAAGACCATCTAAGATCTCAGGGGACACAATTATCTTTGACTTGCATGTTATACTTTGGTGATTACAAATTGGGGCAAGATGTTGGCTAAGTGCAAACTTGCTCCTTAACATAATGTAAAGTATTCCCCTCCCCTTTCCTCTCCTCTGGAAAAGCTATAACTACCTAGATTAGCAAAACTTTTGCAAGAAGGGATGTAAAACAGATTTATCTCAGTGTCAGCTTTATCTGATCCATTCGGTCTTGCAGAGTTTGGATGGTTCCTTTGTGTTACAATAACCAGCTTTCAAACATCTATATCCTCAGGGTATTAAATGTCAGCCTCCAGTGTACCATTCTGAGGATAAAGGACTGAGAATACTGAAGTATTCTGTGTGTGTGTGTGTGTGTATGCACACAAGCAAGGTCTTTGCTACACACTACTGACCTAGATATAACCCAGAGAAACTTCTGGCAAAAGGAATGAAAAGGTATTTTGATTTATGTACATTTGAAATTCTCTTCATTAATAGCAACGTTTTGTAGATTTCACAGATGAGAGCTCCTTTTTGTTGTCCTGTGAGGATATATTTGTAACTGGGCCCCTAAACTATAAATGGCCAGTGGACAATTCAGACTTTCCATACTGTTCCTCATTCTTTTAAACAAAAAAGTTTAACTTTGAATGTGCTCGCCCAATTCAACGTGTCTTCAAAATATTCCTCTGAGGTTAGTGCATATAGTTGACAGCAGTCTTGCTTCTTCCTGTGGCGACTCGATTCTCATGGCTGGCGCACAAAGTCACTGGTCTTCAGGTGGGACCTGCATGTCTCCTGGAATTAAAACTCATCCCCAGACAATAGAGATCTGTTCCCATGGAGAAAGTGGCTGTGGTCTCTGACACCGTACCCCACTGAGGTCCCTCCTCTTCCCAAATCTTATCCTTCCCAAAATCAACCCCCCAAATGCCAGGTATTTCCCAGTCTGGAATTAGCAGATGTACATGGGATTATCCAGGGCTTTTTTTGTAGAAAAAGACCAGCAGGAATGCATTTGCACATTAGGCCACACCCCCTGATACCAAGCCAGCTGGAACTATGTTCCTGTGCGTTCCTGCTCAAAAAAAGCCCTGGAGTTATCTCATTGGTCCACTGTAAGCTGAAACTGCCATTTTATATGTGAATAGTTTTTCTAATTAGAGCTGACACAGGGGCAAGAATGATCTAAAAAGTTTAAAACATTATGTGTTGCTACAAGAAATCAAAAAGAAAAACAGTCACAACAAGGAATAATTTTAAAATACCCATAGGGGGAATTGTTATTTAGCTTTGAAAGTATTAAAAAGAGGACTTTGAGTATTGCTGTGAATCTCTTTGATCCTTGAAATGTTGCCCTGAGTTAACACTTTGTGATGGTATTGGTGAATAATTTCTAGGCGTGAGCAAGACAATTATGTTGATCCAGGCATCCAAATTGGACAATGCATTCCTATCCAGGTACACACAGAAATTCTAGGTATTCATGGATGTTCCAAGGAACCCATTGTGTCAAGAAGGCATGTGACCTATCCCAGAGATAACCCTTGGGCTGATCCAGGTCATCTATCGCATGGCATGGTAGGACT
Source organism: Heteronotia binoei (assembly GCF_032191835.1). NCBI lineage: Eukaryota > Metazoa > Chordata > Lepidosauria > Squamata > Gekkonidae > Heteronotia > Heteronotia binoei. The sequence continues at coordinate 34,601,191 of NC_083226.1, forward strand.
CACTTTTGAATGCATATATTTAAGAATGGCCTGTTAGATGACCAAATGAAAGCCATTAATTGCAGATATAAAAATGGGAAAAATGCCTTTTTCATACTGGCTCATGGCAACATTTAGGGAAGTTTTGTGTACTTTTATTTTTTTAGACCACATGTTTGTTATATTTGGGTTCTACACTGTGATTAACTGTCACAGTCAGCTGTATTGTCAGGCAAGAAGCAGTAGTCCATCTTGGATGACAAATGTTGAGGTGCCATTGAGAAGGGCAGCAAATCAGAAAAAGAAGAGATTGGATGTATACCCCACTCCTTCACTACCAGAAGGAGTCTCAGAGTGGCTTACCGCCTCCTTTCTCTTCCCCTCCCCACAACAGACACCCTGTGAGGTAGTGGAGCTAAGAGAGCTCTCTTTGGAACTGCTCTTGAGAGAACTTGTGACTGACTCAAGGTCACATCAGCAGGTGCATGTGGAGGAGTGGGGAATCAAACTTGGTTTTCCCAGAGTAGAGTTCATGCTCCTAGCCACTACACTGAACTGGCTGGCTATCTTCAGTTGTTTGGTTGGGGAAAGAATTGGGCTTTAGGCACCAAAAAGCCTTTGGCTGTCTTTTGTGGCTGTTTGTTATAAAAATGAAACAAATTATACAAGGTGAGCACAATGGTGCCCTGACCTGGATAGCCCAGACTAGCCTGATTTTGTCAGATTATGGAAGCAGATTGTGAGAAAAGATTATGTAAACAGCGTTAGCCCTGGTTAGCATTTGGATGGGAGACCTCCAAGAAATGCCAGGGTCATGACGCAGAGGCAGGCAATGGCAAACCACCTCTGAATGTCTCTTGCCTTGAAAACCCTACAGGGTCACCATAAGTCAGATGTAACCTGATGGTGTGTGTGCGCGCACACACACAGAGACACAATGGTAAAAGTAAGCCAATAACAAGGTGGTACCTCCATCTTCTCGTCCCCCAGGAGCTAAGTAGTAGGTCTTATATTTTGTTCAGGATCTATGGCTTTGTATGGATTCTGCTAACATCAGCAGACCCGCATCTTCAGCTTCTCTTTAATTAAGTGGGTAGGGAGGCTGTTGCCCAGGTGGGCCTGGAGATCTCCTAGGATTACAATTGATCTCTAGACTATAGAGATAAGTTTCTCTGTTAAAAGTGGCCACTTTAAAAGGTGGACTCTATGGAGTCACATATGCACAGAGTGCCTCTTCTCCCCAAAGGAGAGTTGTCTGTTTTAAAATGTTTCTATTGTATTTTATTGTTTTATTATATGTTGTACTCTGCCCTGAGCCCTATGGGAAATGGGCAGAATAGAAATTTACTAAAATAAATAAATAAAGTGCACCCTCCTAGGCCCTGCCCCCCAAATCTCCAGGCATTTCCAAATTGGAGTTGACAACCTGAAAAATGTAAAGGTTGACCTCATGGGACAAAGTTTCCTCACCTCCTTTTCATTTTGTTGGCTGTTGTTTATGGTGGTAGGGAAAATCACCACATGATATCATATCACACTTCTTGCATTAATAAATGTTATTGGTGTGGGGGGGGAGGTATATGGAAAAGTTATGGGACTAGAAACTGTTTTGGGTTATAGGGTTTTTGATTCTGGCCTACATATGAAGCAGCTGCTGTTGCTATGGAGGAGCACAAGCTCCAGAGACTTGTGTGAATTTGTAGTCAACAAATGTTAGAAACTGTTATGTTTTGAATATTAAGAAACAGTATCAATTCTAGAAAGATTTTCCTCCATATGTGATGAACTATTTTTGTTGTACCTGTGAGTTGGAGGTTATATGAACCAGTCATCAAAGCAATCTTATTCTCTCACAAATAAATAGTGAAGCCGCTAATATTATTGAATTATGCTTTCGTATCTCTTCTGTCTTTGCTTTATGTGATGAATCTCTTGCATGATTTCCCAAATCTTCAGTTTTACATCTATCTGAATGATAAGCAACAGAGAACATCCATATAGAAGATGATCCATATATCGTGTTCAAATCCACACAGCCAAATGATTGCTTTTAATTCCTTTAAGCTACAGCACTGTAGGGCAAACCATTTATGCTCATTTTGGAACTGAATGTTTTGATACACATACCAACACATTCCCTTAAAACATTAGCTGCCTTTTGCAACTCAGGAATAGAATTTGCTCAATTATCTTTTGAAAACGTGTGTACAATTCTAACTTGGCTGGTTGTACAAGTTTATCTCCCATCATATTCCGAAGAGCGAAAAATCCATCCAGAAAGCCTATAGAAGGCAGCCATCCTCATGCCCATGCAAACTGTAAGTAGCACAGCTTGGAAAATTCCTGAAGATTTGGGGGTGATACCTGGGGGAGGGAGGTCAGCAGTGGTGCATTGTCATGGAGTCTGCCCTCTGACACTGCCATGTTTCCCAGGTGAACTGATACTTGTAATTCCGGAAGAATCATAGAGTTGGAAAGTATCTCCAGGGTCATCTAGTCCAACCCCCTGCACAATGCAGGAAATTCACAATTGCTCCCCCTCACTCCCAGTGACCCCTGCTCCATCCCCAGAAGATGGAAAAAAAACAAAAAACCCCAAACCCTCTCCAGGATCCCTGGCCAAACTGGCCTGGAGAAAATTGCTTCCTGACCCCAAAGAGGCAATCAGCATTTCCCTGGGCGTGTAAGAAGGGACCATGAGAACTAAGCACTGATGCAACTCTTCCTGCCCTCCCTCTCATGATTTGTCTAAGTTCACAGAATCAGCATTGCTGTCAGATGGCCACCTACCCTCTGTATAAAAACCTCCAAAGAAGGAGAGCCCACCACCTCCTGAGAAAGTCTACTCCGTTGAGGAACCACTCTAGTGGTCAGGAAGTTCTTCCTAATGTTTAGCTGAAAGCTATTTTGATTTAATTTTGTTCTCTTCCGAACTTCTGGAGCAACAAACAACACATCTGCATCATCCTCCATATGACAGCCCTTCAAGCACTTGTAGATGCTGACAGAGCTTTTTTTGTAGCAGAAACTCCTTTGCATATTAGGCTGCACCCCCTTCATGTAGCCAACCCTCCAAGAGTACACAGGGCTCTTCTTACAGGGCCTAGTGTAAGCTCTTGGAGGATTGGCTACATCAGGGATGTGTGGCCTAATATGCAAAGGAGTTCCTGATACAAAAAAAGCCCTGGATGTTGATCATATTGCCTCTCAATCATCTCCTTTCCAGGCTAAACATACTGAGCTCCTTCAACCTTTCCTCATTGAACTTGGTCTCCAGACCCCTTACCATCTTTGTTGCCATCCTCTGGACATGTTACAGGATCAACCTGTTAAATTTTAGGCTACTGAAAGCTGACTTCAGGACCTGATTTAGGCCCTCCCCTGACTCTACCTGGGAAGAAGGCTTCTTGGAAAAAGAGGTGGGGCCAGGGCAGATTTCAACAACTACATGTACTTTTCAGGTTGTTCTAATTTTAAATTTTTTAAAAATTCTTATAAGTATGGCATTAATTAAATCACTTTATTAAATTAGTTATTTAGTTTGGCTGGGAAACAATAGGTCTCCCCCCTCCTTTATGGAATTTTCTGATTGTGCCCCTAATCTAAAGGATTATCCCTGACAAACTTCAGGTAAGTGTAAGATGCAGCACTGACTGCCTATACTGACTTTAAAAAAACCCCTTATTTATATTTCACCTTTCTCCCCAGTGGGGATTCAAAATGGCTGACACCATTTAGTCCTGCATTTTATCCTCACAAGAACTCTGTGAGGTTTCTTAGGCAGAGATAGTGTGGCTGGCCCAAGGTCATCCTGTGAGCTTCCACGGCAGAATGGGAGTTCAACCTGGGTCTCCCAGCTATGACACCCTAACAACTACGCCTTAGCGACTGAATGTCATCATATACAAGGAAAACATTGGACACTAGCTGGTAATGTCTCTGCCTATTGCATGTGCATGGGTGGGGGGAGGTGTATCCCCCCATAAATCACAGAACTACCTTGTATGACAGAGTATGCAGGCGAAATGTTTGCCTCTTTCAGGTGCAGCACCAAAGAGAAAAGAACAGCCAGCAGCAGCAGAAGAAGACAAGGAGGGGAAGATGATGCCAAATTAGATGCATCACTAACAATGTGAGATGTTTTTAAAGTTAACTTACGTTAAAAGGCATGCAATTTTTTTTAATAAAAACTGTTTAGATGAACAATACTTATTTTAAGAGTTTGGGGACAACCTGAGTGGATTGACTTTGGCTAGGGATGAGCATGAACCATGAAAATGGCGGTTTGTTTTGGTTTATGGTTCATTTGATTACCCAAACTAGTGGTTCATGGTTCATTTATTTAAAAGAAGAAGACTGCAGATTTATACTCCGCCCTTCTCTCTGAATCAGAGACTCAGAGAGGCTTACAATCTCCTATATCTTCTCCCCCCACAACAGACACCCTGTGAGATAGGTGGGGCTGAGAGGGCTCTCACAGCAGCTGTCCTTTCAAGGACAACTCCTGTGATAGCTATCGCTGACCCAAGGCTATTCCAGCAGCTGTAAGTGGAGGAGTGGGGAATCAAACCCAATTCTCCCAGATAAGAGTCCGCTCACTTACCCACTACACCAAACTGGCTCTCCAGATGAGAAGTGGTAAAACGGCCCCCTTGAAAGTTAGAGATGCCAAGCCCACAAGAAGTCTTCAGCAGGCTCTCCTCCACCAGCCCTCTAAGTTTGATAAAGATTAGATTTGGAATGTCCCAAGCTATAGCTCCACCATAGCAGGTGCCCCCAGGAAAACTCAGCTATAGTTTCAGGTTCAATTCCTGAAGCCACAGCAAGGAACAGCGTCCCAGCCAGGAGACTTGTTTAAAAAATTGTCCCACTGTGTGGAGAAAAAAGGAGTCCCTCAAAGCCTCCTTTAGATCAGTCCACAGCAAACAACAACTGAAGTAACTTTTCTCTCTTCATGTGGCAAAGTGAAAGCAGATGAGTCAGGGTGTGGTATTATATTGGTATGTAATCTGTTCCTATACAGCAGAATGGGAGATCTGTGGCTGGCTCCCTGAGCTGCCAATCAAATTATGGACCACTGGTTTGGGTGTTTCTAGGACTTTCCACAAGTCCACTCCCAGCATTGCCTAGGAATCAATTGAACTGATGCCAGGCTGTCTGGAGAATGAATCACAAAAATGAACCAAATGAACCACCATAGGAAAAATGTGGTTCGGGAATGACATGACCAAACAAACCAGTTCGAAACTGGCCTGGTTTGTGCTTGAACCACGATTTGTTTCTCAGTTTGTGCCCATGCCTAGCTTTGGCAGGTTACCTAAGATACTTTAAAACTCTTGGTGCATGCATCTTTTTGTGCACAAGCGAGTTCACAGTGCAGTGGTGACTTCTTTTAGACTAGCGTGTCTATCTTTACTTCCCACATAGGGCTGTATTCACAATAAGGTCTGACTTAGTATGACTATGTTGACAGGCATTGCTATGAAATATCGTAAGTTGACTTCCACTGTCAACTTACGTAAGTGCACAACTAAGATCTCGATCTTTTTCCTATCAAGCCCCATGAACTTTGTAGGGCAGAGATGTTTTGGTGACCTTATGGTTGCTGTCCAATAGACTTCTGCCACAGCTATCCTTTTCCTACTGAACCATGCTGGCAATGTGCAGGATTTGCTCCCCGTACCACCAGAGCAGAAAAATGTGTGTTTTGAGGGCAGTCTCATTGTTCTCCCACTCTCCTCACAATAAAAATTTGTCTTCCTCCATAGCTATAGAAAATAATGCTTTCGACTAATGATACACAGCCACCTTCCCAAATTCTATTCTAATCTTGCTTGATTTCTCCCATCTCATAACATATATCCACACCCATGCAAGCCTCTATAACCTTTCCACAAAATATAGACTTCTCACTCAAGGTTGATTGTGTCCTGTTATGCATTTCAATAGGATGGGAAATGTAAGCAAAGGATTGCTATTTGTAGAGAAATCAGAGTGTCCTACACACCAATCTAATCTTGGAGGTTGTGTCTATTGCAGGTTTCTCCCCCCTCCCCCCAGTATTTATGGATAGCAACGTATCTTTCAGCCTTTTGCCGGCTGCAAATGAAAAAGCAACTCTCTAGCTATTACCGAAGAACGCATTCGCTTCCAAATTATATATTTTTTTCCCAGGTTAAAAGTATATAATTTCACAAGGAACACATCAGGACTCATCCTGCTGTGAAGCTATTGCTCAATTATTCTCAGCAGTGGTGAGTTGCCTACAGTTCTTTACTGCCACATAACCCCCGTGAATCCCCGGCTCCAGCACTGAAGATGACAGCTGATGCTGGGTTATTGGTGCATGACTCCAAATGCCATAACAGCATGAGATCCTCTTCCAGGGGGTTCCTGGTGCTTGCCTGGTACGTCTATGTCAGGAGCTTGGTTAATCGTAGTTGACTTCCACTGTAAAGGAGAGGATGCAACACAGACTTCTGGGTTATGGAGAAGTTAATTAAAAATAATATTGCAATGTCTTTGTGTTCCCTCCCAGACAATCAACCCAAATGCAGAAATATCAGTTCCAACTTGCATTTGAACAGTCAGGTTTTTTTTTAAAAAAGCAGTGAGAAGATGGGACCAATCCCGAAATACAATAAAGACACGCAGGGTAGAAATTTTAAAAGGGGAAATGCAGTGCCAAAGTAGAAGACTATGCCATGAAAATAAATACAGTCCTAATGAATTCCAGCATTGTCTTCTTTGGAGATGGAGCTGAAGGTTTGGGAAGTGAATGCGGAATCTCGTTAAAGATTTATAAACAGGACACACTGCCAGTCAAACGTGATGCAGCTAGAAAAAGGGGGGAGTGGTGGGGAAAAGAACTGAGTCTTTGACTCATCAAAGTGGAAATCTATAACTCTGTCAGTTCTCTTGGAAAAAAAAGAGAGAGAGAGAAGTCTGTTAGGAAGCAACAACAGTTTGGATCTTGCGTTTCTTTTTCTATCAGGGGGTAGGAAAGGGATTAGAAGGTTGATGGAAAGTCACCAAGTGCTGAGTAGAATGAGGAATCGGGAAGAATGACAAGAAGGAAAATGCAAACCTAATAAAAATGGTGTGTGTGTGTGTAGTGTTTGGCACAGAATGCATGGATTTAATTACAAGTGTGCAGCTGACGGAATGCTAAGCAGTGAACCAGAAACAATATTTCAATATATTGGTGTGTTAAAAAAAAAAACACCTTTTGCCTGAGTAACTCAGAACTGAATTTTATTATTTATTCTTGAAATTTCCATTTCGCCAACCCAGTGCGACATCTTGGATAGATAACTTTTTTTTTAAAAAGAGGCAATAATTTAAACTCAAGACAGCCGCTGTGTCTCCTCATCTTCCTTTGTTGTTCCAGCCCCTGACTAGAGAGGACATCTTTCAGTGTGGAATGGAACTGGCTCCTCTTTGTGCCATTGCAAATCCAGAGAGACATCCTTTATTTTTTCCAATCCAAGGCAGAATATCTGGAGAATAAACAGCACAAGTTTTATTCACACTGCAGGACTCAGCAACTAAATCTGCTGATTGGCATCTGAGGAGAAAGTGAGGACTGACAAGTCAAAACACACTCCCTCAAAATGGCTTATTGCTGGGTTCCCCAAGCCAGCTGTTTTTGTTCAAACATTTCAGTAATCCTGGATTGCTGAGATCCTTTAAGGCTCCCTAAATAAAATTTCCTCTATCCTCTGTAGCGGTGCAACTTACCATTTAGAGACATTCCCTTATATTTTACGGTATTAATGAACTGGTAACTTGTGGATGTGCTCTAAGATCACATGATCTTTTGAGCAGGAACTCACAGGAACACAGTTCCTGCTGGCTTGGTGTCAGAGGATGTGGCCTAATAGGCAAATGAGTTCCTGCTGGGCTTTTTCTACAAAAAATCCCTGTGTGAAACAATGGTGACATCAGGGGGTGTGGCCTAATATGTAAATGAGTTCCTGCTAGGCCTTTTCTACAAAAAAGCCCTGACTGTAGTTCATTGTAGAACAAAGATTTGAGACTGCTTTAGAAAAAAAGAGACTGCTTTCTAAAAAACATTTTAATTGCCTCTTTCAGGTGTTATATTATTTTAAGCAATTCCTTATTCGATCAGTTTTTAAATCTGTGGACTTAGAAATATTGGCACGCATGCACACCGCTTCACATATGGATCCACCTCACGTTCAAAATAACTCATGACTGATTGATTGGAACAGGTCTCCTGCTCCTGTTCTCTAGTGGCACCTTGCCCGACAATTTGTACCCTTGCCAGGCTCACTGAGCCAGGGTTACTTCACCATTCTTTGGTCTGTGTGAGCTGTCCTGGCTCAGTGGACCAAATTGACCTAGAGGCAGCTGCATTATTGCATAGAAAGAGGCAGCTGCATTATTGACCTTGGTTGCCACACTTAAAAATGATTAGAAGGGAGGACCAATGCTGCCATCCTATGTTGAGACCCCTACCTAGCAACACAAGTAGGATACAGAAGAGGTGGTTCCCTCGATGCCTCACTTTCTCCAACCTGCTATAGGCTGGGCAGTAATGGAATAAGGCAGGCTGTATCTAGGGTTGCCAGGTCTGACTCAAGAAATATCTGGGGATCAGTGTTCCCTCTATGCTGAGTTAGTGTGAGCTCGCTCACAGTTTTTAAGACTCTGGCTCATGCATTTGTGTCTTAGGTTTATGCAGTAGCTCACAACTTTAATGGCAGTAGCTTACAAAGTAGAATTTTTGCTCGCAGGATTCCATGGCTTCCATGGAGTGTTGCTGGGGACTTTGGAGGTGGAGCAAGGGTGTTACAAGCACAACTGAACTTTGAAGGGAGTTCTGGCCATAACATTTAAAGGGACTGCACGCCTTTTAAATGCCTTCCCTGCATTTGGAAATAATGAAGGATAGGGGCACCTTCTTTTGGGGCTCACAGAATTGAACCCCCTGGTCCAATCTTTTTGAGACTTGGGGGGTGTTTTGAGGTGAGATGCTAAAATGTTGGTGCCTTTACCTCAAAAAGCAGGGCCCTCCAGATGCCCACAGGTCAATTCTCCATTATACTCTATGGGGATAAGTCTCCATAGGATATAATGGAGTGCCCAGCAGACATTTCCCTCCTTCCCTGCTTTCTGATGGCCCTGAAAGCGGGGAAGGGCCTCCAAATCAGGGGATCCCCTGCCCCCAACTGGGGATTGGCAACCTAGCTGTATCGCTGATGCTAAGCTGATGGGCAGGGTGGGTGGGGGTTCCAAGTGATATTGCAGATGACTCCCTGTTGGTTTCAAAACTGGTTTGTCCTATGACATGGGGCTATGCAGCTGCTGCTGGAAGGAAAAAAAGGGTAACTACTTCCTCACGGTGTAGATTCAGGAAGCAGTCTTGGTGATTCTTTACATCCTTACCAGAGCTTCTTCAAAAACGTTTTCTAAAAAAATAGGTGCAATTCCATAAATGTCCCTGCTGATCTCATTTTAAATTCTCTTTTGCTTGCTTTATGCATCCAGACACCTTGATGTTTATTCCTGATTTTGCATTCACTCTTTTTACTGGTCTTCTCTCTCTATTGTTTTGCCCCCAGCTGATCAGACTGTTGCTAGCAAGGCCTTGGCCAGTGATTTCTACACAGTAATTATTACTTCTGTCATCTTAATTAATAGGGAATCCCCCTCTGTTCATCCCACTGTGTTATTTTCCTTTTTTCTGCTGCAGTATCTAAGCATGAGCTTATATTTAATGTGTCATCACCCTTCTAAGATCACTGAATTTAAAGGATTTAGATGGGTGAACTTTGTGTAGGATTATGCTGCGGGAATGTGACAGGAAAGGGATACTGAAAATACTGTTTTGAGTGTTTCCAAAAGGAAAAAAAAGAAAGCTTTGGAAGGAGGAAGTAGAGAGGAGACAATGGGGTGTTTAAGGTTAACTTCTGGAGATTTGGGGGTGGAGCCTGGGAGGACAGGAAATTCAGTGGAGTACAATGCCACAGAGTCCATCACTGGAAGCATCCACATTTTGGCACATCTTCAAAGTCCTCCTTGGCACTTGTTATTATTTATGTCAATCATTTGTGCCGTGCCTTTCTCCCCAGTGGGGTCCCAAAGCAGCTTGCATCATTCTCCTCTCCTTCAGTTTAGCCTCATAACAACCCTGTGAGGCAGGCTAGGCTGAGAGTGTGTGACTGATCATCCAGAGAGCTTTCATGGCATGAGTGGGGATTCATCCCAGATAGTAGTCTGACACTAACCATTATACTACTCTGGCTCTTGATGGGATGATATTGATGAGGAAAGAAGTTTGAGGGCTGAGATTGCTCGGTCATCTGTATGGGCTCAAGATATTCTGCTTCTAGCACCTGAGTTCCATGCAAGGTGCAACTTGCTGGGTGAGTGGTGAACCCCCAAACAATTGTGGCATATATGCTAAGGAGCTATTAGCTTAGAGATGACAGTCACCAGATGGGACCTGGGGACCCCCTGGGTATATTTATTTATTTGATGTCTAGCCTGCTGTCCTCTGCAATGCAAGGCTTGGAAGTAGGTTACAAACAAGATAAAATACAATACAATAAATTATTATAATATCCACAGTTCTTAAAATGTCAATTATAATATAATTAATATCATTACAGCTCATCTCTGAACTACAGAGGTCAGTTACCCCGGGGCTTTTTTTGTAGCAGGAATTCCTTTGCATGTTAGGCTACATCCCCCTAATGTAGCCAATCCTCCATGAGCTTTCAAGGCTCTTCATACACGGCCTACTGTAAGCTCTTGGAGGATTGGCTACATTTGGGGAATGTAGCCTCATATGCAAAGGAGTTCCTGCTACAAAAAGAGCCCTGCCCCTGAGAAAATGGATGTTTTGGAGAGTGGACTCTATGGTATTGTGCCCCACTTGTCCTCCCAAGGCTCCACCAGGAATTTCCCAACCTGAAGCTGACCCCCCACCCTGGTGGCCTGGAGGGCCTGGCACTTTCCCCTTCCAAAGCTATTTTTCTTTGGAGAACACCATAGACTATATTTCAGAATACATTTTCATGTCACATTCCCCACAGCATGAGAGGTGAACTATGCAATCCTGAGTAGAGTTATGCCCTTTTAAGCCCATTGACTTCAATGGACTTAGAAGGGTGCAGTTCTCCTTAGGATAGTACTATAAAAGATGCACTTGTTTGCCTGAACCTATCCCCCGATTGATCCACTACAGAGTTTACCCTTCTAAATCCTTTAAATTAAGTAAGCTTAGAAGGGTGTAACAGTGTTTATGATTGCACTGCCAGTGACTTGGGCAGCTCTCAAGGGACCTGAGAATCCCCTGGAATTACAGCTCATCTTCAGACTACAGAGATCAGTTCCTCTGGAAAAAAATGGATGGTTTGGACTCTGTGGCATTGTACTCGACTCAGGTCCCTGTCCTCCCAGGCTTCATCCCGCAATCTCCAGGAGTTTGCCAGCTTGGAGCTGGCAGCAACCCTACCCCTCATCTGCTGCCAGTGGCCAGGCCTGGCAACCCTATATTAGCTTGATGCTGAAAGCAAGAATCTCTGGTGTAATAGAACACTGCAGTATAGTAATGGAATGCCATTTCACCTCCTGGTTTAAATCTCTAGAATCAAATTCATTTCCACAAACTTTGTCATCTTCTGGGTTGTAGCATGGACGACGACAACAACAACAAACCCACACCCTACAAAACCTGTCAAGCATTTTGGAATTTGGGATCTCTAGTCCTTCATTCCAGAAAGGATGCTATCCTTTTAGTTTGTAAGATCTCTGGGTGAGTTATCCTCGGGGGCAGCTGGGTTGATCAACAGCACTGAATTTTGGCAAACCTGCTGTTCATCCTGTTTCCCTGTTTAGTCAAAACGCTATTCAGTCAGTTTCAAAGCTAGAACAACCCTCCCTTTCTTCTTTGTAGAAGAGCATTAACAGAAGAGTGGTTTCAGCTGATGGACCCTGTGGGAAGCAACTATACACAGATGGCTTCCCAGGCCACAAGAAACCAGGTGATCTCGACTTCCTCTTCTCAGATACCACTAGAGTGTTATGGCAGTAGACAATGGGAAGTGTATGAATTAGGCTTAATTAAAAAAGCAAACCATGTAAGAAGTCCTAAGGTGAGGATAATGGTGGTAATTCTTATAATACATAGTCCTAAAAATATCTGTTGGTTCAGACAAAGAAGTGCATCTTTTATAGTATCATCCTAAGGAGAACTTCACCCTTCTAAAGCCATTGAAGTTAATGGGCTTAGAAGGGCATAACTCTACTCAGGATTGCACAGTTCACCTCTCATAATTTGTTGACCCAAAGAGTTGACTCTCACCTATGAATCATCTCTGTAGAAAACTATTCTTTGCATTAAAATGAAGTCATAGGAAAACTCTCTCTCTGCTAAATCATTGGTCTCATTCACACATTCCAATAATCAGTAAGTGATGAGCCTGCATTTGGAAACTGACCCAATAGTGTTTGCTTGTCACATCACTGCTGGTGACCTTAGAGGAGATGTGATTGAGATCTGTGTGATCCATCATAGACATGGACTGACTCATGTCCTTGTTTACTGGATTCAGATCTTTGTTTGCATTTTTTGTTTTGTTCTGAAAACGGGAGGGTGGGAAAAAAGAGCAAGAGAAAATCCTGGCACCGTTCAGACAGCAGATTTCAAATCTTGGGAAGCCCAGAACAAGGCATAAGCTCGGACAAGCTGGTCTGTTGATGCTCAGGCTCCATTAGCATGCCCAATTCCCGCAGGCCAAATGTTCACTTGGGGAAAACAGCAAATCAGTTGGGGCTGCGAGCAAAAAACAGCGACCATGCAGGACTGCAGCTTGCAACGACTCAGTGTGCGGGTTGTCATCTCTTTCCTCCCTTTCCAGCTCCTATGCCTAACAGCAGACATAAAGAAATTAAGCCACAGTGAAGCTTTTCCCCACCACTTATCTCTATTCCAGGAAAAGCTTCACATGATCATGTATCTGTTTATCAAGTTGTTGTTTAAAGGCACGGGAGCAAGGCAAGAGGAAAAGGTGGCAGCACTGTGCAGCAACATTCCTGAGAATAAGGATACATTTGCTCTTATAGCAATAGTGTGTTTGCTATTCTCAATAATACTGCCATCAACGAAACCATGAATCTATTTGAGTTACTGTTTGAAGCAGATCGGGGAGCAAAGATATTGGGCTGGTCTTGCTTTCTGAAACAACTCATAAAGCAAGGCTGGTCCAGTTCTTGTGTCTTCAGCTATAGCCAGCGAGAAAGAAATGAAGCAGGTAACTTTTCCTGACATGGAATGAAAAATCACGTGACATACACGTTAAGACATCTTGCAAACATATCCCTAAATCTCAGGCTATAAGGTAAAAGGAGGAGGATGGTCATACCAGCCTGCAGCATATGTGCCCACCCTCCCCTGCTCAGAATGATGTATTAATTCATATTTAAAATGGAGCATTAATGGCCCATTGTTTGTGTTTTAATAATAATGAAGTTTTAAATTGTTTAGATGTGTTTTATCTTTGATAATTGTTTTTACATTGTTTTACTATGACTGTTAGCCGCCCAGAGTCTGCTTGTGGAGTGGGCAGCATATAAATATAAAGTAAATATATAAATAAAATAAATGTTATTATTATTAAAATAAATTTTTAAAAATGTACTCCTTTTATACCATGAGGGCTGAATTAACTATTATGAAAACTATTATGTAGCCCTTGGTCAGTCAAGGTCAGTAATGTGTACTCTGAGTCTGACTGGCTCTTCAGGGTTTGATGAAGGGGTCTTTCATGTCACTTACTTCCTGGTCCTTTCACCTGGAGATGCTAGGGATTGAACCTGGGACTTTCTGCACCAAAGCATAAGCTCTACCGCTGGCTACAGCTTCTCTGCTTGCTTTGGGCTCATTTGAAAATTGCTTCATTTCAAACAATAGGTGCTGCTCTTTCCAAAGTGCCTTTAATGAATGGCAAGACTCAAAGCTTGGTGACCAGGACCCAATCCTGATGTTCATGGGTTGCCACCCTAGGGTCAATTGAAGCACTACCTCTGTGGTTGGGGTTGCCAACCTCCAGGTAGCACCTGGAGAACTGCTGCTATTACAATTGATCTCCAGGCGACAAAGTTCAGCTCCCCCCCCCCCCCCAGGAAATGGTGCCTTTAGAGGTTGCATTATACCCTGCTGGGCCCCTCCCCTCCCCAAACCCTGTCCTCTCTAGGTTTCACCTCCAAAATTTCCAGGTATTTCCCAACCCAGAGCTGGCAACTCTGTACTGCACCCAGGGCTTCTTCTTCTTCTTCTTCTTCTTTTGAGCAGGAACGCACAGGAACGCAATTCCAGCTGACTTGGCATCAGTGGGTGTGGCCTAATATGCAAATGAGTTCATGCTGGGCCTTTTCTACTAAAAAAGTTCTGGCTTGTGCCTGTTCTTTTCTTGTGGGTAAATTTTTCACTGCTGTTTTGTGTGTAACTGTGTGGGACTAGTGGATCACATAGACTGTCACATTGCAAGTGGTATATCTTTCTGAGTACTGGATGTGCTGATATCAGAACTTTCCATGTGACCCAACTGTGTTGTATGATTATGAGGTTTAGGAATACTGATATGATGGGGAGATACAGGCATTGGCTAGAGACAACTGCATAGGCTTCCTCTGGTAGTGGAATGTGGCAGTGGGACTTGGCAGCAAGCCCCTATAATAGGCTGGGTATGGAAAAAGCCATAGATGGCTAGCTTCTCTGAGGAGGAACCAGTTAAGAGGAACACCCATTAGAGTGGAGGAGGAAGGTGGGAAGTCAAGGAGATTTTCTAAAGCCTAAACTCATAGTTGGTTGGACAATATCGGACTACGTTCAGTTGTTACAAATCAACTTTGAGAGTGATGGCAGTTGATTCTTGAACTCATGCAATCTCCTTTTCTCCCTCTTGTGTTGCTGAGATTCTGGGTTGAAGCTTGGTTGAAGATGTAATGACTGTTTGTTGAATACCAATTCTGCATTTAGCACTTTCCTCCCTTCTGTGCAAGAGCTCTGTGGTGCAGAGTGTTAAAGCTGCAGTCCTAAGCTCTGCTCATGACCTGAGTTTGATCCCTGGCAGAAGCTGAGTTTTCAGGTAGCCAGCTTGAGGTTGACTCAGCCTTCCATCCTTCCAAGGTCAGTAAAATGAGTACCCAGCTTGCTGGGGGGAAAGTGTAGATGATTGGGAAGGCAATGGCAAATCACCCTGTAAAAAAAAAATCTGCCATGAAAACATTGTGAAAGCAACGTCACCCCAGAGTTGGAAATGACTGGTGCTTGCACAGGGGACCTTTCCTCCTTTCCCTTCTGTGCAGGGCTCTTCACGGTGGCTCTTTCCCCCAAATCCTGCATTGGCATCTCTGGAGCTGTTCCCTGTTTGCTCCCTGCTCCGCACAAACTCAAGAGCCAAGAATGAGACCAGGATGAAGGTTAGTGAAGAATCCGTCTTGTAGTGTCCAAATTTAGGCACCTCAACAAACTTAGAGCTTGACCAATTCTTCATTAGCAGTTGCTTCACCCCAGGCTTCTGCTTTCTCTGGCTCAAACGATCGACTCCCCACCAATTGCTGTGTGGGTGCATTTTGACTTGCAGCTCCCTTCAATTTCCCCCACAGCATCCTGTTCTTATTTTTTTTAGCGATCTGGACATTGCGAGGGAAATTGGAAGGAGCTGCAGGTCAAAATGTGCCTGTGCAGCAACTGGTGGGGAATTGATTGCTTGAGTTGGGGAAAGCAGAAGCCCGGGGGGTGGGACAACTGCTAATGAGGAATTGGTATTTATTACATGCCTGTGAACTGCGATTCTAAACCAGGACTAAAGAGACAAAGTTTGTTGAGGATGTAGAACTTGGACGTCACGAGAAGTTGTGGTCAGATGAAGACTTTCTAAATAAGAAAGTCTTCCAGATTTGATTCTATGTATAAGAGAATGGAAGGTGGAACGTGAAAGGCTTGGGTTGCCAGCTCTGGTTTGGGAAATACCTGGAGACTTTGGGGGCAGAGACTGAAGAGAGCGGGGTTTAGGGAGGGGAGGGAACTCCACATAATACAATCCCATAGAGTCCACCCTCCATTTTCTCCAGGAGAACTGATCTCTGTGGTTGGGAGATCAGTTGTAAAAGTGGGAGATCTCCATGCCCTATCTGGAGGTTGGCAACCTTATGCAAGACCCAAGACTAGGTGGACAAATCAACATTTATTCATGATATCTGACTACTACCCAACAATTCTTCTTGACTCACTAAGGGAAGCTTTTCTAATAAATAGGCAGTCTTAAAATGTTTTGAGAGTCTCCCTACTGTAAAACAAGTCACTTGCTGAAATTTGTACATGTAGTGGTTAATTTTCTTTCTTTGATTTTTCTTTTAATTTTGTCTGTTATTTTTGTTGAATTTGTATCACAGGAAATCAGAAACGTGTGTATGTGTTTCTGCCATGTTGCATTGGAGGGCTCTTTTCTCTTCATGCTCAGCGACACCCCCCTCCACACACACTTTATGATATTGCAGCAACCTGCCATCTTCTTTACACTGAATTCTTAATCTTTCTCTCCTGATTAGATTCACCCTAAGGAATCGCTGCCAAAATTTGTTTTAAACAGCAGTGTTTGGTCTTCAGCTTTGAGAGCTACGTGCTGTTCTCTTAAGATGTTCACACAAAAATTTTAAGAGGCCCAGTGCCAAACAGTACTGAGGACTTGGCAGGAAAGTGGTTTAGGGTTAAGTTGGCAAGTGAAAGGTCAGGCAGACCCTTAAGCAAAAATCAAGGAACTCTGCACGCAGAATTGGGCTCAGGACACAGAGCCGAATACTATTTCACAGTTGTCTTCCGATAAAAGAAAGCCATGTCACAAATAGCATCTGTGTTTTCTTCTCAGGAAACCTCTTCTATGGGAGAGTGTGAGAGGATGTCGCTAGCAAGGTTAATAACTCTTTCCCCTTGCTCTGTCCTAGCATGTTGTGAAAACTTCACATGCTGAACTTTTGCTTATTATATAGCTGCAAAAGGCTAGGAACCCTACCAGAAAATAAAGTAGGCTTCTCTGGTTACTAGAGCCAGAGTGCTGGATTATATACCTAAGTGCTATCAAGTCGCAGCTGACTTATGGTGACCCAGCAAGGGGCTTTCAAGGCGAGCAAGAAGCAGAGGTGGTCTGCACAGTTGCTGCCTTCCTCTGCAGAGCCTTCCTTGGTGGTTTTCCTTCTAAGCACTGACCTAAGTTCCGAGATCAGGCTGTACTAGACTGGCTTCCATCTCAAGCACTGGACTGGGATCTAAGAATTCCCTGCTTTGCCATGGAAACTCTCTGTTTTGGGTCTCTTTTTTTGGGGAAAAGCAGGGTATAAATATCTACATAAATAGAATAATCCAAAATGCTTTTTAGGAATGCCAGCCACCAGGTGGGGCCTGGGGATCCCCTGGAATTTCATTTCATCTCTATACTACAGAGATCAGTTCTCTTGGAGAAAATGGATACTTTGGAGGGTGGACTCTGTGGCTGGCATTGTACTCCACTGAAGTCCCTGCCCTCTCCAGACTCTACATCCAAATCTCTAAGGGTTTTCCCAACCTGGATTTAACAACCCTATGCCTCCCATCCCCTGCCAATGGCTATGAGGGACCTGGGAACCCTGTTTTTACTTCTTAAAACAACATTTCATGATCCAGAGCAGCAGCCCAACTTGTGCAGAAAAGGGAGTTTCACACTATCACACTTACACCAAAATCCCATTTTGTACACCATTGTTAAAGGTCCCTGTGAGGCAAAGTACCCCTGATTCCTCTCAAGGGTTAATGTGAATGGTAACAGTTTATTCCATCTTGCAGTTCTTACTAATTGGTTTCTCAGCCTACATGGCCTTTATCATCTCTAAGGCCAGAGTTGATAGGTGGTAATTAGCTTCTCACAAGAACCTGTGGCCACCGCATAGGAAGGAGAAGGTCAGGAGAGATGAGGTGACTTTCTAGAGGGTTCCAAGCAAGAATGTGTCCTAATTGGGTGATTATCACCTGATGCTTCTTGGCCAAAAAAACTATAATCGAGCTAAGAGCCAGGAGAAAGGAGGCCGGCTTGGATTCTGATGAGCTAAGGACCTGAACTATGTATGATATGTTTACATTGCAATAGACAGCAATGTAGAGAATGCATAAGCTATGGCCTTTGACTCTTGAACTTAAAGTTTGTCCTATCTAACACAGGTTTTGAAAATGTGTTCAATGGTTAAGTTAGTTTTTCTTGCTGTGTGATTTTAGAGTGTTGTGTTGCTTGTAGATTACACAGTTTGTTCTGAAAGATATTAAATAAAACTTTATATAATTTTTAAAAAATGGTTTGGCTACTTGTGTACATCAGCCCTGGGAACCCAAGGGGTTCAGCTTGTCAGCATATGCTTGCTAGTAAGACGGGAGTCTAATGCAAATGACAGTACATGATCTGTGACAGTTCCTGACAGCTTCCCTTAGCAGGTGCATATCAGTTCTGTCCAGAGTACTTATACCTATGCAGGATGACTCAGCACTGTGTATATAACTGGGAAGAGCCTGTACAGAGTATTCTCTGCTCTCAAACGTGGTGTCTGGCGAAGCACTTTGTCAAGTGTATACCAGAGCAACTATAAACTTGTATATTTGTAAATAAATGTAAATAGTTAGCACAAGTCAGTGTGCTGTCTATCATTAAGTCTCACAAATTCAGAGCATACCAGCGAATACAGCAACAGGGTTATGGGCCCAGCCCATTTCCACTATGCTGTGCTCTGGAGGTTCTGAATGAGGCATGGGAGGTGAATTCATGTCTTCTGAATTTAACAGATGGTTGC
Source organism: Heteronotia binoei (assembly GCF_032191835.1). Classification (NCBI taxonomy): domain Eukaryota; kingdom Metazoa; phylum Chordata; class Lepidosauria; order Squamata; family Gekkonidae; genus Heteronotia; species Heteronotia binoei. The sequence continues at coordinate 34,620,013 of NC_083226.1, forward strand.
AAGCAGAAGGTATAACTCATAGAGTGGAAAATGTGTCAACACCGCAGGAGAATGGTGTGGCTGAACAAAAAAGGGGAGTTTTGCAAGATATGATGCAGTCTATGCTTATTGACGCTGGTTTATCTATCACTTACTGGACTGAAGCATTGAAGGTTGCATGCTATATAAGCAACAGGATTTGGACTAGGTCCATAGATAACATTCCTTACAAGGTGTTGTACAACAAAAACCCCAGTTTGGGGCATTTAAGAATTTTTGGCACCAAAGCCTGGTTGAATGTTCCTTTAAACCAGAGGAGGAAAGGGGGAGCTTGCTCCCAAAAACTTCTATTCCTAGGCTTTCAGACAGGAATGAAGGCATACAGGCTTGCTAATGAACATCAAATGCTGAGCTTTAGGAGGTCTTCCAGAAGACCAGAATTGGCACAGAGTGCATGCTAATGAATTGTCTTCGCAGGTCGCACTCCCCTTAAAAGAGGAAACCAAAAATGTAAAACAAGAGATAGTGTCTTCTAGGCAGCAATCCTCTGAGAGTGAATAGAGTGAGCAACAGGTGTCTAGAGTGTCTACCAGAAGTACAAAGGGTATACCTCCAGTCAGATTTGGATTTGATACCACTAAACAAAGCCCTGTACAGCTTAAAGCAGAGTGCAAGAGCATGGAATCAGCGTCTGAGCAAAGCCTTAACTGATTTTAGGTTCACACAGGGAATTGCTGACCCATGTATGTTTAGCAAAACCATTGGGAAAACTAAATGCTATCTGTTTTTGTGGATGATTTATGTTTTCTGTTCCATAATGATATGCAGCTGCAATGGTTTATACAAACAACTCAATGCCTGTTTAAGATTAAATATTTGGGCAGCATTCTGCACTACTTGGGTGTAGACATTACAAAGAACACAAATGGATGTTTTGAGCTCAGTCAGGAGCATAAAATAACAAAGCTGCTTGAAGAATATAACATGACAAATGCAAACTGTGTTACTACACCAATGACCACGAGCTATGGAAAAGAGCCTGATGATAAAGTGTTTGAAAACAAGGCAATGTATCAATCATTAATTGGGTCCCTACTGTATATAGTATGTTGGTCAAGACCAGATATCTGCATTGCAGTTCATATGTTGTGTCAGAAGTGTGCATGTCCTTTTATGAAAGAGTGGACTGCTGCAAAAAGGGTATTGAGGTATCTAAAAGGTAATACTGCAAACAAATTAGTGCTAGACACCACTTCAGCACAACAAGTAACAGCTTATAGTGATTCTAGCTGGGGAGATAGTAAAGATGGAAAGTCCATAACAGGTTATGCTGTGTATGTGCATGGAGCTCTTGTATTGTGGAAATCTTCGAAATAACCACATGCCTCAACTAGCACTTGTGAAGCAGAGTATTCTGCATTAAGTGATTGTGTTGTTCAGCTGGAATGGTTATATCAGTTATTAATAGACCTGAACATGCAGTGTAACTTACCTATATGTGTATTTTGTGACAATACTGCTGCTCAACAGTTGACAAGTGCACAGAGTGTCAAAATAAGAAATAGACACATTAACATTTGCTAACAGAATGTCAGGGAGACTGTACATAGAGGTTTAATTATGTTACAGTACTGTTCTTCTGATGTAAATATAGCAGACATGTTCACTAAGTATTTAAGTGTGGACAAATTTGCGACTGAAACAAAGGCTGGGACTCACCGCCTAAGTCTTAGGGGGAGTGTCAGCATATGTTTGCTAGTAAGACTTCAGGCTGGAGTCTAATGCAAATGATAGTTCATGATCTGTGACAGTTCCTGACAGCTTCCCTTAGCAGGTGCATACCAGTTCTGTCCAGAGTACTTGTGCCTATGCAGGATGACTCAGCACTGTGTGCTGATTGGTGCTTGTGTATAGCAATATGTATATAACTGGGAAGAGCCTGTACAGTGTATTCTCTGCTCTCAAACGTGGTGTCTGGCGAAGCACTTTGTCAAGTGTATACCAAAACAACTATAAACTTGTATATTTGTAAATAAATGTAAATAGTTAGCACAAGTCAGTGTGCTGTCTATCATTAAGTCCCACAAATCCAGAGCATACCAGCAAATACGCCAGCACGGCCTTGGACTCTGTGGCAGTCTGAAAGAGCCCTCTTGATGTCTTGGGACCAGGGCTTTTTTTTTTTAGCAGGAATGAAGTTCCAGCTGGCTTGGCATCAAGGAGTATGGCCTAATATGCAAATAGGTCCATGCTGGGCTTTTTCAACAAAAAAGCCCTGCTTGGCCCACTTTCACTAATTCTGATAATGTCACCTTTAGGGTCCTGGTTGGGAAATACCTGAAAATTTTGTGGTGGATCCTGAGAAGGGTGGAGTTTGAGGAGGAGAGGGACTTCAATGGGGTATAATGCCATTGAGCCCACTTTCCATTTTCTCCAGGTGATTTCTGTCTCCCGGAAATCAATTGTAATCCCAGGAGATCTCCAGCCACCAGCAGATATTAGAGTTAAAGACAGGCTGGTCCTTTATGTAAAAGAGTTGAAGGCAGGCTGGTTCTTTATCTAAAAGAAAAATATGTGATCATTCAATTTGATGGAGAGTTTTCAGTGTTGCAATAAGGGCCTTATTATTCAATCCACGGAGCAACAGCAGCAGCTTCTGAAGACCTTGAGAAGTTTGCAGTCTCAGCAGCCTTTCCCCCCACATGTCACTTTTGCTGCTTTCTTTCACCTCCGTAGTTACAGCTTCTTCCCGATCATATCATCATCCTCTTAGATGAGAAGACAAGCAGCCTTTCATCTTCCTGGCTGTCTTTTCCATCATGCTCCACCTGGTATTCCTAAGGCACCCCAGAAGTAATTAGCCCTGGGGCTTTGCTGGCAATCAGGTGCTCCTTGATCTCAGGTGTTTCTGTTTACTTCCCAGCATAAAAGCTGCCTCTGTTACTTAAGTCTAAAGGCCGACATGTAACGCTTCATAAAAGAGAGAAACTGCTGTCATAGGAGAGCAAACAACAAGTTAACACTCTCCTTCAAATTTTATAAAATGAAGAAGACTCTAGCCAGTTAAGTGATGCTCTGAGAGGGCACCATCATAGAAACAGTTCCTTTTTCAGAGTAACCAATCACAGAGTTGTATTTCAGTGTGTCATTGTATGAAACAAAATGACCCAAAAGCAGAGGATCCAGAATGCCTTTTGTTAGGACCGATGAAATGACACAAAATCAACCAAAAGGAACAACAAAATGACACAAAACAAGAGATCTGGTGTGGTGTAGCGGTGAAAAGCAGCAGACTCTAATCTGGAGAACTGGGTTTGATTCCTCACTTCTCCATATGCAGCTAGCTGGGTGACCTTGGGCCAGTCACAGTTCCCTCAGAACTCTCTCAGCCTCACCTACCTCACAAGGTGCCTGTTGTAGGGAGAGGAAAGGAAGGCAATTGTACATCACTTTGAGACTCATTAGGTTAAAGAAAAGTGGGGTATAAAAACCAACTCATCTTCAAAACTGCACAAGCTTTTTCATTCTCTAAAACCATCAGGTTGTATTTTCTATTCTAAAAAAGTATGTGGGGAAGTTCTCTGAAATGCTGATTGGATGTGCAGATTTAAAATAGTACAAAATCCAGCAGTTGATCAGTGCCTTTTTTCTCCCCTCCCTTTTTGTTTTTAACTCCCCAGCCTGATGTGGAGCTCACCATTTTGTGTCATCTTGATTGGTTCTAATAAAAGGCATTCTATAGCCTCTGTTGTGGGGTTCTGCTTTGGACCAGCACAGCAACCTGGGCTGCAACCTCTTTCTGCTTAGAGATTAACAGATAGGATAGTTTCCAACATTCCATCTTAAGTTCTGATGGAAGAAGGAAAATGAGGGAGTATGTGTTCCCAAGTCTGATTTGCATGCCACAGTTTGCGGAGAGACAGCACTCTGTACCAATTCTGAGGACTGTCGTGGCAGATTAAAACTGACTGAAAGCAACATTCCCATTTGCTTTGAGGACTTTCAGAAATGTTTTCAGATGAGCTTTAATTTTTTTTTATTTTAAAAGCACAGATTCTCTGCTTCTGAACTGTTCTGATGGTACAATTTTGTTTGCTGTCATATCAGAAAGATTGCTACTTATAGCACTTCTGCAAAGTTCTGAATTGAAATTGGAGGACAAGGGGGTATGGAAAAGGGTTTTATCCCTCTTATGGAGAACTATAGGGACAGCTAGTCACAGCACAAAGCAACTGCAGAAAGAAATTCTTTTCTTCTCGTGTGCTAGCAGATGCTAACTCAATTGCATGGGTTTTTTTTTTCCTGTAGGAACTTTTTTGATTGGTTTGGGCACAGAATTAAGATATAAGAGGAAAAAACAAACAAACAAGACACCGATCTATTTTCCTGATTAATCTTTATTTTTCCCTTCTGCTTCCTTCGCACTCTACTCCCGACTATTGTGCTAGTGATCCATGAAAGCAGGCCTTGACTTGACTCACAGAAAAACAGGACCAAACTCGCCCCCAATGGTTCTGCAACTTCTGCTGTATAATTTTTGAGAGAGAAGTAACATGTTTCCTTTGTAATGGAAGAAATGATAAAGAGTTCATTGAAAAGTCACATTGAGTACTTGGTGAAGATGCTGGTGAAGGCTGGAGAGAATTCAGAAAGCAAAATGTCAATGCAATCAAGTTATTTTTCTTTGTTGCATACCTGTAATTCCAGTATAGGGCAATCCTCATCTTGTGTGGGATAAAATATTAAGTTTGGGGGGACTTTGTTGTATCTTCATGCAACTGAATTCGGGTGTGTTTTTATGTATGTGTGTGTGAGAGAGAGCACCAGTTCAGAACATCTATCTATATTTGCAGATTAATTAGGCTTTGTTTAATAGGGGACTATGACTGGCTTTTATTTATAAGTGTTGATATGACGTCACTTTTGATTGACCAAATGTTACAGGGCCAATTTGCTAGTGTGTTTGAGTCTTTGGTGAATGTCTTTGCTAACTCTCTGGAGACCTATGGAATACTTTAGTGAAATTCAACGACTAAATAGTGAAATTCAACGACTAAAAGCTAGGGATATTCAATTAAAAAACGCATAATAAAGCTATCACCCCCAGCAATATAAAACAATCTTAAAAGTGGGTCCTAAAACCATCAGTATCAGCAGGAAGCTAATGGGCTGCAACAAATAGATGGGATAAAACTTCAGTTAAATGTTCTGGCAAAACATGAATGTTTTAGTCTGGCGCCTAAAAGACTGCATTGTCAAAATCCAGATGGGGGCTAGAGGTCTCCTGGAATTACAACTGATCTCCATATGACAGAAAGGTTTCCCTGGAGAAAATGGTTGCTTTGGAGGGTAAACTCTATGGCTGGGATTGCCAGGCCCTCACTGGGATGAGGAATTTGCTGGCTGATCAGGAAGTTTACCACAGAATAAGTAGGCCTTGTCCTGTGTCACTGGCAATGTGGTGATATCACTTCCAGCATGCACTAGAAGTGATGTCATCACATTGCTGGGAACACAGAGATGCTCTGGTAATATGGGCAAAAACCCTATGGTAAAAATACTCTACTATAGTATTTGCCCATATACCGGAGCATCCCTGTGTTGCCGATGATGTGATGATTAACATGATTTGTGCACACCAAAATTGACGTCACTGCATCACCAATGATGTACCCCTAGGCCTGGTTTTCCTGATGGTAAGTCTCTCCCATCCCCCAACTTCTTGTCAGTTGCCAGAGGGTACCTGTCAATCCCATGGTACTACATCCTGCTGAGGTCCCTTCCCTCTCTAAACCCTGCCATCCCCAGGCTTCGTCTCCAATTCTCCAAGAATTTCCTAGCCCAGAGCTGACAGCCCCAAAGATGCCAGATGAACTAGATACAGGCTGTGTGTGTGCGCATTCGTGCGTGTGTATTCCAGAGATGGGGTGCAACCACAAAGAATGCTTTGTCTTTAGTTGAGACCTGCCTTTCCTCAACAGGTAGGAGCACAGAGACCAGAACTGGAGGTTAAATTCTTCACGATCTAGAAATATCACAATTTTGTATTCGCCAATCAAACGCATCTTGATTGGAAGGGAAGAAACACCCAGAAATGAGACTTTCATACTTCCCCCTCAAAACAAGAAGCAAGAAGTACGCTGTAAAATAGTTAAAGCATATTTTGTAATAATCTAGACAGCTGAAATCTGAAACAGCTGAAAAGTTAATGATTCACCTCAGAACTGTAATCCAAGCCACAAAATGCTTGAGACATTGACTAAAGCAGCCTGAAATGGGTTGAAGATTAGCAGTAACAGCCAAGAAAGATGGTGCTGAAAAGCCTTAAAGCAACTTGGAGACTGTCAAAGAAAATGCAGGTTATTACATCCTAAAACAGAACAGACTAGGTTGGGCTGTCCTCTTGTAGATCGACTTTATTAACATATGTATTAGATATTTATATCCTGCTTTGCTCCCTAATGGGATCCCAAACCGGTTTACAACATTCCAGCCCTACACACAATTACCCCAAGGTCACCCAGTGAGCTTCCATGACAAATTGAGGATTCAACAGGGTTGCCAGGTCTCTTGGCCAAGCAGGCAGGGGATAGAAGCAAGAAGATGCAGGAAGTAAATGTGATGTGCCCATGTCACTTCTGGGTGACATAGGTATGTCGAGGACATTGGGGGCAATGCTCTGGTTTGTGGACAAAACTCTGCTAAAATTAGCTTCAACCATAGAATTTTGCCCCCAAACCAGAGTTTGTTGTCGTCGTTCAGTCACACAGTCGAGTTCGACTCTTTGTGACCCCATGGACTGAGTCATGCCAGACCCTTCTGTCTTCCACCATCCTCCGAAGTCTGCTCAAATTCGTGTTAGTTACATCAGTAACACTGTCCAACGATCTCATCTTTTGCCCTCCCCTTCTTCTTTTGCCTTCTGTCTTTCCCAGCATCAGGATCTTCTCCAGTGAGTGCTCCCTTCTCTTTTGGTGGCCAAAGTATTTGAGCTTCAACTTCAGCATCTGACCTTCCAGGGAACAGACTGGGTTGATTTCCCTTAGGACTGACTGATCTGATCTTCTTGCAGTCCAAGAAACTCTCAAGATTCTTCTCCAGCACCAAAGCTCAAAAGAATCTATTCTTCTGCGCTTGGCCTTCCTTACGGTTCAACTCTCACAGCCATACATAACTACTGGGAATACCATCGCTTTGACTATACGACTTCTGTTGGCAGGCTGATGTCTCTACTTTTTATTATACTTCCTAGGTTTGCCATAACTGTCCTCCCAAGGAGCAAATGTCACCATCCACAGTGATCTTGGATCCCAGAAATGTGACGTCTGTCATGACTTCCATGTCTCCCCCTTCTATTTGCCAAGAAGTGATGGGGTTGGATGCCATGATCTTAGTTTTTTTGATGTTGAGTTTCAAGCCTACTTTTGAGCTCTCCTCTTTCACCCTCAACAAGAGGTTCTTTAGGTCTTCTTCACTTTCTGCCATTAGAGTGGTGTAATCTTCATATCTGAAGTTGTTGATGTTTTCTCCAGCAATCTTAATTCCGGCTTCTGCTTCATCCAGGCCGACATTCCACATTTTGTACTCTGCATATAAATTAAATAAGCAGGGTGACAAACCAGAGTACCCCCACCCCAAACATCACTGATGTGCTATGTCACTTCTGGGTGATGTAGGGTTGCCAAATCCAACCCCAGAAATATCTGGGGACTTTGGGGGTGGAGCCAGGAGACTTTGGGGGTGGAGCCAGGAGACACTGGGGTGGAGCTAGGGGGGAGGGGGGAAACGGCGCCGGGGAGCGTGGCTCGCCGCCCCGCAGCTGCCGCCTCTTCTCCGCTCGCCGTGGCTGCTGAGATGGGCTCAGCCTGAGCCCATCTTGGAGGAGCAGCCACGGCGAGCGGAGTAGAGGCGGCAGCGGCACGGCGGCCTCTTCTCCGCTCACCGTGGCTGCTCCTCCGAGATGGGCTCAGCCTGAGCCCATCTCGGAGGAGCAGCCATGGCGAGCAGAGAAGAGGCCGCTGCGCCGCGCCGCTGCCGCAGCGCCACTGCCGCCTCGCCTGCTCCGCCTCTGGGGTGGAAGCGGAGGGGGGATGGAGGCAGGCCGGGAGTGCGGCGAGCCGCAAGTCCGGGTCCTAGAAGGGCCCGGATTCGCGGCTCGCCATGCTCCTGGCCTGCCTCGCCCTCCCCTGCGCTGCTGCCGCCTCTTGGCTGCTCCTCCGAGATGGGCTCAGCCTGGGCCCATCTCGGAGGAGAAACTGCGGTGGGCGGGGAGGGGGCGGCAGCGGCGGCCTCGCCGGCTCCAGGATCCGGCGGCTCGGTGCCGTTTCCCCCCTCTCCCCCCGCTTCCATTTTTGGGGGGAGCGGGGGAAGAGGGTGGAAATCCTGGGGTCCCCCGCCAGGGCGGGAGGGTTAGGAAGCCTAGGGTGATGTAGGCACGTCACATTTAATTTAGGTTTCCTGCCTGTTTGGGGGGATAATGTCCCCTGATAACCCTGAGCTTGAGGGAGAGGCTCCAAACCAGGGGATCCCTCGCCTCCAACTGACAACCCTAGGATTCCAACCTGGGTCTCCCAGATCCTAGACAGACAGTGGCCTTCTGCCCAATGTGATTTTCATCCCCAAACACTAAAAATTAACCTCAGTGCTGGCAGCCAGGAATAGATACCTGTGTTTACAGAATGTTAAAACTGAGTTTGCTTGTGTGGCTTCATTGTAATTACAGGCACATATTAATTGAAGCAATTGTTGTGCATTTACAGATAAGCAGCAACATGACCAAGACTAATACCCTGATGGAAAGGCCTAAACAATGCTGCTCATCTTTGCAGGCCTCGAAAGGCCCAAAGTATCCGAAGAACAGGTTGTTATCCCAAAGGCAGAAGTATCACAAAAAGAAATAGATGTGTGTGTATGCGTGTTCGTTGTGTGTAAATGAAAGGCGAATTGGGTGGCATCGCAGACTGCTGCGTTTGAAGAACAATTTGACAGAGACAGAGCAAGATGATGATAACTTTGGGAAAGTATAATTTGTTATGATTGCCTCCTTTCCCTGCTAAAGCAGTACAGTTTTTGTAGTTTGTACCCATTGCAATTTATACCTGGGTGAAAGTATGGCTTGGAGGAAAAAGGTAGTTTGCTTCAGAACATGCTTGGGTAAAAGATAGCTTACTGAAGCAATGTATAATTTTATCCCTCTGGCTACCCAGGCATGCACAAAGCATTTTAGTCAGAACATTGTTTCATAAAATTTCACTTACGGTACTGTGGGTGAAGACTGTTGTGTCGAGGACACTGCATATTATAGAGGAGCGCTTCTGACATCCAGGAGTGCTCTGCTAATTCTATGGCTTGTCTTCTTAATGCAAATGTCTCGCATGCATCTTTCTACTGTGTGCCTTTTTGTTAGTCAGCCCTAGCCAGCACTGTAATCTCTCAATAGGCCCAAAACATGTATTCCGAGGAACAATGTGAACTGTTGGTTAATAGCGCATTGGCTAACAATGCTTTGATTACACAGACTGGAACATCAGAATGTACAGCATTAAGTTGGGTGCTGTTGTGTAAAAGAACAATTCAGGAGAAAAAAAAATAACAGTGGGCATTTGAACAAGGTGATAGGGGAAAGGAAGAAGAAATCACAAGGTTCGAGGGACGCGCACACAGCTTTATGTATTGCGGGGAAAAGAGATGGACAAATTAAGATGTCTATATACTGGGCACTTTGGTAACTTAAAAAACAGTCTTGTTTCAGAAGTTAGGCCCTATCTGTGCTGCATATATGTATAAGAGCAATAACGCTGTAATCCATGTCTTTCTTCCCCAAATTTTTGGAACTAAAGTTTGATGAGAGTTCTGTTGGAGGAGGAGACTGGATTTATATCCCATCTTTCACTTGAAGTCTCAGGGCGGGATACAATCTTCTTCCCTTCCTCTCCCCACAACAGACACTCTGTGAAGTAGGTGGAACTGAGAAAGCTCTGAAAGACCTGTGATTGACCTAAGATTACCCAGTTGGTTTATGTAGAGGAGTGGTGAACTGAATCCAGTTCTCTGGATTAGAATCCACCACTCTTAACCATTACACAAAATTGGCTCCAAAGTCACTATAAACCTTGGCCTCATTCCTTCACAACACTGATGAGTGGGAGAAAATAGCCAGAGAATGGCCTCTATAGTGAACATCAAGGAATTTCCACACATTTCTATGATCTTTAGCATAGAGATTATGGGGAAATCCTACAGCATCACCCAGAATTTATTTCATATCCTCCTCAAATTCCAACCTCCCCAGCTACCATTTGCTGAGCAGAAAGTTAAAACGGATAAAAGGAAGTACTTCTTCACCCAAAGGGTGATTAACATGTGGAATTCACTGCCACAGGAGGTGGTGGCAGCCACAAGCATAGCCACCTTCAAGAGGAGGTTAGATAAAAATATGGAGCAGAGGTCCATCAGTGGCTATTAGCCACAGTGTGTGTGTGTGTGTGTGTGTGTGTGTGTGTATATATATATATATATATATATATATATTTGGCCGCTGTGTGACACAGAATGTAGGACTGGATGGGCCATTGGCCTGATCTAACATGGCTTCTCTTATGTACCATCCTCAAAATCTACTGGCATTTGCCAAGGCTGTGCTGGCAACCCTATGGGAATGTCTAACAGATCAGTAGGAATGTCCAAGAAAACAGACTCCATGTTACGTATAGGCTCACCCTTTAAAAAATAAGTTCTCAGTTAGTCCAGTCTAGAAGAGCTTGTGGAGGATTACCAAACAGGTTCTAAAACAAGAACAAACTGGTTGTGGTTCAGTTCATCCCTGATCAACCTGTGTTGGTGAAACTGCGGAGGAAGATGTTAGATGGTGGACATGTTGTTAAATAGGATCATCCTTGCTGTCCAAGAATTTACAAAAGTTGTTTGTAGTTTTGACATTGGTGTTGGTAGGAGTTCTAGAATCTTATATGTAGCATGAGTCCTTTGAGATGGACCACAGTAGTAGCAGTCTTCCATAGCAATTAGGGATTCAAATCTAGGTCTTGCCTATCTGACACTGTAACCACAATATCATTCTGGCTCTCACAAGCGGATAATGCCCTCAGAATGCAGCCAGTTATTTCTGTATTGTAAGTGATCACTGGAATAGTGACTCGC